>NC_090932.1:237136162-237744496 GCF_040938575.1 Ambystoma mexicanum | reverse complement strand
ATGATATGTTTCACCTGGTGGCGTTAGCACTTGTTTTCCAGTAGGTTGTCAATATTAGATAGGTAATGGTTAGTTGTCATCTCCACTGGATTCCAGCAGGCATCCCACTCATTCTTGAAGGTAGCGTAATCCCCATGGATAGTGTTACTCATTCCAGTGAGTGTAATGCCACATTTTTGCTATCTATTCCTGTTTGCTGGAGATCGTGGTTTATTTCCACATTGGCGCAATTCGGGAGAGGGCCGCCATGTTTAGGACCATATATGATTTCCTCTGTGGTTTAGTCAGGAGTGTGTCCAGCATGTCACTCGGGCCCAGCATAGTTTCACTATATTCTCTCTGTATTTGGGGATCAAAGATGGCTTTCGTTTCTTTGTTGACCACTTCCCAGAATGGTTTTAGGATGGGGCAGGACCACCAGAAATGGAACCACGTGTCTACTTCTTTGCAGCCCCACCAACACATCTGTGATACTGAGGGGTATATTTAATGTAGCTTCTCTGGTGTTGGGTGCCACTGCACCAGTATCCTAGTCCACATTTCCCTGATCTGCACCCCTCTCATCAATTTGGGGATTTGCTGCTGCACTTCCCACCACTGTTCTTCGGTGATCGGGAGTGGCATTGTGTCTGCCCATTGTTTCATATAGGGCCACTGGACCTGTGCCTCTGCCATGGTGAATCATTTGTACATTTTACTAATCATTTATCTATCACTGGAATTTGTTAGCAAGTAACTTTATAGCAGAGTGAATTCTCTGGTGGTGGATTGTTTCATATCTTGAGAAGAGAACCAGTGCTGCAGTTGAGCATAGTGGTACCTAGCCTCCTCCTGCAAACCCATGGTTTGTGGGCAGAGCTGGGATGACTTCACCTCCTATCCCTCCATCATGTCCCTTGCGCAAATGCTGCCCGCCTCTTCCCACCCGGCATATGCTCCTTACTCTAGCCCTGGGGTAAACTGTGGGTTGCGGATAGTGAACGGAATTGGGTAGGACATGATCTTTGCTTGTTAACCAGAGCATCCCATGTATTCCCCCACGAGGGCTGTAATTCGGCTTCTGTACATGGGGGGGGGGGGGGGGGGGAGCTGTCCGCTCTTGGGCACCACAGGACCTTGTCCAGGGGCCTTTCTCACCACTGCCTTATCCATCTTTTGCCAGATGCTGTTGGGATTCCCATTGAACCAGTCTCGTATGGCCCTCAGTTGAGCTGCTCGGTAGTACATTTGAAAGTTCGGAACTCCCATGCCCCTGTGGGAGTGACCATGACCCTCCAGGCCACCCTTGGTCTTTTCCCTTGCCAGGTGTAGTTACGTACTAGGGTTTTGAAGAATTTTTGGGGGAAAGTAATATAGCGCTCTGGGGACAATTATCATTTTAATGACATTGATGCGGCCCATTCGTTATATGTTCAGCAGCCTCCTCTCTCCCAGCCAGGCCTTGATAGTTTCCAACAGGTGGGGATAGTTTGCTTGGTACATATCCTCTAGTGTACTGGTTATGGTCATCCCCAGGTATCGAAAGGATCCTTGTGCTCGTGCGACTTGCCCTGCATCTGATGTTTCTGAGGGCGTGCCTTCTTGTAGCACTATTAGTTCAAATTTTTGGTTGTTGGTCTTCAGGCCTGCCACTCTGCCAAATTCCCCTAGGAGCGCTATTAACCTCAGGAGGGAAGTGTCCATGTCTGTTAGCACGACCAGGAGGTCGTCGGCAAAGGCCATCGCCTTATGGTCTTCCCCACCGAATGTAATCCCTTTTTATTCCCCTCTACTGCCTAATTCTAGCTAGGAAGGGTTCGAGAAAGATTGCGTACAGGACTGGTGACATGGGGCAGCCCTGCTTAGTACCCCGAGTGACCCTTATCGCCTGGGAGACATGCCCATTGATTGCTAGCCTGATAAGTGATGCTCCACAGTTGGCTTTGACCAGGTGGAGACAGCCCGGGCCAAACCACATAACCTCCATGGTAGCAAACAAGAATGACCATTCGACTCGGTCAAATGCCTTCTCTGCATCTAGCGCTAACACCCCTCAGGACTGCCCTGTTTGACTTCTCTATCAGGTGGGATATTCGCCTAATGTTGTGAAACGTTTGTCTCCCGTTGGCAAAGCCTGCTTGATCCGGGTCGGGGATTACTTTATCGATTCTAGATGTTAGAATTTGTTTTGGCATCGAGGTTTATTAGGGCAGTAGGGCTGTAGGGGCTACAGAGGGTTTGTTTCTTGTTTGGCTTGGGGAAGAGGATTACCTTGGCCTCCTCCATGGACTGGGAGATGCGGCCCATACCGGAGAAGGAGTTGAATAGGGATGTCATTAATGGGACTAATGTGGTTTAGAATGCTTTATAGAATGTGGCAGGGTTCCCGTCCAGGTCTGGGGCTTTATTTGGTTGTAGCGATTGGATCGCCACGCGCACCTCATCTTCAGTAATCGTCCCTTCTAAAGCATCACACTGGCTCTGTTCTAATCTTTTTAGCTGGCAAGACTTTAAGAAGGCCTTTTGGAGCTCACTGTCCAGTGCCTCCATAGAGTAGAGGCTCATATAGAACTCTGTGACCGCCTTCAGGATCTCTTCTGTATGTGTGGTTTCCTGCCCCCCCCGCTCCCCACTATCTGAATGCAGCGTATTGTACCTGCCGCCTCATCTACTTAACCTACCTGGTTAAGAGCCGGCCTGTCTTGTTTGCATGGAGGTAATACTTCTGCCTCAAGAATAGGAGTGATTTTACTGCTTGTTTAGCTAGAAGGATATTGATTTGCCCTTTTGATATGCCTATAATCCCTCCTGATTATTACCCCCCCCCCCCCGTATCGGTCTCCATTACCCCTTTTAAGTGCTGTTCTAGATCCACCTGCAGGGCCTTCTCCTGTTTGGCTCGAGATGCCTGCTTTGCTATGAGCACCCCCGCATGGTTGCCTTAAAGGTGTCACATACTACATGTTCATTATTTTACCGAAAAGAAGTTGCGGATGGGCTCGCGTTGTTGCAAATTACTGCGTCTCTCAGCAGATGGCTGCGAAACCGCCACTTCCAGAGCCCCAACCCCCTCCCATCTTCCCATTGGATTTCTAGCTGCAGGGGAGTGTGGTCGGACAGGGCTATGGGTTCCCTTTCTATGATCTGTACTTGGCCAAGCAGTGTCACCGAAACCCATATCTAATCAATTCTTGAGAATGATCGGTGCACATGTGAGTAGTAAGTATACTGTTAGCGAGAATTCTCATTTATGGCTAATTTCCCTCACCTAGTGAGTCCCTCAGCAGCTTTGCTGGATTTCTGGGGTTTATTTTTTTCCACCTGGTAAGAGTGAGCCTTACATGTGTTTTGCCATTTGTATTTCTACTGTTGTGTGATCTTGGGCTCTGGCGCTACACCACTCAATGAGCCCCACTTTTTGTGTGCTACACAGCACCTTCAGTGCAGTAACACCAGGTTGTCTTTCAGACTTCCCACTGACTCCATTTCTCTGGGGCTGACTACTGTCACCAAGAAACAGGTAAAGTTGCCATTTACTTATAGTCATTTAAACTACAGACCAAGTACACCCCATCTTACATGGAGTATTGGAAAGGGTTAGTTCCTATCCCTTTTTGTCTGTGCCTCTCTGAGCGTCATTTTGCTCTCTTAACACTAAGACTTGGCTAGTGGCAGTGGTATCTACCCTAACGTTTCTACCGCGATTATACTATATAAACGTGGTACTGTTTTAGGCTATTATATTAGCCTCGAACTTAAACCCGCTTGACCAAATTTTTATTTTGGCTCTGGTTGGGTTTTTTCGCCATTCTTTTTGTCCTTCTTGTGTTTTACTTTGCGCAGCAAACCAGGTTTGCCTCCTTTGTTCGCCGACCTTTGGCGGGCTTCTGTCCAGAAGCCCTTATTTGGCAGAGGGGTGTCTAGGTGGGCTGAATGTGAGGGAGGGGTTTAGTCACCTCCTGCACAGGGTCTCATTGGAGACCTGAATCGCACTTTGTATCGATTGGCTGAGGTGGTTGTCCGGGCCGGACAACCCCCCTGCTGAGTGATGGACAGCCAGGCTGTGTGAATGGGGGATTTTGGCATAAAAGGCAGGACTCTTGGGCTGGAAGTCAGTCGCCACTGGAACTGCAAAGAACCGAAGAGAAGCGGAGAAGAAGGCTGCTGCAACTCCCGAGTCCCGGTGAAGCCCTGCTTCAGTCCTGAGCTATCTACCATTCAACGACAAGAAAAGATCCAGTCTGGAGTCGTCTTCCCTTGAGCCTGGTGGCATCAACCAGCTCACCTTCCACAGGCAGAGGATCCTCTTCTTGGTCGAAATCGCTGCACACAACTGTAGTGGTCCGGATAGACATCTGAAGAGCCTCTCCTGTTTTAAAGGAGCGCACCTTTTATTCACTGTTTCTTTGCTGCTGCTGGCTTCATCCCTGGGTAGTGCAGATCGCTCCGACGTCCTCCTTCTTGTCCCCACGACTGAAGCTTCAGTAACCGCGAGTCTGCAGGAACTACCAGGAACAATTGCCGTGGCACCAGCTCTTCATACGAATAAGGTACTGTGTCTGACTTCGAGGAACTAGGGTGAACGCCTTTTCTCCTCACCAAATGCTTGTCCTTCCCTCTTATAACTTTTGCTTCCCTCTTGACAACATCTAAGTACTCCTGGCAATCTCGAATCGTGAACTGTTCTAACATTGTGATCTTCAACAAGAGGACCCCTGTCCTGTGACACTGGCGCAGGCCTATTGACTTTTATCTACGTTTTAGAAAGTGTCTCTTGATTCTATCTGCCTTGACAAAAGTAGTCACTATGATTTTCGTCCCCCAACTCTTGTGTTAGTTCATGTGCTAAGTGTGTTTGACTACGGTAACATTTCATCTCGCGGGTACGCTTCTCTTTCGCAAGACCGAACTGTCATTACTGTCAAAAAGTGATCGCGTAGCAAACCCCTGGTAACGTCTTTGTTTCACAACACCGGTCTGTCAAATCCAAAGGTACTTACCTTGAATTGTTCTGCACAAGGGGAATAAATGTACTTTTACTTTTTTAATCAAAAACCTTGAGTCAGTGTTCGCTTGAGTCCTTCGTGTAATCTCTAGTACTGCTCATTTGCTCTTGAGATAAGTCTGGCTGCTCCGCTACTGCTACCACTTGTACAGGCTTGTATCAAAGGTGAAATTGTACTACCACCTGTAGTCTTAATCTTGTGTAGTGGTCCCTAAGGGCACTGGCCAGGATTCTGCCTAACATATACCCCTTGGAGTCCCCTTTTGGTTCATGCCATGTATCCGCTAATGCCATTCTGTTTATGCTAGCCTGTAGTTTATTGGATGGAAATAACAAGGGGGGGTCCTGGGAGACTCTGCCAGACATTAGTCCTGGTTACAAGAGTCTTTAGCTCACTATCTTTCACAGAGGAGAAATATCCCAAACATATCAGTCTTTTTCCTGCCCTGGGGCAGTCCAGCACCGAAATGCTAGGCAATTCTTCTCTGAACAAGAGTACCAACAGCAACCCCAGATACGTGTTTCGGTCTGGTTGAACCTCATCAGTAGGGTGTAGCTGTGCCTCACTCTTCAGGACCAATGTCTGGCAGAGAATCTCCCAGGACTCCCCTTGTTATTCGTTTACTAGATGGGCCTTTAGATGGGGGGGTTCCTCTCCGCGTTTCTCTCCGTGGATGGGCGCCACGCCAAGTTAAAATCCCCTGTCCGTTTTAGCTGGCCTGTTGTTAACTGGTATAGCTTCTCCAAAACCCCCTGCAAGTATCCGTCATGCCCTGAGTTGGGGGCATACACCGTGGCGATTGTGAGAGGTCCCCCCCCATTGTAGATTGTAGCTGGGCGAAGAGGAATCTACCGTCCTTGTCGGCTTTTGTGCCTATTATTTCGACGTCAGGTAGGTGTCTAAATGCTATGAGGACCCCTCTAGCTTTGCTCTTGGCGTTGGCCTGCCGAACCTGGGGGTATCCTCTCAACTTCATTCTGTGTCTTGTCTTGCTTACGGATATGGGTCTCCTGGAGCGTCACAATGTCTGGCTTGGTATCCTGGAGGAGGTTCTCCAGTTTCCGTCTCTTAGCCGGTGTGTTTAGTCCTCTAACATTGAGTGTTAGTATTTGGATCCCTTTTCTGCTACCCATACCCCATTATGCCCTGATAGTAACCACGTCGAAGCGATCCCCCTCGATTATTTAAAAAAAAAAATTCACCCCTACCACACCTTCCCTCTCGCCCCCTCTGGCTGCACTCGCCGTAACGTCGTCCTAGGTTGCCAGATCTCGTTCCCATCCCGGAGAATAACTGTGCGGGGAGAGCCATTTGCCTGTTTTCCAAAATCAGTCAAGCCCCCCCCCCCTAACCACCATCTCCATTCCCCTTGTAACCCCACCAGGCCTTAACCCTTGTCTTGTGATCCCCGCCGCTGTTAAGTGGACGGCCTGTTCAGCCTGGGGCTTCGGTTGCTGGGCCCCGCAATTTTTTGCATCTCGTCTTTGACCGCTCTACTCTTCTCCACTCCCGTGGCTTCTCTTGGTGGCCTTCATGGTCTGCCCTCCTATGTCCTCCCCCTGCATTCCCTTCTTCAATATTCAGGATCTTGAGTCCCTCATCCAATGTAGTGATGCAGTGTTGGCGCCCTTCCCACTTGAAGACCATTCCAAAGAGGAATGTCCGCCTGGATCTTATTTGGGCTTCGGTAAGGGCATTGGTCACAGGGCCCATTTGCCTCCTCTTTGTTAATATGGATTCTATCACGGTGCTGTTCACCTTTATCAGGGTTGCTCTCCTTGCCGCTTGGAGGATCAATTTGTTTTGGTCGTATCGCTGTAAAGCCATCACCACTTCTCTTGGCCTGGCCCTGGGTTCTTCTCGCTGCGGACCCACGCGGAATTCTATCTGAGTATTTCTTCCACAGCCTCTGTCCAGCACATTTTTTGAACATGTCCTGCATTGTTTCCCCGGGGTTGGCATTGCTCACACTTTCTGGCAGCCCCTTCACCCTGATGTTGGACCTTCCCGAGCGGTTCTGAGTCCTTGGCTTGGAGCTCCATGTTGTGTGTCGCTACCGCCTGCTGCTTCACTAATACATCTATCTTCCAGGTGTCTTCAGTGAGTTCTTGAATGGCGTTTTCATTTGTATTAATTCAACTGTCGCCTTTGATTTCCTTCAGGGATTGTGCAAGTTCTGTGCGTATTAGGCTTAATTGTGTCTGAAGGGTAGCCGTCATTTGGTCACTGAATGCCTTAAAGCACTGTTGCAGCACCTTGCTCGTGACCTCTTGCCCCTGTGGCAGCGTTGGGGGTTCCTCCGACCCCTGTCACTGCTGGATCCTCTTCCTCTGGGGCTTCCCCCTCATTTCTCCATAGCTTTTGGAGGGTCCCTTCCTGTTTTCTTGAGATCTTGGCCCCTGGGGGGCCCTTTGTGGCCTCCTTGGGCTTGTTGTGCGACATTGCCTGCACCTTACTTTATGGGCTTCTCCCCTGGCCTCTGAGGTTCCTCTTGACCCTGGAGTATTGGCCAGTTGTTCTGTAGGAAGGTGATGCTCCTCTCTTCTCCCCCCTCCCGTGCGCAGTGGGGGTCTAGCTCCCCTTTAGAGCCTGGGTTGGTTGCCCCCTGGGGGCCGTGGGGCTAGTACGCTCAAAGGTGAAATTGGTCAAGGTTGCTGTGTCACACTGGCTGGCCCGGAGCCCAGGAGCTTCTTGAATTTCTTCCTGGGGTCCCCCTATGCTCCCACCGCTCATGAGCCTCTAAGTACGCTCTTGCTCCCCTGGAGGTTCCTTCTTGGTTAATCCTACATGGCAGGGTTTGTTCTCATAAGGGTGGGCGGTGGAGCGGAGCAGCACTCTCCTTTTGGAGTCAAATGCTGGGGGTTCGAAGCACGTGCTGACCCCTTTCCTCTCCTTCCCCCACGTTCCTTCCCTGGCCGTTAGCCAGGGGGATGCTGCACAAGACTTTGTAATGTCGTCCTTCTATCGCTGCAGTTTCCTCTGATGTTGCTGAATGGTATGGGTTTGGGCCTTTGCCTGGGACAGGGTATGCTGCGGGTCTCCTTCCAAGTGTAGGTTATGGTGCGTTGGGCCAGATGCTTTCATAAACCTCCATATCTGTTGTTTGGGAGGGGAGTGTCTTGCGTGCGCCCGCTTTGTGGCTGCCAACTCCCTTAATTATGCCTGCTTACCCTCCACCAGCTGGGGCACATTCCAGCTCATGGGGGCCCTGCGCTGCATGGAGCCAGGCTTGCTGTATGGGGCCTAGTTGGGAGCAGGATTTCAGGGGAATACTAACCACTCCCTCTCATTACTTTTGTAGCTAGGTGTCTGGGCTGCGCTGGCTCTGCTGCATTGCCATGCTGCAGTGCTTGCGCCAGCGCTCCCCGACGGGCACACCGGTCCGGCAGCCTTGTCTCCCCCAGGTCGGCCGCCGGGGATCCACGGTGGTTCGCTCACACTCCCCAGTCTCGCCTATGTTGCAGAGGCTGAATGGGCACCCTGTCTCTTCTGCACCAACCGCAGGGGTTCTCTCTGATCTCCTCCGGCCCGGCTGCCATTCCCCACACAGGCATCGCTGCTAGCACTCTCAGGTCCGCTCACTCTGCCCCTCTCTGCCTTCAAACGCTCCAGTTGGAGTTTTCTTGGGGACCAATCGGTTCCCGGGTCGTCCCCTTTGCTTTTGCGGCCCTGGAGTCTTGTTTTTAATGCTGCTTTTTTGCACCTTTTTTGGGTCGCCGGGGAGGAGCACACTCCTTACGGTGGAGTGGTCACTGTGGCCATCTTGGAATATTCTTATGAAGCTTTTTTAAAGCCTTCGTCTGCCCTCTCTTGAGTAATCTTTCTTCTTCCACACTTCCCAATCCGGTTTTCGCCCAAGACGTGGCACAGAGCGGGTGCTGGTCTCCAACGTTGACAATGTGGTTTGGCTGCACGACTCGGGCGGCGTCGGTGCTTTATTGCTTGACATATCTGCCGCCTTTGATACCAATGACCATGCCGTCTTGCTCGTCCAGGCACTCTGACCATGCCGCCTTGCTCGTGCAGGCCGGCCTTTATGGTGCCGTTCTTTCCTGGTTTTGTTTGTTTCTCTATGAACGAACAGTCAATTTCCTTTCCCCCCCTTTTCACACTGTGTAGTCTGCCTTGAGATGTGGAGTCCCTCAGGTTTCCTCCATCTTCGAGGTTTTGTTTAACATGTACATGCAACCTCTTACCAATCTTATCTGCTCTCTTGGCTTCCAGTGTTATTCTTAACAGATGACACAGATCCTGGTTTGGTTAGATCTCTCTCTTGTCCAGACAGCGACCAGATTAAGGGCCTGTCTCGAAGCTTTGGGTGCATGGATGTTTAATAGGTGGTTCAAGTAGAACGGGGAAAAAAATGAAGCTTTTGGTGGTGGGCCCTCCTTCCTTTGCTGCCTCCTGTCTGTACATTCCTGCTCGACCACTCCGCTTGGTAATGCCTGATGTTAAATACTGACAAAACTGCCTTGTACATACAAATCCATTATACATCCATATAAAAGTGCTGTGTGAAAAATGCATCATAAAGTGAAAGCAGAACCATATTACTTCACCAAGGCAAATTGTAACTATTGGAAATGCCAGATGAAAGTGCAGAGTATAATGGATTCAAAAAGTGCTAGTTGCGCTTCAGAAAATTGTTGTGTTTGAGTTCCTTCCACTCTAATTGCAATTTTAGGCAGTGTGAGTTGCAGAAAATTGTTGTGTTTGAGTTCCTTCCACTCTAATTGCAATTTTAGGCAGTGTGAGTTGCTTTTTCATGTTATTTTAACTCGCTGTCTTATAAATCCATATTTCGAGTGACATTTTTTACTTGGAAATGTTCTTTCTGAGATCTTTAGTTGTCTATAGTATTGTTATATTTTTAGTTATAATTTACCCATACTTGTTCACACTATTGAACCATTATGCAAAGCAAATCATTTATAGATCGATAATTGTCACAAACCTCTGGCACTGTGCATCGGCGTGCCCCTGCTGAAGGTGTGAAGTTGTGATATCTGTTGAGCCCTTACAGGAAATATTGTGACAAAGATTGTGAACATTTACAATAATAAAGTTTACTTTTTCTGTTATCCAATTCTTGCAGCTTTTCATTTGCATTTATGAAAACTGTTTTTCCACAAATGTTTCACTTCAGCTTTTTTTTCTTCCAATCCCCCCAGGTAAAGCAGGTTCACTCCATATGGCTCCACCAATTCAATCTTTCGTTTACACATGTATTTGTATTACTTGTTGCTTTACAGTGCAAGCACTTGTAATAATAAAAACGTACATTACCCAATTGTCTTTATTTCTTTAAGCTAATGTGTTATTCGTTTTTAACCCCTTAATTGCCAATGTTGCACCCCACCCCCTCGTGCCAAGTCCATTTGGGTGTTTTCGGTATGTTGCCATTCAATCCCGTGTAACCTTTTTTTACATGTGATATCTCGTCCAAATTTGGCCCCCTTTCTTCCCACATGTAGGTGGTCATAACGCCACCAAGGAATCCTAGTTTGCTGTATTGGGGTTAGAGAAAATAACCAGAAGGGGAGCACATTTTGGGTTTTTTCAAAAAATGCCAATAAAATGATGTACAGAGAAGCATGTGGTTGTTTCCTTTTGTAAGAGCTAGGAACAAATGGTTTGCTGTGCTGAATTTGCCATTTCCAAGGCTTTCAAGAACAGGAAGAGTGGAAAACAAAAAACATTTTTATAAGGTTACCGTCAATTTTGTGAGAGCTAGGCAATTTTTACCCCTTTTTCCCTGTAGTCCATGGGTTGGACGGAATGGAAGAGGAGGGTAGGAAAGCTGAATGGGAAGACAAAGGCATACATTTCTGAAAAGTAGACAAAATTCCAAGTTTATGAAAGGGTGATTTGCGCAGGTCAGGCAACATCTATGTAGGGAAAATGCCCATAGTTTGGGGGAAAAATCGGAAAAATGACAGATAAAGGTATGTGCTGGACATGGTTGGACCTGCAAGGTAATGGCTTCTGTGAATATTGAGCAAAGCAATGCCCCGCTACATTCCCCTGACTTTCCATTTAGGAAATCACACGTTTTTTGTATTGTTTCACAAAACAAGCAATACTACAAGCTAAAACCTGAGCCATGGTACACCAGATTTTTATGCTGACGGCCTAAACGGACATACTTAGCATGTGTAAATAAGGAAAATAAATGTGAGTAATGGCAAGCATACCATTTTTGAAAGAGCACAGACAGAAGGGTTGGTGACTTATGCAGGTTACAAAAGCATACAGTGCCTAAATCAGCGACTACATGAAGTTCACATTTGGTAAATGAAAGGGTTGTGTAACAAAGTGCAGTAAAATGTTATGAAAACCATGAGAAAACAAATGTCCTACCTTCCCACATTTCCCACACGTGTCCCAACAAAACCTCACATGTGGGGGTGCACCTACCTGGGCGCAAAGGGAAAAGGCTAAACCACTGGTAACCCCAAGTGTTTCAGCAGAGGAGATTTTACGGGAATTTCCTCTTGTGGACAACCTACAGGGCTTGGGGTGTCGCAGCCACCAAGGAAAACAGGTAACCCAATGCATTTCCAAAAAGAAGGCACGTCTGGCAATTCACACAGCGGCTTGACTTGTATGAATCGCCCCAGAATGTATTTACCCACAAGCACTGGCAAAGTCCAAAATTTAGTGGGGGGGGGGGGACTCAATTTTCAGACATTTCCCACCTCCAATCCACCAAAACACACTGCCAACAACACATGTTATCTTCCCGTGTTCCCACAGGTGTCCTGACGAAAACTGTACCTCATGTGTGGGTGCACTTACCTGGGTGCAAAGGGAAAAGGCTAAACCACTGGTAACCCAAGTGTTTCAGGAGAGCAGACTCCTGTTGGAACCCACAAGGGTCTGACTTGTGCAAATTTCCCTAGAACTTCTTACCCAAAAGCCTGGCAAAGTCTGAAATTTAGGGGGGGAAAAAACACAATTTTAAGACATTTACAACCTGGAAACTACTGAAACATACTGTCAACAACACATGTCCTAGCTTCCCACAGGTGTCTGGATGAAAACAGTACCTCGTGTGGGTGGACCTACCTGGGTGAAAAAGAAAGTGTCGACCGTCCCCTAGTCCAACGGCAGTCCCAAGGAGCCCCATCATGGTCCCCATCCGTTCCCTGAGGGGAAATTCTGTAATGCTGCCTAGCCAGAGCTCCAGGATGGTCGGGGGTGAAGTCCCTGGCCTTGGAAGACTCTACCATGTGGGTCCACCATCCCCAAGCGCAGCGGCACTCCCAGGGAGCCCCGGCAGGGTCCCCGACCTTTCCTGGAGGGAGAAGCTGTAAAACAGGCCAGCCAGAGCTCCAGGATAGTTGGGGAAGGGGAATAATGTTCCTGGCCTTGGGCAGCTGTCTCCCATATGGATCGACCACCTCCCAAGTGCAGCGGCTGTCCCAGGGACCCCTGACAAGGTCCCCTTCCCTGTGAGAGTGTGACCTTTCCAGGGCTTCCTGGAACCGCTGCTGGGTTGCGGGGCGGTCAACCCAAATGGGAGACAGCCACCCAAAGCCAGGGTTATCACCGCAGACTATCCTGGATCTCTGGCTGGGCTGCGTTACATCTTTTCCCTCCGAGGAAGAATGGGGACGCTGCCGGGGCTCACAGGAACTGCCACTGGACTTGGGGACATCACCTCCAACCATCTTGGAGCTCTGGCTGGCCTCTGTTACAACTTTTCCCCACCAGGGAGCCCCAGCAGTGTGCCAATACCTCCACGGAGGGAAAAGCATGCAGCCCAGCCAAAACTCCAGGACGGCTGGAGGTGATGTCCCCGGCCTTCGGCATCTGTCTCCACTGTGAGTCCACCATCCAAGTGTAGTGGCAGCCACAGGGGGCTCGGCAGGGTCCCCTTCACAGAGAGAAATTGTATAATGCAGGCCAGCTCAGAGTGTCATGATCTCTGCTTCCAAAAGATCAGGACTTGCCCGACTCCCTTGGAAGCAGACCCATAACCTCGGTTCCGAGTGCCAGCCAGTCCCAATTGGGACCTTTTGGACCCTGTCCTGGTGCCAGTGGCACCAGGCTCATAAAGATGCCCAGTCCCAGCGCTGGAAGCGCCGGGCTCATAATGCTTGGGTGGACTTACCTGCAGCAAACCATGCTGCTTACTTACCTGCCAGTTGAACCCCTGATCCTCTTCTGTTTGGGACTACTTTTCCTGTTGGGTGGGGCAGGAGCCACTCCCTAGGTTCAGAACACTGGAACTCTTCTGGAAAGCAGGAACTCTTTTCTTACCTAGGCGTGGCTGTGGAAGGAGACACCTAAGCACTACAGGAGGCTATTTAAACCACACCCGATGGATGAATCTTGCTTTGCGTTATTCTGCATTCTCTGCAGCAGAACGCTCATCGTGTCTTCTGCTTCTGATCCTGGGCCTAAGGGAACAAAGGCTTACCATCCTGGAATCCAGTCTTCAGCAGCACCTGCAAAGACAAAGAAAGAACAGGTTAGCACTACGGTCTTCAGTGGCAGCGCATCTCTTACCTGGTCCATCGGCTGTCACCAACGCCTCGCGCTGCATTCCGGCATCTGAAAGACAAAAGCTTATCAGCTCTTTGCACGCTCCAGAGGCCTTCGGCGCTGCATCCCGCATCTGAAAGACAAAAGAAGGTGCGTTTAAAGACATTGGGCAACTTTATTACTCACGTGCCATTACTCCTTCCCACGCCGAATCCAGTGGGTATTCCAGCACCCTTCAGCTTCTCTAAAGCTCCGAACTTGTACCTGCAAGATAAAAGGGACAGTTCGTGCGCATCATGAAGCAGGCTACAAGCGCTTACTTTCGTGCTTCCAGGCGCTTCTATTCCTCACGCGGGTTCGATCCTCAACTCTCATCAGCCCGCCATCCGCCATCGCCGGAACCCTGCAAAACAAGAGATATCATTTACAAAAGACTTTTAAGACATTTGAAGTGCCCAGAACTTACCGTTCGTGCAGTTAACGACGGACAGCAGTCCTCTGAGGTCAAGAGGCCTGCACCCTTATCCAGTGAAGAAACTGGTTACGGCACCCTGCCCCGAGGCAGATGGAGAGCTTGGCGTTCACTTACCTAAGGTGAGGGTGTTAACCTTTGGGGTTCTACAGGAGAAGAGAAAGGGAAGAGGAGAGAGACACCCAATAACCCCAGTTCATTAATCCCATATTTTCTATCTGCAGACATCTTACTCTTCGAGTCAGACATACAGTGCACAGAGGTCCAGCCCAAAGAGCCAACCGTGTGTTACACATTACCTTTGAAGATACAGCATTCACCCAGTCAAGACCGGCGCCTCTGCGGGAATCAGGTGAGCGTTACACAGAGCTCCAGGATGGTCAGGGGTGCTGCCTTAGCTTTGGGCAGCTGTCCCTCATGTGGTTTGACCGTGTACAAACCCAGCAGCGGTTCCAGGGAGCCTCGGCAGGGTCTGCGTCATTCCCAGAGGGGGAAACTGTAACACAACCCAGCCAAATCTCCAGCACAGTTGGGGGTGCTGTCCCTGGCCATTAATTTCCCATGTGGGTCTTGTCCCAGGGAGCCCTAGCAGGATCCCTGTCCTTTCCCGGAGGGAGAAGCTGTAATGTAGGCCAGCCAGAGCTCCAGGAAGGTGGGGGTGATGGCCCTGGCCTTGTTTGGCTGTCTCCCATGTGGGTCGACCGTCCCCAAGTCCAGCTGCATTTAAGGGGAGCCCCGGCAGGGTCTCCATTCCTCCCTGGAGGCGAAATCTGTAACGCGGCACAGCCGGAGGTGCAGCCTGGGCTTGTGGACAGTCATGGGAGACAGCCGCTCCCAGGGAAACGCTGCCAATGTTTTTGCTGGAATGTGGGGGAAGTTTGTGGCCTGACCCTGCATTTGTGTCCCAGCCCACCAAAATACCTCCCCAGACTGCCCAATCCCGTCGAATAAAAAAACTACTCGCCTAACATTGCAGCTCCATCCGTAAAGCTACCTGTAAACAAAACAAAAAACATTCATTACCTATGGTTAGCCCTCAAAAACAAATCATAACTATGACACTCCGATCACCCTTTCAAGCCATCCCTGGTGGTCTGGTGACCCTCACACCCCAGTAAAAACACGTTTAACAGTATAATTATAGGTTTATGGCTTTTGGTCGACCAACACCTCCCACCCACGAAACTGGTTGAAAATCCCTCTCCTCAATTCCTTTAAATGTTTTAATGTTTTTATACCACCAAAGGAAGATGGTGGGTTGGGGTCAGGCCATATTGGATTGTGTATGGGGTGGGGAGGTGGGTGGTGGAGGGGTGACATACCCCAAAATATGACATTAAAAATGTTTTGGTTAAAAAACATTTGGAAAAGATGCAACTAGTTCAGGTTCAATTTGAACACATAGATCCATAATTATGGCAACTGCTAAGATATCTCACACTTTGGTCCAAATATGATAAATATGTAAGAACCATGAACTGATAACTTGAGTAATAAAATACATGAAAATAAGGCAATAGAGGACCGCTAATTCCTTTCATCCCACCTCACCGCTACCTACTTGTAAATATGTATATTTGTAAATCCGTAAACTTTTGCCTTTTCATGACTGCTTCAATTATCTATTATCCATTGTATTTACTGCATTGCATCCATAAAACCTTTGTAATTACTGTACTGCATTGTAACATGTAACCAAGCTCCTGCGCCCTCATACCCTCGGGTCTGGTGCGCAATACAAATGAATAAACTAAATAAACAATATAGATACTTTCATGGAATATAAATGGCTGAAAATATGAAACAGTCAATGAAAAGAATTACAAATTGAGTACAACAATGAATTGAGTGACAGCATAAGAAATGGAGAGAACTGTGACCATGTTTCTAGGTGGGCACATGGGAATGGAGCTACGAGACCCTGGGGGTGGGATGGGATGGGGGGCGGGGTCTGTACCTTCAGAAAGATAATAGCCAACATATAAGGTATTCCCAAGGCTATTCATTTTATCCTTTGCCAGGTACCAGTCTGTAATTCAAGACCTGGTAGAGTTTTGAAGAATGAACAGCTCTGCATTAGAAGGCCAAAATGTCTGTGGGTATCCTTTTTGATCCCACTAAAAGTACATTTGAATACACAGTCTGGTGGATGGACTGTGACAAAGACCTGCTTGAGGGAATGCAAAGAAGTTGGCCGATGGAGGTTCAAGGTTGGCAGAGTTATTGTGCAGCTGCCTGCAGGAGGCACCATGGTGGGGTCAGGCAGCTACCATAACAGCGCTGCTTGACTTCAACTTGGCAGCTGACAATTTATAACTGATACAAATCACTAGATCTGAAGATGGTGAGTTACTCAGAAAAGACAAACACTTTGTCACTTACACACAAGGACTTGGGCACATTAATTAACAGCCTTCCTTTTCCAATTTCAAAAGGGGCAGGACTATATAGGGAGGCTTTGGTAGAAGGCCTAGTATGGGAGTTTGGAAACAAGCGTTGCAGTAAAGAGCGGAGTAAACGAGGAAGAAGGAAGGTGAAGGGAGTGGAAGGAGAGTAAGAGTTGAGGTGGATGGCAGAGGAAGTTGAAGATGTGTCGGAAGAGGAGAAAGGGAGCAGCGTGAAGAGGGGAAAACTAGCAAGGGGGAAAAGGAGAGAAATGGAAGGTGAGGCACAAGAGAAAGGAGGAAATTGGAGAACAGTTTGAAGGGTACAGAAAAAATTGGTGTAGGAAGATGAGGGCCACGATGGAGGAACATTTTGGGAGAGGTACTGAGAAAGAAAAAGAAGGTGGAGGAAGGAAGAAGTGCAGAAGGTGGACCCTGAAAATAAGGTAAATGCTCTGGAAGGCGGACTGTGTCCGTTAAGAAGTATGCTAGCTGGTGCCTGGTTGTACATCTTAACCTAATAACTAGCCCATCAAAAGTAGAGGGGGGTAGTGGAAAGACGAGGAGTGCAGTGCCCTGGGTAAACCAACTTGACCTTGGTTTAACTCTCAACACCAAGCTGAGTGGGCCTCTTCGGTTTCTGGCCCTGCCGTTGCATCACATCCGTTGCTGGCCCCTGGAAGCGCCTATCTTTGTCTTCAAGCCCAGGAGTACCAGCGCATCTCCAAGCCTAGGACAGACCAATGGTCTTTCTGGCCAGGAGAGCAAACAAATCTTCGTGCCTAATAGGGCCAATGTGTTCTCAATCCTAGGAGGGTCAACCCATGCTCATATAGAGCACTAGAGGGGGACTGGAGAAACATTCACACTTGGCAATACAACTCTAGTTGAGTAATATTAGAATACGGAAAGTGACCATGGGAATAAAGTCCTCTAAAAGAAAGGGGGACTCCTCACGGTGTTAGGAAGGTCAGCAGAGGGAATGTTATGGGTGTGGAATGAGAACAGAGAACACTAGAAGAGAATGCAAGGCAAGTAGTACGGTGGTTGGTGTAAGGACGAGGACAGAGAGAGTTGTTACTGCATAAAGATGAACTAAAAAGAAACGAAGTCAAACATACTGGCTGTGTTCTGGTTCACTTCCTTAACTGGTGGTAAGTTGCGGCAATGACAAAGAGCCTACACTTGCCATTGATTGTGGTTGCCCTGGATGAGCAGGTACAGGGTTAGTAGCACAGTTGAATGGTGGCTCATTGGGACTCTCCAGGCCTGTATTGGGGAGTATCTGGGCTGTGCGTGAGCCTATGAGGACACAGGAAGAACCCTAGCAGCATAGTCGTTCATGCACACGACAACATGTAATCAAGGACACATTGTCCGGTGTCGCTAGTTGTTACCTGGCAATTTTAGACATAAGGAGTTGTCTCTTGCTTCGCTATGTAACAAGCTGAAGGCCTTCACTGCGGGGACTGCTATCTGCCTGTCCCACATGCAGTGTAGTGACTGAAAGAAACACTTGCATACATAAAGAAGGGAGCATGCCGTAGCACAATTGGCTGTTACTGAGAGGCTTTTTTCCATTGCACCTTAAAAGGGAGATTAGACATGTGTCCATGTGAACGAGGTGACAAATACCAAGGGCACAAAAATACGAATTCAAAGATTATGGCAAATATAGCAGGCACTGGGTGATTTCTAGGTTATTAAATGAAGAGAAAGATTTCATATGTTGGCAGTATATGGTCCTAATTATTTGAGTAAAAAGAAAGAGGCACTGTTTCATTGTCGATCGGGCTGGACAACAATTTCTTAAAACTAGCTGAATGCATCGAGTTGGGCTTTGAGTATTTCCCATTAGAGAAACGGCCCTCCGACCTGCAGAGGCAGAAAGCTCCCCTCGTCTAATGGGAACTAGGCCACTCCCACTGAAGCAGGTATTTCCCATTCGAGAAATGGCCCTCCGACCTGCAGAGGCAGGAAGTTCCCCTCGTCTAATGGGAACTAGCATGTTAGGGAGAATTCTCAAAATGTGATCATTTCCCTTACCTTTTGAGACCCCCAGCAACTTTGCTGGATTTCTAGGATTTGATTGTTTTTACCTTGGAAGAGTGAGCCTTTTTTCCCACTCTTCCATGTATTTTGTGTGTGTTTTACTTATGTTCTTTGGTTATGGAGTTTTAAAATAACTCCAGTGGCATCATCTTTTTCTATGTGTCACACTGCACCTTCAGTGCAGTGGCACAGGGGTGTCTTTCAGACTCCCCCCAAGGTTTAAATACCTTCTCTGGGACTGACTACCGCCTCCGAAAGCATGTAAAGTTAAATTGGCTTTAGTAGTCTTTTTAAATTTACTGACCCAGCACACCCTATCTTCCTGATGTCTTGCTACAGCTTTTGGCCTCATCCCTGGGCAGTGCAGGAATCCCTGGGCAGTGCAGGAACCTCCCAACGTTGTCCTTTTTGTCCCCACGACTGAAGCTCAGGAACAGCGAGATCTGCTCAAACTGCCAGGAACAACTGCCTCAGCTACAGTTTTATTCATTAAGGTACTGGGCAAACGCGGTCCAGAACTATTTTCGGCCTTCGAGAAAGTGCGTGAAACTTTCCTCAACTTTGAAGGCTTGTCCTTCCCTAAACATTCGTCAACATTTTTGCCTAGCCAAAATCTTCTAAACTCTGTGGCAAAGACTTAACATTATCTTCCAGAACAGAACTGTGCTATCCTATACATAGACTCTGAACCATTGACGTTGGCCCAGGCCTATGAGAAGAATTGCTGGTTGTATTTAACTGAAAACCCTTTACCCTGCCTATGAATGTATGTGGGCTGTCTATTCTTATAACCTTGTCTTTTTATCCCTTGAATAAGTATCTGAAGTGCCATTTTGCTCCCACTTCACAGGTCTTTTTAAATTTACTGACCCAGCACACCCTATCTTCCTATAGAGTGCTGGAGGGGTTGCTTAGAGTCAAAACACTCATCTAACAGTAAAATGTTACCTTTTCCTACTTTAAATGGCTAGTGGCAGTGGTTTAGATCAACTACCGTGATTTTTCCCGACCGCTAACAACAGTAGCTAAAAATTGGGTCAGCCATGTTTTTCAATATGGTGCCACAGAACTATCTGTAAAAACAGACTCTGGTCATCTTTTTTCGCCATTTCTTTTAGGAAAAGTCCTTCTTGTGTTTGTCTCTGCATGCCAAACGAGGTTTGGTACCTTTGTTCGTTGGCCTTTGGCGGGCTTCAATGCTGAAGCCCTCCTGGCGCCTGGATGGACAGGATGTGAGGGAGGTGCCCGAAATGCCCTGTGCTTAGTCTCCTAGGAGACCTGAATGCACTCTGGTGTGAGTGGCCGGCTGACTGTCCGGCAAGGACAGCCACCCTGCTGTGTGAGTGACAGCCAGGCTGGAATGAATGGGGGGAAACAAACTGTTTAAAAGCAGGTCTCTGGGACTTGGAAAGCAGAGTCGACCACTGGAACGAAAGAACCGAAGACGAGCTGAAGGACGAGGACTGATGCAACTCCTGCAAGACCGGTGAAGCCCTGCTGCAGGTCCGAATTGCCTGAAACTCCAATCAACGGAGAAGCCCTTCAAGGTTAACTTCTTCCCTTGAGGTTGGTTGTAACAACCAACTAGTAAGCCACCTGGACACTGTCCCCATCTGGTCGAATTTTCATCAGAGTGCTGTTGAAAAACGGATAGCCAGAGGGAAGGAAACCAGCTTGTGGACTTCAAGGCACTCACACCTTAAACTGACGTCTTACTACAGCTTTTGGCCTCATCCCTGGGCAATGCAGGAACCTCCCGACGTCCTCCTCGTCCCCACGACTGAAGCTCAGGAACAGCGAGATCTGCTCGAACTGCCAGGAACTGCCTCAGCCACAGCTTTCTTCATTAACAAGGTAGTGTGCAAACTCGGTCCGGAACTATTTTCGGCCATCGAGAAAGTGTGTGAAACTTTGCTCAACTTCGAAGGCTTGTCCTTCCCTAAACATTCCTCAAACGTTTCGCCTAGCCAAATTCTTCTAAATTCTGTGGCAAAATACTTAACCGTTATCTACCAGAACTGTGCTATCATATACAAAGACTCTGAACCATTGACGTTGGCCCAGGCCTATGAGAAGAATTGCTGGTTGTATTTAACTGAAACCCTTTGCCCTGCCTATGAATGTATTTGGGCTGTCTATTCTTATGACCTTGTTTTTTCTTATCTCTTGAATAAGTATCTTAAGTGCCATTTTGCTCCCACTTCACAGGAGCTAAACTTGTTCATTTACTTACTGGTTGGATATTTGTGGTGTGTGGTATTGAGCTGCTTATGCTAGTGTAATGTTTTCTAACTGAGTAAATACATGTATGCTCTTTTTTTTTTTACCAAGAAACCTTGAGTAAGTGTTTACTTGAATCACTGTATTAGTCAATCCTTTGTGTAACTTGTTCTACCGCTCACTTAAACTATGGAGATAAGTCTGGCTGCTCAGCCATCGCTACGACTTTACTGTGTAGTACAGGCTTGTACCAAAGGTGAAATTGTGCTTACACTTGTAGTCTTAATTGCCTGTAGAGTTCTCAAAGGGTACTGCAGGTGATTCTGCCTAACACTGGTGTACAGCGGTGAGGATAAAGTATACTTGTTACATTTGAAACACTTGTATATAGGCGTGTTATAAATGCCATATCATATCATTTAGAGTGCTTCTTTTACCTTAGTTCAAATAATCCTCACAAGGCTAAGCAACACTAGTAAAGCAATTGTTTTATCATGACTGATCTGGAAAGCTACAGACAGGAGACCCTAGTGACTTTAACTGTTGATCAATAGAGAGATGTGTGTAAAGCAGTGGTCTTCAAGCTTTTTTGGCCTGGGCCCCCCAAAATTTGGGCAGGCCGCCCCCTCCCCCCCCAAAATGCCAAATGGACAGTATGTACAATCGGCTATGAACTATTTTGCACTGTCACTGCAGCCTACTCCCAGTATAGTCCCTGGATTCCCCCACATGCTCCCATCACAGTCGCTGGGCTCCCTCATCCCCCGAACCAATCAAGTGGGGTTCGGGGGGGTTTTCCACTGTGAATTATTTTTAAATAATGGGTTAAAATGTTGCATATTTTAGCATACGTTTAAAATAAAATTGGTAAAAACCCAAACAGTTTACAATTGGCGAAGGGGGAAAGCATGGTATTTTTGACTGGACATCTGATAGATAAAGAAAATCAGCTCAACAGACCAAAACAAACACACACACCTTCACACAGCAATTACTATCATTCATACGAGCACCCGTCTCCATACCTCACTCATAACACAAGCATACATGCATCCATACACTATTTAAATTAAAAAAATAAATAAACATAAACATACCTTCTGCAGGGACTGCTCTGTATGTATGTGCGAGGAGGTGCAGGAGCTCCCCCTCGCACATACAGACATGCAGTGCCCCAGCCAGCATTTCCAATGAGCTATGTAAGGCTGGCAAAGCAAAACGCCCCCAGCCTTGCATAGCTCAGTGAGCATGTGTGGCTGGGGTACTGTCCTGTCAAAGGGAAACAGTTTTTCCCGTTGACAGTTCAGCCAGCCCAGGAGCACTCCCTCAGCTGGAAAAAGCAGCTGAGGGAGTACTCAGTGTTTCACTGGGCTGGCTCCTCGGCTGCTCCATAATGGGTCAGTGGGCCACTGGGTTGACGAGCCCATTGTGGATGAGCCACCAGGCTCGGACTGGCCTATAGGGTATTAGGGCAACGCCCGTACCAAAAACACAAAATGCTAATGTAGGCCAGTCAAAATGGGTCACTCTTTTGGGTCAATGTGGGCCAGTTTGAGGAGTTACTTCACTATGCAGCTAGTAGTTTTGACCATTGTTACTGAATAAATATTCTTTAATATCACAATTTGCTTACATTTTAACAAAAAACACCCCCTTGGGTACTATTGAAACATTCTGTGCCTAAAGGAATGAATATCCATTTGCAACTGTGGGACACTTTTTCATTGGTGCCTGAGCTGTTTTATGGTCCAGTCTGACCATGTGAGCCGCCCCTGCCCATATCCAGCAAACAAAAAAAAAACCTTATTTTTTTTTTACACTTCATGCTGGGCACTGCTCCCCCCCCCCCCCTCTTGGAGGTGGCTGTGCCCCCCCCCTCCTTGGGGGGGTGCACCCCACAGTTTGAAGACCTCTGGTGTAAAGCTAGGAATCTCACTGTCAAAAGCAAAAAGGTTAAATTGCTAGAAAAGTTGTTAGAATACCAAAGTCTGAGGAGGGAGTCTGAATCCCCCACCCCTGCAGCAAATGTGGAAAATGTTGATGAGGATGATATGTCAGAGCCCAACTCTAATATTGTGGATGAGTTAGATGAGGTAGAAGAGTTTCAGAATGTAGGCCCTGTCTAACCTCTACCTGCTCATATGCCTCAACCTTTGACCACAGGGACCCATCGGGTCCAAACCTATGTCCTGAATTTGTCTCTTTAGAAAAATTGTGACTGGAGTTAAAATTTAAAAGAATCCAAGCTCAAACTGAAAGCAAACATCAAGAGCTTAGACTCGGAGAAATGGAATTGAACCATGCACTTGAAATGAAATAATTGTCTCTTGAAACTGGTTCTCTCCCAGTCCTGTAGGTCTTCCAGTCCTAAGAGGCCTTGCATGCACAAAGATGCAGTAAGTATGTATGAGGTTAAGCTTGATCTTTTGGATTGGTTGGCTGCTTTTGAATATAGCCATGGGATTCAAGCCATTACAGGGAATCAGTTGATTCCTTGGCTTTTTTCTAGGCTACCCCCTGGTGCAACTGATGTGGTAATGGAGTTGGGGGATCTAGACAGAAAGCAGTATGAAACTGTGAAGCTAGCTTTGAGAGCTAGATTTGGGAAGACCCCTTCTCAGTATCATAAGAGGTTTAGAACCCTCAAAAAGCATGTTGGTACCCCTTGGGATACCTGGGTGACTGAATGTTTGAAAAACTTAAATGGATGGGTTAAGGGTTACAGAGTGAACACTTATGAAGGTATGAGGAATTTGGTTATGTTGGAATCTATTTATGCCGCCTGCTCTGCTGAGCTGAGACAGCACTTGGCTGACTAAGGAAACTGATCCAAAGAAGTTAGCAAGGGCTGCTGACTTGTGGGTTGCCAACAGGGCTACTTGCAAAGATTCTGGGGTAACCCAGAAGGATGAGGGGAAGCGGCACAAAAAAGATACCAAAGAGAATTTTAATACCTCCAATCCAAAAAAGGGCCCCAGACATAACGAGGGTAAGCCACAGGGAAAACATCAGGCTAGTGTACCTCCTGGTGCCAAACCAGAAGGATGTCAGAACAAACCCCAATTCATAAAGACATTCAGAAAATGTTATATTTGTGGGTCAACTGACCATGTGAAAGGGTATACCAGATGTAAGGGTAAACCTTCAGGGATCCACATGGTCTCCTTAGACTTCTCCCCAGAGGATGAAGTACCAATGGCAAGTGGAAACCTTCACTTACTGGCTGAGGAAGCCATGACAGACTCAGCCAGTGCTTCTTTAGTATCCCTGGGTCTGTGGGAACAACAGAACTTAGATGTGTATAACTCTATTCCAGATAATACTAAAGGGTATACAAAGACTATTACAAAGACAGTGTTCTTGTGAATGGTCAGGAGACCCCTTGTCACGACCCACACTCTGAAGCCCCCCCCCCTGGCCAACCTATGGGCCAAGGAGAGTCTTGATTCCAGTCCCCAATAAACCCAAGAAATTGCAACCTAGGCCTTCTTGGGGACAGTCCTGGCGCCTTTGGCGCCAGGCTCATGTTTGAATATGGACTTGTGCTTGGTAACTACTTTTCGTTAATGCCAGTCATGTGGAGGCATCCTCATAACCTGGCTCCTTGAAACCAGGCTTGGAGTGTAGCGTTTTTGGGTGTGGTACCATGGGGACTATTTTACCTGGACTTCTTTCTTGAAGCTATTTAAACCACACCCGAATAGACTGACACGCTTCGCGTTAGTTTGCATTTCTGCAACGTAACGCTCACCGTGTTCAGCTTCAGCCACGAACCTCGGAAGAACAGCACCTGCAAAGGAAAGGAGAAGACATCGTGAGAAAAGGCAGCTGGCTGCTTACCTAAACTTCATCGCCAGCGGTCCGCAGCTCTCCCGACCATCATCCTGGAACCAGCGCTCCTTCGGATCGACGGACCTGTAAAAGAGAAGAAACGAGGCATTAGACATTGTACAGTTAACGAACTGTGCAGAAAGGTTTACCTCGCCAGCTGCTCCTCATTCAGCATCACTACGGAAATTCCATACTCCGGCCGAGTACCGCGACATGTGGAGAGGAAAAGATAATAGGTTAGCAAAGGCAAGGCATCTTGAGCGCAGTGCATCGCGCCTACTCACCGCATCAAGGCGCTCGAAACGCCCATACTTACTGGCGAAACACAGATTCCGCCTTGCCACATATTGGACTTCCGCGTACCTAGGAAGAAAAAGACATTGTTAAAAGGCGTGCAAGAACAGCAATATTCACAGCAATAAGACCTACCTGAAAGACTCAAGACGGGCCGGCATCAGTGAAGCAACTCGATCGCCATTGCCCACCAAGCACAATGCGCCCCTGCCAAGACGGCAGGACGGAGAACCCACCAACATCTAAAACAAGGTGAGGAGAAGTCCAGAAGGATCGCAGACCTACAGGGAGGCTGTTTACCCTGGTTGCCCAGTCCTGAACATAGCTTACCTGTATTCCAGGCAGAACTCTTCCGCTGGTCGCATCTGGGCATCGCAAGGAGGGACATCTGAACCCCAACTGCTGGGTGGCGCCCCCGTGGAACCAGGTGAGTGTAACAGAACGCGAAGCCCTCCAAAACTAAATCCACCTGGGCGCCATGGAAACCTCAGAATTAGACCAATTGGCCCAACTAATAGGAGAACTGCGCGCCGAGGTTCATTCTGCCCGTCAGGAGACTAATGCTCTCCAAAGAGAGTTAATATTGACTAAGGAGCGCACTGAAGACATTAGCAGAAAATACTTGCAATCACAAGCGGGCCAGACCCCCCCCTACCGGGAAGCACCCCAACGATGCAGAATCCTACCCTGCCATCCGCTTCTTCTACTACGGTGCAAGTCATGCTACCAGGAACAGTTCCTTTGGCCCCACCGGAGCGATTTACAGGTGATTCACGGAAATACGCCACATTCATGAATCAATGCTGCCTTCCCTTTCTTTGCAGGCCTGGAGTATTTCCAAACGACCAGGCTCGGGTGGCCTTTGTATTGTCATACCTGAGCGGTAGCGCAGCAGACTGGTCAGTTCCATTGGTGACACATGATGATCCTTTGTTACATGACGTTGGGGGATTTCAGAGGGAAATGGAGAAACGTTTTGCTCGTTATACCCGAGAACAAGCAGTGGACAATGAACTCCTTTCCCTCCGACATGGAAATCGGGACCTGTTAATGTACATTGCTACTTTCAACAGATTGGTCGCTGAAGCTAGGTGGCCTGAAAACAAAAGAACCACGTTGTTTCATCGGGGTTTACGAGGCGAATTAAAAGATGTTCTAGCTGAAGTAGTGGACCCTCCTCGAGACTGTTCGGAGTTCATAAATTTGGTTGTACAATTAGACCACCGGTTGCAAGACCGAAAAGCAGATCGCTCCAAAATGGGTCCACGGGCAGTGGATGTTCGGTCTAGAGACAATGTAACTCATGCACAAGAAAACCCTGCTGAGCCCATGCAACTTGGAGGAGTGCGACCCCCATTAATAAAACAAGAGCGAGATAAAAGAAGGCAACAACAACTGTGTCTGTATTGTGGAAAATCTGGGCACTTCCTGAAGGACTGCCCGGTGACACCCCCTAGGAAGGTCGTTGGGGCCATGGAAAAAGACCAAGAGAAAGAATATCAATCGGAAAACTACCCAGCTCAGCAAACGTAGAGGTCAGTTTGTCGAGTGAGGGAATGGAGCCACCGACCTCACACTTTGCAATACCAGTGATCTTGATCAATAACCAACGGTCGACCAGAATGTATGCCATAGAAGCTTACATCGACAGTGGGGCAGTCGGGAATTATAATGATCAAGATCTGGCTGCAGAGATGGGACTTCCCTTATGTTCCAAGCCGATTACAGATAAGGTGACTACAGTGGATGGGACTGAAATCGCTTCCGGGCCCGTAACCCAATGCACAGCCGAGATGACAATGCTGTGCCAGGACGGGCATAGGGAACTCATTTCGTTGGACCTCATCAAGGCACCTCAATTTCGGCTTATACTAGGGATGCCATGGTTAGTCGCTCATAATCCTTCGATTAACTGGCGAGCCAGGAAATTAACCTTCCCCAGTGACTGCTCTCCAGCCTGTTACTATCAAGAACAGAAGACTGCTTTCAGTAATTCTACGACTTCCGGAACCACGACATCTATCTTGGGTGTAACCAGTACTTTACCTGAGGAATACCGCGATTTCCAGGATTTATTCCAGAAGGACCAAGCCAATACCTTGCCACCCCACAGGCCCTACGACTGTCAAATCGACCTTGTTCCTGGTGCCCAAGTCCCCTGTGGGAGAATCTATGTTCTGACTGAACCTGAAAATCTTCATCTGATGTCCTATCTAGACAGTACCTAGCAAACGGATTCATCCGTCCATCGAAGTCCCCGGCAGCCAGTCCTTTGTTCTTCGTGCTGAAAAAAGAAGGGGACTTAAGGACCTGTATTGATTACCGTGCATTAAACCAGATTACGGTGAAGAACCGTTACCCTTTGCCACTTATTCCGGAAATGCTGGACCAGATCAAGGATGCTCAAATTTACACCAAATTGGATCTTCGGGGAGCGTATCACCTGGTTCGGGCCAGAAGCGGCGACAAATGGAAAACCACTTTCTGTACTAAATATGGGTTGTTTGAATATCAAGTCATGCCCTTTGGGTTATGCAACGCACCGGCAGCCTTCCAATACTTCATGAATGACGTCCTGAGAGAGTTAATTGATTTCTGCGCCCTAGCGTACATAGATGATATCCTGGTGTACTCAACTTCTAAACAAGATCATATCAAACACGTCCGTTCAGTCCTCGCCAAACTCTGTGAACATTGTTTATTTGCCAACGTGGAAAAGTGCTTTTTTCATGTAACCGAAGTGGAGTTCCTAGGCTTCATCCTTACTCCCGGAGGCATCAGGATGGACCTGCACAAGGTCGATGCCATTCTGAAATGGCCATCACCGACGTCAATAAAGGGAGTACAAAGTATGTTAGGCTTTGCAAACTTTTATCGTCGGTTCATACCAGAGTTCTCCCAAATCGTACACCCAATCACCGTGTTGCTACGAAAAAATAACAAGAAATTCACCTGGACCGAAGACGCAGAAAAAGCCTTTCAGGAACTAAAGAAAAGATTCACCTCAGCACCGATCTTATGACATCCACGTCCAGACCGCCCTTATATCGTAGAGACGGACACTTCCAGTATAGCAATGGGAGCTGTCCTCTCACAAAGAGATCCCGAAACTGGCCAGCTACATCCAGTGGCCTTCTGGTCAAAGAAGTTTTCACCTCCAGAAATTAACTATGCCATCACCGACAAAGAACTCTTGGCAATCAAATCCGCCTTCAAAGCCTGGCGACACTACCTTCTGGGAGCCAGACACACCATTACAGTTATTACCGACCACCGAAACCTGCAGTATCTTAAAACAGCAAAGGCCCAATTTTCACACCAGCTGCGATGGGCTCTCTTCTTCGCTGAAGACAATTTTGTCATAACCTTTCGACCAGGCGTCAAGAATGGAAAGGCTGACGCACTTTCTCGTATTGGAATAGATTACTTGGTTTTTACAGCCCCAGATCCAGTCCCCATCATAGCTGAAGACAAACTCTTAGGCCTGACTACAGCCTTAACACATATGGAACTGAAAAAGGAAATTCAACAAATCATGAATCCGGATACCCTCCTTGCATGGCAAGCTCAAGGAGAACAATATTCCATCCAAGACCGCTTACCCCTTTTTAAGGGCCGCATACACATACCCACCAAGAACCTACAACAGCAAGTCATTTCAGGTTACCACGATTCCCTAATCGAAGGGCACCCTGGAATCACCAAGAACTTAGCCAAGGTTAAACAGAACATTTGGTGGCTTACCTGGCGGAGAGATATTATCCAATACATTCAATCTTGTGGAGTCTGCGCACAAAACAAATCGCAAAAACACAAACCATCTGGTCTTTTGAGACCTTTGGACATTCCTCCAGCGCCATGGCACACCGTTTCCCTCGACTTCATCACGGATCTGCCTACCAGTCAAGGGTGTAACACCATTCTTGTAGTCGTAGACCTATTATCGAAGATGACCCACTTTATTCCACTCAAAGGCCTTCCAGATGCATCTACTCTAGCCATGGTATTTCTGGCCACTATTGTTAAATTACATGGATTCCCATCAGTCCTGATCTCTGATCGAGGTAGTCAGTTCAATTACAACTTTTGGAGAAAGTGTTGTGCAATGGCGCAAATTAACGTCCGGTTATCCACTAGCCATCACCCCCAAAACGGATGGTCAGACCGAAAGGACAAACTAGACCCTTGAGCAATACCTACGGTGTATGTTGCATCACGAGCTGAGAGTCTGGAAGGACCTACTATGGATAGCTGAGTATGCATATAACAACTCCTTACATTCCAGTACTGGGAAAACACCTTTTTATACTTTATATGGTAGACACCAGCGTACCTCAGAATTGGATCTCACAACCAATTTGGAAATGCCTACGGTTAAAACCCTTCACACCAGCATCACTCAGGTTTTCAAAAAGGCCAGAGAACATCTGATTCACGCCAAAGCCAAGCAAAAATATTCGCCAACCAACACAGGACGAAGGCCCCCTGATTATCAAGTAAGAGACGAGGTTTGGCTAGCCACCAAGTTTACACCCATCAAAGGAACCCGGACCTTTCAACCCAGGTATTTGGGACCCTACACCATCAAGACGATTATCAGTCCAGCGGCCGTCAAGTTAGATTTACCATCCAATCTACGCATCCATCCAGTATTTCATGTGTCCCTTTTAAAACCAATGCAACCTGGTACACGGATTGAAGCAGCTCCGAAACCCATTCTTTTCGACGGAGAACTTGAATTCGAAGTTAAAGGCATACTGGATGCTAAGTACTCAAGGGGGAGACTATACTATCTAATAGATTGGAAAGGTCTTGGACCCCAAGACAGATCCTGAGAACCCTGTGAAAATGTTCAAGCACCACGTCTGATCAAAAGCTACCATCGAAACTTCCCAACTAAGCCTGGGCCGGTCAAAAGGAACACCTCGAGAGGGGCCTTGGGGGGAGGGTGGTGGGAGGGCGGGGTGCTGTCACGACTCACACTCTGAAGCCCCCCTGGCCAACCGATGGGCCATGGAGAGTCTTGATTCCAGTCCCCACTAAACCTAAGAAATTGAAACCTAGGCCTTCTTGGGGCCAGTCCTGGCGCCTTTGGCGCCAGGCTCATGTTTGAATATGGACTTGTGCTTGGAAACTACTTTTCATTAATGCCAGTCATGTGGAGGCATCCTCATAACCTGGCTCCTTGACACCAGGCTTGGAGTGTAGTGTTTTTGGGTGTGGTACCATGGGGACTATTTTACCTGGACTTCTTTCTTGAAGCTATTTAAACCACACCCGAATAGACTGACACGCTTTGCGTTAGTTTGCATTTCTGCAACGTAACGCTCACCGTGTTCAGCTTCAGCCACGAACCACGGAAGAACAGCACCTGCAAAGGAAAAGAGAAGACATTGTGAGAAAAGGCAGCAGCTTCCTGAACTTCATCGCCAGCGGTCCGCAGCTCTCCCGGCCATCATCCTGGAACCAGCGCTCCTTCGGATCGACGGACCTGTAAAAGAGAAGAAACAAGGCATTAGACATTGTACAATTAACGAACTGTGCCGAAAGGCTTACCTCGCCAGCCGCTCCTCATTCAGCATCACTACAGAAATTCCATACTCCGGCCGAGTACCACGACATGTGGAGAGTAAAAGATAACAGGTTAGCAAAGGCAAGGCATCTTAAGCGCAGTGCATAGCGCCTACTCACCGCATCAAGGCGCTCGAAACGCCCATACTTACTGGCGAAACACAGATTCCGCCTTGCCACATATTGGACTTCCGCGTACCTAGGAAGAAAAAGACATTGTTAAAAGGCGTGCAAGAACAGCAATATTCACAGCAATAAGACCTACCTGAAAGACTCAAGACGGGCCGGCATCAGTGAAGCAAGTCAGTAGCCATTGCCCACCAAGCACAATGCGCCCCTGCCAAGACGGCAGGACGTAGAACCTGCCAACATCTAAAACAAGGTGAGGAGAAGTCCAGAAGGGTCGCAGACCTACAGGGAGGTGGGAGGCTGTTTACCCCGGTTGCCCAGTCCTGAACACAGCTTACCTGTATTTCAGGCATAACTCTTCCGTTGGTCGCATCTGGGCATCGCAAGGAGGGACATCTGAACCCCAACTGCTGGGTGGTGCCCCTGTGGAACCAGGTGAGCGTAACACCCCTGCCATCAGAAACACTAGGGCCAGCATAACTCTAGTTGATGAATCTTTTTTCAAGTTTGAGGATGTTGCTAAGGCACCCAAATTCCTAACTAAGCTTGCTGGGGGCCCTGTCCAAATGCTTCCACAGTTACCAGCGCTCATCCAGTGCAATGACATGACTGTCAAGATACCTGTAAGTGTGCAGAGTGAAGTACCTGGGAGAGTCCTGTTGGGGAATGACTTAAAAACTCTTAGCGTTGTATCAAGCATCCCCAGGCCTCTCAGCAAATAGGATTAGACTAGGAAGGCCAGGAAGAGTACCTTAAGGGGCTCTCAAGAGGAGTCTATAGAGTAAACTATAACTCCCAGTCCACAGGACTTACTGACTGCAATGTCTAAGAAGAAAGAGGAAAAGGGGAAACCTAAAGCCTCTAGGAAGAAACCAGTCAGCAGTCCTGTGCTACCAACAAGGACATCCCCGAGAGGACTGTCCAAGATAACACCTGTGATCCCTCCACCAGCTGATGCTGAGTATGTGGAACAACCTTGTGTGGTAGAATCAGCTGCTGAGGAATCAGAGCTGGAAGAGGACCTTGCTCCTGTTGGAGATCTGGATCCTGCAGATCATCCTGAGCTGCAGTCTTTACTGGCAGAAGGTGGACCCTGTAGGGCAGACTTCATCAGATGTCAAAGAGAGTGTCCTACTCTTGAAAGTCTTTGCCAACAGGCGGCTTCCCAGAGCCAGGGAAGCCTAGGTTGTACTGGGAAGATGGCCTCTTCTACATTGAACCGACTGAGTCTATCCCATGGGACTACAGAAGACTTGTAGGGCCTTTTGAAATCAGACTCCACCTCCTACAGTTAGCCCATGAGATACCTTTGGCTGGTCACTTAAGTTTTAAGAAGACCAAGGAAAAGCTCTCTTTGTATTTCTACTGGCCTAATTTGGGGTCTAATGTAGATAAGTTCTGTAGGAGCTGTCACACTTGCCAAACCTCTGGCAAGAGTGGAGCCAAGAATGTGGTACCCTTGGTGCCTCTCCCAGTGGTGGGAGTTTTTTTTGAGAGGGTAGGAATCATCATTGTTGGTTCCTTAGACCCTCCAACATCTTCAGGAAACAGGTTAATCCAGGTTGTAGTAGATCATGCTACTACGTATCCTGAAGCCATACCTGAGAACTGTTAAAACTCAGGCTGTGGCTAAGGCCCTACTTGGTATTTTTACCAGGGTAGGTTTTCCTACAGAAGTTATCTCTGACAAGGGATCCAATTTTATGTCCCACTACATGCAGGCCATGTGGAGTAACTTACAAGTTCTCAACTGCCCACTATCCTCAGACAAATGGATTGGTAGAGAGGTTCAACCGTACAATGAAGAGCATGATAGGTGCTTTAGAGGAACCCCTTAGAAGAAAGCGGGACCTTCTACTGCCGTGCCTTCTGTTTGCATATAGAGAAGTCCCTCAGGAGGGAGTTGGATTTAGTCCCTTTGAACTTCTTTATGGCCATCCAGTCAGAGGCCCCTTGTCCCTGATTAAGGAGGGGTTGGATAGTGCTCCTTCCCCCAAGCCAGTGAGAGTCACTGACTGTGATGGGTCTCCGGAGGAGAATCTCACACATGATGGCAGAAGTATCAGATAACTTGAAAGCAGGTAAGGCTCTGGTGAAGCATTGGCATGACCAGAAGGCCAACATGGTTGAGTTTTCTCAAGACCAGCTAGTTCTAGTGATGGTACCTACACGGCAGGGGGCCTTACAGGACAAATGGATAGGACCCTTCAAGGTTGTGGGTAAACTTGGAGAGGTCAACTATCTGGTGGATTTGGGCAATCCTAAGGAGGCTCCCACAGTCCTTCACACCAACTGTCTAAAAGCTTATGTCTCAAGGGGAGGATGGAGGATGGAGGATGGAGGATGGAGGATGGAGGATGGAGGATGGAGGATGGAGGAGGGAGGATGGAGGATGGAGGAGGGAGAGGCGACATTGACCCCTTGGGGGCCAGCATGATATTCAAACTGGTGACTGTTTACTTGTTCAAAGCAGAGGTTACAGGATATCGGATCATGTAAGATCTGTAGTAGTATATAGCGCCTTGGAGTGTATATATAGTGCTTTATAGCACCTTGGAGTGTATAGCGCCTCACTGAATGTGATGGCATTTTGTTGCCAGCAATAATGTGGCATACACATATAGCCAGTCTATGTTGCCAGCATAATATGTGAGTATGTGGCTGGAGACAGGATTTATAATACAGCAAAAAGCAATGTGAAGCTGCAGGTTTAAAAGTGCACCAGAATTATTTTTTTTTCCTCTCTTCTTTGAAATACCTCATACATAGGAGACTACATTATATCTAACTAACTGACTTAATTAACAATGACTAATTACTAGAGCTAACTTATTAACATTATAATGTAATCTCTATGTGCAAATGGGGTGAAAACACGTTTTCTGAAATTCGTTTTTGAAACGTGCACTGAATTTTTTTCTTCCTTATTGTTCTTTGTGCAGTAAGCAGAGAGCCTGCATACCAGGAAATTATATTAGATACAGTTACTCACTGTGTAATTGGCCTATTGTGCTAAAGGAAGGGTGATGCTGACTTCAATTTGATTGGAGCAGTGTATCTGCAGTTTTGCTACGTAAGCAAAATGGGAAGGGGCAGAACTTTACTGGGGGAACAAGGGCAGAGGGAGAGTTAATTTGGATAATGACTGAGCTCTGTCAGGCGTGCCTAGTCTCACTTAGCACTGGCTTGCGGACTCTGTTTCCCCCACACACTTCAAACATCCGAGATAACGGAGGCAATCCATGACTGGGCTTGTCCTTCTGAAGCAAGCGAAAGGAGATTGTGTGGGAGAAGGGAACAGCAAATCTTTGGTGAGCATCCAAGTTGAAGTGAGGTTATTCTGATGCGATTGTTTGACGAATGTGATCTAAAAATAACAGGCAGTTAGAGTAGCAAAGCAAAAGAAAATCCATTGCATTTTTATTCGTCATGTGTTAATTATAACATGTGATGCCTAGTTTGGAAAGGATTTCATCTGCGGTTTTGTTTTTCTCTTCTCGTTTTGTTACAGGTAGTGTGGAAATATAAATGTAAGAACTGTATTATGACATTGTAATTGTTTACAATATAAGATATATACATATGCTTCTGAGTTTTCATATTTTTTTCAGTTTGCCTATGCGGACGTGGGGAAGATTCGTGTTCATTGGTAGTATAGCTGCCAACTTGTTCATGCAGATAGATTTAGTGGTGATAAATAGGTGCATGCGTGTGTTCCCCAGTGCATGTTGTCTGGGGAAATCTAATACCATATATAGATTACTGGGGGTCTATGAACCAGTAATGAGGTCTACGGACGCATAGTTCACTGGTGTAAATAAATCAGTGATACCGGCCACAAGTTGTAGGTAGCACTATGTAAAAGTGTGGTGTCTCTGACTGTAGGTCCGAGACCCTCTATAGATCACTAAGAGTATTATAATAGTTTTGTGTATGATGGGGCTATAATGTAGGGAAGGAAAATTATGCTTACCACTAAGTAATCTACTACCACCAATACATATAATAAGGTATGGTCTCAAGGATGATGTGAGAACAAACCCAATCTAAACGCGAGGATTATTATTTCTAAACTATCACTCTTCTGTTGGTGGTAAGAAAATACTGCCAGACCCCACATTTACACAAAATATCCTACATAAATGGTGCAAAGGCCGGGAAAGTGTTTATAGAGTACCTACTGGGTGTGGCAAGTATGTCTCACTGTCATGATGCCTACCCCCGGGGACCCACACCAAGTCCAGCACCCCGGAAGCAGGCATCAAGTTATCCCAAGCAAGCCCAACAATCCTTGCTAGGGGCTATTTGGGTAGGCGCCAGGTTCATATGGAGATTCAGTCCTGGCGCCATAGATTAAAACTTACCTGATGCAGACCATGCTGCAAGAGCTCAAAGCCAAAAGAGGCTTGGAAGGGACTACTTTACCTAGGGACTATTTTTTTACTCGGGTGGGGCTGGGGAGGAATACTTACCTGGGACAACTTTGGAGCCTATTTAAACCACGCCCGAAGAGCAGCACACGCTTCGCGTTATTCTGCATCCAGAAGCGTAACGCTCCCCGTGCCTGCAAGTCTGCATCCAGTCTTCTGCCACGCCCGTCTCGAGTTTGGAGCTCCTAGAAAAAGGGAGAAAGAAGGAGAAAATGTTAGAAAAAGAGCAATACTTTTGATCCTTACCTGAATTCCCGACCCATCGCGCCTTCGAGCTGGAAGAAAGAAGTTATTTTATGCGCGTCGCCTCGCCTGCTGCAGTGCCACGCTGAACTCACCGGCCTTCGCAGCATCTTCACATTCCACCGCATCCTCCTGCATGTTCCCGCCGCACTCCGGCACCTAAGGAGAAGACAAGAACAGCAAGGTGAGCCAAGGGAATACACAGAGGAATATTGGTTACCCCCCATAGACTTCCCTGATTTTACCACCGGGGGTACTATTCCTCTTCACGGGTCGGCGCAGCTTCCACTGCATCTTCGCGGAACCCCAGCCCCTAAGGAGAAACAAAAGGACTAACAAGGGGAACCCTCCTCACCACAATAGACTTACCTGATTTTACCGCCGGAGGCATTATTCCCCGAGACTTCATACTTTCTCTCAGCGCCTGAATAAGGGAGAAAGCAACAGGTTACATATTGACATTATTTTAACAAACTATGTTGGATAATACAAATCCTTACCAGAATATTACCGGTTGCCACGAGGAACTCTTCACTAGGGTCAAGCTGCAACCTGCAAGGAATCGGACAAGAGTGAAAGTCAGGCATTTGAACTCTTACGAACTACATACTTACGGCGTCTTGCTGGGAATTTCGGAGTCAATATTGTTCTGGAACTCACCAATTCCTTTGAGCCAGTGAAGCAACTGGTTATCTACGCGCCCCTGCGCTCAATTCAGGATGGAGAGCTCATCTTTTCAAACCCTCAGGTGAGACTATAAGAGGGGACATCAAAGGTCATCAGTGGGGAGAACAGCAGGGGGTGGGGGGATTTACGCTCAACTCCACGGGTGGTTAATTCCCTTTCTCCATTTGCAGAAGAATATTCCTACGGGCCAAGCAAACGAAGCTAGGTGGGCCAGTCCAGTCCGTCATCTCGGTCCTACGCGTCACATTGGTGGAGACCGCAGCTGTCCAGTTCAGAACAATGCCTCTGTGGGAGCCAGGTGAGCGTAACTGAACGCGAAGCCTACCTACAAATTCCCACCCAGGCGTTATGAATACCTCAGAAACTGACCAATTGGCCCAATTACTAGGGGAACTGAGGGCTGAAGTGCATTCCGCCCGTCAAGAAACCAATGCTCTTAGGAGAGAACTGATTTTGTCAAAGGAGCGAAGTGATGACCTTGCTAGGCAACTACTGCAAAGCCAGGCTGGACAAGCACCCCTACCTGGTTCCGGGGGAAATCCAGCTCCTGTGTTATGAAGTAACCCTGTGCAAATAAACCTACCAGGAAATATTCCCTTAGCTCCACCCGAACGCTTTGCCGGAGATCCCAAAAGGTTTGCCGTGTTTATGAACCAATGCCGCTTGCACTTTTTATGCAGACCTGGAGCCTTCCCAAACGATCAAGCCAAGGTAGCCTTTGTATTGTCATATCTCAGCGGCAGTGCAGCTGATTGGTCAATTCCACTTGTTACTCAGGATGACCCAATTCTTCGGGATTTTCAGGGCTTTCAAATGAGCATGGAAAGACTATTTGCCCGGCACTCCCAAGGACAAGCCCTGGATAACAAACTTTTGTCCCTACGACAGGGTAACCAGGACCTTCTATCCTACATCGCGACCTTTAATAGGTTGATAGTGGAAACTGGATGGCCTGAGGTAAAACGAATCACGTTATTTCATTGAGGGCTTCGAGGAGAACTCAAGGATGTCTTGGCTCAAGTCGTGAACCCACCTCAAGACTGCACTGAATATATAGACTTAGTGGTCCAGTTAGATCACAGACTTCAGAACAGAAAGGCTGATCGAGCCAACTATGAGAATCGGGTGTTGGTCAAAACCCACGGTAACCCCAAAGGAGCAGATGCTTCAGAACCCATGCAAATCGGAGGGGTTAAGGGACCCTTAACCCAGAAGGAAAGAGAAAGGAGACGGCAAATGCAATTGTGTCTATATTGTGGAACTTCTGGGCATTTTCTACGGGATTACCCTGTAAAACCACCCAAGAAGGTGGTAGGAGCTGCTGATAAAAGCCATATGGTGTCAGACTCGGGAAACGACCATGCCCGACAAGCGTAGAGGTCCGCTTGCCGAGCTTGAAGAAGGATACTCAGACCTCGCATTTCATCATACCAATGGTCCTCGTAGATCCAGGGCAGCCATCGCGTAAGCACGCAGTAAGGGCATACATTGATAGCAGGGCCATAGGAAACTATGTGGACTACGAATTGGCTTCCAGGATGAATCTACCTCTCTGCCGAAAACCTACCTCAGATGTCATCACCACAGTCGATGGAACTGAAATTGCCTCTGGGCCTGTAACTCATTCCACCGCAGAGATGACACTATTGGGTCAGGATGGGCATCGAGAGACTATTGTGTTTGATCTAATCAAAGCCCCACAGTTCCAAATAATACTGGGGATACCTTGGTTGGAAACACATAATCCTTGTATTGATTGGCGAGAGAAGAGAATAACCTTCCCGGATTGTGCACAAACCTGTTACCCAAAGAAAAATCTGAACGCAGGCCTGGCCACAGTTACCACAGCAGTCATGCAACTACCTCCTGAATACCAAGAATTCCAAGATGTCTTCCAAAAAGAACAGGCAAACACCTTACCTCCTCACAGATCGTACGATTGTCAAATTGTTCTCATACCCGGTGCACAACCCCCTTGTAGCAGGATCTATGCCCTTACGGAACCTGAGAACCTTCACCTATGACAATACTTAGACCAGTACCTTGCCAATGGCTTTATTCGCCCATCCAAGTCCCCTGCATCTTCAGCTTTGTTCTTCGTGCCCAAAAAGGAAGGTGACCTCAGAACGTGCATAGACTACCGCGCATTGAACCAGATAACTGTTAAAAACCGATACCCATTGCCTCCGATCCCTGAACTACTAGACCAAGTGAAGGACGCTTGCATATACACTAAATTAGATCTCCGGGGGGCATACCATCTGGTATGTGTAAAAGAGGGGGACCAATGGAAGACTGCTTTCTGCACTAAGTATGGGTTATTCGAATACCAGGTGATGCCTTTCGGGTTGTGCAATGCACCAGCAGCCTTCCAATACTTCATGAACGATGTCCTTCGTGAACTCATTGACGTTTGTGTTGTCGTATATATCGATGATATTCTAGTATACTCCTCTTCAGAATCTGACCATGTGAAGCACGTCTGAGCAGTCCTTGAGAAATTACGCCAGCACAAACTATATGCAAAACTGGAAAAATGCGTTTTTCATGCCACAGAAGTTGAATTCCTTGGGTTTATACTGACCCCAAAGGGAGTCTGAATGGACTCCCGAAAGGTGGACGCAATCCTTAAGTGGCCATCACCAAGTTCAGTTAAAGGAGTACAAAGCATGCTCGGCTTTGTCAATTTCTACCGCAGATTCATCCCAGATTTTTCACATGTTGTACATCGCATCACAGCACTCTTGCGAAAAAATAAACGCTTTATGTGGACTGAAGTAGCTGAAAATGCCTTCCAAGAGCTGAAAGCGAAATTCACATCTGCACCTGTATTAAAGCACCCGCGCCCGGAACTTCCATACATAGTGGAAACTGATGCATCCAATCTAGCCACGAGAGCTGTCCTGTCTCAAAAGGACCCTGAAACTGGCCAGCTTCACCCAGTAGCATTTTGGTCCAGAAAGTTCTCGGCACCGAAGTTAAACTATGCGGTTACCGACAAGGAGTTATTGGCCATTAAATCCGCCTTCAAGGCTTGGCGGCACTATCTTCTCGGTGCCAGGCATACCATTACTGTGATCACCGATCACCGGAATTTACAGTATTTAAAGACAGCCAAGGCCCAATCGTCACGTCAACTCCGATGGGCATTGTTCTTTGCCGAGTTCGATTTTGTGATAACCTATCGACCAGTTTGTAAGAATGGTAAAGCAGACGCCTTATCCCGAATAGGGATGGGAGGGGCAGAAGGGAACCCAGAACCAGTACCTATAATTTCCAAACAAAGGATTCTTGGCATGACTACTCTACAGACACTAGAGGACTTTCAGGTAAAGATCCAGCAACTCTTAGATCCTACAGCCCTGCAGGACTGGGTAAAGAAAGGCCGGACTACTCTGTCACCAATGATCTGCCTTATTACCAAGGGCGGCTATTTCTGCCATACAAGGAACTACAAGAGCTAGTCATTTCACGTTATCATGATACCCTAATGGAGGGGCACCCAGGTATTGCAAAAACTGAAGCTAAAATTAAAAGAATTCTGGTGGCCGACCTGGCGAAAGGATATTAAATCATTTGTGATGTCTTGTGGCATTTGCGCCCAAAACAAAAGTCAAAAGAAAAAACCAGCTGGACTCTTATAACCTTTAGACATTCTGCCTACACCATGGCACACCTTATCGTTAGACTTTATTACTGATCTACCCCCATGCAATGGATTTAACAACATTCTAGTTCTTGGGGATCTTTTTTCCAAGATGGCCCACTTTATTCCTTTAAAGGGATTACCTTCAGCTTCAATCCTGGCCAAGGAGTTCCTCGAAAACATTGTTCGCATACATGGATTTCCGTCCGTATTGGTCTCTGACCGGGGCAGTCAATTCATTTCACATTTTTGGAAAAAATGCTGTCAATTGGCGCAAATCGATGTGAGGTTATCGACCAGTCACCACGCCCAGACCGATGGTCAAACGGAGAGGACCAACCATACTCTCGAACAATACCTGTGTTGTATGTTACATCAGACAGAGTAATTAGAAAGACATTCTTTGGATCACCGAATATGCATACAATAATTCAGTACATTCTGGAACTGGACAAAGCCCCTTTTATACCTTATATGGGCACCATCCTCGAACCTCAGACCTTGACTCACCCCAACACTTAGAAAAGCCCGCAGTGGACCATCTGCACGCTATGATTACACAAGCCTTTAAGGAAGCAACTACACATTTAAAACAGGTGAAAGTAAAATACAAGAAAGATGCTGCTCGGCATAGAAGTGATACTCCACAATACCAGATGGAGGACCAAGTATGGTTAGCCACAAAACATATACCTCTAAAAGGAACACGGACCTTTAACCCCAGATATTTGGGTACTTACTCTATTATGGCCATTATCAACCCGGTGGCTGTCAAGTTGGACTTACCTGCTAATATGCGAATTCACCCCGTCTTTCATGTGTCACTTTTGAAGCCAGTGCAACCAGGGACAAGACTAACCAAGCCACCAGACCCCATCCTTGTAGACAGAGAACCCGAATTTGAAGTTAAGAATATCCTGGACTCCAAGCTGATAAAGTCAAAACTTTTTTATTTAATTGACTGGAAAGGTTACGGACCACAGGAAAGGTCATGGGAACCTAGTGACCATGTTCATGCACCCCGATAGGTGAAAAAATTCTACCAAAATTTCCCAGACAAACCGAAACCACTGGGAAGAACGACTTTAGGAGGGGCCTTGGGGGGGAGTGCTGTCATGATGCCTACCCCCGGGGACCCAAACCAAGTCCAGCAACCCCGGAAGCAGGCATCAAGTTATCCCAAGCAAGCCCAACAATCTCTGCTAGGGGCTATATGGGTGCAGTCCTGGCGCCTATGGCACCAGGCTCATATGGAGAGTCAGTCCTGGCGCCATAGGCGCCAGGCTCATAGATTAAAACCTACCTGATGCAGACCATGCTGCAAGAGCTCCAAGCCAAAAGACGTTTGGAAGGGACTACTTTACCTAGGGACTATTTTTTTACTCGGGTGGGGCTGGGGAGGAATACTTACCTGGGACTACTTTGGAGGCTATTTAAACCACGCCCGAAGAGCAGCACACGCTTTCCATTATTCTGCATCCAGCAGCGTAACGCTCACTGTGCCTGCAAGTCTGCATCCAGTCTTCTGCCACGCCCGTCTCGAGTTTGGAGATCCTAGAAAAAGGGAGAAAGAAGGAGAAAAGGTTAGAACAAGAGCAATACCTTTGATCCTTACCTGAATTCCCGACCCATCGCGCCTTCGAGCTGGAAGAAAGAAGTTATTTTATGCGCGTCGCCTCGCCTGCTGCAGTGCCGCGCTGAACTCACCGGCCTTCGCAGCATCTTCACATTCCACCGCATCCTCCTGCATGTTCCCGCCGCACTCTGGAACCTAAGGAGAAGACAAGAACAGCAAGGTGAGCCAAGGGAATACACAGAGGAATATTAGTTACCCCCCATAGACTTACCTGATTTTACCACCGGGGGTACTATTCCTCTTCACTGGTCGGCGCAGCTTCCACTGCATCTTCACCGAACCCCGGCCCCTAAGGGGAAACAAAAGGACAGCAAGGTGAAACAAAGGGACTAACAAGGGGAACCTTCCTCACCACAATAGACTTACCTGATTTTACCGCTGGAGGCATTATTCCCCGAGACTTCATACTTTCAGTGCCTGAATAAGGGAGAAAGCAACATGTTACATATTGACATTATTTTATCGAACTGTGTTGGATAATACAAATCCTTACCAGAATATTACCGGTTGCCACGAGGAACTCTTCACTAGGGTCAAGCTGCAACCTGCAAGAAATCGGACGAGTGAAAGTCAGGCATTTGAACTCTTACGAACTACATACTTACTGCGTCTTGCCGGGAATTTCGGAGTCAATATTGTTCTGGAACTCACCAATTCCTTTGAGCCAGTGAAGCAACTGGTTATCTACACGCCCCTGCGCTCAATGCATGATGGAGAGCTAATCTTTTCAAACCCTCAGGTGAGACTATAAGAGGGGACATCAAAGGTGATCAGTGGGGAGAACAGCGGGGGGTGGGGGGATTTACGCTCAACTCCACGGGTGGTTAATTCCCTTTCTCCATTTGCAGAAGAATATTCCTACGGGCCAAGCAAACGAAGCTAGGTGGGCCAGTCCAGTCCGTCATCTCGGCCCTATGCGTCACATTGGTGGAGACCGCAGCTGTCCAGTTCAGACCGACACCTCTGTGGGAGCCAGGTGAGCGTTACACTCACACTACCATACGTGCATTAGAGGGAACCCATTTCATGATAACAGTGTGACACTAAAAGTGAATTTCAGAATGTCTCAAATGGAAGCCACATTCTCAGAGCTAGTGCAATATCTGGAGGCAAAGTTATATGCATATGGGACATGGTCATCAAATAATGCCACAGAATGGCATGACTGCATTTATGGTGAAGTACAGAAAGAACCATTAGACAGCATTTTTGCAGAAGGCAGCATATTTCAGGTCTGCCTTTTGAGACTATTAAATGCAGCTAATAAACATGCAGAAAAAGATTGTCTGATATGGCTATGTGCCAAGACATGGTTTATCCTGAATAGATCCCTCCGAATGCAAGAAAATTATACTAATCTGATTAACAGGTTAAAAGATGATCTGGATGGGGCAAATAAAAAAGAGGAAATGTTAAGAGCAGATTTGGAGGTATGTCAAAAAGACATGCAGTTAAAATGTAGGGATCTTGATATTCAATTGTCTAAAAGCAAGAAACAGTTTGAGGATAGTGAACAAGAATTGATACATTTGAAAGCGTTGGTAGACCATATTAGACAAGACAAAGAGGAGGTTGTTTTGGAAATGCAGAATTAGCAAAAAGAGCATTGTGAAAAAGAAAGTGATCTCCAAAATGCTGAACAGGAAATGGTTAAAATGTTTCAAGAAAGAGACAAGAGAAACAAAGAATTCAATGAATGCCAAATGCAAATGGGCGATATGCAGGAGGTAATTAATAATAAATTGAGTGAGGAAAACAACTATTTGCATAAGGAGGCATATAGGCTCCTTAAGAAATGCAAGGAATTGGAAAAGCAAATATGCATTTCCAGGTCCCAGGATAGACGGCAGGGCACCACATTCAATGAAGTTGAGGTGAATCCTATTTCCACCCAAAGAGCCTAGTACCCCAGTGATTGGGCTGGTGACTGAACTTGGTTGCAGCGCCCTTGGGGATTTGATACACCCATTGGGGGCCGCCACTAATCCCATACACCTGGAACCAGGGTTGAATCACCAAGTAGTGCAATTCTGTGCATAGCAACGAGTAGCCCCATAAAGATAATAAAATCCATCAAAGCTCTGATCAAACCATTTAAAAAAGGAGGGGAGTGCTGCATAGAGGACCACTTAGAAGTGGTGCATGATATATTTAAAGCTCTCCAGATACCTAAGGAGCAATACAGGCAATATTTTCATTTAACTCTAGATGCTCCAGCAGCCAGTATCATTAGGGGATTAAATGAGAAGCAGAACATGACATGGGCAGAGCTTGAAATAGAGATTAGACATCATTGTTCTCCTTTCCAATCATTGCAAGAGGCGAAAAAGGTTGCTTACACCATTACCGCTGGGCCTAACACGTCGCCTCGCCAATTTTGGCAAGACTTGAAAAGAGCTTTTTCTCGTTTTGATGTATCTTTTAACCCCAATTCCAATGAGTTTAAAACTGCCTACTTCTATGGGCTACAGAAAGACATCATATCACAGTTGTTCCGTGAATTTGACCGTGACAAATCACTTGAATGGATTGTACACCAAAGCACAAAACTCTATGAGGTACTCTTTTGTCAGAGTAGACAAAATGATAAAATGAAAGACACTAGACCAAAATCTAAAGAACCCTCAGCAACAGTGATGGAGATCAGGTCAGCCAAAATGTCCCTTGAGTCTGCTCAAAGTCCAGGTAAAAATAATTTGACACCTGAAAAAAGGGGTAATCAACAGAGATCACCACTCCCTACACCAATGTTTCAACCACATGACCCTAGTAACAGAGAGAATTACATTAGCCCTAGGTACTTAGGGGACAGGCCCCGGACATGATATCGGCCTGATATTTCAGGTATGAACAATAACCAGAGGCAAAGCCAGCATCAAAGAAATAATGGTCCCTATCAGACATTGGGGACACAGAGCAGATTTGACCCTAACACCATGATACGTGGTAATCAGGAGAGACCCCGATATGTGGATCGATTTACTGATAATGGGAATCAACATAGGGGTCAGTAGCTACAAAATGAGAGACAGGACATGAGGCAGAATACGAATTATGCTCCACGTCAATACAATGATTCATCACCACCAGGGGACTACAACCAAAGGATGGGTGCACTCTGCTCCCCTCCACATATGAATCAAGAGTTCAGGAACAATCCCAATAGAAATCATTCTCCTGAGAGGTATCAGAATAGATTCAGTCAGGGGGAAAACAACCAATATCGATCTAGGCCACAGAGAGAGGATTCTAGAGAAATGGAAAGATTCCAGTGTCCCGAGGCCCAAGTGAAAATGTTGGCTGAGCAAATAGGAAAGCTCTGTACAGCACTAAAACAGTCATCAAAGGAGGGGGCAGAAGGCCATAGCACTGACCGGGTGGTTTCTGATAAGTGACTAAGTATTTAAGATACCTGCAGTGCTAAGAAAACAGATTGCTCTGATGTGATTTTGCATAATGACTGAGATGCCTCGTGATTTAAAAATGAAAGTACCAGTAAATGAACATGTGACAGAAAGGGCAACTACTTCTAAAAAAGTTCGGTTTAACCTAGAGCTAAATCAAACATTGGAGATTTGTACCAATGAGAAAGGAAAACCTGAAATTCCAAAAGGACAAAGAGACAGATTTAAGAAAAATGACTCATGCATGGGGAATACCAGTGAACAGGGAGTACGTGGGGATGCTAGAACTCCTACCCTGGGCAATCAAAACAATAACCAAACACAGGCAGAAAAAATAAATACTCAAAAGGAGGGTACAGGTCAATCACCCGCATAATTCTTTGAGCCACATATTTTTGAAGAAGTTAAAAGGACTGGTACCATACTAAATAATTACAAATTCACAGAGTTAGAAAATGACAAATTGCCAAGTGATGTTGTCACACATGTTCAGTTGTAGGATTGTAATGTGACCTCTGATGATCCCTGGATGGATGGGCGAACAGTGGCCACACTCCAAAAATCCTCTGACCATGGGGAAATGAATAAAGTCTCTCACACAGAAATGGACAGAAAGGAGGGAAACAGGTCTTTCCATTTACCAATGTGCTTAGCCAAAAGTGAAAAAGGCTGAGAAAGGTGAGTCCTGAAATCAGTAAGAATTCACACTTTTTATGTGTATTAGAGGAAGTTGAAGACAGGTATTAAGCTCCCATCACTGTAGAAGAGAAATGCAATACTTTTACGATGATTGACAGTGGCGCACAGGCCACAATTATGTCCAAAGACTTGGTAAAAAGTATCAATGAAGGGAGATCTCCACAGAATCAGTTCACAGTGAGGCAAAGTGAATGTCCAGTGCATAATTTTAACAGTGAAGAGGTGCCTATTATAGGTGTTACCGAAGTTGACATAAAGATAGGAAAACACAGAATGAAACACGAGGTACTGATCACATCTATTTGTGAAATTCCATTTCTGATGGGGACAGATTGCCTGAAAAGATTGTCTCCTCTCACAGATGGGGTGAATGGAGTATTGTGGTCTTTAACCAAAAAACCATTGAGACCTAAGAAAATAAAATCACAAAACAGCAATATAAATGAATGCCACACAGTTGCCAAAACGAATGATGCAGTGGAGGTATACCTCCAGAATAGCTATATACCCAGCTTCACTGTTATCTTGATGTGTCAAGATAAAATGCAAAGTGAAAATGGGAAACAATCTGTACAAATTTATTTAGACCCTAGGACAAAATGGCAAACTGAAATAGATGAGCACACATTACGCTTTTATTTAAAAGAGAAGAAAGGCAAACAGAATACTACTCCTAAAACAGACACAGAAAATCACAGTACTACTGTTGCTGAAATACACATGGAAGATGAGCAACCATGGGTTCACATTGGCATAAATGACCATTCTAAAGTAGTAAAAGCCATACTAGCGCTTGAACAGGAAAGAAGCTTTATAAATGAGAAATTACTGCAGAAAATAATAGAGAGGGAGGAAATCCCAAAATTTAGAATTAAACACCAATATGTCTCTGGTTTAGACAGTACAGACTTTGAAGACCGAATTGCAGGCAGATGCATGCTTAAGATTAACATTGGGCAGAAAACAATTTATCGTAATATATGGATAGTGAATGGAACACAAAATGACTTTTACATGGGCAATGATATCATGCACAGAATGTGTATGGTGTTAGATTTCCTTAATCAAAAAGTATGGTCACGGCTAGGTGGGCCTGCACCTGAATTTGAAGACAAAAGAAGGGCTTATCATTGCGCACAATTGGTCCGATATGCAAATGAATTACAACTGAGGAAGGATACTATTATTCCTGCATTCACCAAGCAGGTTGCAATAATACTAAAATGCAAAAACGGACAGTAGATGAAGGATTCTGATGCATTTGTGTGCTTGAATAAATCCATAAAACAGCAAGGCCTGGATTATGAATACATTCCATTGATAGATGTTGGTGAAGGGTCTGTAAGAATTATGGTGAATAATAAAGGGGGTCAGGATATTCATTTAGAGGAACATTCTTCATTAGGAATGGCCATGCAAAAATCACATTATACTGCAGATCTAAATAACATGGAAATATCCCTGAAAAGTATGTAGATGCAGGGGGTGTGTTACCAGAATACCTGGATTCTCAACCCAAAGGGATCTTTAAAATTCATTCTGTGTACCCTTATGATTCAAATGAGACAGTGTGCTGTCATCAAGAGGATTATATAGTATTTGATTTAAATGAAAGTGAAACAGAAAATCAGCACATTGAAGTGGAAGCTGATATGCCAAAATATTTAAAAGTGGCAGCTTTACAGAGAGACACAGCCACACAGTTGGAAGAAAGCACAGAGATTCCTCCACTGGAGGATTTCCCAGAATTCTCAAAAATGGTAGAGGAGCAGATTTTGTCAGCAGATGCATGCGATAGCGATGAAGATAAAAATATATTGAGTAAGATATTTATGGCGTTTAAAGAGGTATTTGCTAAAGATGCATATGATTGTGGACTAACTGATTTACAAGTTGCCACATTACCGGAAGGGTGTAGTAGAAATCCAATATTTGTGCACCAGTATAGATTACCACTGGCATGTTTAGAATCGCTGGCAGAAATAATTCAAAATGTGGAGTCTCAGGGAATTATCAGGCCTATTCATATCACATCCAACACACCTATTTTAGGTGTGTTAAAGCCAAATGGTCAATGGCGTCTGTGTGCAGATTTGAGAGAATTAAATAAAAGAGTGCCAGTGTCCAGATGGCTACTGCCATTCATTGATCAAGGCTTAGCTCAGGTGCATGGCTCAAAGGTGTTTACTACATTAGATCTCACATCTGGATATTGGTGTGTGCCATTGGCAGAGGAGATTCAGAATTTATTTTCATTTTCATTTGATAAGACCCAACACGCATGGGTTAGAACTCCATTCGGGCACGTCAATAGTGGGAGTGAATTTGGCATATTTTTGAGAAAGTCTATTCCTGGTGCAGCGGAAAGAGGAACTATAGTTTACGTGGATGATGTTCTGATAAAAAATGAAAGCTTAAAAAGCCATTTTGATAAAATTAGACATGTTCTTGGCCAATTGCTAAAGGCAGGTGCCAAAGTATCTTTATAAAAAGCACAATGGTGGTTTAAGGTTAACCTGGCCAAGTCCGTGGCCTTGGCCATCAACAGCTCTACACAGGAAAAAGAGTCTTTAGCCCCCCTAACACCAATTCCATGGGCACCAGGAGCAATTGAATACCTCGGGGTGCACATTACAAAACACCCACTGCGCTTGTACTCAAGCAATACCCCGCAACTAATCAGCGACCTTCGAAATGACCTCAAAAGGTGGAAACAGCTTGAAATCTCATGGTTCGGGCGAATAACCGCCATTAAAATGAAATGAGACAGTGTGCTGTCATCAAGGGGATTATATGCTGAGGGGGAAAGCACAGGGAGGGTTAGGAGTACCCGATCTAGCCAGATACACACTAGCCGCCCAACTGTCTCACGCATTCTCCTGGGCACAAGTGGAAGATCCCCCGAAATTGACACAAATCGAAGAGGCCTGGTCCCGACTACGCCCTCTAACCTACCACATTTACCAAATATAAAGCCACAGACACACAGCGCCCCTCCTATCTAGTTAGCAACAGTCCGGTGCTGGAAATCGGCAGCCCGTAGGTGGGGCCTTCGGAGTTCTCTTGGTCCCCTGACCCCCATCTGGAATAATCTCGACTTCTTGCCAGGTATGTCTCCGTCTTGCTTTCAAGCCTGGATAGAGGGTGGGCTGGCTAAAACTAGCGAATTTTTAGAAGAAGGAGTCCCCATCTCGTTTGAGAGATGTAAAGCAAAATTTGGGGTGGGGGAGTGTGAGAGATTCCACTATACACAAATACACAAATTAGGCACTGGATGTCCCACAGGGTAACACGAGAGAAATGCTCCAGGGAGCTAACAGCTCTGGAGCTCTCACTGACACCACCAACCAAGAGAGGGAGGATCTCAACCATATATCGCCTACTAGATAGGGCAGACCCCGGGAAAAAAGAAAGATATATGCTGGAGTGGGAAAAGGATCTGGGGCGGGTGATTGAGGTGGAGGAATGGGCGAAAATATGGGCAAGATTACACAAAAGCTCTCAATGTATCACAAATCGGGAAGGGGATATAAACTGTGCTACAGGTACTATGTCACCTCAGCCCAAATCCATACAGCCAACCCGAAGATCCCTGGAACCTGCTGGCGAGGATGCCCGGTCCCTGGCTCATTATTCCATATGGTTTGGACTTGTCCGAAGGCTGAAACAAATTGGAGAGAAATATTAAAACACATCAAAGAAATCTCCTGTCTCTCGATACCTTGGGACCCAGGAATAATTTTTCTGGTTGGAACAGGAGACGGCGCGTTTCCAATCTCTGATCAAATCCCCGTCTATGCATACACCTTCTTCTGGCAGCAAAAATAGCGATGGCACGACTATGGAAACACGAAAGTGATCCATCCGTAGCTCTATGGTGGTCTAAATGCTGGGACATAGCAGTGGCCGAAAAAATCACTGCAATAAGAACGGGTTCCCTGAATAGAACTAGGAGCATATGGGACCCATTTATGGACTACGCAGCTAAATTCCCGACCCTTACAAAGAGACCTCCACTGACCAGATGGTTGCAATGCACCCCTCTATATTAGACATCAACCCCCAGGCAAAACACCCCAAGAGCAGTACCCACTTCCACTCACCAATGGAACAACCCATAGATAATGGACGCAAGAACGGTGATAGTCCCCTCACCCATCAAACGCCTTGATAGACCCGATACAGTGTTGCAATGAACAATTTTAATGCATTGTTGTGTATGTTGTACTGAATTGTAAAACCCAATAAAATGTTGTTGTGAAAAAAAAGCACAATGGTGCAAGAAAAAGGTGAATTTTCTAGGCCATGAAGTGACTGAACATGGACTAAACCTACAAAAGAAGAAGGTAGAGGCCATACAAAAACTAAAATACCCAAGAAGTGTAAACGGTTTGAAAAGTTTATTAGGAATGACGGGATATAACAGAAAGTTTATTGAAAATTATGCTGAAATTACTCAGCCATTGACTAAACTACTGAAGCTGAATACACCCTGGAAATGGGAAAAAGAGCAATCTGAGGCAGTGGCTAAATTGAAGGAGTGTCTTATAAAGGCACCATGTTTAGCATACCCCATAAAGAATAGGGATTTCTTTATAGAAATAGGTTTCTCTGAACATTGTATGTCAGCAGTGTTATCACAAAAACATGATTTGAATCCCAAAACCATTGCCTATGCAAGTAAGGCATTTTCCCAAGTTGAAATTAAATTCAGTGAATGTGAAAAGGCTCTTTTGACCACTGTGTGGGCGCTACAGCATTTCCACCGCATTGTTCAGGGGGAAAAGGTAATCATTGAGACAAATCATCAACCATTGCAGTTTTTAGAGAGTAAAAGAATTAGGTCAGGCAACCTAGCACAGTCCAGAATTACTTCATGGACACTGGCATTGCAACGCTTTCCTGTAGAAGTGAGGTATGGCCAAAATTTAAAAAAAGCCCAATTGCTCAAGGTTTAGCTGATCTACATGACTGTGCAGCTGAACATGTATCAAATGAAATAGAAGTGGAATCTAGTTTACAGGAGTTTGGACAATCACCACATAAAGCTTTTGATGAAAAGACATGCAAGGATTTGCCAACTGTATATGTTGACGGTTGTGCTTTTCACATTGAAAATGACAGTAATAAACAATTGGTATCAGGAATAGGAAATGTCTGGTTGAAATGTGAAGACATTCCCACTATAGGGATGAGAATAAGCAATTACTACTGCAGTTGATAATAAATCTAGTAAAATTGTCCTGGTGACTGATTCTGATTATGCACGGAATAGCTTTGTGAAATATTTGCCTGGCTGGAAAGCAAGAGGTATGATTACATACAATAAAAAGCCTCTCAATCATGGAAAAATGATACAGGCTATAGACAAATTGGTGTCAGAGAATGATTTGACAATTTACTGGAGGAAAATTTGTGGACATTTAAAAACTGCAGGAGAGGATAAGGAGGGAAATGATAAGGCAGATCATTTAGCTAAAATTGGGGCTGTGATGGGAGAGTTGGTACCTATTGAACATTTACTTGGTGAAATACAGATTGATGCAATTACACACTCTAAAGCTCCAAAAGAGGTAGAACAACCAGTAGTGCAATGGAGTTATGATACACCAGATCAAGATCTGATTAAGGCACAAAAAGATGATCCAATTTTGGGAATCTATTATAATCATTTGATAAACCGTGAACAAAATCCTTTAACAGAAAATGATTGTGTGGGAAAAGAAGAGTTGAGGGTGCTATTAAAGAATAAAAAACGAATTACAGGATGGACTCATGATTAGGGAATCCATAACAGGACAAATACAGTGGGTGGTACCCCTTTCATTCAGAGGGCTAATGCTACACCATGCACATGATGCAATAACTGCAGGACAAAGAGGGTCACAAAAAACACTAGAGATTCTGAAAGATTATGCTTACTGGCCACACATGTCCCAAGGTGTGGAATTATATACTAGGGGATGTCTAGTATGTGCCCAATTTAAACCTGCTTCACCAATGCATAGAGCCTGTAGGGTATTTTGTGGAGATTTGGGGCCTGACGGTATTTTATTACCGCCGAAAAAAATAACTTAGCAACAATCACTCCTTGTATTCAGATTGGGCCATGTACAACAATAATACAGTGGACATGCATTATTTCAGCACCCAGACATGCATATTTGGTATGCGTGGTTGGTATGCGTGGTTGGTATGCGTGGTTGGTGGTATTTTGGTGAGCATAATTCCCTTGTTTTATTTGTGGCCCCAATGTCCAGAATCCCTTATCTTTGCTTAGATTTTTCATGTAATCACTAGAGAGACCTCAGACCTACATTTTAGGAATACCACATTTTCAGTGTTAGTGTTAGTGTGCCACCATGGGCGATCTCACTGACTTATTTATGACAGAGAGCTATATGTGGTAATTTTGTGGTAATTTCCACTACCTTATATACGGTAGAGAACTATGTTCAGAGAGTCCCTCTTCCCGTTGGCTCATGTACCTCCAACGAGCTATGCTACAAACAGTCATTCACAACTGTCCATACTGAATATGATCATGCACACATCTGTCTTAAAATGACAATTGCACTGTTTAAAAATCTCCCCACATCATCAGCACTGTATTGGTAAATATAAAACACACCACCAGTCTGCTTTCAAATATTTTTCTGTATTATAAAAGTTGCATTTTAACACGATCTCACTCTTTACAGAAATAAATAAAATAGCACAGTAATAGCATTGTCTGTGATACACTGAAAAGAGAGTGGCGGAGAAAAGAACTCAATTGGCAACATTAACATGTGATTAAGGCACAGGAATCTCCTTTCCTACACTGACTGAATATTCTCGTACACACTCAGCTCCCACACTTATGTAATTACCTTATCTGTTCAGCCTGAGTTTTCTTCAGCTGTTCTCTTTCTGAATGTGGCTCCCTTGAAGATTAACCCCAGTGAAAACGAGCGCCTTTCGTTCTCAAACCGGGGCCATTGCCTGGAACTCTCAGCTTTTTCAGCAGAAATGCTCCAACCAGGAAAAAACAGGTCCTTCTCCCAGCTCTCTGTCATGATCTCTGCTTCCAAAAGGTCAGGGTTTTCCCAACTCCCTTGGAAGCAGATCCATAACCCAGGTTCCGAGTGCCAACCAGTCCCAATTGGGACCTTTTGGACCCAGTCCTGGCGCCAGTGGCACCAGGCTCATAAATATGCCCAGTCCCAGCGCTGGAAGCGCCGGGCTCATAATGCTTGGGTGGACTTACCTGCAGCAGACCATGCTGCTTACTTGCCTGCCAGTTGAGCCTCTGATCCTCTTCTGTTTGGAACTACTTTTCCTGTTGGGTGGGGCAGGAGCCACTCCCTAGATTCAGAACACTGGAACTCTTCTGGAAAGCAGGAACTCTTTTCTTACCTAGGCGTGGCTGTGGAAGGAGACACCTAAGCACTACAGGAGGCTATTTAAACCACACCCGATGGATGAATCTTGCTTTGCGTTATTCTGCATCCTCTGCAGCAGAACGCTCATCGTGTCTTCTGCATCTGATCCTGGGCCTAAGGAAAAAGGCTTACCATCCTGAATCCAGTCTTCAGCAACACCTATAAAGACAAGAAAGAACAGGTTAGCATTACGGTCTTCAGTGACAGCTCTTCACTTACCTGGTCCATCGGCTGTCACCAACGCCTCGCGCTGCATTCCGGCATCTGAAAGACAAAGGCTTACCTACTCTTTGTGCGCTCCGGAGGTCTTCACACTGCATTCCGGCATCTGAAAGACAAAAGTTTACCAACTCTTCGCACGCTCCGGAGGCCTTCGGCGCTGCATCCCGCATCTGAAAGACAAAACAAGGTGCGTTTAAAGACATTGGGGAACTTTAATACTCACGTGCCATTACTCCTTTCCACATCTAACCCAGTGGGTATTCCGGCACCCTGCAGCCGCTCCGAACTTGTACCTGCAAAATAAAAAGACAGTTAGAGCGCATCATGAAGCAGGCAACAAGCGCTTACTTACATGCTTCCAGGCGCTTCTATTCATCACACGGGCTCCATCTTCAACTCACTTCAGCCCGTCATCCGCCATCGCCGGAACCCTGCAAAACAAGAAACATCATTACTAAAGACTTTAAAGACATTAGAATTACTCGAAACTTACCGTTCATGCAGTAAACGACGGACAGCAGTCCTCTGAAGTCAAGAGGCCTGCTCCCCTTATCCAGTGAAGAAACTGGTTACAGCACCCTGCCCCGAGGCAGATGGAGAGCACGGCGTTCACTTACCTAAGGTGAGAGCGGTAACCTTTGGGGTTCTACAGGAGAAGAGAAAGGGAAGAAGAGAGAGACATTCAATAACCCAGTTCCTTAATCCCATATTTTCTATCTGCAGACATCTTACCCTTCGAGTCAGACATACAGTGCACAGAGGTCCAGCCCAAAGAGACAGCCGTGTGTTACACATCACCTTTGAAGATACGGTATACGCCCAGTCAAGACCGGCGCCTCTACGGGAATCAGGTGAGCGTTACACTCTCCGAATCTCCACTGTTCTCCCTCTCTCCTCAAACTCCCCCCAGCAAAACCCTAATCACTGCCTCTAGCATGATACTTGCTATGACGCTGCTCCAATCAGAATCAATCATGCCATCTCCTCCCTCTCTACACAATGGCTCATTTTTATAGTAATACTTTGTAACCAACTGATTTCCTGTTCTTTCGAGCCCTTTTGCTTCCTGTAGTTATGTGGACAGAGCAGCAGAGAAAACGAAAAAAAAAAAATGAATGTGCGTTTAAAAGTTCACTTTCAGATTAGGCCTATTTCTGTAGGGGAGACACATTTTTATTAGTGGGTTATATTAAATTCAGTTTTATTAGTCAGGTTATTTATGAGTAATGTTAGTTATTAATTTTCAAATGTGTCTCTTGCACCATAGGCATTTCAGGTGAAAAATAGTGTGCATTTTTGAATGTGCACGTGTGCTTTTAATTGTAAAAATAGATTTGCATCTTATATGTTAAAATCGTTTTTGACTGAATAGCCTGTCTTTCCTTGTTAATCTGGTAACACATATAGCAATGCACCACACCCTTGTGGTGGTGCTGCATAAAAAAAATTGCTACCTGTGCAGTAGTGCTGTACTCTGTGCTGTAACACGCCAAATATCCTTACATACCCTCCTTTTGTTTTTAGAATTTGGCTACGATCCAAGCCAATTCCTAAAAACAATTTGTTCTTTTTCTTCTTTTCACAATATAGCAATCCAACAAAATGAATATTCATGTGCATCAATGAAAAAGTTGCAATCAACACAGTATTCATCTGAGTTCATTAGTTTACAAAATGTTCTACATTTGCCTCCTCAGTGGAAGTGGCATTACTCTAAGATTCGATTTTACAAGTCAATTAAAAACAATGAAATAAAACAACTAACCAAAACAAATAATTAATATAACAAATTAAAATAAATAATTAAAATAATAAATACGTGGAACTCCATATGTCAGGACTCTTGTCTGCCTCTGATATGTCCCGACCAGCGATGTTATTTGGTTCATTCGAGTACACTTTCATCTTGGCAATCTTAGATCCATAGGCGTCATCTTTTTTAGCATTCTGGTTATCTTGTCTTCACCTCCACCTGGAGGCAGGCATCTTTTGGTCTTCATCCAGGGGACTCCAGGACTCCATCATCTCCCGTGGCCTCTGATCCCGGAACCTCCGACCAAATAATGTTAATTTTCTAAATCAAATAGAAAATAAACAAATTAAGTACATAGCACAATACTAACTTCACCCTTTTGCCAAAAATAAAACATGCTTGGTAAAAATATTTCGTTTTTTTTCCTGAAATTAAACACAAGTTAAAAGAAAACAAGCACATATCAAACAGCATTCAATATTTAATACATTTTCTCTCTGCACACCAATCATGAGCTTCCATTATATATTTATTTATTTATTTATTTTATATTATATATTTTTACATATATTACAGTGTTTATGTGCCATCATAACAATCAACTTTCTAACTTCTTTGTCACTGCCTCCTGATTGTACCTATTTATTTTCTCTTTTTGTGTTCAAGGGACTTTATCTTTTTCTACATGCTCAAGCTGCCTGATCTCATGTCTGGGATGGCATGGTTTGATTTGATTTACATGGACAAACTGCTCTATTGCTGTTTCACCTTCATTTTTCAAAATTTTATAAACTACAGGAGAGACCTTATCTATAATTCGAAATGGCCCCTGCCAGGCTGCTAGAAATTTAGAATTTTTCTGTTTACTTTTTCCAAAATGAAACTTGTACACCTGATCCCCTACACTGTATTCCTTTACTGATGTCTTTTTGTCATAATAAGATTTTGCACTGTCAGCAGCTCTTTCCAGATTTCTCTGCACAAAAGCAAATGCATGTTGCAAATGCCTCCTCAGTTCATCAATATATTAATGAACTGTGGATGCACTCACAAGTGTCTGCTCCTGTGTTCTATATAGTAGGTGTTGTGGTAACACCATTTTCCTACCTGTCAAGACCTCATGGGGGCTAACACCTGTTGCTTTGGCAGGAGTTGACCTGATTGCCATCAAAACCAACGGTAAATGTAAATCCCAGCTGGAACCTGCTTCTGCCACAAATTTCTTTAAAATATTGTCATGATCTCTGCTTCCAAAAGGTCAGGGTTTTCCCAACTCCCTTGGAAGCAGATCCATAACCCAGGTTCCGAGTGCCAACCAGTCCCAATTGGGACCTTTTGGACCCAGTCCTGGCGCCAGTGGCACCAGGCTCATAAATATGCCCAGTCCCAGCGCTGGAAGCGCCGGGCTCATAATGCTTGGGTGGACTTACCTGCAGCAGACCATGCTGCTTACTTGCCTGCCAGTTGAGCCTCTGATCCTCTTCTGTTTGGAACTACTTTTCCTGTTTTGTGGGGCAGGAGCCACTCCCTAGATTCAGAACACTGGAACTCTTCTGGAAAGCAGGAACTCTTTTCTTACTAGGCGTGGCTGTGGAAGGAGACACCTAAGCACTACAGGAGGCTATTTAAACCACACCCGATGGATGAATCTTGCTTTGCGTTATTCTGCATCCTCTGCAGCAGAACGCTCATCGTGTCTTCTGCATCTGATCCTGGGCCTAAGGAAAAAGGCTTACCATCCTGAATCCAGTCTTCAGCAACACCTATAAAGACAAGAAAGAACAGGTTAGCATTACGGTCTTCAGTGCTCTTCACTTACCTGGTCCATCGGCTGTCACCAACGCCTTGCGGTGCATTCCGGCATTTGAAGGACAAAGGCTTACCTACTCTTCGTGCGCTCCGGAGGTCTTCACACTGCATTCCGGCATCTGAAAGACAAAAGCTTACCAACTCTTCGCACGCTCCGGAGGCCTTCGGCGCTGCATCCCGCATCTGAAAGACAAAACAAGGTGCGTTTAAAGACATTGGGGAACTTTAATACTCACGTGCCATTACTCCTTTCCACATCTAACCCAGTGGGTATTCCGGCACCCGGCAGCCGCTCCGAACTTGTACCTGCAAAATAAAAAGACAGTTAGAGCGCATCGTGAAGCAGGCAACAAGCGCTTACTTACGTGCTTCCAGGCGCTTCTATTCATCACACGGGCTCCATCTTCAACTCACTTCAGCCCGTCATCCGCCATCGCCGGAACCCTGCAAAACAAGAAACATCATTACTAAAGACTTTAAAGACATTAGAGTTACTCGAAACTTACCGTTCGTGCAGTAAACGACGGACAGCAGTCCTCTGAAGTCAAGAGGCATGCTCCCCTTATCCAGTGAAGAAACTGGTTACAGCACCCTGCCCCGAGGCAGATGGAGAGCACGGCGTTCACTTACCTAAGGTGAGAGCGTTAACCTTTGGGCTTCTACAGGAGAAGAGAAAGGGAAGAAGAGAGAGACATTCAATAACCCAGTTCCTTAATCCCATATTTTCTATCTGCAGACATCTCACCCTTCAAGTCAGACATACAGTGCACAGAGGTCCAGCCCAAAGAGCCAGCCGTGTGTTGCACATCACCTTTGAAGATACGGTATACGCCCAGTCAAGACCGGCGCCTCTACGGGAATCAGGTGAGCGTTACAAATATCCACAACAGACCTATTGCTTCTTTCAACTGTATCTGAAGACGCCGCCCGATATGCGATATGTAGTTTCCTTTTCACACCTAGTATTTGCCATACCTTACTCATTAGAGTACTTGTGAAATGACTTCCTCTGTCTGACTCAATTCTTTGTGGCAACCCAAACCTTGAGAACACATGGTTCACCAGCAATGTGGCTGCTGTTTGCGCACTACAATCTGGTGCAGGAATGCATTCAATCCACTTCGACATCAAACATACCACACTCAAAATATAACGGTGTCCCCTGCTCGACCTTTTTAAAGGACCTACATAGTCTATTTGCAAATCTGACCATGGGAGAGTTAGGCCTCTTTTCATCAATGGTGCCCTATGCATTGGTGAAGCAGGTTTAAATTGGGCGCATACTAGACATCCTCTAGTATATAATTCCACATCTTGGGACATATGTGGCCAGTAAGCATAATCTTTTAGTATTTCTAATGTTTTTTGTGAACCTCTATGGCCTGCAGTTATGGCATCATGTGCATGGTGTAGGATTAGTCCTCTGAATGAAAGGGGTACTACCCACTGTATTTGTCCTGTTATGGACTCTCTAATCATGAGTCCATCCTGTAATCTAATTCGTGTTTTGTTCTTTAATAGCACCCTCAACTCTTCTTTTCCCATACAATCATTTTCTGTTAAAGGATTTTGTTCGGGATCTATCAAATGATTATAATAGATTCCCAAAATTTGATCATTCTTTTGTGCCTCAATCAAATCTTGGTCTGGCGTGTCATGACTCCACTGCACCACCGGTTGATCTACCTCCTTTGGTGCTTTAGAACGTGTGACTGCATCAATTTGTATTTCACCCATTAAATAATCAATAGGTAGCAATTCTCCCATCACAGCCCCAATCTTAGCCAGGTGGTCTGCCTTATAATTTCCCTCCTTATCCTCTCCTGGTGTTTTTAAATGCCCACGAATTTTTCTCCAGTATATTGTTAACTTATGCTCTGACACCAATTTGTCTATGGCTTGTATCATTTTTCCATGCTTAAGTGGCTTTTTGTTATATGTAACCATGCCTCTTGCTTTCCAACCAGGCAAATATTCCACAAAGCTATTCCGTGCATAGTCAGAATCAGTCACCAGGACAATTTCACTGAACTTTTTATCAACTGCAGTAGCAATTGCTTTATAAATGGCTGCCAATTCCGCCACCTGACTGCTCCTATCTCCAATCCTCATCCCTATACTGGGGACACCTTCACATTTCAACCAGACATTTCCTATTCCTGCCACTAACTGTTTATTACTGTCATTTTCAATGTGAAAAGCACAACCATCCACATATACAGTTGGCAAATCCTTGCATGTTTTTTCATCAAAAGCTTTGTGTGGTGATTGTTCAAATTCCTGCAAACTAGTTTCTACTTCCATTTCATTTGGTATTTGTTCAGCTGCACAGTCATGTAAATCAGCTAACCCTTGAGCAATTGGGTTCTTTTTATTTTGTCCATATCTCACTTCTACGGGAAAACCTTGTAATGCCAGCGACCATGAAGTGATTCTGGATTGCGCTAGATTACCTGATCTAATTCTTTTACTCTCTAAAAATTGCAAAGGTTGATGATTTGTTTCAATAATTACCTTTTCTCCCTGAACAATGGGGCGGAAATGTTGTAGCGCCCACACAGTGGTTAATTGGGCCTTTTCACATTCATTAAATTTCATTTCAACTTGAGAAAATGCCTTACTTGCATATGCAATGGTTTTGTGATTCAAATCGTGTTTTTGTGATAACACTGGTGACATACAATGTTCAGAAAAACCTATTTCTATAAAGAAATCCCTGTCCTTTATGGGGTATGCTAAACATGGTGCCTTTACAAGACATTCCTTTAATCTAGCCACTGCATCAGACTGCTCTTTTTCCCATTTCCAGGGAGTATTCAGTTTAAGCAGTTGAGTCAATGGTTGAGTGATTTCTGCATAATTTCCAATGAACTTTCTGTTATAGCCTGTCATCCCTAATAAACTTTTTACTCCTTTCACATTTTTAGGATCTTTTAATCTTTGTATGGCCTCTATTTTCTTCTTTTGTGGATTTAGCCCATGTTCAGTCACTTCATGCCCTAGAAAGTTCACTTTTTTCTTGCACCATTGTGCTTTTTGCAAAGATACTTTGGCGCCTGCTTTCTGCAATTGGCCAAGTACATGTCTTATTTCATCAAAATGGCTTTTCAGGCTTTCATTTTTTATCAGGACATCGTCCACATAAACTATTGTTCCTCTTTCCGCTGCATCCGGCATGGCCTTTCTCAAAAATATGCCAAATTCACTCCCACTATTGATGTACCCGAACGGAGCTCTAAGCCAGGCATATTGAGTCCTGTCAAATGTAAAGGAAAATAAATGTTGTATCTCCTCTGCCAATGCCACGCACCAATATCCAGAGGTGAGATCTAATGTGGTAAATACATTTGAACCATGTACCTGAGCTAGGCCCTGATCAATGAATGGCAGTGGCCATCTAGATACTGGTACTCTTTTATTTAACTCTCTCAAGTCTGCACACAGCCGCCTTTGACCATTTGGCTTTAACACACCTAAAATAGGTGTATTGGATGTGCTATGAATGGGCCTGATGATTCCCCGCGATTCCAAATTTTTAATAATCTCTGCCAATGATTCTAAACATGCCAGCGGTAGTCTATACTGGCGCACAAACACTGGATTTCTGCTACACCCTTCTGGTAGTGTGGCCACATGTAAATCAGTTAAACCACAATCATAAGCATCTTTTGCAAATACATCCTTAAACTCCATAAATATCTCCCTCAGATTGTCCCTCTCTTCATTTATTTCCCACGCATTCGCTAAGGAGATCTGTTCTTCTACCATTTTGGAAAATTCTGGAAAATCTTCTGGTAAGGGAATCTCAGCGCTTTCCTCTAACTGTGTGGCTGTGTCTTTTTGTAAAGCTGACACTTTTAAATATTTTGGCATATCAGCTTCCACTTCAATGGGCTGATTTTCTGTTTAATTTTCATTTAAATTAAATATTATGCAATCCTCTTGATGGCAGCACACTGTCTCATTTGAATCATAAGGATACACAGAATGAATTTTAAATATTCCTTTGGGCTGAGAGTCCAGGTGTTCTGGTAACTCACCCTTGGCATCTACATACTTTTCAGGAATATTTCCAATCACCATGTTATTTAAATCTGCCGTATAATGTGATTTTTGTATGGCCATTCCTAATGGGGAGTTTTCCTCTAAATGAATATCCTGACAACCTTTATTATTTACCATAATTTTTACAGATCCTTCACCAATATCTACCAATGGAATGTATTCATAATCCAGGCCTTGCTGTTTTATGGATTCATTCAGGCATACAAATGCATCAGAGCCTTTCATCTGCTGTCCATTTTTGCATTTCAGTGTTATTGCAAACTGTTTTGTAAATGCAGGAATAATAGTATCTTTCCTCATTTGTAATTCGATTGCATAAGGAACCAGTTGTGCACAATGATAAGCCCTTCTCTTGTCTTCAAATTCAGGTGCCGGACCACCTAGGCGTGACCATATTTTTTGATTAAGGAAATCTAACACCATACACATTCTGTGCATGATGTCATTTCCCATGTAAAATTCATTTTGTGCTCCACTCACTATCCATACATTATGGTAAATTGTTTTCTGCCCAATGCTAATTTTAAGCATGCATCTGCCTGCAATTCGGTTTTCAAAGTCTGGACTGTCCAAGCCAGAAACATATTGGGTTTTAATCCTAAATCTCGGGATTTCTTCCCTCTCCATTATTTTTTGCAACAATTTCTCATTAATGAAACTCCTTTCATGTTTAAGCGCTAAAGTGGCTTTTATTGTTTTAAAATAGTCATTTATACCAACATCTTCCATGTGTATTTCTGCCAGAGTGGTAATGTGTTTTTCTGAATCTGTTTTAGGAGCAATATTCTGTTTGCATGTTTTCTCTTTTAAATAAAAACGTAATGTGTGCTCATCTATGGCAGTCTGCCAATTTTTCCTTGGGTCCAAGTATATTTGTACAGGTAGTTTTTCATTGTCGCTCTGCATTTTGTCTTGACACATTAATATAACAGTGACACTAGGTATGCAGCTATTCTGGAGATATACCTCCACAGCATCATTTGTTTTGGCAGCAACTGTGTGACATTCATTTATATTGCTGTTTTGTGATTTTAGTTTCTTAGGCCTCAATGGTTTTTTGGTTAAGGACCACAGCACTCCATTCACCCCATCTATTAGAGGAGACAATCTTTTCAGACAATCTGTCCCCATCAGAAATGGAATTTCACAAATAGATGTGATCAATACCTCTTGTTTCATTCTGCGCTTTCCTATTTTTATGTCAACCTCAGTTACACCTATGATGGGCACCTCCTCCCCATTAAAGTTATGCACTGGGCCTTGATTTTCCTTCACTGTGATCTGACTCTGTGGGGGTCTCCCTTCATTGATACTCTTTACCAGCTCCTTGGACATAATTGTGGCCTGTGCGCCAGTGTCAATCATAGCAAAGGTGTGGCATTTTTCTTCTACAGTGATGGGTGCATAATATCTGTCCTCAACTTCCTCTAATACACATAAGAAATGTGAATTCTTACTGATTTCAGGGCTAACCTTTCTCAGGTCTTTTTCACTTTTGGCTAAACACATTGGTAAATGGAAAGACATTTTTCCCTCCTTTTTACCTATTTCTGCGCGAGAGATTTTATTCATTTCTCCATGATCAGAGGTTTTTTGGAGTGTGGCCACTGTTCGCCCATCCATCTGGGTAACATCAGAGACCACATTACAATCCTCCAACTGAACATGTGTAACAACATCATTCAGCAATTTGTCATTTTTTAATTCTGTGCATTTATGATCATTTAGTGTGATACCAGCCCTTTCAGCCTCTTCAAAAATATGTGGCTCAAAGAATTCTTCAGGTGATTGACTTGTACCCTCCTTGTGAGTATTTCCTTTTTCTGTCTGTGTTTGGTCATTGTTTTGTTTTGCTTGCCCAGGGAAGGAGCTATAGCATCCCCACCTACTCCCTGTTCACTGGTATTCCCCATGCATGAGTCATTTTTCTTAAATCTGTCCCTTTGTTCTTTTGAAATTCCTAATGTTTCTTTTTCATTTGTACAAATCTTTACTGTTTTATTTAGCTCCAGATTAAACCTTACCTCTTTTTTAGAAGTATTTGCACTTTCTGTCACAAGTTCATTTACTGGCACTTTCATTTTTAATCCATTAGGCATCTCAGAGTCGTCATGCAAAATTATATCAGAGCAATCTGTCATTTTGGCACTGCAGTTATCATGAGTACTTAGTAACTTTTCGGAAGCCCCCCGGTCATTGCTATGGCCATCAGCCCCCTCTTTGGAAGGTTGTTTTTGCGCTGTACAGAGCTTTCCTATTTGCTCAGCTAACATTTTCACTTGGGCCTCAAGGCACTGGAACCTTTCCATCTCTCTAGGATCCTCTTTCTGTGGCCTAGGTCGATATTGGTTGTTTTCCCCCTGATTGGATCTATTCTGATACCTCTCAGGTGATTGATGTCGGTTGGGATGGTTCCTGAACTCTTGATTCATTTGTGGAGGGGAGCGGGTTGCACCCATCCTTTGATTATAGTCCCCTGGTGGGGAATCATTGTACTGGCGTGGATTGTAGTTCACGTTTTGCCTCATGTCCTGTCTCTCAGATTGTGGGTACTGGCCCCTAGGTTGATTTCCATTATCAGTAAATCGATCCACATATCGGGGCCTATCCTGATTACCATATATCATGGTGTTGGGATCAAATCTGCTCTGTGTCCCCAATGACTGGTAGGGACCATCATTTCTTTGATCTTGATTTTGTCTCTAGTTATTGTTCATACCTGCCATATCAGGCCGGTATCCTACCCGGGGTCTGTCCCCTAAATACCTAGGGCTGATGTAGCTCTCTCTATTACTAGGATCATGTGATTGGAACATTGGTACAGGAAATGGCGATCTTTGTTGATTACCCCTTTGTTCAGGTGTCACATTATTTTTACCTTGGCTTTGAGCAGACTCAAGGGACATTTTGGCTGACCTGATTTCCATTACTGTGGCTGAGGGTTCTTTAGATTTAGGTCTAGTATCTTTCTTTTTATCACTTTCTCTACCCTGACAATAGAGTACCTCATATAGTTTTGTGCTTTGATGTACAATCCATTCAAGGGACTTGTCACGGTCAAATTCACGGACCAAGTGGGATATGATGTCTTTCTGTAGCCCATAGAAGTATGCAGTTTTAAACTCATTGGAATTTGAGTCAAAAGATACATCAAAGCGAGAAAATGCTCTTTTTAAGTCTTGTAAAAATTGGCGAGGGGATGTATTAGGTCCAGCAGTAATTGTGTACGCGACTTTCTTTGCCTCCTGCAATGACTGAAAAGGAGAAAAATGACGCCTAATTTCTTTTTCAAACTCCAACCATGTCATATTCTGCTGTTCATTTAATCCCCTTATGATGCTGGCCGTCGGGGCATCTAAAGTTAAATGAAAATATTGTCTGTACTGTTCCTTAGGTATCTGGAGTGCTTTAAAAATGCCATGCACTGCTTCTAAGTGATCCTCAATGCAGCATTCACCTCCCTTTTTAAATGGTTTGATCAGGGCTTTAATGGATTTCATTATTTTTATGGGGCTACGTGTTGCAATGCATGGAATTGCACTATTTTGTGATTCAATCCTGTTTTCAGGTGTATGAGATTGGTGGCTGCCCCCAATGGGAGTATTAAATCCCCCAAGGGCGCTGCAACCAAGTTCAGTCACCGGCCCAGTCACTGGAGCACTAGCTCTTTGGGCAGAGCTAGAATTCACCTCCACTCCATTGAATGTGGTACCCTGCCGCCTCTCCTGGGACCTGGGAATGCACATTTGCTGTTCTAAGTCCTTACACTTTTTAAGGAGTCTGTTGGCTTCATCTTGCAAATAGTTGTTTTCACCATTCATCTTATTAATCACCTCCTGCATGGCGCACATTTGCATTTGGCATTCATTGAACTCTTTATTTCTCTTGTCTCTTTCTTGAATCATTTTAATCATTTCTTGTTCTGCGCTCTGGAGATCACCTTCTTTTTCACAATGTTCTTTTTGTAAAATCTGCATCTCTGAAACAACCTCATCTTTATCCTGTCTAATGTGATCCACTAATGCTTTTAAGTGTGCCAATTCTTGCTCACTATCTTCAAATTGTTTCTTGCTTTTGGATAACTGAGTATCAAAGTCTCTGCATTTTAATTGCATGTCTTTTTGGCATACATCCAATTCTGCTCTCAACATTTCCTGATTTTTACTTGCCCCATCTAATTCAGTCTTTAACCTGTTAATTAGCTGAGTATCATTCTCTTGCATTCGCAGGGACTTGTTTAAAATAAACCATATTTTGCCGCACAGCCGTATTAAACAGTCTTTCTCTGCACTTTTATCGGCTGCATTCAATAATCTTGTAAGGCAGACCTGAATTATGCCGCCTTCTGCAAAAATATTGTCTAGTTTTTCTTTCTGCACCTCACCCTGAATGCGGTTACTCCATTCTAACGTGCTATTCGACGACCAATTCCCATGTGCAAACAACTTTGCCTCTAAATATTGCACTAGATCTGAGAATGTGGTTTCCCTTTGTGACATTCTGAAATTCGTTTTTAGTGGCACACTGCTATTATAAAATGGGTTCCCTTTAATGTGCAAATGGCAGTGTGAGACACGCTTGCCACGCCCAGTAGGTACTCTATGATCACTTTCCCGGCCTGCAACGCACCATAAATATGTAGGGTATTTTGTGGAGATTTGGGGCCTGACGGTATTTTATTACCGCCGAAAAAAATAACTGAGCAACAATCACTCCTTGTATTCAGATTTGCCTTGTACAACAATAATACAGTGGACATGCATTATTTCAGCACCCAGACATGCATATTTGGTATGCGTGGTTGGTATGCGTGGTTGGTATGCTTGGTTGGTGGTATTTTGGTGAGCATAATTCCCTTGTTTTATTTGTGGCCCCAATGTCCAGAATCCCTTATCTTTGCTTAGATTTTTCGTGTAATCACTAGAGAGACCTCAGACCTACATTTTAGGAATACCACATTTTCAGTGTTACTGTTAGTGTGCCACCATGGGCGATCTCACTGACTTATTTACAACAGAGAGCTATATGTGGTAATTTTGTGGTAATTTCCACTATCTTATATACGGTAGAGAACTATGTTCAGAGAGTCTCTCTTCCCGTTGGCTCATGTACCTCCAACGAGCTATGCTACAGTCATTCACAACTGTCCATACTGAATATGATCATGCACACATCTGTCTTAAAATGACAATTGCACTGTTTAAAAATCTCCCCACATCATCAGCACTGTATTGGTAAATATAAAACACACCACCCGTCTGCTTTCAAATATTTTTCTGTATTATAAAAGTTGCATTTAAACACGATCTCACTCTTTACAGAAATAAATAGAATAGCACAGTAATAGCATTGTCTGTGATACACTGAAAAGAGAGTGGCGGAGAAAAGAACTCAATTGGCAACATTAACATGTGATTAAGGCACAGGAATCTCCTTTCCTACACTGACTGAATATTCTCGTACACACTCAGCTCCCACACTTATGTAATTACCTTATCTGTTCAGCCCGAGTTTTCTTCAGCTGTTCTCTTTCTGAATGTGGCTCCCTTGAAGATTAACCCCAGTGAAAACGAGTGCCTTTCGTTCTCAAACCGGGGCCATTGCCTGGAACTCTCAGCTTTTTCAGCAGAAATGCTCCAACCAGGAAAAAACAGGTCCTTCTCCCAGCTCTCCAAATCTCCACTGTTCTCCCTCTCTCCTCAAACTCCCCCCAGCAAAACCCTAAACACTGCCTCTAGCATGATACTTGCTATGACGCTGCTCCAATCAGAATCAATCATGCCATCTCCTCCCTCTCTACACAATGGCTCATTTTTATAGTAATACTTTGTAACCAACTGATTTCCTGTTCTTTCGAGCCCTTTTGCTTCCTGTAGTTATGTGGACAGAGCAGCAGAGAAAACGAAAAAAAAAAATGAATGTGCGTTTAAAAGTTCACTTTCAGATTAGGCCTATTTCTGTAGGGGAGACACATTTTTATTAGTGGGTTATATTAAATTCAGTTTTATTAGTCAGGTTATTTATGAGTAATGTTAGTTATTAATTTTCAAATGTGTCTCTTGCACCATAGGCATTTCAGGTGAAAAATAGTGTGCATTTTTGAATGTGCACGTGTGCTTTTAATTGTAAAAATAGATTTGCATCTTATATGTTAAAATCGTTTTTGACTGAATAGCCTGTCTTTCCTTGTTAATCTGGTAACACATATAGCAATGCACCGCACCCTTGTGGTGGTGCTGCATAAAAGAAATTGCTACCTGTGCAGTAGTGCTGTACTCTGTGCTGTAACACGCCAAATATCCTTACAAGCCCCATTAATGAAAAGAGACTCAACTCTTCCATGGTTAGATTTGCAAATAGACTATGCAGGGCCTGTAAAAAGGTCGAGCAGGGGGAACCGTTATATTTTGAGTGTGGTTTGTTTAATGTCAAAATGGATAGAGTGTATTCCTGCACCAGATTGTAGTGCACAAACAGTAGCTACATTACTGGTAAATCATATATTTTCAAGATTTGGGTTACCAGAAAGAATAGAATCAGACAGAGGAAGTCATTTCACAAGTGCTTTAATGAGTAAGGTGTGGCAGATACTGGGGGTGAAAAGAAAGCTGCATATTGCATATAGACCCGCCTCTTCTGGATGTATTGAACGTTGTAATAGGTCTGTTGTGGATATATTAAATAAGTTTGTAGCAGAGGCAGGTTCCAGTTGGGATTTACGTTTACCTCTGGTTTTGATGGCAATCAGATCAACTCCTGCCAAGGCAACAGCCCTCATGAAGTATTGACAGGTAGGAAAATGGTGTTGCCACAACACCTGCTATACAGGACACATGAGCAGACACTTGTAAGCGCATCTACAGTTCATGAATATATGGAAGAACTGAGGAAGCATTTACAACATGCATTTGCTTTTGTGCAGCGGAATTTGGAAAGGGCTGCTGATGGTACAAAATCATATTATGATAAAAAGACATCTGTGAAAGAGTATAGTGTAGGGGATCAGGTGTATAAATTTCATTTTGGAAAAGGTAAACAGAACATTTCTAAATTTCTGGCAGCCTGGCAGGGGCCATTTCAAATTATAGATAAGGTATCTCCAGTGGTTTATAAGATTTTGAGAACTGAAGGTGAAATGGTAACAGAGCAATTTATTCATGTTAACCAAATTAAGCCCTGGCATCCCAAACATGAGGTAAGGAGACTTGAGCGAGTAGAAACAGATCAAGTGCCCTAAATACATGGAAGAAAACACATGGGTCTATTTATAGGGCGCAATACCAGAGAAATAAAATAGATATGATTGTGGTAATGGAATATATGTAAATAAAAATACTATATGTGATGATCATTAAAAGAGGGCTGAAGCAAATGATAGTATTTTATTGCAAGGTTGAGATATGTTAATGTTCAATGATGTTATGTTTGTTTTCTCTCTAACATGTGCTTACTTTCAGAGACCAAAGAAAAAGGGCGAAATGTTTTGTAATATATATATTTTATTTTTGGTAAAAGGGTGAAATTAGTATTGTGCTATGTTCTTAATCTGTGTATTTTTGGTTTGATTTAGAACAATTAACCTGTGTTTTGAGGTCGGAGGTCACAGGACCAGAGGACACGGGAGAGGATGGAGTCCTGGATTCCGCGGGATGAAGATCAAATGATGCCTCCAGATGGAGACGAAGACAAAGTAACCGGGACACCAAAAGGGATGACTCCTATAGAAAGCATCCAAGAGTGCCAGAATGAAAGAATGCACCAATTGGACCAGATGATGTGATGTTGCTGGTCGGGACGTCTCAGAAATGGACATCAGTAATGGAACAATATTGAACTGAACCTGCAGCGTTGTGGATACATTGTTTATGATGCATACTGGAAGTATGGGCGATGGAGTCCCACAAATGTATTGTTTTATTTAATTATTTTAATTAGTTATGTTAATTCTTTGTTTAATTAATTGTTCTATTTTATTATTTTGTTATTGAACTTAAAATGTTGATCACACCTAAACAGATGTCTATTGGATATTGGACTATGGACACTTCAGTTGGGAAGAAATATGTATAATATTTTGTAAGAACTGATGGACTCATTTGAGATGAATTTTGGTTTTGTGGTGGTTAAGCAGTGATTTATTGTGAAAGATTTGAATGATTATTATTGAGTTGCCATAATGGAAAAAAAAAAGACGAGCGCAAGTTGGGTTTCCTCCAATTGTGGCTTGGAACACTGCCAAATTGTCAGAAGAGGAGGGATAATGTAGTAGTATATAGCGCTTTATAGTGCCTTGGAGTGTATATATAGCGCTTTATAGTGCCTTGGAATGTGTAGCACTTCACTGAATGCAAAAAATAGCGCTTTATAGCACCTTGGGGTGTATAGCACCTCACTGAATGTGATGGCATTTTGTTGCCAGCAATAATGTGGCATACCCATATAGCCAGTCTATGTTGCCAGCATAATATGTGAGTATGTGGCTGGAGACAGGATTTATAATACAGCAAAAAAGCAATGTGAAGCTGCAGGTTTAAAAGTGCACCAGAATTATTTTTTCTCTCTTCTTTGAAATACCTCATACATAGGAGACTACACTATTCATCTAACTAACTGACTTAATTAACAATTACTAATTACTAGAGCTAACTTATTAACATTATAATGTAATCTCTATGTGCAAATGGGGTGAAAAGACATTTCCTGAAATTCGTTTTTCAAACATGCACAGAATCTTTTTTCTCCCTTATTGTTCTGTGTGCAGTAAACAGACAGCCTGCATACCAGGAAATGATATTAGATACAGTTACTCACTGTGTAACTGGCCTATTATGCCAAAGGAAGGGTGATGCTGACTTCAGTTTGATTGGAGCAGTGTATCTGCAGTTTTGCTACGTAAGCAAAATGGGAAGGGGCAGAACGTGGCTGGGGCAACAAGGGCAAAGGGAGAGTTAGTGCGGATAATGACTGGTTTCTCAGGCAGACGTGCCTAGTCTCACTTAGCGCTGGCTTGAGAACTCTATGTTTTCGCCACACACTTCAAACATCCGAGATAACAGAGGCAATCCATGCTGACTGGGCTTGTCCTTCTGAAGCGAGCGAAAGGAGATCGTGTGGGAGAGGGAACAGCAAATCTTTGGTGAGCATCCAAGTCGAAGTGAGGTTATTCTGATGCGATTGTTTGACGAATGTGATCTAAAAATAACAGGCAGTTAGAGTAGCAAAGCAAAAGAAAATCCCTTGCATTTTTATTCGTCATGTGTTGAATTATAAAATGTGACACCTAGTTTGAAAAGGATTGCATCTGCGGTTTTGTTTTTCTCTTCTCATTTTGTTACAGGTAGTGCGGAAATGTAAATGGTAAGAACTGTATCATGACATTGTAATTGTTTACAATATAAGATATATATATATTATAAATGCTTCTGAGTTTTCATTGTTTTGGGTTTGCCTATGCGGACGTGGGGAAGATTTGTGTTCATTGGTAATATAGCTGCCAACTTGTTCATGCAGACTAAGCGGTGATAAATAGACGTACGCGTGTGTTCCCCAGCGCATGTTGTCTGGAGAAATCTAATACAATATATAGATTACTGGGGTCTATGAACCAGTAATGAGGCCTATGGACGCATAGTTCACTGGTGTAAATAAATCAGTGATACCGGCCACAGGTTGTAGGTGGCACTCTATGTAAAAGTGTGGTGTCTCTGAATGTAGGTCCGAGGCCCTCTATAGATCACTAAGAGTATTATAATAGTAAGGAAAGTTTTGTGTATGATGGGGTTATAATGTAGGGAAGGAAAATTATGCTTACCAGTAAGTAATCTACTACCACCAAATACCACCACCAATACATATTACTGGATTTGCCAATATAATATAATAAGGTATGGTCTCTAGGATGCTGTGAGAACAAACCCAATCTAAACTCGAGGATAAGTATTTCTAAACTACCACTCTTCTGTTGGCGGTAAGAAAATACTGCCAGAACCCAAATTTACACAAAATATCCTACAGATCCCACATAAAGGAGGAGGTCAACAAGATGCTTGATCTCAGGGTAATAGAGCCCTCACCAGTCCATGGTCGAGTCCAGTTCTAGTACCAAAGGCAGGATCCAAGGAGTTCAGATTCTGTGTGGACTATAGAGCTCTTAATGCAGTCACCAAGACTTATGCCTCCCCTTTACCAAGGACAGATGAACTGGTGGATAAACCTGGTTCAGCCAAGTACCTCAGTACATTTGATCTCACTTCAGGCTATTGGTAAATAGCACTGACAGACCACACCAAGGAGAAAACTGCATTATCAATCCCAGCAGGCCTCTATCAGTTTAAGGTAATGCCTTTTTGACTAGAGAATGCACCTGCTACATTCCAAAGGATGGTTAATCAAGTTATGAATGTGATGGAGGACTTCTGAATGGAATACTTGGATGCCATTGCTGTGTTCAGCCCCCTACCTGGAAAGAACATGTTGACCACTTTGGATATGTTTTACAGGCTTTTGAGCAGGCCCATCTGACCATAAAGGCTAGTAAATGTCAGATTGGTCAGAGTAAAATGGTCTACCTTGGACATGAGGTAGGAGGAGGTGAAATGCATTAAGAGCTCTATAGTCCACACAGATTCTGAACTCCTTGGATCCTGCCTTTTGTACTAGAACTGGACTCGACCATGGACTGGTGAGGGCTCTATTACCCCGAGATCAAAGCAAAGTACAAGCTGTACAAAACTGGGCCACCCCTACTACTCAAACCCAAGTGATAGAATTCCTAGGCCTCACTGGGTACTATAGGAACTTCATTGAGAGCTATGGGACCATAGCTTCGCCCTTGAATGTGATCTCCCCTCCTGAATTCCCTAAAAGGGCCAGGTGGAATGAGGCGTGAACTCATGCATTTGAAGGCCTAAAGAAAGCCCTTTGTCAAGCTCCAGTCCTGAGAGCTCCTGACTACGACCAAACCTTCATTGTGCAAACTGATGCTTTGAATACAGGTACAAGTGCAGTCCTCAGTCAACTGGATGAGAAAGGTAGGGAGCACCCCATTTGCTTCATCAACAGGAAGCTGAAGGAACGAGAAACAAGGTGGGCAACCATTGAGCCTGAGTGCTTTGCTATTGTGTGGTCACTGAAGAAGTTTAGGCCATAATTGTATGGATGTACTTCCGGGATTCAGACTGACCACCAACCCTTGAGATGGTTGATGCAAATGAAAGGGGAGAACCAAAAACAGTAAGTTGGTCAATCTGCCTGCAAGGGTTTGATTTCACCATTGAACACAGGTCAGGGTGTCATTACCAAAATGCTGATGGTCTCTCCAGGATGTTTGACCGACTGGAGTAAGGAGATTCATCCAGGAGTGGATTAAATCCTCCTGTGCCTTAGTCTGGGGGGGACAAGTGTTAGGGAGGATTCTCAAAATTTGCAAATTTCCCTTACCTTTTGAGACCCTGAGCAACTTTGCTGGATTTCTAGGATTTGATATTTTTACCTGGTAAGAGTGTGAGCCTTTTTTCCCACTCTTGCATGTATTTTGTGTGTGTTTTATGTTTATGTTCTTTGGTTATGGAGTTTTAAAATAACTCCAGTGGGATCATCTTTTTCTATGTGTCACACCACACCTTCAGTGCAGTGGCACAGGGGTGTCTTTCAGACTCCCCAAGGTTTAAATACCTTCTCTGGGACTGACTACCATCTCCCAGAGCATGTAAAGTTAAATTGGCTTTAGTAGTCTTTTTAAATTTACTGACCCAGCATACCCTATCTTCCCGATGTCTTGCTACAGCTTTTGGCCTCATCCCTGGGCAGTGCAGAAATCCCTGGGCAGTGCAGGAACCTCCCAACGTTGTCCTTCTTGTCCCCACGACTGAAGCTCAGGAACAGCGAGATCTGCTCGAACTGCCAGGAACAACTGCCTCAGCTACAGTTTTCTTTATTAACAAGGTACTGGGCAAACGCGGTCCAGAACTATTTTCGGCCATCGAGAAAGTGCGTGAAACTTTCCTCAACTTTGAAGGCTTGTCCTTCCCTAAACATTCGTCAACATTTTTGCCTAGCAAAAATCTTCTAAACTCTGTGGCAAAGACTTAACGTTATCTTCCAGAACTGTGTTATCCTATACATAGACTCTGAACCATTGACGTTGGCCCAGGCCTATGAGAAGAATTGCTGGTTGTATATTAACCGAAAACTCTTTACCCTGCCTATGAATGTATGTGGGCTGTCTATTCTTATAACCTTGTCTTTTTATCCCTTGAATAAGTATCTGAAGTGCCATTTTGCTCCCACTTCACAGGAGCTAAACTTGTTAATTTACTTACAGGTTGGATTTTTGTGGTGTATTAGTGTGTGATATTGAGCTGCTTATGCTAGTGCAATGTTTTCTAACCGACTGAGTAAATAAATGTATATTCTTTTACCAAGAAACCTTGAGTAAGTGTTTACTTGAATCACTGTATTAGTTGGTCTTTTGTGTAACTTGTTCTACTGCTCACTTAAACTCTTTAGATAAGTCTGGCTGCTCAGCCATCGCTACCACTTTACTCTGTAGCACAGGCTTGTACCAAAGGAGAAATTGTGCTTACACTTGTAGTCTTAATTGCCTGTAGTGTTCCCAAAGGGTACTGCAGGTGATTCTGCCTAACATAGCCCACTCACACTAAAGAAGCTACTTCCCATTAGATAAACGGTCTTCCGACCTGAAGAGGCAGAAAGGTCCCCTCGTCTAATGGGAACTGGCCCACTCACACTGAAGCAGCTATTTCCCATTAGAGAAACGGCCCTCCGACCTGGAGAGGCAGAAAGGTCCCCTCGTCTAATGGGAACTTGCCCACTCACACTGAAGCAGCTATTTTCTTGTATGTAGAGAAACAGCCCTCCGACCTGCAGAGAAATAAAGGTCCTCTCGTCTAATGGCAACTAGCCCACTCGGACTGAAGCAGCTACTTCCCATTAGAGAAACATACCTCCGACCTGCAGAGGCAGAAAGGTCCCCTCGTCTAATGGGAACTAACCCACTCTCACTGCAGAAGCTATTTCCCATTAGAGAAAAGTCTCTCCAACCTGGAGAGGCAGAAAGTGCCCCTCTTCTAATGGGAACTAGCCCACTCACTCTGAAGCAGCTATTTCCCATTAGAGAAATGGCCTTGCGACTGTTAGGAAAGATTTCATAATTGTATGTACTTTTCCCTCCATGTGTCAACCCCCAAACATTTTGCTGCTGTTTAGACACCATTGACTGACTTTGTCAGAGAAGCACAGCCTTCAGCTGCACTCCTTTGGGCTTTCGCTCACTTTTTATGGGGAAACTGACATGCCCTTAAAACAGTCAGTACTGGGAGACTTTGTTTCCCTTAGTCCTTTTCCTGTGTTGCAACTTTTGTGCAACTTGTAACAAGTGTTCAATGTATCTCCCCATACAGCACGATTGGGTCTATAGTCATTTCCAAAGGCCCTAGATACTCTTGCTGGACTTTTTGTGAACTGTGCAGATGTGTCATGCACAGTACTGGTGGCAGCTATCTTTTCGCATTATTTTTAACCCTTTCCAGCCATGTTAACCATGTTAACTGCGTTTGGCACAAATAGGTGGCCTGGCTCCAAAATGGCCATGCCACGAGGTTCTTTGTCCTGTCTTTTGGCCATCTTGCCCCTTCAGCTTCCCCAGGTCGAGTCGACCCGGGTCAGTCCTTATTTGGTCATGCACTTTCCAGCGAAATCCGATGCTTTTGCGGGCTTCTGCATGCCTTGTGTGTGTGCGCCTCCAGGATGTGGGCTGGAACATCTGGTTGCAATACACATCCTGGGAGCTAGAGAGTCTGGAGTGCCATAAATGACTGGGACCACCGTGGTCCATGTATGGAGTGTGTTTGTGAGCAGATCTCCCATTGTGTCCTCTCCGTTTTTGCGCGAAGGGAACTTTGGATAAGAGGAGGCCAAAAACATCCAAAACCATGTCGATCTCCTGAGTTCTCACAGAACAAAGGATAGGATCCAAGTATCCTGCAACTACGAAGCTGAGTCGAGGAACCGCTGGTGACCCGCTGGAAGGTTTGGCACCTTGAGCCCGCTGTCATGCCATGGGACCCATCTGCATCTGGTCATCCTAGAAGGTCTGCGAAGAAGCTTCGACCCATTGGAATAGTGGGACCAACTATTCTTGGCACCTTCATCAAACCCTGCAAATAAGCTTTCCCGGAAGTGTCCCTGGGCCAACCAGTGGGCTGACCAGCTTACCCAGTTGCTTTGCTCTGTCACTGCCACCTTTTCGAGGAGGCCCTCGAAACTTGGTATACTGCTAGCTCTGTGTCCCCGGCACCCTCACACTGAATTTCGTACACTTGGCATTCCCAGGTCTGAAGTGAGACGAGTGCGCCAGGACCGGAGTGAATGCAGTTACTGTGTTGCCCTGCCGCAGCAACGTCTTTTGCAAGTCTGCTGCATTTGTGAACCTTTTGCCCCTGAAGCCTGGGTCGACATCCACCTGGAGCGGAGACATCGCCACTGTCCCGTTTTGGAATCATCGCTGTATCTCAGGAACTGAAAGGTGCGGAGATGTCCTTTTTGCGGAATACAAACCTGCAAGCGAAGTGGACTGAACTGGCGAAGTTTGCGTCCCCTTGCGTCAGGGACCAGTGAGTACTCCATACCGGAACTGGTGGCCCCTAGCGCAAGGGTCAATTTCTATGCATGAGTGGGCCCTGGGGGCCCCTCTCCTTCCCACTGCTATTGCGAAATAGCAACTCCACCCCGAACTCTTGAACTGCCTCTGCCTTCCAGTGGAGGTCCTTCTAGAATTGTGGGAACTTGCTCTGCATCGCCTCATCCACCTTCCCGAGCTGCTAGAGACCCCTGAAGAGACCCTATTTTTCCCATTGGAACAACCGCGTGCACTTGCATTGTATGTACTATTGAGCACAAGGCTCCTCTGTTCCTAGGGCTTTGGACTGCCTCTTAGTTAGGTGTATTGTCGATGTCGAACAGGGCCTAAAGACTATCTGCACTGGCTGTTTCTTTCCCCTCTAGGTTGTTGACACAATTTGTGCATTTAACCCTTTAGACCCCAAGGGTCTTGTATGTACATTGTATTGATAGTGATGTGTTGGTTTACTTAGTGTTACTGTGATTCTTTTGCTATGGTCTATGTTACAAAGGCTTTGTAATAAATGTGTCTATATTTTTGATAAAACACCTATCTGGAGTAATTTGTAAGTGTCCTTGCTTTGTGTGCTCATTGAGGTCCTTCAGTCACCCTCACCCCTCCTGAGAGTTAGTCGTGACCGCCTACCATAGCTACCCTGATTGGTCTGGCTTGTCCAGAGGTTACCCTGTTCCAAGAAACTAGGCTGGCCTTCTGAACCTTTGCCCCTCCAGGTCAGAGTTCAGAAATCCATCTTAACTCCGACCTGGAGAGGCAGAAAGGTCCCCTCGTCTAATGGGAACTAGCCCACTCACTCTGAAGCAGCTTTTTCTCATTAGAGAAAAGGCCCTCTGACCTGCAGAGGGAGAAAGTTCCCCTTGTCTAATGAATGGGAACTAGCCCATTCACACTGAAGCAGCTATTTCCCATTAGAGAAACGGCCCTCCGACCTGGAGAGGCAGAAAGGTCCCCTTGTCTAATGGGAACTAGCCCAGTCACACGGAAGCAGCTATTTCCCATTAGATGAACGGCCCTCCGACCTGGTGAGGCAGAAAGCTCCTCTCATCTAATGGGAACTAGTCAACCCAGGCTGAAGCAGCTATTTCCCATTAGAGAAACGGCCGTCCGACGTGGTGAGGCAGAAAGGTCCTCTCGTCTAATGAGAACTAGCCCACTCAAACTGAAGCAGCTATTTCCCATTAGATAAATGGCCGTCCGACCTGGAGAGGCAGAAAGGTCCCCTGGTCTAATGGGAACTAGCCCACTCACACTGAAGCAGCTATTTTCCATTAGATAAACGGCCCTCTGACCTGGAGAAGTAGAAAGGTCCCCTTGTCTAATGGGAACTAGCCCACTCACTCTGAAGCAGCTTTTTCTCATTAGAGAAACGGCCCTCTGACCTGCAGAGGGAGAAAGTTCCCCTTGTCTAATGAATGGGAACTAGCCCATTCACACGGAAGCAGCTATTTCCCATTAGATGAACGGCCCTCCGACCTGGTGAGGCAGAAAGCTCCTCTCGTCTAATGGGAACTAGCCCACTCACACTGAAGCAGCTATTTCCCATCACAGAAACGGCCCTCCGACCTGCAGAGGCAGAAAGTTCCCCTCGTCTAATGGGAACTAGCCCACTCACACTGAAGCAGATATTTCTCATTAGAGAAACAGCCCTCCAACCTGCAGAGGCAGAAAGGTCACCTCGTCTAATGGGAACTAGCCCACTCACACTGAAGCATTTATTTACCATTATAGAAATGGTTCTCTGACCTGGAGAGGCAGAAAGGTCCTTTAGTCTAATGGGAACTAGCCCACTCAACCTGAAGCAGCTATTTCCCATTAGAATAATGGCCCTATGACCTGCAGAGGCAGAACGGTCCCCTCGTCTAATCGGAACTAGCCCACTCACACCGAAGCATCTATTTCCGATTTAGATAAATGGCCCTCCGACCTGAAGAGGCAGAAAGGCCCCCATCTAATGGGAACTAGTCAACCCAGGCTGAAGCAGCTATTTCCCATTAGAGAAACGGCCGTCCGACGTGGTGAGGCAGAAAGGTCCTCTCATCTAATGAGAACTAGCCCACTCAAACTGAAGCAGCTATTTCCCATTAGATAAATGGCCGTCCGACCTGGAGAGGCAGAAAGGTCCCCTGGTCTAATGGGAACTAGCCCACTCACACTGAAGCAGCTATTTTCCATTAGATAAACGGCCCTCTGACCTGGAGAAGTAGAAAGGTCCTCTTGTCTAATGGGAACTAGCCCACTCACACTGAAGCAGCTATTTCTCATTAGAGAAACGGCCCTCCGACCTGCAGAGGCAGTAATGTCCCCTTGTCTAACGGGAACTAGCCCACTCACGCTGAAGCAGCCGATTCCCACTAGACAAACGGCCCTCCGACCTGGAGAGGCAGAAAGGCCCACTCATCTAATGGGAATTAGCCCACTCATGCTGAAGCAGCTATTTCCCATTAGAGAAACGACCCTCAGACCTGGAGAGGCAGAAAGGTCTCCTTGTCTAATGGGAACTAGCCCACTCAAGCTGAAGCAGCTATTTCCCATCAGAGAAACGGCCCTCAGACCTGGAGAGGCAGAAAGTTCCTCTTGTCTAATGGCAACTAGCCCACTTGCACTGAAGCAGCTATTTCCCATTAGAGAAACGGCCCTCCGACTTGCAGAGGCTGATAGGTGCCCTTGTCTAATGGGAACTAGCCCACTCACACTGAAGCAGCTATTTCCCATCAGAGAAACGGCCCTCCGACCTGCAGAGGCAGAAAGGTCCCCTCGTCTAATGGGAAATAGCCCACTCACACTGAAGCAGATATTTCCCATTAGAGAAACGGCCCTCCGACCTGCAGAGGCAGAAAGGTCACCTCGTCTAATGGGAACTAGCCCACTCACACTGAAGCAGCTATTCCCCATTAGAGAAATGGCCCTCTGACCTGCAGAGGCAGAAAGGTCCCCTCGTCTAATAGGAACTAGCCCACTCACACTGAAGCATTTATTTACCATTACAGAAATGGTTCTCTGACCTAGAGAGGCAGAAAGGTCCTTTAGTCTAATGGGAACTAGCCAACCCAGGCTGAAGCAACTATTTCCCATTAGAGAAACGGCCGTCCGACGTGGTGAGGCAGAAAGGTCCTCTCGTCTAATGAGAACTAGCCCTCAAACTGAAGCAGCTATTTCCCATTAAATAAACAGCCCTCTGACCTGGAGAAGCAGAAATGTCCTCTTGTCTAATGGGAACTAGCCCACTCACACTGAAGCAGCTAGTTCCAATTATAGAAATGCCCTCCGACCCAGAGAGGCAGAAAGGTCCCCTCGTCTAATGGGAAGTAGCCCACTCACACTGAAGCAGCTATTTCCCATTAGAGAAATGCCCCTCCGACCTGGAGAGGCAGAGAGGTCCCCTCATCTAATGGGAACTACCCACTCACACTGAAGCAGCTTTTTCCCCATTAGAGAACGGCCCTCCGACCTGGAGAGGCAGAAAGGTCCCCTCGTCTAATGGGAACTACCCCACTCGCACTGAAGCAGCTATTTCCCATTAGAGAAACGGCCTTCCGACCTGAATAGGCAGAAAGGTCCCCTCGTCTAATGGGAAGTTGCCCACTCACACTGAAGCAGCTATTTCCCACTAGAGAAACAGCCCTCTGACATGCAGAGGGAGAAAGGTCCCCTCGTCTAATGGGAACTAGCCCACTCACGCTGAAGCAGCTATTTCCCATTAGAGAAACGGCCCTCCGACCTGCAGAGGCAGTAAGGTCCCCTCTTCTAATGGGAACTATCCCATTCACGTTGAAGCAGCTATTTCCCATTAGAGAAACGGCCCTCCGACCTGCAGAGGCAGAAAGGTTCCCTCGTCTAATGGGAACTAGCCCACTCACGCTGAAGCAGCCGTTTCCCACTAGACAAACGGCCCTCCGACCTGGAGAGGCAGAAAGGTCCCCTCGTCTAATGTGAACTAGCCCACTCACACTGAAGCAGCTATTTCCCATTAGAGAAACAGCCCTCCGACCTGCAGAGGCAGAAAGGTCCCCTCGTCTAATGGGAACTAGCCACTCACACTGAAGCAGCTATTTCCCATTCGAGAAACGGCCCTCAGACTGGAGAGGCAGAAAGGTCCTCTTGTCTAATGGCAACTAGCCCACTTGCACTGAAACAGCTATTTCCCATTAGAGAAACAGCCCTTGAACCTGCAGAGGCAGAAAGGTCCCCTCGTCTAATGTGAACTAGCCCACTCACACTGAAGCAGCTATTTCCCATTAGAGAAACAGCCCTCCGACCTGCAGAGGCAGAAAGGTCCCCTCGTCTAATGGGAACTAGCCACTCACACTGAAGCAGCTATTTCCCATTAGAGAAACGGCCCTCCGACCTGCAGAGGCAGAAAGGTCACCTTATCTAATGGGAAGTAGCCCACTCACACTGAAGCAGCTATTTCCCATTAGAAAAATGTCTCTCTGACCTGGAAAGGCAGAAAGGTCCTCTCGTCTAATGAGAACTAGCCCACTCACACTGAAGCAGCTATTTCCCATTAGAGAAACAGCCCTCCGACCTGCAGAGGCAGAAAGGTCCCCTCGTCTAATGGGAACTAGCCACTCACACTGAAGCAGCTATTTCCCATTAGAGAAACGGCCCTCCGACCTGCAGAGGCAGAAAGGTCACCTTATCTAATGGGAAGTAGCCCACTCACAATGAAGCAGCTATTTCCCATTAGAGAAACGGCCCTCCGACCTGCAGAGGCAGTAAGGTCCCCTCGTCTAATGGGAACTATCCCACTCACGTTGAAGCAGCTATTTCCCATTAGAGAAACGGCCCTCCGGCCTGCAGAGGCAGAAAGGTTCCCTCGTCTAATGGGAACTAGCCCACTCACGCTGAAGCAGCCATTTCCCACTAGACAAATGGCCCTCCAACCCGGAGAGGCAGAAAGGTCCCCTTGTCTAATGGGAAGGAGCCCGCTCACACTGAAGCAGCTATTTCCCATTAGAGAAATGCCCCTCCGACCTGGAGAGGCAGAGAGGTCCCCTCAACTAATGGGAACTAACCACTCACACTGAAGCAGCTATTTCCCATTAGAGAAACGGCCCTCCGACCTGGAGAGGCAGAAAGGTCCCCTCGTCTAATGGGGACTAGCCCACTCGCACTGAAGCAGCTATTTCCCATTAGAGAAACGGCCTTCCGACCTGCAGAGGCAGAAAGGTCCCCTCGTCTAATGGGAAGTTGCCCACTCACACTGAAGCAGCTATTTCCCACTAGAGAAACGGCCCTCTGACATGCAGAGGGAGAAAGGTCCCCTCGTCTAATGGAAACTAGCCCACTCAGGCTGAAGCAGCTATTTCCCATTAGAGAAACGGCCCTCTGACCTGCAGAAGCAGTAAGGTCCCCTCGTCTAATGGGAACTATCCCACTCACGTTGAAGCAGCTATTTCCCATTAGAGAAACGGCCCTCCGACCTGCAGAGGCAGAAAGGTTCCCTCGTCTAATGGGAACTAGCCCACTCACGCTGAAGCAGCCGTTTCCCACTAGAAAAATGGCCCTCCGACCTGGAGAGGCAGAAAGGCCCTCTCATCTAATGGGAACTAGCCCACTCACACTGAAGCAGCTATTTCCCATTAGAGAAACGGTCCTCAGACCTGGAAAGGCAGAAAAGCCTCCTTGTCTAATGGGAACTAGCCCACTCACGCTGAAGCAGCTATTTCCCATTAGAGAAACAGCCCTCCGACCTGCAGAGGCAGAAAGGTCCCCTCGTCTAATGGGAACTAGCCACTCACGCTGAAGCAGCTCTTTCCCATTAGAGAAACGGCCCTCCGACCTGCAGAGGCAGAAAGGTCACCTCGTCTAATGGGAAGTAGCCCACTCACACTGATGCAGCTATTTTCCCATTAGAAAAACAGCCCTCCGACCTGGAAAGGCAGAAAGGTCCCCTCGTCTAATGGGAACTAGTCCACTCATACTGAAGCAGCTATTTCCCATTAGAGAAACGGCCCTCTGACATGTAGAGGCAGAAAGGTCCCCTCGTCTAATGGGAACTAGCCCACTCACGCTGAAGCAGCTATTTCCCATTAGAGAAACGGCCCTCCGACCTGGAGACGCAGAAAGGCCCTCGCATCTAATTGGAACTAGCCCACTCACACTGAAGCAGCTATTTCCCATTAGAGAAACGGCCCTCTGACCTGGTGAGGCAGAAAGGTCCTCTCGTCTAATGGGAACTAGACCACTCACACTGAAGCAGCTATTTCCCATTAGAGAAACGGCCCTCTGACCTGCAGAGGCAGAAAGGTCCCCTCATCTAATGGGAACTAGCCACTCACACTGAAGCAGCTCTTCCCCATTAGAGAAACACCCCTCCGACCTGCAGAGGCAGAAAGGTCCCCTTGTCTAATGGGAACTAGCCCACTCACACTGAAGCAGCTATTTCCCATTAGAGAAATGGCCCTCCGACCCGGAGAGGCAGAAAGGTCCCCTTGTCTAATGGAAACTAGCCCCCTTGCACTGAAGCAGCTGTTTCCCATTAGAGAAATGGCCCCCCGACCTGGAGAGGCAGAAAGGTCCCCTTGTCTAATGGGAACTAGCCCACTTGCACCAAAGCAACTATTTCCCATTAGAGAAACGGCCCTCCGACCTGCAGAGGCAGAAAGGCCCTCTCATCTAAAGGGAACTAGCCCACTCAGGCTGAAGCAGCTATTTCCCATAAGATAAACAGCCCTCCGACCTGCAGAGGCAGAAAGTTCCCCTCGTCTAATGGGAACTAGCCACTCACACTGAAGCAGCTATTTCCCATTAGAGAAACGGCCCTCCGACCTGCAGAGGCAGAAGGGTCACCACGTCTAATGGGAAGTAGCCCACTCACACTGAAGCAGCTATTTCCCATTAGAAAAACGCCTCTCTGATCTGGAAAGGCAGAAAGGTCCCCTCGTCTAATGGGAACTAGTCCACTCATACTGAAGCAGCTATTTCCCATTAGAGAAACGGCCCTCTGAACTGCAGAGGCAGAAAGGTCACCTCGTCTAATGGGAACTAGCCCACTCACACTGATGCATTTATTTGCCATTACAAAAACGGTTCTCTGACCTGGAGAGGCAGAAGGGTCCTTTTGTCTAATGGGAACTAGCCCACTCACACTGAAGCAGCTTTTTCCCATTAAAGAAACGGCCCTCCGGCCTGCAGAGGCAGGAAGGTGTCCTTGTCTAATGGGAACTAGCCCACTCACACTGAGGCAGCTATTTCCCATTAGAGAAACGGCCCTCCGATCTGCAGAGGCAGAAAGGTCCCCTCGTCTAATGAGAACTAGCCCACTCTTACCGAAGCAGCTATTTCCGATTAGATAAATGGCGCTTCGACCTGGAGAGCCTGATAGGTGCCCTCATCTAATGGGGATTAGCCCACTCATACTGAAGCAGCTATTTCCCAGTAGAGATATGGCCCTCTGACATGCAGAGGCAGAAAGGTCCCCTCGTCTAATGGGAACTAGCCCACTCATGCTGAAGCAGCTATTTCCCATTAGAGAAACGGCCCTACGACCCGGAGAGGCAGAAAGGTCTCCTCGTCTAATGGGAACTATCCTACTCACACTGAAGCAGCTATTCCCCATTAGAGAAACGGCCCTCCGACCTGGAGAGGCAGAAAGGTCCCTCATCTAATGGGAACTAGCCCACTCACACTGAAACAGCTACTTCACATTAGAGAAATGGTCCTCCGACCTGGAGAGGCAGAAAGGTCCTCTCATCTAATGGGAACTAGACCACTCACGTCTAATGGGAACTAGCCTTTTTAGTGTGAGTAATCTAAAACCCATTATTATGCAGGACCTGACCACTAGTGGAGCAACAAGGGCCATTTCTCTAATGGGAACTAGCTTTCTCAGTGTGAGTAGGCTAGTTTTCATTATTATGCAGGACCTGGCCACTAGCGCAGCAAAAAAGGCAACTTTTCTAATGGGAACTAGCCTTCTCAGTGTGAGTAGGCTAGTTCCCATTATTATGCAGGAATTGGCCACTAGGGGCAAAAGGGCCATTTCTCTAATGCGAACTAGCCTTCTCAGTGTGAGTATGCTAGTTTCCATTATTATCCAGAACTTGGCCACTAGGGGAGCAAAAAGGGTAATTTCTCTAATGGTAACTAGCCTTCTCAGTGTGAGTAGGCTAGTTCTCATTATTATGCAGGACTTGGCCGCTAGGAGAGCAAAAATGGCAATTTCTCTAATGGGAACTAGCCTTCTGAGTGTGGGTGAGCTAGTTACCATTATTAGGTAGGACTTGGCTGCTACGGGAGAAAAAAGGGCCATTTCTCTAATGGGAACTAGCCTTCTCAGTGTGAGTAGGCTAGTTACCATTATTATGCAGGACTTGGCCACTAGGGGAGCAAAAAGGGCCATTTCTCTAACGGGAGCTTGCCTTCTCAGTGTGCGTAGGCTAGTTCCCATTATTATGCAGGACTTGGCCACTAGGCCCAAAAAATGGCCAATTCTCTAATGGGAACTAGCCCACTCACACTGAAGCGGCTATTTCCCATCTGAGAAATTGCCCTAGCAACCAATGGTCCATTTCTCTGATGGGAACTAGTATCAACCGAAATTACTGTACTTCATTGGTGGCCATATTGGATCAGCGTTTCTTCACTACGACTTTGTGATGGTGATGGATCGTGGTAGTGGCTAGTTCCCATCCGAGAAACGGACCATAGCAAAGGGCCCACTTACTCTTCTTCACGTGACTTCCTACATCATCATTGTGATTTTTCTGGAGCAATAAAGCGGTTCTGGAGCAATTTCAGTGAGCGGGATTCAGGAAGCGGGAAGGCTCTGGCAGCCTGGCTGCAGGTGCAAGTGCAACCAGACTCTGCGTGCCTTTGGCTCAAGCTGGTGCCAGGCTGCAAGAGCAGCAGGAATCGCGGGATGGCTTTGACCGCCGATGCAAATGCAACCAGAATCTGCGTGCCTTTGGCTTGCAGCGGCAGCGGTGGGCATTTTCTTTGGGATACCGTGAACGTTTCTGGAAGACCCTGATGGAGCGTCTGACTTCGTCTTGTCCCTCAGTCATTTTTCTGAGCGGGACCGGGAAGGCTCTGGCTGCCAGGCTGCAAGAGCAGCAGCAATCTGTGTGCTCTTGGCTGGCTGAGAATAACATTTTTCATTTTCTTCGGGATACCGTGAACGTTCCTGCAAGAGACCAGATGGAGATGGGAGCGGAAAATTACATTGTTCTGTTCCTGGTGGACCTCCTTACGCTCCGGACCGCACTGCTCTTCACACCATACAAGAAGAGGCGGACAATGGAGCTGGGGTGCAACACAACTTTATTTCTGCACAACTGCATGGCAACTGAAATTTCTCTTGCCATGCTTGCTCCTCCCCTTCCTGCTACCCCGGGGCCCTCCCCACGTGACATGAGGGCGGTGATGACACCACACCCCCGTTACTAAACATGAAGTCCTGTCTTCAATTAATTTCCTCAATGAGCCGGTGGGGATTCTTCCTGACTCTCTGAGGCTGGAGGGTCCATCCTTTCAGGATGATTGGGAGGTGCCCAGAGTGGAATCTCATTTTCGGAATCTTCTGTCCCCTTCATAAGATGTGTCCCAGATGTGGCTGGCATCATGTGAAAGGGTCTCGGCTACAGGTATGATCCCCAGCATTTGCCTGAAATGGGATGAGTTCCTTGTTGTAGATTTTTGTTCACCTTCCACAGTAATGAGTGACCCTTTAGTCTTAACAACCGTGAGGGGTTCCTCATTGAACGCGGCCATGTTCTTGCGACCTTGTGGTTGCCTGACTATGACGTTGTCCCCTGGTGCTAGATCACTTTCCTTGGCCCGTCATCTTGTGTCAACGGCCCTTTTCATGCCTTCTTTCATGAGAGTATCTATTCCTCACATTTCTGGTTCGTCTCTGTATCGTTCTTCATTTGTTGTGATGTGTGGCAGTCTTGTTCTGATTGTTCTTCCGAACATCACTTCTGAGGGTGTTTTTCCGCGGGTGCTTTGTGGGTATTTCTATAGTCTTGCATGCTATGTTCGTGGAATACTAGAGGAAATTCTCACCTCTTCACACACCCCTCACCTGAACTTGACAACTACCAAATAATCTGTCTACAAGAAACCTGGCTTAGTACAACACCTTGCTGCGAGAGATTCCTTACCTTTCTAAATCCAGCAATAGTAAAAAACCAAGGAAGACCTGTGTATGGCCTCCTTACTTTGATTAAAATCAACCCAGAATGGACTGTACTCAAAACTGAAAACATTCATTCTTGGACACAAATCACAATAATAAGAACCAAAGCAATCCTTACAAGGGAGCAGGATAAGACATCTCCCCCTAAAATCAGAAGATTAGTTGCAATTTTGAATCTCTACTGGAACCCAGCGGCCATGGCCATCGAAACATTTATTAATGGTGTCTTCCTATCAATTGAAAGGCTAACCGCCAAACATCAGGCAATTGAATTCATCATTTGTGGAGATTTAAATATCCATCATCACATCCTAGAAGGGACACTCTTAAACCGGACAAAACTATGCATGCCAGCCAGAAGGTCGAACAAAGAAATAACCATCCGTAACCTCATTTTACTTGACCATGCCACTGACAAGTCAAACAAAATCACCCCAACCTGGTCCAGAGGAAACTCAAATGCCATAATCAATTACATCTTCTTATCAGCGCACTTGCACACATTAATATCGAAAGTACAAACGTTACTTTCTAACAAAAGCGACCACAACCAATTAGCCATACATGGATGCGGACCTACCCCAACAACCAAGGAACAGACCGCAATGTCCCCTTGAACTGACTAGCACAACAACAAGATTACGAATTCCCCAGCAAGCGATGTCTGCACTTCCAAATGCCTTCCAAAACTCTACTCTGAAAGACTCAGACAAACAATTATCAATGGATTCTGATACCCTTTCATAAAGTGCGTTGTCCTCCGACCTTGTGTCCCATGCTTGTTTTCTGTGTCAGTACTGCCTTCATCACTGCTGAGTCGCAATGTGAGAAGATGAAAAATTGATGTTCATACTTTGGGGTGGCCAGAACTGGTGCTGTTGAGATGGCGTGTTTCAATTCTTCAAATGCTTCTTTAATTTCTCTTGTCCATCCCAACTTCTTATCCCCCTTCTGTGCTTCTCCGAGGGCCTCGAGTAGGGGTCCTATGTATGAGCTGTAGTCAAAAACCCACGCCCTGCAGTAGTTGCATAGGCCCAGAAACTGCTGTAGTTCTCTCACTGTCTGTGGTTGTGGTGTGTTTGTTATGGCTTGTGCTCTTTGTGGTGCAATGTTCTTTCCATTTTGTGAAATGAGCTGACCAATGTAGAGCACCTGTTCTTGGCAGTACTATAACTTATCTTTGTCTACCTTGTACCCCTTCTCAGCTAATACTATGAGCATCTTCACTGAGTCCTTTCTACACCTCTCCTCTGTGGTGCTGCATATTATTATGTCATCCACGTATTGCAGCACCGTGCTCTCCATCTCAATGTTTCCCAAATCCATTTGTATCACTCTGTTAAAGATGGATGGTGACTCACAGTACCCTTGGGGCAACCTTGTGCGTTTCCATTTTGTGTTGCGTAACGTGAAGCTTGTCAGGTCTTGTGAGTCAGGATGCACAGGTATCGAAAATAATACATTTTGTAGGTCAAACACAGTGAACCGTGATGCCTCTGCTGGTATTCCACATAGTATGGTGGCTGGGTTCGCTGCTATGGGGTACTCTGCTTCTACAATGTAGTTCAAGGGTCTCAGGTCTTGGATAAAACACCAAGACCCTCCTTTTGCTTTGCGCACAGGGTACACAGAAGTGTTGCATGGTGACTCTGATGGTACTAGTATACCATTCTTTATTAGGGCTGTTATTGTTACATATATGCCCTCGTCGGCCTCTTTTGATAGTGGGTATTGCTTGACTCTTGGTAACATTGCTCCTTTTTTAGTCTTATTTTTACTCCTCCAATGCTTTTGTTGCAGCCAACGTCATATGGACTGGTGGACCACAGAGATGTTGGTGCTGCCGCCATGTCTTCCTCGTAAAATGGTACTGGTGTAGGGGCAGGTGCCTCTAATGCCATGGCCATTTTTTGTGCCACTTGCTTTTATGTTACTTTCAACCAGATGTTAATGCTCATCCCAAACACCATCTCTCCCTCTCCATTATCGTCTGAGAAGAGCTCCTCATCCGATACCTATGTAAGCCTGCACCCCTCTGCCAGTGCTATTACAGCTCTGCAGGCCCTCCCTTCCCTATCCTGGGCATGTACTGCGATGTAGTCTGCAGTAGCCATAATGCTCTCAATGCTTACTGAAATCATTTCCCCCTCCTTTTCACTTGCTGGTGTTTCTGGTCTGAATAGGTAAGCTGCTGGCCTCCTCCAAAATGTTCCCTCAATTCCAGGCAACCATGCTATTGCCATGTCCGTCCCGTATTGGAAGATGTCTCCATCTACTGGCTCAGCCCTGGCCACTGTTTGGCCACAATAAGCCTGCAGTATTTGTCGTGCTGTGAGCATGTTAATGCCTGGTGTAGAGCAAATTATGCCCTTCTCCGTGAAGGAGATGGTCATATTCAATCTGCTCATGATATCTCTTCCAAGTATGTTTACTGGTGACTGTTTTGAATACAGAAGTGGAAGAGTCATGTCGTGATCTCCTACAGATAAGGAGATATTATCAGTGAAGGGAACCAACCCTCTAGCCCCAGAGAATCCTTGAGTGTTCATAGTTTCGTCTGACCGTTTAAACTTCCCCTCCCTTATGCAAGACGTAGTGGCCCCGGTGTCAACTAGGAAGGAACATTTTTTGTCACCTATCGCCACCTGTATGCGTGGTTCCTCCGCAGGATTAGGTGTTACTGATAGGATGGGACACATCAAAGACATCTGTGGGCTGTCCTATTGTGGGTATAGTGACTGACTGCTTCCTGTGTAAGGGTTGTAACCCAATATTGTCAACTTCCCTAGCTGCGTCTGCTGTATAGGGGCATCAGTTGTTGATACTGAATTGTCCTGTATTTGTTTGAGCTTTTGTACCGTTTGCACTTGATGTTGTTGTGTGGTTATTGCTTGTTGCTGTGGTGGTGTATATGTTTGTACCTGTGGCTGTGGTGGTGCCTGCTGTACCTGTTGTTGTTGTATTTGTGGTTGTTGTATGTAGGCTGGTGTTTGTAGTTGGGGTTGTTGCGGTGGCGCTTGTTGTTGTGGTAGGCATTGCTGTGTTCCTTGCTGTTGTAGGTAAAATTGCTGTTCCCCCATAGGCCCTTGCTGCCCTTGTTCCCCCAGGCCACTTGAGGGGGTCTCATCCTGCAAGTGCGTGACAAGTGTCCCACCATCCCACATATCCAACATACTGGTGGTTCTTGGGCCTGCCATGGGAAACCCCCCGTGTTGTCTTGGTATTCCTGCTGTCCATATGGGTTGTAGCCCCGGAACCCTCCCCCTTGTTGTTGTGCAGGCAGGCCATAACCCCTCCCTCTCATCTGGCCACCTCTCCCCTGTAGTCGTTTAAATATCCATTTCCCATCTGCATATACCCTCCTTCTATATATGCCGTGTATGGTGGGGGCAGGGGAAGCTGCTGTGTTATTATTTGTGCTGGCTGCTGTAATTGTGCCACCTGCTGTTGTGTTGTGTCTTGTGCAACCGTGACCTGCATGGGGGAGGGGTTGCTATTAGTGCTCCTTCCATAGCATATTTTGATAGCTTTTTCTGTACCAATTTTGCCTCCTCTGCCTTCCTATCTTCCTCCTTTTGTTTCATCTTTTCCTGCCACATCCCGCAATGGTGTACTATGGTTAGTTGTATTTCTGGCCAGGCCTTAACTTCCATCCCCACTATTTTCTTCAGCTGCCTTTGTACTTTCTCTGGGAGCCCTTGTACTAGTATATGGTAGAAAATTGCTAGTGTTTTATCCCACGGTTCCCGTGTTTCCAGGCGCCACTTCTCCTGAATCTCCTGGATGTAATCAACAGGGTCTTCATTCTCACGCATCTTGCGTGATGTTATTGCTCCTATGTCTGACGTGTCTGGGTACTGGACCCTCAATGCCTGACACAGCGCGTGTCTGCAGTTGGCAAATGGTGCTCCATCATGTGACGTGTCTGTTATTGTGACCCCTGGAAGCCCGCCCTTTTCCAAATGTCATCTGCAGCCTCCCCCAGTATTGATATTAGGAGCCCTTTAACGTCCCCCAGCGCTAGTGTTTGCCCCGCAGTGTGTTTTTTTCCATCTCATATATCCACTTTCCAGCTCCTCACTTAGTGATGGAAGCCTGCATTTTATATTTTCTTTATCAGCATGCTTCCAGGGGACATATTGTGGTCTGGCCCCTCCCCTTTCCAGAAGTGGCATTAAATTGTACTCCTTCACCTCCCCCGGTGTTCATGTGGTTATATTTGTGTATTCATCCTCTTCCTCTGTGTCAGGTAACTCTTCAATGTTGTCAATGTTACAGTGGTTTGCTCTTTCGTCCTCTGCATCCTTTCTCCCTCTCCTATTACCCTCTTGTCTCACAGTGGGCGTGCTCGCCCTGTCTCCCTGCCTGCGTCCTGGGAGGTCCCTAAGTCTACCGACATATGGGGTGTGTGCAGGGGTTTGTGTCAGTGGGTGTGGTGTTCGTACTGATGTCGGTGTTAGTGGTTGTGGCGTTCTCCTTGCTTCCTCCCTTACCTGTGCTTCTCCTGTGTTTTCATCTCCCCACCTTTCGCATGTGCGCGGTGACTCGCAGTTAGTGCGTGTTATGTATAGTTTGTCCAAACTTTCCCTATTGCCATCTCTTCCACTTTTTCCCGAACCTTCTTCTTCCTCGCTGCAGAACCCATCAGAAAATGACAATCCCCACTCTGTGCGTTTTCCCCCCACCGTTACCGTCCTTAAATCTATTAAATACATTTCCTTGTGCTCACCTCCTTTAACAGCTGCCCCCTGTGTTGGTGTTGCCACCTCCAAGTCCTGGCGTATATATCTTTTAACTCCGTGTTCCACTCTCCTTTCTCCTCTTCCTTCTCTCCCACTACTTCACCTCCTATTTCCGCTCGTTTCCTGTGTAGTTCTTCCAATACCGCTTTACTCACCTTTGCTAATATTCTCTCTTCTTCTTCCTTTCTCCCCCACATTCCTCCTTCCCTCTTCAATATGCTTTCTATTACTTTACCTTCTTCATACTTCCGGGCGCTTTCAGATAATATCTTCCTTTTCCACAGTTCCATTTCCCTATCCTTCTCTTCCTCCTTCCTTCTCATTTCCCGTTGTTCCACGCGTGACACCCTCTCTGCTACTGCCCTCATCTGCTCCTCCTCCTTCTTCCTTTCTTCTGTTCATTCCTTCATCCTCGCCTTGTCATCCCTATTCTCCTTTCTTTCCTTCTTCCTTTCTCGTGTTTCTTTCTCGAACTGTCTAATCAGTGCGCTTCGTACTTCCCTTAATTCAGCCAACCTTTCCTCCAACATTTCTTCCTCTACCTGTGACAGCCGCCCTTCTCTCGTATTACTCACCTCTGTCCCTGTCTGTGCGTTGTCCATTTCATCCTTGTTCACTCTCCTCACTGCGTCCTCTTCTTCCCTTGTTAGTGTACCTCTGAGCTTCAGGAGTACCTGTGCTGCTATCCATTCATCTGGTCCTATGTTTGCAATGTTTTCCACAGTTCTCTTTCCGCCCCCCGTGCCTGCCTGTATTGTGCTTGAGTCTGTCGTGCCCGTCGCTACCACCCCCCCTCTGGTAGCTATCTGTAGGGGCGTATGGTGGAGGGCTGTACGCGGGGTTTGAGTATCCCTCAGCGGCTGTTAACTGTTGTCTGGCGGCTTCACTTAATTCTGTTACTGGGTACAACCCTCCTTCTCCCTTCTTCACTACCTTCGCCAGGGGCATATCTTCTGTCCCTTCCTTTTTCTCCTTTGCCTCTGATACTGCAACCGATCCTTCTTTCTCTCTCTTGCCCTCTTCTGTGAATAGTGCGTTGCTACGTGCCGTACTCACACCCCCTTTGTTCTCCTTCTCCTCTTTTACCTCCTTCTCTTCTTTACCCTCTTTCTCCTTCTTTATCTCCTCCACTGTAAACATTCCCATATCTCCTGGTCTGGCTCCCTAGAACATTTTCCATAAATTGAACATTTCTATATGGTGAGCTAATTTCTTTCCTTTGTAGGTGTTGTGTATGTATGTCAACAGCGAGTGTTGGCTGTATGAATCAAAGCTGCCGTTAGGCGGCCACGGTGTTCGTATTTTGTTGTCTGTCCGTTGCGTCTAGTCAATGCTGTATTTTATCATTTTCTCCTTATGTGGTGATAGTGACGTGCAAAGGTGCTGGAGGGGTGTAGTTAAAGCGCTGCCTCTCATCCCCCACCCAACTCCTGCCCCCGATCCATAGTACCTGGCCATGGTACATTTTGCTTTTCTTGATATCAACCTCTTTTTACCTGGCCCCGAAAGTTGGGTACTTCCGACTGTCCGCTGAAAAGTAATATAATTGCAAGTGTACAGTTCCCTCTCTTTTATTCTTTATTTCCCTTGAATTGACAATTATGGCCCCCTTCGGCTGTGGCGCCCGAAGCCCCCTACAGCTGCATGCCCTGTGTGGCGTGCTTTTAAGATGCCCCACCTTCTTTTCTCGTCAGACCTCTCCCTCCCTTTCCCAATCTCCCTTGTCGAGCGTGACCAGCGTTTTCTGTGCGCGTCCACCTCTCCCTTTTTTGCCCCTCCCTTATCGAGTGTGGCCGGCGTTCCCCGTGTGCGGCCTCCTCTCCCCTTCTGTCCTGCCCCTTCCTTGTCTCCTGCCCCCGACAACCCCTGGATTGACACGAGATGGTCGCGGTGTCCTATACAAGCCCTACGGGTGACGTCACCAATCTCTGCAAGCTATTACCGGTAAGAAAACTCTACTAAACCAAAGATTGCGCAAAATGTTTTAACCCTCTTGTTCCCCGTAAACCCCACAGCTGTCTTCCCACTTCATCTATATTGGAGTATGCAACACTCAATCAACTTATTACAATCGGACTGCGCACGCTGCGTCACCTCGCGTGTGTCACGCCCACCCCCTCGGGGAGCTTAACCAGCCAATTGTCTTCCACACTTGGGAACAAACTACCTACCTCCTGCGGGAAAACATTATCTACCTAACGAGTTTCAACACTCAATTAGTAGGGATCCTCGTCTACTCATTGATCTATAACGTCAATTCATAGGAAACCCACACCCCTCCCCTACAGGTGCCCGCAATCTGGACAAATCAGTGCCTTCCAACAACCACAAGTGGTAGCCTTGAGCTCCACCCAATTCACTTTGTGATGTGGTAGAAGACGGTCCTCGTGCCTGTCCCACTACCACTCACACATCTTTCACCACTTATTAATCAAATCTTCTACAACACACTGTAAACCCTCCCACCACCCTCATTACAATTCCTCCCCCTCCCACACAATATTACATTGCTGGTTGGGCGTGTCATACTCACCAAGTACTCGTGAGCCGGGGCCGCTCGACCGCGTGCACCCCTCCAAAGCAGCGCACCACCTCCCCTCGTCTGGACCACGTCTGGACACTCGCCAACCGCATGCGGGATACTTCTCAAGTCGGCTCCCGAGGGCCAATGTCCGGATTGCGCTGTCCGGTCTTCTCGCAGTTCCGCGATGGCCCTGTAGTCCTCAAAAGGGGGCAACGGCAGAGGGGGCCGCGCCTACCAGGTTGCCTCGTTGCAAGAGGCCTTGGAATGATGCCGTCAGGTTAGGTAGACCTCAAAACAGATCTCAGCAGTGCCTCCAACTTATCAGGGTGATTTTCCCAGGGGCCGGCAGAGCCGTCTGCGGACCTCCGGGGCTGGGGAGGTCCAAACTCCTCCGGCGTCCCAAAAGGAGTATGAGACACACCCAATTGCAAGGTAAGAACTGCTGTTTATTAGAGTAACGGCAGGGATAAGCTCAGACCGTATGCATCCGGAGAGGCTCTCGTCCTTAGTGGGCTCGCAGGCCCTTTTTACAGCAGTATGATGCGCTACTCACGTCACCTGGGAAAATCGTCACAAAACCTAACGCCACTTCGTGTTGGTTCCCCGAGTGGTGGGGTTAGTATAGTTACCTATGGAAGGAAATGTTAGTGGATAAGGACGGGTCAGGTGGTACACTTGGGCTGTCCCTAACAGTTGTTACACCGAAATTGTTACAAGGGGACACTTGGTGATTGGCTAAGGGTAATAGCATCAGTGATGAGCCCCTTGTGTTCTGATTGGTTCTCCCGCGGGCCCCCAAGCCTGGGACCATCGCTGTTCCCAGCTCGCGGTATACCTGGAGTTGGCAACAATGTGCAACTATGTGTTTGTGGTGGACAATGGACAGATTTTGCTAGTGGCTGATGATCACGCCTTTCCCATCGGTGTAGGTGTCCAACTTGTCGCTTCGTTGTTGCAGACTGTGTCCCAACATGGGACCCTGGCGACATTCTGTCTCATGAGCTTGGCACCTTGTCAGTTCGGCTTGGTCACGTGTGGAGAGACCGTAGCTGGAGCAGAATTATGAGCATTAGATTTGTATTTTGCCTCTGAGGAGCGTTTAACATTGGCAGGTGTAACCTTGGGGCTGGGAGGGCGGCATGTGTGTTGCAACATTGCAGCCTTGGCTGTGGGCTCTCGTTGGGACTCGTTCTGCATGGTCAGCGTTTTGCTTTTCGTCTTGGGAGGATTTTTCGTCTGCAAGGCTCCTGCCTGGGGACTCTTGATTGCGGCCTACTTGGGCCTAGTTTCTGGGTGGCGGTACATAACCCATAATATGGGGGTCGCGGGGCGACAGAATGTCACAAGCAGCATTAGGTACACATGGTGGCATCTTCAAAGGGATAGGTAGCGAGAAAGCATCAGCAAGCACATACACAAGATCTTCAGGCGTCTTGCGTTTCTGCGGTTCTGTAGAAGGCCTATGTCCGTGGGTATGTCAGTCCGCTACGTCATAGCACTGAGTATGTTCTTCATGTTGGTTGGTGTGTGAGTGACCAGTGTGCATGGTGGGTGTTCTTGTCTGTTGGCTATGTCGTCATGGCATCTCTAACGATGTACATACTTGTGGCTGTTGTTCTAGTCGAGCTGGTCCATGTCGCAGGCGTCGCCTTGACCGGTGCCTGGTAGTGGGCATGCTCCTCGTGCATGTGGGCCACGAACACATGGTGCCTTGTCATTTGGTAAAGAAGGGAGTTGGTCAAACTCCTCTCGTGGGGGGTGCTTGGGCCGTGGTCCCCTAGGCCATGGTCTGTATGAGACTGGGGGGAGGGTATTGTCCCCTTCTCCCACTTCACAACATCGCCATACACACAATGAAGAATCGGCGGCAAAAAAAAAACTTTTAAGGAAATCACTATGCCAACTGAGTAAGAATAAAACCCCAGAATACATTGCAAAGGCAAAGAAAATAAAGCAAATGTACTCGAACTGGAGAAAATCCCAGCAAAGGATCCTACAACAGTTGGACGCTGAAAATATCATGAAGACATACAAATCCTATAATACGCGAGAGCTGTGGAATTTACTAAATAACAACTCCCAGAATCAACAAAAACTGATGGCTAACGTATCCCAAGAAAGCTGGACCCTCCACTTCTCAGACATTTACAAATCTTGACCCTCAGATGCGTCTGCCAAAAGTACTCTTAATAAAACAAAATGGCAAGTAAATGCAGCCTATGATGACTTCATGCTAATGATCAAAAAGCTCAACGCCTCAAGAGCCTCCGGTCCCGATGGAACCTCCAACGCGGTCATCAAAGAAGACCCCCTGACATGGGCAACGTTTATGTGCAATCTCCTCCTTCTGATTAATGCCTTAAATCAGATTCCGAATTCATGGCGGACTGCTACAATAATCCCCATACACATGCAGGGACCCCGGGATGATCCAGCAAATTTTTGCCCCATTGCTCTTCTCAATCCTCTTGGTAAATTGTTTGCATCAATCCTCCTGAAACATCTAACCACCTGAGCAGCAGACACTGCAGATTCTCTGTCAGACAAACTGGATTCACCCCAAATGTCGGAACCAACATCAATCTGATAGTGATAAATCTAATCAAACATGAGGCCATTAAAAACCATACCACCATACATACAGCCTTTATCAACATACATATGTCATTTGATGCCATATCAAGAGAAAAACTCTGGACGAAATCGAAGGCATAGAAATGTCCAACAAACATCCTAGAGCCAATCAAACTATTGAATTCTAAACCATCAATCAAGGTTAGACTATCGAAAGCAGGTGCAACCACGGAAACCATTGATACGTAAAATGTCTTAAAACAGGGCTGCCCACTTGCTGCAACTTTATACAATCTCTTCACGGCTGAAATCGAAGACCACCTATCCAGCACTGCAACAAACCCACCTAAAATAAATTCCATTCCGGTTCCTATCATGCTATATGCAGATGACATTATCCTCCTTGACAAGACCACATCAGGACTGCAAACCAGCCTGACCTCATTAAGCAGATACATGAACACAAACAAGCTGTCTATTAACATCACAAAAACTAAGATAATGGGCCTCATTACGAGTCCGGCGGTAAACGAGGTGGTAAAACTGCCTGATTACCGCCGGACTCGTATTACCATTCCGACTCCATGACTCCCGGAAATACCAGGGCATTACGACCCTGGTGTCCCGGGAATTCCAGAGGCAGAATTCGGTAAATCCCCATTCACATTGAGTCCCATAGGTCAGACCTGGCTGGAACATCACCTCCCGCCTGCAGGAGTTGGGATCAGGCGGTCCGGAATTAACAGTGGCGGTGGGTTTACCACCACTGTTATTTCCGGACCGCCCGGCCTGTAATGAGGCCCAATGTCTCTAGCCAAGATCCCATTCAAAAAAGAAAAACAAGCCAATTTCATCCTGGATGGAAAACTAGAAACTGCTACCACTTTTAAATACCTTGGTATTCCAATAAATCAGTCAAAAGCAGAAACTCAATGGCTTGATAAAATCGAACAGAAATCACAAACACTGATGAGACAGGGATGCCTTGTACACCACAAATATGGAAAATTCTCCTTCAGGCCCATCATTGCTTACTACAGACAAACATTCATCCCTATTATCACCTATTGTACAGAGGCAATGCTCAATGCAAGGTCAATAAATTGGACAAAGTACGAGGCAATCTTCTGGCGGAAAATTCTACACCTCCCACCGTCGTACCCCATGCCAAGAATAAGATATGAGTTGGCAACTCAATCATTGGACTAAATTTTACTCTGGAAGCGACTGGACATATTTCGTAAGATATTATCTGACCAGAAAACTCCAGCCATACAAATCCTGAGGCTCCATCCGAACACATTCAACAACGCAGTTCTCCAAGACTGGAACCATAAGCTTCAGCAAGACATGGCCAACAAAGATATATCAGAGGAACTCTTAACGCTCTGTCCTCAACATGCAAAAATCAAAATGATACGTAATGATTGGATAAAGACAATTCAAATCAAAAATACCTACCAACAGAATCTCCACTACGCTACAGATACTCTAACAATTCACAAACTACCAAAATATCTCACAATTTTCCCAGATCCCAACATCAGATCAACGTTCCTGAGAATACGACTAAACATCTTACCAACAAGATCAAACCTCACCGTTGCTAGACAGATACCCTTTACAGATCAATAGTGTCACTTGTGCAAAGTCCAATGGACACCCGAAATTCTATATCACCTTGTGATGGAATGCCAGCTACTTTCAACCCAACGGAAACAATTTGGTGGCTACTTCAAACTTTCCGTGCAACAAATGGCAACAGAGGAAAGATGGACTGCGTTACTGAACGACCAAAACAACAACTTTATTTACACAATTGCCCTGTTCCTTCAAAGTATTCTCGAACTTAACAAGTAGAGCCACTGAGATTCATTTACTCTGGAACTCTCCTAAAGTCTCTCTATATAAACGAAAAAGTTTACAATTAAACTACAACATTTTAATAAAAAAATAAAAAAGTAATAGTCTCACATTAGCTGGCACAACAGTTTTTCTACAGATTCCCCCATGAGTGGTGCTATTTGAGTGGTGCACTTGATCTTAGTCATGAATCTCTCTACCGTGCCATTTGCTTGTGGCCACAAAAGATTTATTTTGCAATGTCGAAATCCCATGTATTCTGCAACGGTTTTAAAGTCCTGCCCTGTGAAAAGGGGCCTGTTATCGGTCTTCGTGATTTTGGGAATGCCATACTTGGTGAACATCCTGACGAGAGCGGGAATGGCATGGTGTGCTGACATGGACGGTACTATTTGCAGATCCGGGTATCGCAAGTACTCGTCAACTGCCACTAATATGTGCTCTCCCCCTTCCAGTGGTCCAAAGTAGTCTACCGCTATCTCTTCCCATGTCCCTTCAGGAAGTGCCGTCATGCACAGTGGCTCAGGTGCGGTATGGGGTTTTATGACTGCACAGGTCGGGCAGTTCTTGAGCAGTTCATCTACTAGCGAATCGAGGTGAGGGAACCACAAGTTGTGGCACAACATTCTTTTTGTGGACACTATGCCCCTGTGTCCTTCGTGTGCTAACTCGAGGACCTTTTGTCACAGGTTGCGTGGTATCACAAGTTTGGTGCCTTTCAATAGCAGACCCTCGTCTGATTTCGAAGGGTCCTCCTTGACGTCTAGGAAACACGTGATGTCTTGTCTTATTTCTTCACCTACAGTTTCTTTGAGTTGTTTCGCCTGTTTCCAGCGACCCGTCTTCAGGCATCTTAGTATGATTTGCAAGCCTTGGTCAGCCTTGGATTCACAAATTATTTGGTCCATGTCAAGACCCTGGGATGTGTTGCTCTGGATGACGTATTGTATGTATTGATCTACTATGGACTGCTCAGGCTTGCATCCATCTCGTGGATGATGTGAGAGAAAGTCTGCAGGGTTTTGCCCTTTACCTGGTCTATGCATTATGTTGAAATGGTAGTCCTGGAGGCGGAGTGCCCACCTCGCTATTCTGGGCGGCATCTTAGTTGTGGGTTGCCATAGATGAGATCAATTCCTGGTGGTCTGACCACGGTGAACGGCTTTCCGTAAAGAAATAGATGTGTTCGCAGGCCCAAACTACTGCTAGGCCTACCTTTTCAGCTTGAGAATAAGCCTGCTCGGTCTTAGATAGGCTTCAGCTGGTATATGACACTATGTGTTTGTCATGTCCTTCCATTTCATCAAGTTGAGTAAGTATGGCCCCAAGGCCTACTGGACTTGCATCTGCGATGAGTTCTGTGGTCTTTCTGGGATCGAAGTAGGCCATGTTCTTGGCGTCTGCGATGCGGTCTTTGATGAGTTGAAATGCTTCCTGGCACCTGGTTGACCAAATTAACTCTGTGTTAAGTTTGGTGAGTGCCCTGAGGGGTTCACTGACGGATGCGAAATCCCTAATATAATGCGTGCACTAGCTTGCTAGTCCCAGGAAGGACCTCAGGTCAGAGGTGGAGTTAGGTGGATCAGCGCCCGTGAGCATGCTGACCTTCTCCGGGTCTGGTGTCATGCCCTTCTCAGAGAAGATGTGGCCAAAGAAGCGGAGTGTTCTCTTCCAAAATTCACATTTCTCTTTGTTTAGGGTGAGTTGAGCCTCCTCTAAGGCCATGCATACCCGCATGAGTGTGTCGTGATGCTGTTCTTGTGTTTGGCCAAATACTAGGATGTCATCACTGTAATTCAGGCAGTTTGGCACATGCTTGATTATGTTGTGGATTTCTGCCTGAAAAATGTCTGCCGCTGACGATATGCCGAAATTCAATCGTGTATAGCCCAAGGTGCATGACAAAGGTTGTTATGTAATGGGACCTCTTGCTGAGTTCTAGTTGCTTATAGCCTTTGTTAAGGTCCAGTTTTGAGAAGACTTTGGCTCCATTTAAAAGATGTACCATGTCAGTGATGCGGGGGGCTTCGTGGTGTTCCCTCATGATGGCTTCATTTGGTCTTATGTCCACGCATATACAGATGTCAGATGAGTCTCTCTTGGGCACGGGCACTATGGGGGAAACCCACGATGTGGGACCTTCTGCTGGCTCGATAATGTCTGCCTCCAGTAGCTTTGTTAGTTCGTTTTCCACTTACTTCTGAATGTTGATGGGGGTTCCCCTGTAATGTTGTGCTACTGGTGGGATGCTGGTGTCGATGTGTAGTTCAATTTGTTGGTCCTTCAATTTCCCTAAACCTTTAAACAGTGCGGGGAAGACCTGCTCAATGCTCGGGGTAGGATCCAGGTATTTGTGCACCATGAGTCGATATAATATGTGGACTAGACCCATTTCGATGGCCTCTTGGTAGCTAAGGATGTACCCACTGTCAGTGGCGGCTTCTAGGACGTGCATGGGGATGTCTTTCGCATGATCTTTGTAGCGGCATGATGCCATGAAAAATCCTTTGCAAGCTAAAGGTGTCTTGGAGCCATAGGGGAATAGGAGTGCTCGGGCTGGTTGTAGGCAAGGGGCATGGGGTATGCGTTTGTATACTTCCTCACTGATTACATTTACTGTTGCTTCTGTGTCTATTAGGAATTCGGCTGCTGTCTGGTTGACCTGGATCATGATTATTGGGCTGTGTTCTTTTGCAGTGTTATTTCCTAGTGCATATAGATAACCCTTTTTCCGTGGTTCCTCTTGGTGCCTCTCATTTCTTCGGGTGATGTCTTCCAAGGATGCACTTGATGCACTGTCGGACACGAGGTACCTGACGTGCCGCTGTGATCTCCTTCTTTGCCAGGATGCTGGAGTCTTATTGTCTCTCCATTCTCTTCTTTCTTGCCTTCTCTCTGGCTGCTCGTCGCAGTATCGGTGACGTTCCGAGTCATGGGGTTGATGTGTTGGTCGGAGTGGTGTCGGCTGACCTTGCTCCTGTTCTGGTGTGGATTTTCCTTTCCTCCCTGCTCCCCGCGAAAAATCAGGCAAACGGTTTTGTAGTGATTCTCCCCTCTGCAGGCAGAGCATGTGTAACCCATGGCAGGGCATTGCCCCTCATGTGGGTATTCGTGCCCGCACCTGTAGCAAAATGGGTCACCTTCCACCTGTGCCGCCAGTGCAGCGTCCAAGCGAGCCAGGCGTAGTATTTCTTCCAGGTTGCGTGGATTTTGTAGCAGTCGCTCCCTGAAGTCTGCGCTTTCACACCCTGCTATGATCTGTGACCGAAGGGCTTCTTCGTTTGAGTATTTGTTGAAGTCGCAGTGTTTCATTCTTAGTCTTAGCCTCATTACAAATGCATCCATGGTCTCACCTTTGTTTTGTTTCGTGGTGTGGAAAATATGCCTTTCATAGTCCACGTTTGTGTGGGGTGTAAAGTAGTCAGTGAGGGTTGTTTTTAGACTGGTGTAAATGTCTGTTGCCTTCTGGTATTTCATCTAGTATGTCCTGCAAGTTTGAGCCCACTGCGTGGTTGAGCAGACTGTGCTTCTGTTCATCTTCTAGAGGTCTGACTGCTTTTAGGCACACCTCGAAGTCCCTCAGCCACCTCTTCCATTGTGATCCTAGAGTTATGGTATCGGTGAGGTCAAAGTTTGAAGGTAGTTGGGACAGTAGGCTGTCCGACATTTTCTGGGGAAGTGTCCTTGCAGGGGTCGCTTGAACAGTCAGTGACTCCTCTTCCGACATGCTCTTCTGGAGATGCTGGGTGGGTGTACCCTCCAGATAGGGATTGGCCTCCCGTGCCTTGGGGTGGCTTATTGTTCCCTGTTTCGGGCTTGGGGGGGTCATTCCGAGTATGGAGGTAACCATGCTGCTATTAGCGGCATGGCTACCCCCATACCGGGTACCGGGTCCCTTGAATGAGGAATTACCGGGCCATTCCGACCTTGGAGGGCCCGGTAATTCCTCATTCAAGGAACCCGGACCCGGTACATCACCATTCCCATTTGAGCCCCCATAGGGCTCAATGGGAATGGGGAGGATGCTAACATCCTGGTCTGCTTGCGGGTTTTACCAGGCGTCCTTAGCGGGTTCCCACGAGCAGACTCGTAATGGTGTGGTAAGGGGTTGACGGCTCTGGCACCTTTACTGGCACCGTTAACCCCTTACCGCATACCTCATAATGAGGTCCTAGGTCCCTTTCTTCTTGTGGCTTTGGTACTGCAGCTCTTCTCTCACCATGTGGGAGGAGGGATGTTGGTGCCTTGGGCTCTGTGTGATTTACTCTGCGCAGGAGTGTGTTCCTTTGATTATTTGTGGCCCGGGTGGTGGCGCTGTTGTGATATAGTTGGGCGGGCTTTTTCCCGCCTTGCGCACATGCCTTTGATGGCCTTCGTGAATGTCTGTGTTTGCATTTGCTTTTCAGTAGTGTGGGGCCCAGGAGGGGGCGCTGATGCAAATGCTGGTGGGCAGGCTTTTTCCTGCCTTGCTTGTAGACCTCCGGCGGCCTTTGTGATTGTCTTGCGTTTTGGCGGGAGGGTATTTATCCTCTGACCGCTGCCGGATGAGGTGAGATGCAACGGTGAGCGTGCTGTGCGCTCTTCCCGTTTTGTGGCCTGAGCGGGAGGACCACACCTCCACCGCTCGTCGGTGACTCTGCCAGTCAGTTGCCGTTGGCGGGAGAGCTTCCTCTTGACCTCCCAGAGTTTTGCTAGTGGGGAGCCGCAGCTCCACCGGCAGATGTTCCTTGTTGGCAGGGTTTTGGCAGGGTTTTGGCCCTGCCCGTATGTGTGCCGAGGTGACCAGCTGGTGGGGAGCCGTCACACTGCTTCCCGCCTTCCTTTTCCACCACCTGCAGTGCTGGCAGCCCGCGTCTCAAGTGGCGCTGCGTTTTATGTGCCACGAGCGCAGAGCATCAAATGTAGCTGGCGTGGTGGGGCTTTCGTGCCGCCTCCTCGCCAATGTTCTGTCCCTGGTGGACCTCCTTACGTTCCAAACCGCACTGCTCTTCAAACCATACAAGAAGAGACGGACAACGGAGCTGGGGTGCAACACAACTTTATTTCTGCACAACTGCATGGGAACTGAAGTTTCTCTTGCCCTGCTTGCTCCTTCCCTTCCCGCTGCCCCGGGGCCCTCCCCACGTGACATGAGGGCAGTGACGACACCACATACATTTACTTTAAAAATTATGTACAGCTATTCACAGTGGTGGAAATGGAAGAAATGTGATGGGGGATCCACAAGGGCTGCAGTGGGGGCAGAGTTTTGGGGGAAGGGCAGTGCCCGAGGAGGCCTGGTTTGGGGGAGGGCAGAGCTGGCAGTTGACCTCCGATCAAAGGAAATGTCCAAAATAATAGTTTAAAACGGCACAATTTCGTTCATGCTGCTTCTTTTCCAAACTATATATTAATTCCACTTTAAACCACTTTCATGGCACTGGTGATGAGTTAGTTGACAATGTGGATGATAGTTTTGACCAGTGTTGCTGAGTAAATATTCTTTAAAATGCACAATTTGCAACCCATTTTATAAAAAAACCTCCCCCTTAGGTACTATTCAAACAGGGTCAGAAAAGGAATGTATTGCCATTTAGCCTGGTTTAAACACAGGGACTGACCTGCAACCTTATCACCGGCTGATTTCTGTTCGCCATAAGCAATGTTTTCTTTTACTTGAACCACACCCGGCACAGCTCCTGCAGCTCCCATCTGAAAGCAGTTGGGTGGCTGCATCGTGTGGAATAGTTTCAATGTTAATAGGGGTATTGTCATGATGCCTACCCTCGGGGACCCAGACCAAGTCCAGCAACCCCGGAAGCAGGCATCAAGTTATCCCAAGCAAGCCCAACAACCCCTGCTAGGGGCTATTTGGGTGCAGTCCTGCCGTCTATGGTGCCAGGCTCATATGGAGAGTCAGTCCTGGCGCCATAGGCGCTTGGCTCATAGATTAAAACTTACCTGATGCAGACCATGCTGCAAACTTACCTGATGCACACCATGCTGCAAGAGCTCCAAGCCAAAAGAGGCTTGGAAGGGACTACTTTACCTAGGGACTATTTTTTTACTCGGGTGGGGCTGGGGAGGAATACTTACCTGGGACTACTTTGGAGGCTATTTAAATCACGGCCGAAGAGCAGCACACACTTCGCATTATTCTTCATCCAGCAGCGTAATGCTCACCGTGCCTGCAAGTCTGCATCCAGTCTTCTGCCACGCCCGCCTCAATTTGGAGCTCCTAGAAAAAGGGAGAAAGAAGGAGAAAAGGTTAGAACAAGAGCAATACCTTTGATCCTTACCTGAATTCCCGATCCATCGCGCCTTCGAGCTGGAAGCAAGAAGTTATTTTATGCGCGTCGCCTCGGCTGCTGCAGCACCGCGCTGAACTCACCGGCCTTCGCAGCATTTTCACATTCCACCGCATCCTCCTGCATGTTCCCGCCGCACTCCGGCACCTAAGGAGAAGACAAGAACGGCAAGGTGACCCAAGGGAATACACAGAGGAATATTAGTTACCCCCCCATAGACTTACCTGATTTTACCACCGGGGGTACTATTCCTCTTCACGGGTCGGCGCAGCTTCCACTGCATCTTCGCCGAACCCTGGCCCCTAAGGGGAAACAAAAGGACAGCAAGGTGAAACAAAGGGACTAACAAGGGGAACCCTCCTCACCACAATAGACTTACCTGATTTTACCGCCGGAGGTATTATTCCCCGAGACTTCATACTTTCTCTCAGCGCCTGAATAAGGGAGAAAGCAACAAGTTACATATTGACATTATTTTATCGAACTGTGTTGGAAAATACAAATCCTTACCAGAATATTACCGGTTGCCACGAGGAACTCTTCACTAGGGTCAAGCTGCAACCTGCAAGGAATCGGCCAAGAGTGAAAGTCAGGCATTTGAACTCTTACAAACTACATACTTACGGCGTCTTGCCGGGAATCTCGGAGTCAATATTGTTCTGGAACTCACCAATTCCTTCGAGCCAGTGAAGCAACTGGTTATCAACGCGCCCCTGCGCTCAATGCAGGATTGAGAGCTCATCTTTTCAAACCATCAGGTGAGACTATAAGAGGGGACATCAAAGGTGATCTGTGGGGAGAACAGCGGGGGTGGGGGGATTTACACTCAACTCCACGGGTGGTTAATTCCCTTTCTCCATTTGCAGAAGAATATTCCTACATGCCAAGCAAACGAAGCTAGGTGGGCCAGTCCAGTCCGTCATCTCGGCCCTACGCGTCACATTGGTGGAGACCGCAGCTGTCCAGTTCAGATCGACGCCTCTGTGGGAGCCAGGTGAGCGTAACAGGTATTCATTTATTCATGCAATGTTTGTCGTACACCTGTATATTTATTTATTTATGCAATGTTTTTCGGAAACATTGAATAAATAAATAAATAATCCGGGTCCATGTATACGACAAACATTGCATAAATAAATAAACCGGGTTGTGGCTGAGGACTGTAACTTCCTCTGGTGACCGCTTGCATGGGGTCACCACAGGAAGTTAGTTTGCTTTTCCTGCAGCTGTGACCTGTATCAAAGTCCTGCTGTGTACACGTAGGAGGGTAGAGCCAGCAGTGTGCTCATGGTGGCAATGAGCTGCTCCGCCCCCTACTCCATGCTGTTGTGAGCGCTTTCTTTTTTTTCATTTTTTTTTTCCAAAGTAACTCAGTGCAGAGCAAGGGTTTGGGGTTTGCAGCTGCTGACTCTGGCCTGATCTCGAGATCCGGCTACACATCTGGTGCCGGATCTGGGATCCGGAGAGAGCCGGCCCAATGACCAGCACTGGCTATTCAACGTGAAAGGTACAAAGGGCTAAGAAAAGGAACAGGGACAGTGGATGGTGGTGTTTAACTGATCAAAGGGAGCTAATAGAGTAATTTAATGTTTCATGAGGGTGTGTTTAGGATGGGTGGTTTTAGAGGGGGTCAGCTGGGGCTATCTGGGTGTGATTCGGGAGAGGCACCTGGGCATCTTAGTGTGTGTCTGCAAGGGGGAAGGAACATCTTGCTATGTGGAGGAAGGATGGAGCATTATGGTATTGGTCTAGAGGGATGCATGGGGCATCTTGGTGGGGTCTGAATGGCTGGATAGGGGCACGCTGGTGTGGGTCTGGTGGGATGGGGCACATTGGTGTGGGTCCGGAGGGATGGGGCACATTGGTGTGGGTCTGGAGGGAGGGATAGGGACATAGTGGTGTGGGTCTGGAGGGAGGGATAGGGACACCCTGGTGTGGGCCTGGAAGGAGGTTTGGGGTACATTGGTTGGGTCTGATGGAAGGGTTGGGGCACATTGGTGTGGGTCTGGGGGCAGGGATGGTGCACATTGGTGTGGGTCTGGGGGAGGGATGGGACACATGGGTGTGGGTCTGGAGGGAGAGATGGGGCGCATGGGTCTGGAGGGTGGCATGGGTCATCTAGGTGTGGGGTGGGATGGGGCATCTTGGTGTGGGTCTGGGGACAGGGATGGGGGCACATGGGTGTTGTTCTGGAGGGGGAGATAAGGCAAAGTGGGTCTGGTGGGTGGAATGGGTCATCTAGGTGTGGGTTGGGAGGGTGGGATGGGGCATCTTAGTGTGGATCTGGATGGAGGGGGTGGGGCATCTTGGTGTGGCCCTGGAGGAGGGGATGGGGCAGATTGGTGTGGGTTTGATGGGGGGAATGGAGGGCATTGGTCTGTGTCTGGGGGAGGGATGAGGCCCATTGTGGGTCTGGGGGAAGGGATGGGGGCATCTTGCTGTGTGAATGGTGGGATCTTGGTGGGGTCTGCAATGGATGGGGGTACATTGGTGTCGGTTTGGAACAGGTATGGGGCATCTATTCTGGAGGGTGGGATGGGGGATCCTGGTGTGGGTGGGATGGGGACATCTGTGTGTATCTAGAGGGTCGGATGAGGACATTTTGGTGTGGCTCTGAGTGAGTGGATCTAGACACATTGGTGTCGGTTTGATGGGAGGCATGGGGCACATTGGTGTGGGTTTGATGGGAGGGACGGGGACATTGGTCTGGGGAGGGATGGGGGCATATTGGTGTGGGTATGGAGGGAGGGATGGGGACAGATTGGTGTGGGTTTGATGGGAGGGATGGGGGACATTGGTCTGTGTCTGGGGGAGGGATGGTTCATCCAGGTATGAGTCTGGAGGGCAGAATTGGGGCATCTTGCTGTATGGATGGAGGGATGGTGGCATCTTGGTGGGGTCTGCAATGGATGGGGGCACATTGGTGTTGGTCTGCAGGGAGGGATGGGGCATCCTGGTTTGGGTTGAAAGGGGACATCGTTGTGGTTCTGGAGGTAGAGGTGAAGCATATGGGTGTGGCTTTGAGGGGTGGAGCATCTTGGTGTAGGTATGGAACGAAGGATGTTGGTATCTTTGTGTGGGTTCGGAGGGAGGGATGGTGGTATGTGGGTCGGAGAGGGAGGTGGCATTTGAATCTGGAACGTGTATTTGGAAGGAGAAATGGGGCATTTGAGTGTTAATTGGGACATGTAGGGCTGGGTTATCTGCTTGTGAGTGGGGGCATGAAGGATCATTACCAGCGGAGCAGCCGCAGGAGAGCCGCAGGCCTGACCTCGGTCGCATCCCAGATGCGCACACCCATAGCACCTCTCGCAGAGCGGTCCGGAGCGGACAAGGAACTGGGTGCCAGGGAACAGGGATTCCCTTCCACCGGAGGGGGTCCCCAACCCAGCAGATGGGTGGGGACACCTGGCAGGGTTGGGAATCTGCTGGAGATTTCCCCAACCACGCAGCGGAAAGGGAGCCTTGCACAGCTGGAAGCGCGCACTCCTCTCTCTGACCTGCCAGCGGGTGAGCATTGGTGGGCGCACCCCGGTCAGCAGGGAAGCCCCGAGTGGGGGAAGCAGGGAGTGGAGGGAAACCGGACTACTCTCGAGGGGTGCCTCCCCAGGCAGACAGGGTCCCGGCACGCCAGGCGCGAGCCCTGAGCCATGGTGCAGCAGGCTTACTCGATAGGTGGGTGCCGAGGTTCCAGCTGCCCACATCTGTAGGCGAGCGATGGCCAGGCCTGCTGGCGCAGCGGGTGACCTTCCCTTTTGCCCAGGTACCTGGAGCTCGACCCGTGCGGCCGGGCTGGGGTTTGAAGACTCTAGAGGTTACCCCCAACCCTCTAAAAGGGAAGCGGAGGGGGTCGGGGAAGGATGAGTGGATTGGGCCGGTAGCAGAGCAGCCTGCGTCCATCCCCTTGGGAAGTGCCGTGCTGCTGCAGGTGGCGGGCAGGCTTCCCGGGCTGAGCGCTTGGATTTTACTTTTTTTTTTAAAAACCACAATGATCTCGGCCTGAGCTAGACAGGGCGCAGGGCTGTCTCGCCACAGTTGGCGCTGCCCCACCCCCGGCCTCTCCTGCACCGGCAGGGTCAGGCCGACGTCTGGAACAAACAAAGGTTGCCTGTGACTCTTGGTGGTGGATCACTCGGCTCGCGCGTCGATGATGACCACAGCTAGCTGCGAGAATTAGTGTGATTTGCAGGACAAATTGATCAACACTTTGAACGCACCATGCAGCCCTCGGTTCCTCCCGGGGTTACTCCTGTCTATGGGTTGCTTGTACATCAATCGCCCCGGGGTTCCCTCCCAGGGGCGTGGCTGGGGCTGTCGCAGTGACCACGTTCACTTTGTCCCTTTAAGGTTGGACCCCGATCAGCACCGTCGCAGGATCCCTTGACCTGGCGCGCAGGCTCATTGCTGGTGCGCCCCGGCCTCCCCAGTTTCCCCGCCTCATACAGGAGGGCGGTGCGCCACAAATGTGGTGGCGGCGGCAGTGGGCCTTAAAAAAAAGCCTGGCGCACCTTCACCCTATCCCGGGGCACCTGGCCTTGCTGTGTATGGCTGTCTGCGGTGTTGCACGGCTGCCAGTGCAGGATGGCCATGGAGTGCGGGCCTCCCAACCATGTGGGCTTTGGCCACAGATCGGGACAGCGCACACTCAGCTGCACCAGAGGCACAGGGCTGGGGCAACTCTCCGTACAGGCCCGAAGCCTGCTGCCCCGAGCTTTGTGCTCCCCAGACTATGGCCTTAGATCAGACGTGGTGACCCGCTGAATTTAAGCATATTACTAAGCAGAGGAAAAGGAACTAACTAGGATTCCCTCAGTAACAGCCAGTGAAGAGGGAAGAGCCCAGTGCTGAATCACCGTTCAGCGGCAGGCATGGGAAATGTGGCGACTCTCCGGCATCGCTCAGGGGGCTCAAGTCCTTCTGATCGTGTCTCACCCCGCGGATGGTGTTAGGCCGGTAGCGGCCGCTGGCACGCCGGGATCAGGTCTTTTTGGAGTCAGGTTGCTTGGGAATGCAGCCCAAAGCATGTAGTAAACTCCATCTAAGGCTAAATACAGGCACGAGACCGATTGCCAACAAGTACTGTAACGGAAAGTTGAAAAGAGAGAGTTCAAGAGGGCGTGAAACTGTCGAGAGGTAAACTGATGGGGCTGTGCAGTCCGTCTGCAGGATTCAACACGGCAGGCAGGTTGTTCGCCTGGAACGTTGGATGCCCTTGCGAACTGCGGCAAGGGCACACCTGGCCCCCGCAGGGCGCATTTCCTCTGTGGCATTGCACTGTGACCGGCTGGGAAGGCCCTAGGGAGCAGGTGGCTCTCTGCTCCGGCAGAGAGTCTTACAGTGCTGTAACAGCAGTTTTGCTATGTCTGCGGGGGCTGAGGGAGATTGACCACCACTGTGCCCTTCTCCGGCAACCATACTGGCCCCTCTTGGGGGTGGCCGGGGTGGCGATAGGAGACATGGCTCCCGATGCGACTGTGGTGGACTGCCGCCGGGCGGGGTGGCCCACAAAGACCTCCAGGGGTCTGAGGTGATGTTTAAACACCCGACCTGTCTTGAAACGCGGACCAAGGAGTCTAAGACGTGCGCAAGTCGTGGGGGCTGAATTAAACCTTGAGGTGCAATGAAGGTGAGGGCCAATGCGTGCCAATTACTGTGTGATCCTGTTGCGGTGGGAACACCACCGACCCGTCACGCACGCTCTTTCAGGGATTTGGAGCATGAGTGTGTGTGATCAGACCCGAAAGATGGTGAACTAGGCCTGGTGGAGGTCCGTAGTGGTCTAGATGTGTAAATCGGTCATCCGACCTGGGTATAGGGGCGAAAGACTAATCGAAGCATCTAGTAGCTGGTTCCCTCCAAAGTTTCCCTCAGGATAGCTGGCGCATGGAAAACCCAATGTTATCTGGTAAAGCGAATGATTAGAGGTGGGGCCAAAATGATCTCGACCTATTCTCAAACTCTAAATGGATAAGAAGCCTGACTCGCTGGCGTGGAGCCGGGGATTAAATGCAAGTGCCCAGTGGGGAACTTTTGGTAAGCAGAACTGGCACTGCAGGATAAACCGAACGCCGGGTTAAGGCGCCCGATGCCGATGCTCATCAGACCCCAGAAAATGTGTTGGTTGATATAGACAGCATGACAGTGGCCATGGAAGTCAGAATCCGCTAAGGAGTGTGTAACAACTCACCTGCCAAGTCAACTGGCCCTGAAAATGGATGTCGCTGGAGCATCAGGCCCATACCCGGCTTGCGCTGAGAGCCGTGGGGGCTAAGCCGTGATGAGTAGGAGGGCCGCTGCGGTGCGCTCGGAAACCCGTGGCGTGCAGATCTTGCTGGTAGTAGCAAATATTCAAACGAGAACTTTGAAGGCCGAAGTGGAGAAGAGTTCCATGTGAACAGCAGCTGAACATGCATCAGTCGGTCCTAACAGATGGGCGAGCGCCGTTCGGAAGGGAAGGGCAATGGCCTCCGTTGCCCTCAGCTGATCGAAAGGGAGTTGGGTTCAGATCCCTGAACCTGGAGTGGCAGAGATGGACACCCTTGCGGTGTCCAGTGCGGTAATGCAAATTATCCCAGAGAAGCCAGCGGGAGCCCCAAGGAGAGTTTGCTTTTCTTTGTGAAGGTCAGGGCACCCTGGAATGGGCTCGCCCCGAGAGAGGGGCCTGAGCCTTGGAAATCGTCACGGTTCCAGCAGCATCCGGTGAGCTCTCGCTGGTCCTTGAAAATCTAGGGGAGATAATGTAAATCTCACGTCGGGCCGTACCCATATCCGCAGCAGGTCTCCAAGGTGAACAGCCTCTGGCATGTTGGAACAATGTAGATAAGGGGAGTCGGCAAGTCAGATCTGTAACTTGGGGATAAGGATTGGCTCTAAGGGCTGGGTCGGTCAGGCTGGGCCGCAAAGCAGGTCTGGGCGCATGCCGCGGCTGGACAAGGCATCCCCCACCAGTTGCGGCGCGGACCCTGGATGTGAACCGGGCCCTTCCTATGGATCTCCCCAGCTGAGGAGGTCGCCTCTCTCTGTTCCCCTCCCAGGGTTCGGGGCCGGTGTTCTGCCTCGGCCGACGCCTAGCAGCTGACTTAGAACTGGTGCGGACCAGGGGAATCTGACTGTTAAATTAAAACAAAGCATCGGGAAGGCCCTCAGTGGGTGTTAACGGTGGTGTGATTTTCAGTGCTCTGAATGTCAAATTGAAGAAATTCAATGAAGCGCGGTTAAACAGCAGGAGTAACTTTGACTCTCTTAAGGTACCCAAATGTCTTGTCATCTAATTAGTGAGGCGCATGAATGGATGAACGAGATTCACCCTGTCCCTACCTACTATCTAGCAAAACCACAGCCAAGGGAACGGGCTTGGCAGAATCTGCGTGGAAATAAGACCTGGCTGAGCTTGACTCTAGTCTGGCACTGTGAAGAGGCATGACAGGTGTAGGATAAGTGGGAGGCCCTCGGACTGCCAGTGAAATACCACTACTCTTACTGTTTTTTCACTTAGGAGGTGTGGCGGCTCTATCTTCTGACACCAAGCGCCCAGTGCCTGCCTAATCAGAAGTGTATTTTCCAACACAATTGGAGCAGTTAGATGTTTCTTCATTTGATATAAATTGAGTTTTACAATATATATTGAATGGTACGACCTAGGCCACAGGTTTATTTCTTAAACCTAACAGTGATTTAAATTTGTAAGACAATAGTGGCCTTTCTATGTGTACAGTTTAAATATATATATATATATTGATATATATATATATATATATATATATATATATATATATATATATTCTCACTACTCAAAAATCTTTTTTCTTTTTCACTTTGGGGTCTTTGTGACGGCCACTTTCAGGTCTTCACATCTGTCCCACCACTGGGTCTTTTGCACAACGTATGGGTTATGTATCCACTCTACCTTCATTTTTGGTACAAAGATTTACTAAACACTGGTAGATATACATCTACATCTAAATGTTTGAAGAATACCGCCTGAAATGGTTTGTACTACCTCTTTGAAGAGGTCTTAAGGGATACATTATTTTTCATGTTTTATGTTTTTGTTCTGGCACCTAAATGGAAATTGGCATTGATTTATTCACTATTTAAATTACAGGTTGATACCATAAGGTTTTGAATCAGTTACCTTCTCAGTATCAACCAGGGGCAGCAGTTTCTCTTGTCGTTTAAATAAAGCGACCCGCTCCGCAGACAATGGCAGGTGGGGAGTTTGACTAGGGCGGTACACCTGTCAAACAATAACGTAGGTGTCCTAAGGTAAGCTCAGGAAGGACAGAAACCTCCCGCGTAGCAGAAGGGCAGAAACTAGTTGATCTCAATTTTCAATATGAATACAGACAGTGAAAGTGGGGCCTCACGATCCTTCTGACTTTTCTGACACCTCCTAATTATAAACCAAAAACTTACCACAAGGATAACTGGCTTGTGGCAGACAAGCATTCATAGCGACGTCGCTGTTTGATCCTTCAATGTTGGCTCTTCCTATCATTGTGAAGCAGAATTCACCAAGCGTTGGATTGTTCACCCACCAATAGGGAACGTGGGGTGGGTTTGGATGTAATGAGACAGGTTACTTTTACCCTACTGCTGATCTGTTGCAATAGTAATCCCGATCAGTACGAGAGGAGCCGCAGGTTCAGACATTTGGTGTTGTGCTTGGCTGAGGAGCCAAAGGGGCGAAGCTACTGTCTGTGGGATTATGACTGAATGCCTCTAAGTCAAAATCCCCCCCTAAACCGTAACAATACTGCAGCGCTGTGGAGCCTCGGTTGGCCTAGGCTAGACGGCCTAGGGCCGGTGCGTAGAGCCGCTCGCCTCGGCACTCGAGTGTGGACAGAAGGGGGACACCTCTCTCGCCCATACTGCACTGCATGTTCGTGGGGAACCTGGTGCTAAATCATTCGTAGACAGCCTGATTCTGGGTCAGTTTCGTAAGTAGCAGAGCAGCTACCTCGCTGCGATCTATCTTCCTCCCGATGCACCACGGGAAACTCCCACCCACCCTATGTGCACAGCCATGGGGGTGTGTGGGCTGGGTGGGGAGTGCTCTCCTCACCTTTCCCAGTCAGCCTGGCGGACCAGATGGCCTCGGCCCGGGCCTTCGAGGTTGTGCATTAAGCCCCCAAACAGGGGAAGAGAGGCTGCAAGCCACCACAGGGCGCGGGAGTGGTACCTTAAGCCCGTGCCCCTGGACGGTGGAGTCGGGGCAGGCACGGCCGCTGGTCCATCTGGCCCAGGGAGTAGGCCCAGATGGCCCGAGTTGTGGCCGGCGGACCAGATGGCCCGAGTTCCGGCTGGCGCGACTGGCTCCTGCATTTGTCTCGATTCGGGTTCCATAAGACCCCACTCCGTGCCACCCTGCGGCCTCCAGGGTACCCGTCGACTGTCCCCAAACCTGGCAGCGGCCCCGCGGAGCTTCCCCACTCCCACCCCAGAGGGAAAAGCTCTAATGGGCCCTGCTAAAGCTCCAGGGCGGTGTAACGCTCACCTGGCTCCCACGGAGGCGCTGGTCTGGTCTGGGTTGCTGTGACCTCTTCAAGCGTGATGCGCAGAATTCGGACCACCGATTGAACAGGACCCCCAAATCTTGCTTGTCTGGCCCGTAGGACTATCCTTCTGCAGATGAGAAAGGGGATTAACTGTCTGCTGAATAATGTGCTTGCTCCCCCCTTTCCCCCTTCGTTCTCCTCTGACTTCCTCCAAAACCCCCGGTTTAAGCTCCCCTTATGGTTTGGAAGGATGAACTCTCCATCCTGCTTCTGGTGCAGGGGCGCGCGTTCGTCCAGTTACTTCACTGGTTTTCAGAATGGCGCTGGGAAATCCACTTGACTTTACTGAGCGATACGCCGTAAGTATGAAGATGCAAAAGTTCAAGTGTGAGCCTCCTTTTATGTTGTCTTTTTCTGTCCTTTATTTCAGGTGCAGAACAAAGGTGATGCGTTGAGGGGTTAAATTGCCGGGGTAAAATCAGGTGAGTTAGTGATGAGGGCGACCCCTCTAAATGTCTTTATAATTCCCCAGTAATGTCTTTTGTCCTTTCCCCATAGGGGCCGGGGTGCGGTACCTGCCAGAGGTGTGGCGCCGACCCGAGATGTGGAATGGTTCACCAAGAATAGCCGGTAAGTAATATGGCTGAAAATTCGGCTTTCCTCTTGTGTTCCCTTGCTCACCTTTTGTCTCTTCTTCTCTCCCTTAGGTGCGGTGCAGAGATGTGGCGACTGGCACGGATAGCCGCGATGGAGCCGGGCGGCGTCTCGGGAACAGGTGAGTGAAGCGCGGCGCTGCAGCGAGCAACGCAGTGCTTTTAAATGGAAGTCTTCCTTCAGGAATGCTGGCGTGAAGATTCCGGATGCTGGTAAGAAGGTTGAAATAGTTCTTGGTTTTCACCTTTCTCTTCTCTTATTCCCTTACAGGTGTTCCAGGTTCGAGGCGGGCGTGGCTGGAGTCCAGGTGCAGGAGCAGACACGGTGAGCGTTCAGCTGCAGGGATGCAGAACAACGCGAAGCACGTGTGGCTGTCCGTGCGTGGCTTAAATAGCCTTGGAAGAAGTTCCAGGTGAGTATTCTTCCACAGCCCCACCCAAGTAACAAAATAGTTCCTTCAGAAAAATAGTCCCTCCTAAGCCTCATTTGGCTTGGTTCTTCATGCAGCATGGTCTGCATCAGGTGAGTGTGCAGCATGGTCTGCTTCAGGTAAGTGCTCCAAACACTTCCACTTATGAGCCTGGTGCCTATGGCGCCAGGATTGATGTTCAACATGAGCCTGGCGCCAACGGCGCCAGGACAGAGTCCAAAGAGCCCCTATAAAGGGCCGCTGGGCTTTTACCCGGGGGCGTGATGCCTGCTCCTGGGGGTGCTGGGACTGGCCTGGTGCTCCGGGGGTAGGCATCATGACAGGGGGCTGAGGGGGCTGCTGGCCCCCCGACCTTAGGCGCCTGTCTCACATCTGGGTCGAGTGTCCCCGAGCCCGTTGGCGGTCGTAGGGAGCCCCGGAAGGGTCCCCGTCCCTCCATGGAGGGAAAAGCTCTAATGTGGCGGGAGAAGCTCTAAGGCAGACAGGGCCTGAGCTCCAGGGTGGCTGAGGCTGCTGCCCCCACTGGCCTTGGGCACCAGCCTCGTGTGTGTGGGTCGAGTCCCCAAGGTTGGCGTGGGGTCCCCATGCCTCCCCAGAGGGAGAAGCTCTAAAGGGGCCCTTCTTAAGTTCCAGGCCAGCTGGGGGGGCGCTGCTCCCCTGGCCTTCGGTGCCTGTCTCGTGTGTGGGTAGACTGTCCCTCCCCAGAGGGATAAGCTCCAAGGCTGCTGAGAAACCTCTTATGTGGAGGGGGAAGCTCTACGGTGGCCTGACTAGAGCTTGAAGATGACCATTGGTGCTGCCCCATGCCCTTGGGCACCTGCTGGTCTTCGGTCCTTTGTCAGGCGGGGGGGCCAAAGGCCCTTCCTATCAGGCCCATTGGAATGCATTGCCCTACCAGATGCCCGCTCTCCGAGCCCGGCCATCTGGTCATTGGCCCTAGGAATGACCGCAATGACCAGATGGCCTGGCTGCTCTGGAAGTCCCGATGGGTGTCGAGTTGCCATTTTTCTCCAGTTGGGTCTATAAGGAGCCCGGATGATTTTGCGGAGAGGTCCCCCTCGGTCACTCTGGTTACACAGATTACAAGAAAGCTTAGTCACCTTCCTCCGGATTAATATAGACAGGGTGAAAGGAACCTGTCTGTGCTCCTCTCTGTTCTCGCTGCCCGACCCGGGCTGCGTGACGAAACCACTGCACCTTCCCGGGCCGGGTGATCTTCCGAGCACTCCATGGGATCGATTTGGTGCACTTGGTCCGTCTAGGGTTGGACTGCTTGGCCAGCCTCAGCTGTTGTTTCAAGTAATTTGCTTCCTCCCGCCTTGGGACCGTGTCAAAGGTATACCCCCCCTCAGAGAGGGACCCCTCATGTGGGCGGCTCTCCCCTCTCAGCAGAGCGAAGGCTGGGCAGCTCCCCAGTGGTCAGATCAGAGTGGTCGGGTGAAGCTAGCCCCAGTGCGGGCCCATAAGCCACGATGCGGCCCCTCCTCCACCAAGCACATTCCTCCAGCAGTTCGGAACGCATGTTCCATCGCCACACCGGTGGCGTGCGGGCGACCTCTCCCTACTGCTTCAAGTTGTGCATGGGCCCACCTCCTCCCTCTGACCCACACCATGGCAGAGCAGGCCGGGCCGATGGCACCCGCGTGACTGACCTGTCCTCCCGACCTGCGTGCATCGAGGGGACGTTCTTTGACGCTCGGGTCCCACAAATGGCCCCAGAGGGTGCGAAGGTCTGCTCCGAGGCAGGTGCGCGGCTCCCCCCGTTGCCACCCGCCAGCAGGTGCGGCTACCTGGTTGATCCTGCCATGCATGTATAAGTACACACGGCTGGTACAATGGCTCATTAAAACGGTTATGGTTCCTTTTGATCGCTCCATCTGTTACTTGGATAACTGTGATAATTGTAGAGCTAATACATGCCGATGCGCGCTGACCTCCTGGGATGCGTGCATTTATCATACCAAAACCAATCCAGGCTCACCCGGCTGCTTTGGTGACTCCAGATAACCTTAGGCCGATCGCAAGTCCCTGTGACGGCGACAATGCATTCTGCCCTATCAACTTTCAATGGTACTTTCTGTGCCTACCCTGGTATCCACGGGTAATGGGGAATCGGGGTTTGATTCCGGAGAGGGAGCCTGAGAAACGGCTACCACATCCAAGGAAAGCAGCAAGCGTGCAAATTACCCACCCCCGACTCGGCGAGGTAGTGACGAAAAATAACAATACAGGACTCTTTCAAAGCCATGTAATTGGAATGAGTACACTTTAAATCCTTTAACGAGGATCCATTGGAGGGCAAGTCTAATGCCAGCAGCCGCAGTAATTCCAGCTCCAATAGCGTATATTAAAGTTGCTGCAGTTAAAAAGCTTGTAGTTACATTTTGGGATCGAGCTGGAGGTCTGCCGCAAGGCGAGCTACTGCCTGTCCCAGCCCCTGCCTCTCAGCGCCCCCTTGATGCTCTTGACGGAGGGACCTGGGGTCCGAAGCGTTTGTTCAAAGCAGGCCGGTCGACTGAATGCTTCAGCAAGGAATAATGGAATAGGACTCCGAATCTATTTTGTTGGTTTTCGGAACTGGGGACATTAAGAGAGACGGCCGGGGGCATTCATATTGTGCCACCAGAGGTGAAATTCTTGGAGCGGCGCAAGATGAACCAAAGCTAAAGCATTTGCCAAGAATGTTTTAATTAATCAAGAACAAAAGTCGGTGGTTTGAAGATGATCAGATAGCGTTGTAGTTCCGACCATAAACAATGCCGACTAGCGATCCGGCAGCGTTATTCCATGACCTGCCGAGCAGCTTCTGGGAAACCATAGTCTTTGAGTTCTGGGGGGGAAGGAGGAGTATGGTTGCCAAGCTAAAACCTAAAGGGAACTGATGGAAGGGCACCACCAGGAGTGGTGGGTGTGGTGTACTACTATGGGAGGATCACCTGGGACAAGACAAGGCCCAGGGCGGTGATGAGATCTTGTGGGATGTGACACAGTATTTGTAATTGAAAAGGGAGAACCTTTTAAGGTTGCCAAAACAACTGGTAATGGCTTATTGCCATTATGATGTATCTGAACCACATATAAAACCTGTGGCCCTGGGCACAAATACCCTAAAACCTGAACAAGCCTTAATAACAGAAATATCTTTTAAGGTATTTCAGGATAAAAATCATCCTTCATCCCAAAGGTATAATGTAAAAGGATCTAGAAAAATTGCCTTAAATAAATAGTATTTCTCTGTAACAACACATTCTGATGGTTCATCTTTAAAGAACTCTAAGGGAAATAAATCCCTTAAATCAAGAAATTATTTAAAATAACTAACTTTGTTGTTGGGGACTCTAAGTCCCATAATCCCCTAAATTCTGGGATGTGGGAGGAAGGGGACAGAATAGTTATGCTGTAGCAGTAGTCAGGCAAGTAAGCCTAACAGCCTGGACCTGAAGGAACCTGGGAAGCATAAAATGCCCCCTGAGGTGCAGCCAATGAGAAGGAGCTGGAACTGTTACTGGCATGCATGCAGCAGTAGCAGAGGCAGAAAGAAGAAGGCACAGAGTTGGCAATCCAAGCAGAAGTGGGAGACCCAAAAGGCGCCGGAACGTGGATGCAGCAGATTTCACCTGCTTGTTCTGAGAGGGTCCTGTTCCCCCAAACTCTGAAGTGCAGAGGCTGTGCAGCAGAAGGCATGCAGGAAGGCTGTCTTTCCCCATGTGGGCTTAGTTGCAGTGGTTGCATTGCAAGCGGCATGTCATAGACCGAGGCGAAGAGCAGTTGTGAAGCTGTGCATCTCAGGAGCGAGAGGGGTTCCTTAATTGAGGGGCCGTCCCGGACACCCCTTCAGTGAGGAAAGGGGTGGGTCCCAAGTGAAGTCAGAAGCAGTAGAAGTAGGGTAACACGTGGAAAGAGGATCACAGAAGCTGGTGAGTTAAACCTGGCATTCTGATTCCTTGCGCAACCACTGCCGGCAACAGTATCCAGCTTAATATTCACTTGCATATAAGCAGAAGCAAGCTGAAGTTGTTTGAGTCTTTAACAAGGGGACAATGGAAAAGTAGCACTCGCGTGTGATTGAATAATTACTCTTTTACTCGCGTGCAGAGCAAACAACCATTGTTAAAGCCTTAAACCTTGTAAACCTTGTGAAGAAGTGTCTTATTACGCAGAACAACTTTTGTAAAGCATGTGAAGAAGTGGTTGTGTGTGCCTAATTTTGGTTTTCAAAGGAAGAGTGAACTCTATCTCTTTATTCACGCGAACAATCATTACTCATAAAATAAAAGAAGTCAAGTGGTTAAATATTGTATCTATTTAACGCTCAGATCAAGCAATGACATACGCTTGGAACCGAAACTCTACAACAAAAGAAAATTAGCAGGATCCCCTTTCTCTCACCAGGCACTGAAAAATAGGTACGACTTACCAAAGAATATACGGAACACAAGGAACCACCTACTATTCTGGAAACTGCTCGAATTCTGGCTCTTCACTGCGTAACTAGAAGACCACCCACAGGGACACACACACAGCTAAAACAATGATGAATCAATATACTGATCCTGGTTCCCACCAAGCAATTGACTACAAACAGAATCTAAGGAAGACACTCCACAACATACCAAACCAAATAAGGAAAGATAGCCATGAGAGGAGGACAATTAAGACTGAATACTTAGGCAGACTAAGACGGAAGCACTTGGACGATTCATCAATAGCATCCCGGCCCTGTACCACACCCAAGCTCCAACAGACCCATCTCACATAGATAGCAAGGGAATAGGGGCCATCCAACCCCTAGCTCTGATACCTATGGATGAGAATAGACACACCAATCACATTATACAAGGTTCATGAGACTACAGCAGGGAGCATGCTGCGCTAACACCCACAACAGTCAGATGGTCAAGAAAGGATAGTAGCATCTAATCTCACCCATAGTAATACAAATAAGAATCTAAGCACCTCAACCAGGATTCTCCCCGCACTAACCCTACCTTCAAATCTCTGCATACCCAACTCACCCAAAAATTCACACAACCAACTCTCGCCCAGCAAACCGCACGCACTTTACCACACCACATCAACAACAAACTAACAACACATAAACATCACCAACAGCACACAAGTTCTCGCCCCGGTCGAAAACTTACACCAAAGCTAAGCGCACGGTGTATACCAAACTGAAGCCGTCAACAGCACACAGCCTCTCTCTTGCTCTCCTAATCCCTCTTCTCCCGACTAACCCAACCCAGCCCGCCTTCTTGTTATACAGATCCGCCAGAGCGCCTGGGGACCAACTCCGTTGGTGACGGGGCGAGATATAAATACCTTTTAAGTTTAACATCTGCAGTTGGAGAGAGAAAAGCATTGCCCATTGCAGGACTAAGCGTTTTGTGAACATATAAAAAAAAGCACAGTTGAATTTATGGAAGTCAATGAGGGCAGTGTAAAATAGGTGGGTACGATCTGGGAAACATATAAAGTGGTGATTAGAGGGGAGTTGATAGCTACAGCGGGTGGGGGGTGCAGAAAGCCATCACTAAAGACCTAAATGATACAGAAAGTAAACTATTGGAACTGGAAAGGCGGGGGGATGCGAGAGAGGAACATTTGGAGGAAGAAATCAGATTAAGGCAGGCATGTATAGCACACTGGGATAGGCTGGATAAGTTTAGCTACGCAAGATATCTGGAGAGAAGTCATGCACAAGGTGATAAACCTGGGAGAATGCTAGCCTGGCTATCTAAAAATAGGAATGCAAGATCACTGATATATTCCATCCAAAACATACACCGGGAAGAGGTAAACACGCAAGTAGATATTAATAAAGTATTTTTTCGGAATATTATAAGGAGTTGTACACCGACCAACCTATTGAGCAAGAGGAAGAACTACAGGATGCCTTAGACCTTATTAGCCTGCTGAGATTATATGTCAACAAAAGAATATGCTAGAGGAGCCCATAACCCCGGAAGAAGTGATAGCCAGTATAAGAATGTTGCCCTCTGGAAAAGCCCCAGGTACAGATGGACTGCCGGGGGAGTTCTATAAGGCTTATGTAGATACACTGGCGCAACTACTAGCCAGGGTATACAATGAAGCATATGAATTGGGAATTCTCCCAGGAAGTATGCAAGAGGCTATGGTAATCCTGCTTCTCAAAAAAGATAAGGTGAATAGAGACTGTAGTTCCAACAGACCGTTATCTCGATTAAACAAGGATAGTAAAATCATTACGGCAGTCCTAGCAAATAGACTTAGGAAAGTCATACCAACCTTAGTTAATCATGATCAGACTGGATATGTTCCAGTGCCGAGCATTGCTGGGAACTTAAGACGACTGCATCATGTTATTCATTGGACGAAAGACGGGGCCGAGCAAAGCGCTGTTGCTTCATTTGATGCAACTAAGGTGTTTGCTTCTGTCCACTGGGACTAGTTATATGCCACCTTGGTTAAGATGGGAATAGGTCTGAACTACATGAGGTGGGTGAAATTGATGTATACTCAACCGATGGATAGGGTCAGGACTGGTACCATGTTCTGACAAATAGCAACTACATAAAGAGATGAAACGAGGTTGCCCAATATCCCCAACGCTATACATACTCGCAGCAGAACCAATTGCGGCTTTCTTGAGACAGGAATATAGTGATGCTGGTATATAACTAGACGGGGTGCGAGATACAGTGTCAATGTATGCAGATGATATGTTGCTATACCTGAGCAACCCGGGAGGTGAATTTGCCATATGTGTTGGAGATGTTGGATAACTTTGGTACGCTTACGGGGATCCAAATAAATAAGAGTAAATCATGTCTATTCCCACTAGCAAGGATGGCGACTCTTAGAGAAGCAGACTTGCCGGTCCTGCCCCTACCATGGGGAAATAACTCCTTCAGGTATCTAGGGCTGAACATATACCATGATCCTAAGCTAGAACATGAATATAACACTGTCAGGCTAAGGGGAGCTTGCTTAAATCAATGGAGCTTTGGAGCAAGCTCACCCTGTCGAGGGCACTATAAAATGGTGGCATTGCCAAGATTTATGCACTGCTTTGGAAATGTCTCATACAATATCCCTAGAAAATTCTTCCTAGAACTAGACAAAACATGCAGGGGCTTCCTGTGGCAGGGGGGATGGCATCAAGTTGTACTTAATGTATTACAAAGGCCCTATGCGCAATGTGGAATGAAGATTCAGAATTTAGAATTATACTTTCTGGCGAGCCAGTTACAGTATGTAGTGCAATGGATGGCAGATGACCCTACTGGAGATACAATTCTACAACCAGCAGTAAAAAGACTATTTCTCAAAGACCAGATTTGGACTCCCCCGCAGGAACAGTATAGCCATCCCTATTTAGTGAAGTTGTGAATACAGATATGGCAGAGGACCTGCAGAACCATGGGACATTGAGACCCAATATTACCTCAGACACCCTTAGCAGTGGTAATGGCAGATATACATGGATATAGAACGAGAGAAAGGGCACAATGGAAGTCTTGCGGGATCGCGACGATAGGGGATCTAAGGAACGAAAAAAGGCTGCTAGATTTTACTGAACTACAAGTGGCCACGAGTATACATAAGGGACAGTTCCTATTACACAGGACCATGATAAGTACAATAAAAGGTAGGTGGACAGCTGTCACGGAGGAGACTATAGGCTGTGAAGACATGGAAACACTCAGAGGGGCGCACGCTATTTCCAGAATTTATGAGGTATTGATTGATCGCATCTCGAGAGTTCAATTGAAATGCAGAGGAAGATGGGAGGAAGAGTTGGGGAGAACGTTTGAGGACAAAGAGTGTCAAAGTTCAGTCCTATACCACAAAAAGGTTTCTAGAAATGCCAGGCTGCAGCTAATTCAACTCTACATTACACAAAGGGCATATCTAAAACCAGCTGCAATAGCAAAATTCAAAGGGGCGAGTAAGCAGGCATGACCCAAATGCAAAGAGGAGAATGCAGGATTGATACATATGTTTTGGGAATTTCAGGTGGTGCAGGTATTTTGGAAAGGGGTGGCAAGCAAAGTAGCTCAAGGTGATATTAACCTAGATGTTCAATCCCCAGAAGCATGTTTGTTGGGCCTGTGTAAGAAAAAAGCACAAAGCATAAGTCCCTGGGGAAGATTAAAGACCTAATATATATACTAGCCAAACGAAGGATAGCTATGCAATGGAAAGCTGCTAAAAAGCCAAGAATCGATTAAATGGTTAGAAGACCTAAGAAAAAGGTCTACGGCAGAAACGAAGTGTGGGAAAAGGCATTGGGGGAACAAAAACAGGATCTTGGAGCAGACATTCTTCAATGGATTGCCCTAACAGTGACCTTGTTTAATCAAAAAGAGAGCGAAGGCACGACTCAGGATACACAAGACAGAACTGGGGAAAGTGGAGTGTAATAACAATAAAGTTAGAACTATACACAGGGAGTTAAGGGGGGAGGGGTTGGGAAGTTAAATAGGGACATTGGGACGCAAATTTGAAGTATGTTATTCTTTACATTGTTGGTGGTTATTGTTGTATCGCAAATACAAATACAAAATAACATTTCAAAAATTATAATAATTGTTAACCTTGACTTGTGTTCCACTAACATTTATGGACGTTGTATTTCTTTTGAACTGTGTCAAGTCTTCTTGGATAACTGGTAGTGGCGTCAAAGCATTGTCGCTGGGAATAACATAGATGCTATTGTGAGGAAGTGGAAAGTCCTTATTTTACCAAGAAGAAGAGCTTTGTTGTTGTTGGAACTTTGGTTAACAAAACATTAACCTGACATTAAAACTTCAAGAACTGAATTGAGACTTTGCTACCTACATGGATTTCCTTAATTATTTTGATGAACATTGAGGCTGAATATAGCTTGAATCATGGGGAAGGGAGTTCACCCAGGTCCCTAAAAAGTTATCCAAGAAACTGTGAATATAATTGTTTGTTATTTGAATTGCCATATATGTTTCTTTGTATTTGATGTTTATGTGTGAGGGCCAGACATCCTAGGTTTCCCTTTAGTTTTGTTAGGCAGGGACATCCTCATCAGAGTAGGCAAAGTGAGGCATTTAATATCATTTATACGTTAATAAAATGGCATGTTTTGAACAATCATCAAACTGTTGTCCGCCTCGCATTGCTGACCCCTTACCGTTACCGCAATACATTTCCAATTTGTGAGAGTAGTACAAGGGTATCCAATAAGCAGTCATCTCTTTAAAAGCCAGGGAAATATGTAAGTCAAAAAGCATGAATTTACAGCAGCCATTTTTAAATAACAAATGATCCTAGAATAACATTAGAAAATGATATCTAAAAAATATTAAAAGTGAATTATGTCAAGACCAGAGGCTCATATCATGCTTTAGTCTTTATTTCTCAAGCAGCAATATATATGTTTCAATGATGCAACAACCCAAAACTACAAAACCTCGAGAAAAGAACAGTCTTTTTTAGTTTCAAACTCTACTGCTCCAACATCTGCCCCACGTCCTTCTCCACCAATCCCGGTTGCTGAGGCTGATAACTGACTCTTCCCTGCTCACTTCCTACTCTTCCTTTGCTACTCGAGCAGCAGATAAGTGCAACTATTTTTCTTAGCGTTACGCAGAGCGCAAAGCATTGTTATCACCGTTAGAGCTGTGCGTGCATCAAACATTTGACCTATATTTGAGGAGGGTTTTTTCAGATACAAATATTTGATCTGGTGGCCAACTCACTCACGAGTGTGGCCGCTAGCACGAAGGGGAGCCACCATGCACCAGAGCAGGCTAGAATATCACTCCGTTAAACACGGAAGTGAGGAGTCCGGGTGCAACTGGGCCACTTTCAGGCAGTTTCGCTGCCGGGTCTAATACGCACAGTTTCAGCTTTCCCGACCATTTGGCAGCACGTTCGCTGTATTTCTGTCGAGTACGCCGGACCGAATCCCATTTATGCGTTCAGTCATGCCTCTCGCGGACCACAGTGTGAGCTTCAAAAGAGCTTCCTCCTCAGTACCCAGGGTCATCGGACCCACTCCAAGCAATGTAAGTTGCAAAACACCACAACAGTAGGATGTTGTTCGATTTATGGGAACCAGGTCCCAAGACCACTGAAATGAAATCACCCATATCACAATCGAAACATACGGGCAACCGGTCCTAGACAAACCCGTCAAGATATAGCCAACAGAAAACTCCCAACATCTGCAAGCTAATTGAACTATGGGCACCAGGTCACAAGATTACCTGAGTGGAATCTGCCTAGCCACAACCCAGACACAGAAACATCGGCGGGTCGCACAGGCTACAGGAACCTAATATTCCCACAGAATTTACGGCGTGCAACAGCATGAGCAGAGAGAGAACCAGGAAGCGAGCTCCAGAAACATGGACTACAAAATAGCTCAGACCTTTAAGAGAGTCTTAGGCTCCACAGTAGATGACATGGTGAGGAGAGCGATGTTTGCAGATTTGGTACCGCGCAACAGAAAACTGAGCGTCATGGAAGACTGGATGGCATTCTCCGAGGGCATCAGGTCAGACAAATCCCTTCTCTGCCAACAAGATCATGCCAGTGCATCACGTCAGGTTGTCAAAACAGGGGTAAGTCCCGAGACCAAGGAGCAGAGACTCCCCTCCCCCCGGGTCCAGCGCAGGAATCTCGTAAGCGAAGCAGGTGATCTACTTCACTACGGTCCTTTGAGTAAGCCCTGTTGTTTAACTGCCAGAGGCTAGCCAACGAACCACCTAGCCCAGAGGAAGACGAAAACGGCAGAGACTCCACAGGCTCACCAGACTGTAGTGCCGATGAAGAATCGAACATCTCCTCAGTCTCTGTGACCAGCGGAAAGGAACGCTCACAACAGACCTCGAGATGACACCAGCGCTGATGCAGCTGAAGACGATTTCAATCCAGATGCACTCATTGACCACAGGTCTTCAGAGTGGGAGCACCCTTCCAAAGTAGCGGACTACCTTAAAAAAACATCTTGACACCCCGCTGGACCAAGAGGCTAGAAGCAAGATGTAGGTGGAGTGTCACAGGCCTCTACTGCAGAAGAAAGTGGCATGCAAACGAAAGTTAAACCCCTGAATGTTGACCTTCATGGGCAGATTTAGGAAAGATATCAAGAAAGTAATTGAAAGATCATGGAAAACATGTCAGAATAAATTGTTGGACATAGTGGGCCCATTAAAAATAAAAACTGGCAGGAGGCAAAGGAGACCGAAACTCTGGTAGACCCACACATCCTAGCAGTTTGGGCTCAGAGAGGAATTCCTGGGTGCTAAATACATTTGGGGATTTCGTTGGGAATGTATTTTAAAGCCCACGCAAACACATTCTCCACCGTCCAAAATTGTTCTCCGAAGAGGATCAGACCTTGATGACTAAAGAGAAAAGCGAGCTGGATCAGAAAGGCACAATCATCCCAGCAGCCGGACAGCTTTGTCAGCAACCTCTTCTTTGTAAAAGTACAACTCAGTCAGGCCCGTAATCAATCTCAGGGCCCTCAATGCACCCTTAGTAAAGTGATATTTCAAGGTGGAGGGCATTCACATCCTCTGAGAAATCTTACAAATAGGAGATTGGCTGGCGAGACTGGACCTTCAAGGCACCTATTTCGCCATCCCTATTTTCGAGCCATAGCAGCATTTCCTACCATTTGTATGGCAGCGCCAGTGATGGGATTTCACTTGTCTTCTCTGTGGTATTTCGTCAGCTCCTTGGTGTTTCACCAAGCTTTTCAAGCCAGAGGTGAGCACTCTGCATGAGCAGTGGATCAGGCTTATTAACGAACAAAGTAGTCATCAGCCAATCGTTTCATAAGGATAGACAAGCAAACTTTATTTCAAGCACTTGAAAATCTTCGGACAGCACAACATCCCCCACTACACAAGCTATCTCCCTCCACCCTCCAACTCAGCTTCCCTTTCAACCCCCTGTATGTTTGAATTCTCAATATTTGACGCACCTTCCTCTTACACCTTATTACCCAGAAACCCAGGCAACGTCTGAAATGTGGACACAAAAACACAATTTCTGCACATTTCACTCGGCTCACCCACTGAAACACGCCCCCAACAACACACGGCCTACCTTCCCGCGTTCCCACAGGTGTCCTGAAGAAAACAGCACCTCACATGTGTGGGTGCACCTAACTGGGTGCAAAAGGGAAAGCCGAAAACATGGGTAACCCCAAGTCTTTTGGCATAGCATAATTTCAGGAATTCTGCTCATGCGCACACCCTACAGATTTGAGTCTAGGGTGTCCAAGCCACCAAGGAAAACTGGATACCCCATGCACTTTTTGAAAATACGACCCCCATGGGAATCCACAGAGGTCTGACTTGTGCAAATCGGCCCAGAATTTATTACCCAGAACCCCCGGCAAAGTCCACATTTGGGGGGGAAAAACACAATTTCCGCACATTTCACTCTGGTCACCTACATAAACACGCCGCCAACAGCACATGTCCTACCGTGCCGCGTTCCCAGTGGTGTCCCGACAAAAACGGTACCTCACATGTGTGGGTGCACCTATCTGGGCGCAAAGGGGAAAGCCTAAAACACGGCCCCAAGACTTTTCGCACATCAGTATTTCAAGATTTGGGCCTAGGGTGTCCAAGCCACCAAGGAAAACTGGGAACCCCATGCATTTCTGAAAAGAGGACACCCGTGGGAATCCACAGAGGTCTGACTTGTGCAAATCGGTCAAGAATGTATTACCCACAATGGCTGACAAAGTTTGATATTTGGTGGCAAGAAACACAATTTTCACTTTGTTGGGGGTTCTGGGTAATATATTCTGGGCTGCATCACGCAAGTCAGACCTTTGTGGATTCCCACGGGTGTACTCTTTTCAGAAATGCATGGGCTTCCCAGTTTTCCTTGGTGGGTTGGACATCCTAGGCCCAAATCTGTATGGTGCGCGCTTGAACAAAATTCCTGAAATTCTGCTGTGCGAAAAGACTTGGGTTTAGCCGTGTTTTAGGCTTTCCCCTTTGCTCCCGTTTTTGTTGAGACACCTGTGAGAACGTGGGACGGTAGGCCATTTGTTGTTGGCAGCGTGTTTCGGTGGGTGACCAGAGTGAAATGGCTGAAAATTGTATTTTTTTTTACAACGTTTGGACTTTGCCGGGGATTGTGGGTAATACATTCTGGTGTGGAAATTGTGTATTTTTCCCCCGAAATTTGGACTTTGCCAGGGGTTCTGGGTAATAAATTCTGGACCGATTTGCGCAAGGCAGACCTCTGTGGATTCCCACAGGTGTCCTCTTTTTGGAAATGCATGGGGTTCCCTGTTTTCATTGCTGGCTTCGACACCCTAAGCCCGAATCTGTAGGTTGCTCACATGAACAAATGTGCTGTGCTGAAAGGCTTGGGGTTACCAGTGGGTTAGCCTTTTCCCTTTGCGTCCAGGTAGGTGCACCCACACATGTGTGGTACCTTTTTCATCAGGACACCTATGGGAACGCGGGAAGGTAGGACATGTGGTGTTGGCAGCGTGTTTCGGTGGGTGGGCAGAGGGAAATGTCTCTGAAATTTGCTGGAAATAAACACAATTCTCAGACATTTTGCTCTGGCCACCCACGAAAAACACGCTGCCAAAACACATGGCCTACCTTCCTGCGTCTCCACACGTGTCCCGATGAAAACAGTCCCTCACATGTGTGGTAGAAAGTTGGGGATAACCTGGGTACCTTGCCTTAGTGAGTAGATGAAAAAACTTTGTATTTTCCACACAGGTTTGTGTTTTGTTGGAGAGCGCTGCTTGGCGGCAGGTCTGTTTATTTACTTGAATTGCACCCAAATATGGTGAGGGTGGGATTCTTAATGCCCCATGTGGTCAGCTGACACGTGTTTCGACCCAAAGGTCTTTCTCAAGGCTAGGTCTGTTTGGTCCAGCACCCCCTATGGGGCCTTGTTTTATATTCTTGGTCCTGTATATACAGTGGCTTCTTTTGGGCCCTGTGTGTCTGTAGCAGTCTGCCCGTGTTCGGTTGATGAACGCGGACATACTGCTACAGACACACAGGGCCGAAGAGGAGCGAGTAGAGAAGGGAAGTCTTTTTTCCTTCTTAAAGCAAGGATTGCTGTAAAGAAAAGAAACATCCACAGAAGGCCTAAGTAAAACTCACTTAGTAATCTGCCCTGACCCCCTGCTGCATCAGGAAGCCTATGCTGGGGATCGGAAGATGGACCGGCCCCTATGAGAACAACTGAAGTAGGTCCGAGTACCACGCCCTCAGCGGCTAGTGTGGGGTGATCAGGATGAGACTGCAACCCACCAAAGTCCAGAATGTGTGGGGGGTCTGCTGTTGTAACGGTGGAGGAGGAAACACAAGCTCCTGATACTTGATGTCTACCCCTGTACTTGCCACTAGCTGGCTGCCCTTTTACCTTACTGTTTTTTATTGATTCTATTTATTTTTTAATGTTGATCCTATGTATTGCACTGCCCCCTCCCCCTACCCGCACTTTCCCTTCCCCCCTCCCCTGCACTTGCACGATCTCAATGTCACCTGGCCTAGTAAGATCGTTGTCTCTGTCTTCCCTCTGTTCCCTCTCCCTTGCCTCGTCGCGCTTTGAAACACTTGTGTATAGGCGCTTTATAAATGCCATATCATATCAAAGCACTTGCAGCCGTTCCATCAGAGCTGGAACACGTCCCCTAGACATCCCCCACCAAGAGGCAAAGCAGGGGCATTTGGAATTCAGAGGAGATGCGAACAAGTCCAAAGGCCTCATCACGAGTTGGGCGGTAACGCCGGTGGTATTACCCCTACCACCAAACCCCCGGGACTTTTAGTGCCGGATCATGGGTTTGGCGGAACGGTTAGTGCCCATTCCCCATTGGGCTCATTTCGGGAATTCCTCATTCCTCATTGGGCCCAATGGAGAACATTTGCACTATTACCGCCGGCGGATTTCCCGCCGGCGGTAATTGCACCGAAAATCAGCAAATTTGCCTCAGATTTCCCACCAGCTCAGAGCTGGGGGGAAATCCGCCAAGGCCATGATCTGGCGGTCCCTTAAATGCAGCGTTAATAACGCTACCGCTGTATTTAAGGGTTACCACCAGACTTGTGATGAGGCCCCAAATCTGGAAACCCCATCACTGGAACAGGGTCAACAATGAGCTGATGTGTTATTCCCACTCGTAGGTGTTGAACCCCAAGCAGCTGAGCTGGTCTGCTTCCGCGTAGCTGTCCCCTGGTAGGTGGACCACTGAAATCTGAATCCATTCCGTAAGGACCCATTCCCAGATTGCCACTGCCTCCATGCACAGGAGGGAGGAATGGGTGTCACCATGCTTGTTCTGGTACAACATTGTAGTGGAGTTGTCGGTCCTGACCAGAACCGCAGTGTCCCTGATGAGTGTCAGAAAAGCCTGAGGGCAAGACCCATGGCCTTGAGCTCGAGCAGATTGATATGCAGGAGGGTATCCTCCCTGAACTATGCACCATGTATGGGGTAGCCCTCCAAAGTGGCCCCCCAGCCTGACAGCAAGAAATTAATCGTCACCACCAGAGTGGGCTCCGGTCAGGTCAAGGGGACTCCCACTGCAACAATGCAGTCCATCAGCCACTAGTGGAGGTCTGGGATGAGGAGCAGGGGTTTTGGAACCCAGGATGACTGAGATGCTGTCTCCTGGTCCCAATTGGCCACCAGGTGGAGCTGGAGGCGCTCACGTCTTGAGGCGGCCATGCTGGACCATAAGCATGCACCATGCCATCAGTCCCAGAAGATGCTGGAACCACCATGCCAAGGTGATCCAGTTGGCCAGAAAGTGCCCGACTATCTTGCAGAGAGAGAAGAGTCTCTCCGGCATGGGGAACACCTGCTGCGCTGCTGTGTCCCAGCCCACACAAAAGAACACCAGGTCCTGGCCGGGAGTCAGCTGCAACTTCTGCCTATTGAGAGAGAAGCACAGCTGGTGCAGAACGTCTGCCAGCCATTGGCAGGAGTGCACTGCCCCCTCGGGAGAGCTGGCCCTGACTAGCCAGTCATCCAGATAAGGGTATAAGTGATGACCCTCCAAGTGGAGGAGGCCTGTCACTGCATTCATCAGCTTTGTGAACACACGAGAAGCTGAGTTGAGGCCAAAGGGGAGCACCTTCTACTGGAAGCGGTACGACATAATCGTGAACCGCAGCAACTTCCCATGCGGCTGGTAGATGTGGACATGAAGGTACGCATCCTTGAGGTCTAGGGAACATATTCAGTCCTCTGTGCACACAGATTCCACGATGTGCGTCGGAGTTATCATCTTGAAGCGTTCAAGTTGTAAAGACAAGTTGAGGAAAGAAACATCCAGGACTACCCTCAGGCCAGCCTGGTTGTTTTTGGGTACCACAAAAATCCTGGAGTAGAAGCCGTAGCCCCTGTCTGACAGAGGAACCAGCTCCGCTGCCTGCATCTCCAGAAGAGAAAGGATCTCCCGTAAAAAAGCCGGGCATCCTATCTGACCTAGAGGAGGAGAAGAAGGTAGAGGAAGAGGAAGACTGAAGCCCATGGAGACTATAGAAAGGATCCAGGGACTCTCAAAATAATGCTTCCAGTTGTCCTGGAAGAGAACTAGCCAGCCCACTACTGGGGACCTGTGTTCCCTGTCCATGACATCACTGCTTTTTGGCCTCTGATGCAGGAGGGGGGAGTGGAAAAAAACATGCAAAGTCCACTGCTCTTTCCTCCTGTTGTTGCTGGGTGACCTGTCAGGCCTCTGTGTACCGTGGTACCAAAACCCCTTGAAGCCGGTGAAAGCACAGTGTTTGAAGTCAGACCTGCCCTGAGACTGAGGGAAGAAACAGGGGCAACAAGGAGCTGATGTGTAACTCCCACTCGTAGGTGTTGAACCCCAAGCGGCTGAGCTGGTCTGCTTCCGCCTAGCTGTCTCCCGGGAGGTGGACCACTGAAATCTGAATCCCTTCCGTAAGGACCCATTCCCAGATTGCCGCTGCCTCCATGCACAGGAGGGAGGAACGGGTGTCATCCTGCTTGTTCAGGTAAAACATTGTAGTGGGGTTGTCGGTCGTTACCAGAACTGCAGTCCTGGACTTCAGTCCTGGATTAGTCAGGATGGCCAGGACTTGTCAGTTTGCATGGAGGTCTTCTCTGTCAACTCGTCATCGGTGGATGAATTAAAGAGGTCCACATCTTGGACGGGAAGATCTAGGATCCGTTCCTGCACGTCAGATGATAATGTAGTGGTATGCATCCACAGCGTCCTTCTCATCTCGATCCGCAGACACAGCCCTCTGCTGGCTGTGTCCATGTGGGAGACCGAAGACTCTATGAGGTCCTGGACAATGGCCCAGGCATCCACCAGACCGGGCTTGAAGGAGACTTGCTTCTCCAGGGGGAGGTCCGGCAAGAACTCCCCGAGCTCCTGCAACAGCTTCTGGTTAGCCGTAGCCAACATGGCTTCGGCATCGGCCTGCCGCAGATGCAGCCCTGATATGGCATAGCACCATTTACCCAAAGACTCAAGGATCTTGTCCTCCTTGGACAGGCAACTGGAGGAGGCTCCTGAGGAGGAAGAAGACAAAGACAATGGTTTAGAATAGAGGGAGGCCGCGGCCACCACTGAAGAACGCCAGAATGCTACTCATATCATCTACTAAAAAAAAATCAAACCTGCCCCAAATCTTCAACTCTAGACCCCTACGCAACTCCCCCACACATGATACCCCCCGACCCTACACGGGATAAGGGAGCCACTACCACAAACATAACCAGCCCCAAAATAAAGGGAGCCTTGATCAACGCCAGATCATTAGTAGCTCATGCTACAGAGATCGCTGACTTGATTCTCAACGAAGACCTTGACCTTCTAGCCATTACTGAGACCTGGCTGCACCCAGCAGCAGGTCCTATGCTCATGCTGGCAGTCCCAGACAACTACTCTATCCTGAGACAGGATCGCCCGAATACTACAGGAGGAGGGGTTGCCATCATTCACAAATGTAGTCTCACCATGAGACTGGCAACTTCTTTAGAGGTCATATCATGCGAAACACTCTCAGTAAAAGTTCCACTCACCGACACCCAAACCCTCAACATCCATCTGATCTACCGCCTGCCAGGCCCCATTGGCACCTTTGAGGAAGATCTCAACACTATCCTCTCTTGTAACCTTACTAGCTCCACCCAGGTCATCACCTTGGGCGACTTTAATATGGGCTACAACGATCCTGACGACCACGCCGCCAGCACTATAGTTAACACACTCACAGAACTAGGCTTTACGCAACGAAGTACATCACCAACATACTCAAGAGGTAGAACACTCGATTGGGTAGCTGACTACAATTGTATCTAGCGAATATTACGAATACCTCAGCTTTAGCCTGGACTGACCACCACCTGGTTTCATTCACGCTCTCGACTGACAGACCCCCACCCATCATCAGGGCCCCGCCCACCCTCACAAGAAATAAGAAGAATATAACAGCTGAAAGACTCATCCCGCACCTTCTTCCCACACTCAAAGCACTCCCAGACAACCTGGACTCTGAGTCCCTGGTCGGAGAATATAACAAGATCATGGCTACCTCACTGGACCAAATTGCCCCACTTAAATTGAGACCAAGCAAACCGAACACACACCTTAACAAATGGTACACTCCTTTCCTTAAAAATTTAAGACAGCAAAAAAGGAACTGTGAGGCCACCTGGAAAAAATCCCCCTCAGCCGCCAACAAACTTAAACTCTCTAAACTAACTACACTTTACAAAAAAGAAAAGAAATCTACCTAGCTAAACAAACCTCCTACGACTCCTGCATATCCCAGGCCAAATCAAACATGAAGGAAATATTTGCCATCCTCAAAGAAGTAGAAACCCCCATAACACCACCTGACACCTGTACCAAAGACAAAAATTGGTGCGCAGAAATCCAAAACGCCCTAGCAAACAAAATCGCGACCCTGCAAAGCAAAATCACCAGTAAAAAAGCATCCCTCAACGACACTCCATCCTCTAAAACTCTAGATAAGCCCATGCCCACAGATCTCACTTGTTTCTATTTCTCCAAGGTCACGACTCTCGAAGTAGAAAAAATCATCTTATCCCTAAAACCCTCCAACTACCAGGGAGACCTGTGCCCGGCACAGCTGATCAAAGACGCTGCCTGTGATCTCTTCCCCTTCATCACAAAACTAATTAATGCCTCCTTCACCACTGGTTCCATCCCCACTAATCTGAAACAATCCTGGGTACTTCCTTTACTAAATAAACCCACACTCGACCCAGCCACGCCCACAAACTACAGACCTATAACGACCGTCCCTTTTTTACTAAAGATCCTGGACAAGGTCGCCTATATACAAATTCAGAAGTTCCTGGAAGAACACCATTTACTAGGTTCCAGACAATCAGGGTTTCGTCCTCAACATGGGACAAACTGCTCTCACAGACCTGAAGGCCCAAATCGATACACTCAGAGATAACGGCCAAGTTGCCCTACTTCTTCTTCTCGATCTGTCTGCAGCTTTCGACTTGGTCGATCATTCCGTCCTCTGCACACATCTCCACACATCAGCTCATTTCTCCACTGAAGCTATCACCTGGATTACCTCCTTTCTCACCGGCAGAACCATGAGGGTCTTTTCACCAACTGCGGCAGCAGACCCTACACCGATCACCTGCGGCATCCTGCAGGGTTCCTGCGTCCCTCTCACATTGTACAACATATTTACCAAGCCCCTTTTCGATGATCTGGATCATCTCGGTATCACATACACTAACTATGCAGATGATACCCAGATCCTCCTTCCGCTTTCTGGAGATTATGGAAAGGATTGCTAAATAAGGTATACATCATCATCCAACCATGGATGGCCACTCATGGACTATGCCTGAATGATGATAAAACAGAACTCGTCATCTTAGGCACTACATTCAGTATAAAGAAACTTGGCCCGGCCTACAATTCCTTCACGATCGATGGTAACAACATCAAGGTTGGAGAAGAGGTCAAAACTCTGGGTTTCTACCTGGATTCCAACTTCTCCTTCAGAAGACAGGTGAGCTCCCTAGCGTCTTCCACAGCCTATACGTGCAAATTAATCCGCACAGCCAAATCATTTCTGACCGACACTAGCTGCCTTACCCTCGCTAGAGCCCTTATACTGTCCCGCCTGAACTACTGCAATGCCCTCTACCTGGGAGCCTCCAAGGCCACCACCAGCAAACTTCAAACCCTCCAGAACAATGCCCTCAGAGCGGCCCTGGGCATCTCCAGAAGAGAACATATCTCAGAATTCAACCTACAGAACAATTGGCTTTCCATTAACAACAAAATTCTTTTAAAAACTGCATCGCTCTCGCACAAATCACTCAATAACGCTGCCCCTATCTACTTGATTGATAGATTCCATAGACAGTCCTCCTTGAGACCTACTAGATCTGCCTACAAAGACTGCCTCTCTGTCCCTAACTTCAAACGCGCCACCATAGGGGGCAATAGCTTCCCAGTGAAGCAGCTAAACTTTGGAACTCCCTACCGCCCAATCTTAGAGTGGACCTGCCCTACCAGAACTTCCGTGCCAAGGTTATCGCTTGGCTGAAAACGGAGGATGTCACTAACTCCGCCCACTGATAGGCCTACTCTCTTGCTATCAGCAATGTACACACAATGTAACCACGTGTGCCCACTTGTCTATATGTTTATAATATCTCTGTACTTCACTGTTGAAATGTATATTTTATCATTGTACCCCACTATTACTCTGTATATTCTATGAATTGTAACCAAGCTTCGCAAATTCTTGTAAAGGCTGCGCCCTGATACCCTTGGGTATGCTCGCGCATTATAAATAATAAAACAAACAAACAAACAAACAAATAAGAATGCGGCTGCAGATGGGAAGCCAGTAGGACCTGCTCCCCATCCGTCAGTCTGAACCTGCTGTCCAACTTCTTGTTCATCTGGGCGTTGGCCCTGGGCTTCTCCCATATCTTTCTCACCACCTGCAGGACATCTTTCTGGAGCGGAATGGCAGACCGGCTCGTGGTGCGTTTGCCCAAAACCTCTGTTAGCACTCCCGACTCCTGGGGAGCTTCCTCGGGCAGGGTGATCACCAAGAATTCTACAAGGCCCTGAAGGCAGTCATGAAAGGCCTAAACGGATGTTGAGGGTTAATCATCCTGAGCGTCATCATCATCGGCATCATCACCTGCACGCCTTTTTTACAAGCTATGGGGAGTTCGGAAACTAGGACACAGGTGCCGGTGGGGTCTCCCCGTGGTCTGGAACCGAAGACAGGACCAATGGTTGACGGGGACGCATTGGTGGTACAGGAGGAGGTGGAGAGGTCTGGATGACCAGCAAGGCCTGCGCCAGTGTAGGGACAGCCGGAGGGCCCAGAGGTGTAGGCCAAGGAGGCGCCACCTGCGGGATCACCTCCTTCACTATGTCCTTGAGGAGCCCAGTCATCTGTGGGGAATGCACGAGGAGGAGGAAGCATATCTGTTATGTTTCCTTTGTTATGGCTTAGTGAACAGCCAGATTTGTAGGGATTTCCTGAAAATCCCATGGTCATCGAAAATGTGGAGTTTTGGAAATGGAATTTAATAGATTGGTTGCTAGGACTGAGAAGAAAATCGCTCCTTGTCGTTTCCTGTTTAATGTGTGTGTAAAGGTCCCCTTAAAGGATTGAGATAGTAACACGTCTTTTGGTCACTGTTTCACTAAATAGTTCTAATATCTTCTTAGATATCTTTATTTACTACCGTGCCTGATCTTGTCTGCCTTCTGGCTATCAAGAAGGCAGGAAGGCTCAATTAAAAAAGGGGACACAAATACGGTCCCTCTTAACAGAGTACCTATCATTACATGCTTACTCACCCTACTAGGACCAGAGTGGACCATTTACATATTTATTTTTTATTTGTATTTATTCTACAAATGTCTAAAGTGCAATCTTTGCCCAGAAGGGAACGGTGTGGTGCCGTACAGTTAAAAACATATACAAGAATAAGGTACAAAGTAAAAACAACTACAGCAAAATACAAGCATTTATAAACGCAAACAAATGATCAAAATCATTTCAGTTAGGTTAGTCTAAACAAAACATATATGTATTTTCAGAGCTTTCCTGAAGTAAAGAAAGGTAGGTCAAGACCAGATCAATACAGGTACAGAATTCCAAGCCCAGAGAGCAGCTAAAGAAAAGGCCTGGGCTGAATATCGAGCATGTGTAAACAAAGCAATGACAAGCGCAAAATCTCTGCACTCCTAGTCAACTGAGAACCACCATACTAAATGTTTTAGCGAAATAAAACGGTTAACTCATGTGAGGCAGGCATGGTATCAGAAGGAGGACAAGGACACAAAAGATACAAATCGCCAGTTTTATTTACTTCAAAAGGTGGTCGGAAGAGCTCCTCTCTTGTCCTAACACTAAAGATGGGAGCACACTCTACCATCTAAATGAAAAGAAAACAGTCTTAGTCCGTTGTTAGTCCAAAAGAATAAGAATTACACTAATAAACCTATTTCCTGCCCCCACTCTATTACAATTAATGTGAAACAGGTGTAATGTACTTCAAAAGAAAATCAGTGTGAAAAAACAAAAAGATGTCAGGATAGCACAGTTCAGCAAAAGTGATTCCCTTCCCCACATTTTCAACACAGGGCAAGGTGGCACACTTGAGCTTGAGACCACACTGGGGCTGATGAGCACGATTCTGCAGTTCACTCTTGGGCCTTTACATAATTCAGCAAATTGTCAATCAAAGTTCACTTATCAGCTTTCTCTCATCCAAGTTCTCTTGGGCCCTTCTACAGTTCAACAAATATTCCTTTTGAGTTACAGTTCAACTTACGTTCCCCTCTGTCGGGCTCAAACCTCCTTCAAAGGATTCACCAAACGTCCTTGGTTGCCTTCAGTTGGGCTCTGACCCCTTTCAAACACAATTTTTGGGTCTCCCTTGTTCGGGCTCAGACCCATTTGGTTCCCACAAGGTTATCACAGCTCAATTCCTTTAGGATTCCCACATTCAGGCTCAAGCCTAAACACAGTGCACAGAGTCTTTCGAATGGGCGTACTTTCGTTTTCCGCCGGACCACTCTGTTACTTTATTTTACAGTTGCTTTCACTTCACAGGTTCCCCTTAGCAGCTTTCATTCTCTTTTCTTTTCTCGTGCCACTTGCACTCTATTTACTTTCAGCTTCCCTAATTCGAGTTTGAGTCCCCTAGTCAGGCTTCCCTAATTCGGATTGGTGCTGATTACAATTTCACTTCATTTCAAAAAGAACTCCAAGTCCCATAATGCCTTTCATGGGCATTTTTATTTCCTGGTTTCTTTCTCAAATTCAAGGCTCGGCTTCACGCAGCATCCACACACACGCTCACTGGAATTTCCTCTCTCTTGAGACTCACCCGGTTAGCGCGGCTCTGATGGGCAACTTCTCTGGAGCTCTCTGGGTCGAGTTCAGGGTCTTCCCACCTGTCCCTCAGGCACCTGGGTTTCCCCTCATATGCCCAGGGGAAACGCATACTTCTGTGGACAGAGTCAGCAGGATATGATCTGCCCTCTAATTGGAGGCAGATGGGAACAGTTTTCCAGCCCTGCCTGACTCTGCGTGACCTTGTTAAGGGAAAAAATGGTGACCGCCCATAGGAACCCTTAATGCATTGATTCCTATGGGTAATCTTTCTAGCTCTTGGTTTCTTCTTCCTCGTCCATGTGGTTTCTAAAAAATGCACTGGAGATTAATTGTGGGAGTTGTAGTGTTTTACAAAAAAAAGCTAAATATGCAAACTTTTGTCAGAGGAAGGGGCACAATGTTGTGAAATGTAGGGTGCTGTGTTTCTTCTGATTCGCCTCCCTTTGATGTAGGTACCTGTGTTCAGTTAGGGAGGGAGCAACGGGACAGGACTTACAACAAACTACGAAGGTGGGAAAAGTGTTGGTTATGGGTTTGTCAAAAAGGGGGGAATACCGCGTCTCTCTCAAGAGCATTCCTCCAACTGTCCCCAAGGACTCCCCGATCAGGTGATCCTCCCACTGTCACACTCTGCCCCTTGTCTCACCTGTTTGTCTTTTGTTGTCTTCTTTCTTGGAGGTCTTTCTTTGTTCCTGGACATTCAGGACTTATACAGGTATGGGCGGGTATCCTCCGCCTCCAGTGTGTAGCCCGGACACCAGCCTCGGAGAGATGGTAAGCGTTCAGAATTCCAGGAAGGTAAGAAGAGCAACGGTCAATCCGGGATGGATCTAGGAACCAGGAAGGATTCTCAATGCTCGCAGAGTGCATAAGGCAGAGAGCAAGCACGGGAGGACTGGACAAGGGCCCGGGGAGGGAGAGGAACGAGCAGACCCTCAGGCAGGAGCGCAAGGGGCAACACAATAGCACAACAGGAAGGAGTTGGGAGACGATAACTATCAGAGGAGTAGCACGGAAAAATGAAGGAAGTTAGGAACACACTTGCCGAGTACTCGGAAGGATAGCGTTGAGCCGTGCAGACCCGCGGGGGCGTGCCTGTTTTCTAGGAAGCAACGAGTCTTGCGTAAACACTAGTCAGTGGCATTTCTGTGGTGTCAGTCATGTTGGTAGGATAGCAGGTACAACATTGCGGTGCGCAACTGACCATGAAGTCCAAAAGGGGCGGAAACGGCGAATCATGACACCCACACTGGTCTACCCCCAGGGTCTGGTTCCCAAGGCGATAGCCATGCCCTGGCGCTCTGAACAAAGAATCCCTGGGGTCAATAAGTGAGTCCGCCCTCAGGTTTCTCACACTCAGTACCTCAGCTTTATAGGTAATACAGCAAATCTTAAACGTTAATGAATAGGAAGCCAGTAAAAGAAACTAAGAATGGCATTAAATGTTAAAACGTCTGAGCACCAATGATAAAACGAGGGCTGAGTGGACTACTCTCTTTCGAGGGTCTAAGGAGGGGATCGGGAAACCAGTCAAGAGAGCATTGTCACAGTCCAAGCGAGAAAGAACTAACGCTTGCGCAGCAGAGGGGAAGTCTGAAGAAGGAATAAAAGATTTCATTTGGCAGAGGAGAAACAGCTGATAGAAGTATGATTGAGCAAGAAGAAAGATGTGGTCCTTCAAATTAAGTTTAGAATCCAATGTAAAACCAAGAGATTTAACGGAAGATACACATGTCTAAAAAAATATCTAAAGAAGACACAGGAACAATCCAATCAGAGAACAGTGTGGAAGAAACAGAAGAGAAAATAATGGGAAATTCAGATTTTGGGTTCAGCTTAAGTGAAAGATCTAACATGCAGTCTTCAATAGCACGGAGGTGGTCCTTAAGGCAGAGGATATCTGATGGTAAAGAGATCTTAAGATAAAGTTGGGTATCATCAGTGTTCTCTTATGGGTTTTTTGTTTGTTATAATGACACCAGACTTAATGGGTGCTTTCATACAGATTATTTTTCTTAACGTAATGGCAGTATTTGCATTAGCCAGTCTGAGAGCACATTCACCCTCCTTTCATCCTTATCTCTGGGTCTTTGAGCCCTTGCTTAGCGGGCGGTGATGTGGCATTACACAGATAAGCAAAACCATCCTTCTACCAATTCTCTCATTAAGAGTCAGAATGGCTTCAGACATCCTCTTCTCAAATGCTGCAACGTCCAGGGTACTTTAGAAACTACTCACTAAAACTGCAACTTTTACTTCTTAGATATAGGGGTTTCTCATCCAACGTTTGATTGCATAACTACTTGTGTGTCAAAATGATGGAATCCAGTATACTTATATGGATATTTAATTTAATCCCAATATGGCTGCGTCTCTCTAGAGGACAGACCGTGCAGGAGAATGATGCAAACGCCCAGACCGTGCAGGAGAATGATGCAAACTCCCAACTCTCTTTGCACAGTGATAGTCAATGTCGCTTTCTTCTCTACAAGCCACCACTGAACACAGCAAGGGAAATTGCACCTAGTGCATATTTGTCATACTCGGCAGCCCGCTGACGCTGTGCACCTGGAATTCATGGAACAATATGGGAAACTGGATCCAATCTGACTAGTTGCTGATGTGAGATGGAAAGCAGACTGGACACCTTCTCTGAGGTGAGACAGGGTGTTGCCAGGCCCACCCCCCCACGTCACGGCCGACTTCCCTGGATTAGTGTGAAGAGGGGACAGTACAAGCACTTACAAGGGAAGACACGGTGTACAGGACGTCATGGAGGCAGGGTAATCTGAAGCAAGGGGAAATTCCAAACAGGTTTGCGGGAGCAGATGGTCCAAGTGTGGCAAGGGGATACAGAAGGCTCACCAGAAAGACAGAACCCAAAACAGGACGAGACAGGAAGGACAAGCAGATGAGGCCAGGGGTTGGGGCTGGTAACAGCAGGAGGAAGAGGACTGGGGAGGTAAAGCACCCAGAGCCAGGGAATGGAGGAAGAAGGCAAGAATCAGGAGAGGGAGACCCAGACCAGAGGAAGAGAGTCCAGGAGGGAGAGAAACCAGGAGGGTAAAGAATCAGGCACGGACAAGGACAAAATGGCCAGAGGATATTAACAAATCTGGAGCATTAAGACCCACCGGTTTGTGTCCCCAGGCTGCTTTTAGGGAGCCCAAGGAACTGGAGCGAGGCTGGGGATGCAGGAAGGGTTGTCGCTGTAACCTGGGAAGCTCTCCGCAGAGGGCATGCAGTGATGGCAGCACCCAGTACAGTGTGGGCACAGACGGCATCCCGTCAGTGAATGGAAAAGGGCTGCGCTCTACGCTGCGGTCAGCAGCCGCCAGGTGAGGGCAGGGGCGTGGGCAGGTCGGCTGCACGGCGTGTAACTCCAGTGTAAAACAAATGCATATAAGTAAAACTTGTAGGCATGATTTTTTGATTTTGCTGGATTTTTATGGTGACGCAAAAGCACTTTCCACATACAAATCCATCAGCATTCCCACTTGCATGCTATTTTGATGCATGCAGTGATGCAAAAAAGAGGCAGATTCCATTGGAGTCTATGTAAAAGTCTCTACACCTCGCGAGGCCTTTATGATTGCATACACATTCATGAAAACCCAGGGCCACACAGATTTCTATATATTATTTGCACCTCAGACTGAAAACCATCCAAATTTCGTTAAGGGGATTATACGGAGAGAAGTCCAGTCTCTTGCGGTCTCCTCCATGGAATTAACGGGGACTCTGAAAATAACCCACTGTACTTCTTGAATTGAGCCTCATCAGCATAATTTCACCCTGGCTGACCTGACATCCACTCAAACAATAACACATTTGGTTACCTCAAATACACTCCATAAGCTTTAGTTATTCCTTTATTGCACGATGCTATGGCATCCACTATTAGTGTTTACAGGTCACTGAGCTACCCTTGTCCAACACACACCCATGCATACAAGCTGCGGTGCAATCCCCAACACAGAGCAGATTAATAAGGCTGCACCCTGCCCATCACTGATTGTAAAACACACGTGTAGTTCTCCTTGTTAAGGTCTGTAGGGGCCTTTGGCCCGTCCGTAATGCTAGCCTTTATCTTCATTTCTTTTTGCATGGGACTTCAGTGGCAAAAAGCTATTGAAGTCTAGTTCTTACATATTTTGCCAGATCTCAGACAGTTGAACACAAGGTACCCAAATAAACCCTACAATAACAATACACCTTTCTGCTCGCAGTCAAGTGCCAACCCTAGAAGTCAAAGAGAGTGTATATAGAAGTAATTTACAACTTTGCCTTCTGCCTGTAATATCTTCAGCACCAAATATTAATGCTGGCAATGTATTATCCAGATGGAAAACAATTCAAGCAATATAGTACAATACCTGGTTCCTGATAAGTTCTCCTAGGACTTGCACCCACAAAGATGTCCATACTTCAAGCGCAATCTTCACAATAAAAACACAATCACCACTCTAAGGCAACAGTTTGGGACTGACTACTTTTGAATTAAATTTAAAACAGCTTTTCCAGAAATATGCTTTTCATATCCTTGTAAATTACATATTGGGCAGAGACAGACTCACCCTGTGCTTCTGTTTAGGTGTTTTCAGTGGATTCCAAGCAGAAAACATCAATCGTAGAATCAGTCTGAACCCTTAAGTCAGGTAGACCATCTCTGTTTAGCAGTCCAGGAGGGCTTACAACTTAGTGCCCATGTTCACCTACCCAAGAGATCAACAACACCGATGGATTATTCTTGAGTAGGTGTCCCAGCTACTTGCTGCCAGCATGCATACCCCCGATTATGGCTCCCCGTAAAACCCACCCCACAGAACCCACTGACAATGATGCAGGACCCCATACTCAATCTACTAGAACTGTTCAGCATGGAAACCAAGGCAACCTCACTAAACACTGCAGCACCCAGTAATACTCAACCTACGAGTCAACAATCTGAGGGCTCCACCCCGCTCCTACCACTCCGAGAACCATACACCAATACACCACCCAAAAAGTATACATTACACTACAGTCTAATCAATGTATGTTTATTGGCAAAGCACAAAACGGAAATCTATGCAAATTAAACTGACAACTACAAATAATAGCCCATGAGACCCTCCCAAACATCTACAAGCAAAAAGCCAGGGCAGACGATGTGGCCCACACAAATCACATCATTGCTTCAACTATACCATATACAGACACTGAATATTGCAAATCTATCCTCGTAAACTGCAAACTCAGTGACCAATTAAACATACTTTTCCTATCTGAATACAGACACCCACATGCAATCTAAACTTTGCTATGAAATTTACAGACATCATAGCCAACTTAGCGGTGAAACACAACAACCTCATTGTGTTGGGAGACTTTAACATCTGGTTTGAGTAACCAATCGAAACGTTGTTAGACTCGTATCAGCGCACACCTAGCAATCCTACATCTGAAACAAATGGTCAAAGGAGCCACCCACAAATCTGGACACACACTACACTACCCACTTCCTTTCCATTCATCTGGAGTGATCACCATTTGATTCTTATTACCATCAAAATTTCAAGTCACGCACCATCCACAATCACAAACCAAGCAACCACAACCAAAAGAAACATGGAAATGCTAAATGAAGACAATCTAGCCCAACTGATGGAAAGCTCCAAACCAGACAACCACCGTCTGAACCAAATGATGCCAGATATTTTTGAAAAGGAACATCATATGTGGTTTAAAAACTCCCTAAATAGACTGACGCCCCCAAAAATGTTCAACCCATTGCAAAAAAAGCAGCATCATGATGGTTCAGGCCAAACCTATGAACACTGAAGAAAACCAAACAAAAGCTAGAGAATGTGTGGAGAAAGCACTTGTTTGTCGGATACAGTGAATCCGTCAAGTCAAGTACCAACAGCAGATCCGTCTGTACAAAGCAGCCGTGCCAAAATCCCAAAAATACTACTCTGAAAGGATTCAGTCGGTGACAAATCCACAAAAAGGAATGTACAAAACTATCAATAAAATAAAAAACAATATTTAATGCAGCAATATGCCCATACCTTCCCAAAAGCTATGCAACCTCTTCAGAAACAGAATGAACAAAATTCCACAGGCCAACGATGCAACTACTCCAAAAATAATCAAGAACCGTTCAGCCACAGGAAACCTGATAGCACAAACAGAATTCAACTATTTCAAACGAATCTCATAAGGAACATTTAACATACTAGTAAAAGAGAGTAATAGTTCTGGATCACCAAAAGAAACTTGCTCTCCAGGCATGTACAAAAATCTACTCGCCAAAGAATCCCCAGCCCTCGACTGCATTGCTGAACCTCGCATTGGAAACAGGAATCATACCGAGAGCCTACAAAGCTGCTTACGCTAAACCACTTCTACAAGACAAAGGGCCTCATTACACGGTAGGCGGTAAAAATCGGAATTTTACGGCATGGCGCCATTAGCGTGTCCGCCCTTGCAAGAGGCCGCTAATAGCGTGCCATCACGAGTATGCGGACACGAGCATAGCGCCATGCCGTAAATGACCGTTCCGCCCTGCCGCTAAATACCCCAAAAAGCCCCTTACCGGCGCACGCAAAACCGCCGATAGCGCCTCCGCCCTCCCGCTACCTGTAAATAGCGGACACCGCTATTACCGGTCACCGTTAAAAGGCGGAACCGGAAATTACGTCATCGCACAGGAACGGGAAAGAGCACAGCGGCCATCTTTAAAAACACAATCCATTGCCATCCTCTGCATCCAGGACATATATCCAGGCAACTCCGACCAGGAACCATACCGGATAGCTCGGGGATGCCGAAGGCGCTTAAAAAAACTGCTGATCGCCAGCGCAAAGAAAAGTTTTCTAATGAGGAACTTATGATGCTGACCACCACACTTGCTGCAAATGCAGAAGTAGTATTTGTGAACGATATGCGGTGGGAGGCCCTCCTTAAGAAGAAGGCCATCTGGGCCGAAGTCGCGCTAAAAGTCAGTGCGGTGGGCACCACCACCCGGAGTGTCAGGGAATGCCGCAAGAGGTGGGACGACCTGCGGGTGCGTGTGCGCAATATTTTATCTGTGAACCGCAACATGGCAATGGCCACAGGAGGTGGCGCAGAGTCCCCCTTGAAGATGAAGGAGTGGGAGGAGATATGTGCCTCCACAATTGGAGTCGAGTCGATAGAGGGGGTCGGCGATATGGAGCATGGCGTGGCCGTTTCATCAGATGGAGGTGAGTGTATGCACCCAAAAATGCGCAGTGAAGGGTGAGGGGTCCCACAATCATGTGTCCATATGAATGCTGTGGATCCAGCCACAAACAAATTAACAAGGGGGGTCCTGGGAGTCCCTCTGCCAGACATTAGTCCTGGTTACGAGAGACTTACCCAGAGTCTTTAGCTCACTATCTTTCACAGAGAAGAAATATCCTAAACATATCAGTCTTTGTCCTGCCCTGGGGCAGTCCAGCACCGAAATGCTAGGCAATTCTCCTCTGAACAAGAGTACCAACAGAAACCCCAGACACGTGTTTCGGTCTGGTTGGACCTCATCAGTAGGGTGGATCTGTGCCTCTCTAAGAATAGTGAGCAAGGGGTCCACGTCTGGATTCCCCTAGTAACTTAGGGTGAGACCCAAAGTTACTTAAATATGCAAATTAACAAGGGGGGTCCTGGGAGTCCCTCTGCCAGACATTAGTCCTGGTTATGAGAGACTTACCCAGAGTCTTTAGCTCACTATCTTTCACAGAGAAGAAATATCCTAAACATATCAGTCTTTGTCCTGCCCTGGGGCAGTCCAGCACCGAAATGCTAGGCAATTCTCCTCTGAACAAGAGTACCAACAGAAACCCCAGACACGTGTTTCGGTCTGGTTGGACCTCATCAGTAGGGTGGATCTGTGCCTCTCTAAGAATAGTGAGCAAGGGGTCCACGTCTGGATTCCCCTAGTAACTTAGGGTGAGACCCAAAGTTACTTAAATATGCAAATTAACAAGGGGGGTCCTGGGAGTCCCTCTGCCAGACATTAGTCCTGGTTACGAGAGACTTACCCAGAGTCTTTAGCTCACTATCTTTCACAGAGAAGAAATATCCTAAACATATCAGTCTTTGTCCTGCCCTGGGGCAGTCCAGCACCGAAATGCTAGGCAATTCTCCTCTGAACAAGAGTACCAACAGAAACCCCAGACACGTGTTTCGGTCTGGTTGGACCTCATCAGTAGGGTGGATCTGTGCCTCTCTAAGAATAGTGAGCAGGGGGTCCACGTCTGGATTCCCCTAGTAACTTAGGGTGAGACCCAAAGTTACTTAAATATGCAAATTAACAAGGGGGGTCCTGGGAGTCCCTCTGCCAGACATTAGTCCTGGTTACGAGAGACTTACCCAGAGTCTTTAGCTCACTATCTTTCACAGAGAAGAAATATCCTAAACATATCAGTCTTTGTCCTGCCCTGGGGCAGTCCAGCACCGAAATGCTAGGCAATTCTCCTCTGAACAAGAGTACCAACAGAAACCCCAGACACGTGTTTCGGTCTGGTTGGACCTCATCAGTAGGGTGGATCTGTGCCTCTCTAAGAATAGTGAGCAAGGGGTCCACGTCTGGATTCCCCTAGTAACTTAGGGTGAGACCCAAAGTTACTTAAATATGCAAATTAACAAGGGGGGTCCTGGGAGTCCCTCTGCCAGACATTAGTCCTGGTTACGAGAGACTTACCCAGAGTCTTTAGCTCACTATCTTTCACAGAGAAGAAATATCCTAAACATATCAGTCTTTGTCCTGCCCTGGGGCAGTCCAGCACCGAAATGCTAGGCAATTCTCCTCTGAACAAGAGTACCAACAGAAACCCCAGACACGTGTTTCGGTCTGGTTGGACCTCATCAGTAGGGTGGATCTGTGCCTCTCTAAGAATAGTGAGCAAGGGGTCCACGTCTGGATTCCCCTAGTAACTTAGGGTGAGACCCAAAGTTACTTAAATATGCAAATTAACAAAGGGGGTCCTGGGAGTCCCTCTGCCAGACATTAGTCCTGGTTACGAGAGACTTACCCAGTGTCTTTAGCTCACTATCTTTCACAGAGAAGAAATATCCTAAACATATCAGTCTTTGTCCTGCCCTGGGGCAGGACAAAACAGACATGCATGCATCATCACATACCCGCCAACACAGGGCCAATCATGCATGAGCCAGCCAACATCCCCATTCCATGCCTCCACAATGATGACCCCAAAATGCATCAAACTGCATGACGTATACATCTGCCATAATGCAGGTAGACCCATAGATGATGATTTACCCTTTTTATCACCCCTGCAGGATCACACACGGAAAATGAGGAGCCACGCACGTCAGCACCCACTCCCACACCCATGAAAAAAGCCAGGAGGGATGCCACCGGGGACCACGCAACATCCTCTAGGGGACCCAAGAGTAGTGACCGGGACAAAGGCAGCAGGAGCAGCAGTGCCACGCAGCCAGAGGCCATGCCTGCCGCTGTTGTGGTAACCACGGGAGTGTGTCTCCCATCAATTGAAGGCAGCATGGAGGGAGTGCACTCTGCTGCCACCAGCTCTACGGGTGAGGCAGCAGCCACTGCCCCACTTTCCGATGCGGAGGAAGCACCGGTGATTGAGGATCTGAGTCAGAGCCCCATCCCGACACGCCACTTACTCACATCCCCAATGTTTTCACCAGGTCCGTTTAGCCAAGGCGGATCGCCCACCCACACACAAGATGTGTCATGGAGCCCCCTGGAATCCACACCTGATGCCAGTGCTATTGATCCAGGCGCATCAGCCATTCCACCGGCAGACACCGTGGAACTTGACCTATCAGCCATCTTCCAGAGGCAGACCGAAATGGCTGGTCTGGTAGGTCAACATGTGGCTGAGACAGGGCACCTGAGGGAGGACATTGGTGCATTCGCACGGCAGACGAGGGAGGGCATGGAGGCATGCACCAACCGCATCTGCAATGAGATGGGGCAATTCAGGCAGGCCATGAACCGCATTGCAGAGGCTATTGAGCGCAGATGTCCACTCCCTACCCAGGAGGAAACAGGCCCAGCCTCCTCTGGGAGTTCACGGCAAACAAGCCCCCTACACCGCTCTATGCGCAACCTCAGGCGCACAACATCGCAAACACCCGAAGAAGGAGCGGACAAATAGGGCCATCAAGGAATATCGGCCACATTTGGGGAAGGACATGTTCACGCCTTGAGACTCACGTGGGAGTGTTGTGGGGGGAGGGGGGGATGGTGTATTCGGGGGTGTTGTGGGGGGAGGGGGGTGAGGGTGTTTGCACAGTTGGGGTTATGCACTTTCTGTTCACGTTATGTTCAAAATACAATCTTCTGCAGTTGAAAAACAGGCATGGTCTCCATCATTGTGTATGTGTGATTTTCTTTGGGAGAGGGCCCTTTGTGGGCCTCAAGACGGCCACAAGGGCAACAATGCACATCTCTCCATGCATGATATTCCACCTTTGTTCCTGATGCTATTCCTGATTCAGATGCTGACGCGGATCCTGTCCCGCCATGCCATCGCCTCTTGCATGTCCGGGCTGGGCATTTCAACAATACTCATCCACATCCACATCATGCTCATCTGGTGTTTGCATGGTGCCATGGGCACATTCTATCAGATGCACATTTAGTTGTGCCTTACACATACCATGGTCATCTTCGCCTTGATTCCGGGGGTTTGTTGGCTGCCCTTGTGGTGTTTCTGGGTGCCCCGGTGGTGCTTGCTGCGCCAGTCTCGACCTCCTCCTCCTACTCCTACGTCTCTTCGGTGCTGCCTGTTGTTTTTGGTGCTGCACTGCAGTCATGTACGCAGGCCCATGTCATGCTGCTGGTGTTGGGACCATCTTGCTGTGGGAAGGGGTGTGGGAAGGGGTGTGGTGTGCTCTTTAGTGCTGGCTGTCTCCAATGACTCCACCTGTGCTGGTTATGTCCACCTGGGGCAGATGGGAACACTGCTCAGGTCTCTTAATGTGTGGTTTTCGCTGCTGTTATTAGCGCTATGCCGGTAAATGCTTTTTGGGTCTTTGGGATGCCGGTATTGCCGTGTACGCATGGGTTGTGATTGCGTGCTATTAGCGCCATGGCGCTATTTACGGTGTGGGGGTCGCGCGAAAGCGGCCACGCCGCTATTGGTGGCGCCGTACTTTACGGGTCCACTAATAGCGGTGGGTCCGGGTCGTGATCGGCTTGGGAAAATACAGTTACCGGTACTGCTGGATAAATGAGCAGATGTTTCCACCATCAGCCACACAACCTTAATAAAGAGATTACGAGAATCAGTAATTCACAACTCTGCACTGCAATGGCTAAAGTAATTCCTCACAAACAGAATTGAAACTACCTATTTACGCCATTTCACCTTAACAACCAGAACCACAAACTGGGGCATCCAAAAAGGATTGAGTCTCTTGCCGATTCTCTTCAACATATACATGGACTAATCAAAAGACATGGACTAACGTACTATAACTACTGTGAAGGCATCATGAAGTATCACACAGATAACAAACATCAAGTTTAAATGAAATAGGTTTATTTAACTGAAATGTCATGTTGGTTGAAGGCCTAACTTGCCCTATCCTAATGTGGGGTTTCCCTATTGGAATAAAATTAAGGAAAGTCTGTGTCAAAGGGTTCAACTTAAAATCCTGTTTGTGTCCAAAACCTATCCTTGCCCTCACAACTATGTTAAACCAATGTATAAGGATGTCAAACTTAAAAGAAACAGTGTTTAACTCAAGGTTCAGAGCTTCTTCCAGCTCACAGCTTTCTCTCAAATCCCCATCCAAAGCATAAGAAAGTTCCATGAAAGCAAAGTCTAAAAGTTTACCTGCTTCAGTTAAAGGCAATTTTGTTCCAGAACAATCATTGGGGTTCCCTTCCCCAAGTTTTAAGTAGTACAATGCAGGAAAAAAGGGTTCTCAGGATTCTGTTCCCAAGACCACAAGTATAGTTCAAATGTGTTGCAATGGTTTTGTTGAGCTGGTTTGGTAATGTCTTTAGCTCTCGCCAATCAGGATTCTCTGGTCTAGGTGCAGTTGTTAGACCACACTGTCCACCCATAACAGGTCATGCAACCAGGATTCCTGGGCTCCTATTGTGCTGGTTTTGAAATGTCCTTTGTTTTCACTATTCAAGGTCTTCTGGTCTAGGCACAGTTGTTAGACTACATGGTCCACCCATCACAGGTCACACAACCAGGGTCCTTGGACTTCTCAGCCCAATATCTAAGTTCTTCGGCACTTGCTCTTATGCACCAAGTCACCCTTACTTGACTCTACTATGTTGTTCTTATGGCTTTTACAGTGCAATCTTATATCCTTTGGCTTTTCCTGGATTGCCCCGTGGCTCTGCTACAAGGTACCACACACCCTTCACCAAGTAGCGGTCTTGCCACACAGCATTTATTCATTAAAATTCATTGTTCATGCTTTCTTTAGTCTTTACTGTGGTCATTGTGAGGTTAGATGTAATTTACTGTGATATGATATGATATTTTATTTATATCGCGCTCGTATACAGGTGTTTCAGAGCGCGACCAGGCAAAGGGAAGGGGAACAGGGGAAGAAAACAAAAAACAACAATCTTACTGTGCAACACTGCTTTACTATGATCCGAGTTTTAATCTAGAGTTCGAAAAAGTATTCTAAGCTTTCTTAACCAAATTCAAGTTGGAAGACACACTTGTATTGCTTCAACTTAAAGATGTTTGAAAGTTCATAATTCATTGTATTTGTTTATCTCAATGAGAAGTTTCTTTATAATGTGATGTTCAAAAATAAAAGTCTCATATAAGTCGGTATTAAGTATATTTGTTATTCCTTGTAAAGTTACATTTTCATATAGTTCGGTATTCAGCATACCTTGGTTTCTTACAATGTTAAAGTTTCATGTAGTTTGATATTCAGTATACCTTGGTTTCTTGTAAGATTACTTTTTCAAAAAGGTTTACCTTTTAATATGTGGGCAGGCACTTGCCAGTGGTCCTTTTTTCGGAACTCCCAGGTGCTTGCGTGAGTCTGACACTCACCGGCGGCTTGCTCCTGCTGCCTGTGGGTCGTCCTGGAGCTCACTGGTATTCATGTGTCCCGCTGACACTCACCAGCGGCCTGCTACTGTTCCCAGTGGTTTCTGTGGTGGTTCCCGCTCGGCTTCTAGACGGGGAGCACTGCTGATGCGAGCCCTGATCGCCTCGCTACTACTAATGAACACGGACAGTGTTCTATGAGGCCTAGGTCTGCTGGCGTCCTGGTTTGGTGTCCAGTCCCTCCACAGCAGTCCCTTCGAAGAGCAGATCATTTGCTGGTCTCTCTGCTTCTCCTTCACAGGTCTCTGTTCTCCTTCACGGCTCTCTGAACTTTTATAGACCTGCAGCCCTCCAACAGGCTGCAGGTGGGTCAGACTAATTAAACCTGCCTGACCATAGTTAGACAGACATGCCTGACCTTCCCAGTGTTTGGGATGCAGCTTCCTCGTCTTAGTACCTAACTGGTGAAGAGGGGTAATCTGCATTGCTCTCAGTTGCTTCTTCTTCGTCTCAGTACTGCCAGGTGTTGTGTGTGGAATCATGAGGGGAGTTGGCTTGTAACAGCCTAAAATGTTTGGGGCAGGGTTAGGTTGACTATTTCTAGGAAAAGGGGGATACCATTCCTCACATGGGGGCATCCCTCTCCCAGTCCTCAAGGACCGTCCACCCAGGTGACCCTCCCTTGCTTCTCCACCCCTAGGGTCAGGATGCAAAAGCAATGGCCTTTCCTGGCCAGCTGCATAGAAGATCCAAGGGGAGTAGAAGTAAGAATACCCTCAGGTTTCTCACACTACGCAGATGGCACACTACTTCATTTTCATAATGTGTACATGCACCGACTAAAAAAGCTCACTCAACAAATTCCTCAACTAGATAAACCTCTGGATGAACAATAGAAACCTAAAACTAAATCCAAAGTAAACAGAAATACTGATCACCCCACACAAAAACAACGGGCTTCATTACAAGTTTGGTGATATTTTGGCAGTAAACCTGCAGAAATTCTGCTAAACGGATTTACCGTTACCGCCTCTTGGTCCTGCGGATTTACTGCAGGATTACAAGTGGTGATAGGTGGTTTAACTGCCTATTTTGGGGACTCCATGGGGATTTCAGTGGAATTACCACCGGTGGTAATTACACAAGTGGTAAATCTCCCGATTTGTACAATTTTTGGAGGTAAAATGGAGGATTTCTCTCAATTTTTTTGCAGCAGGAAAATCTTCCACATCACCACCAAACCTGTAGTATGGTGGTGCAGTAATGCAGCTGTAACCTTGTTTTTTACCACTCCGCCGTACTTGTAATGAGGCACAGTAAACCGCAAATTGAAATCCCTTGGCTGCCGGAAATGGATATAAGAACGGAAAAATCTACAGTAATAAAATCCTTGGACTGTACATTGACAGTAAACTCACACTAGAGCAACAGGTTAATGCAATAGTACGAAAATGCTTCTATCACCAATGCACAAGCAGAAGCATTCTTGCATGCTTAAGTTTCCCACATCGGACACTCACCATAATCTTACTGATTTTGTCAAGACTAGATTACACAAACAGTCTATATATTGGATTGCCTGACTACCTCATCAAGAAACTACAATTCATCTAAAACACTGTGGCAAGACTTCTCCTAAGAATAAATGGGAGGGAACGCATCACCCCGGCCTTGAGAAGCTAACACTGTTTACCAGTGAAGAAAAGAATCTACTTCAAAGGACTCTGTATCGCGCACAGAGCACTCTATGGACAGAGAGCTGAATTCTTCGAATCAAAAATCACCCTGTACCACCCAAGAAGGACACTGAGGTCAAACACAAACAACACTATTAGAAAACTAGTATGGTGGTACTGGCTTCTCTGTCCTCATAACAAAATTATGGAACAAAACCCCAAAAGAAATCAGAACAACCTAAGACCATCTGACATTTCGGAAACTGTTAAAAATCTGGCTATGCAATACACTGAGAAAGAGAACCACCCACAACCAATCCTTTGAATTAAACAGACCTCAACAGGCCACCACAATGAAACCATCACTACCCAACCTGACACCACTTTCAATGAATGACACGTCCAAACGAACACAACTACCTAAGCCATCTCCAAGACAAAACACAACACAAACTGACAAACATAGGAACACCATCAAATAGGGCTAGCCTTCTCAGGCCAATACGCCTTCCTTGAACCACCACTACACTACAGAGAACACGAACATTCTTACATGGAAAGAATATACCACCAGAAGTTATACTTCAGGACAATCAAAACTGCTTGACTTGATGAGCGATGTCCCCAGAATGGCCGGCCAAAAGACATGTGTACTTGCATGCTGACGATGCAGTCCTGATAGCTAGAACAAAGCATGCTCTGCAAACATTGGACAATGGGTTTAATAATTATATGGGGCAGAAAGACTTGAAAATACATGTTGGGAAATCAAAGGTCATGTATGTGGGTAATAGCAAACCCTATGATTTCCGGTGACCTGAGATGGTCCCCACACATCAAGGAACAAACACTGAAGGCCTCACAAATCAATAGTTGAATTCTGAGATATTGCACAAGACTGGGCGGGCTGCCATTAGAGCACATTGTTCGCATTTACTCGAAAATAAACCATTGTTGAACTATGGTGCAGCTGTGTGGGGTTACCACCTAGCGAAGGCAGCTCAAGTCAGTGAAAATCAATTCCTGAGGAAAATTATGAGCATGCCTCAAGGTTTCCTGGGGTGCTTGCTACATGAAGAGCTAGACCTGGTCCACACAGGAGACCTCATGATATTGCCATTAACCTACTGGCTGCGCTTATGGGGAAACTCTCACCTGTCACTAACTAGAACCTTGGTGAGAGATGTAATGACCTTCGAACGTCAGTGGCTCCTCACCCTGGCTAAATCATATTAAGTCATCTCTCTGCAAGCTTAGCTGCATGTGCTTTTTATGTGAGGAACCATCAGTTGGCATGTTGGAAAAAGGGGGTTTGTGGACAGCTTTATCTCTTATCAAGCAAATGCGCCATTTTATCTTAAGAACATCACAGCCATAGCTGCCAAGACAGGCTATGCCCAGTGGTTTACATACCCAAGAAAAAGGGCCATTATTCTTTGTCTCAGAACAAACCTGATCTTCACAAACGAAACAGCAATCCTTTCCACAGAATAATAGCCTCACTGGACGGAAATGTGCATGTTCCTGGCACAATGCGCATGACTTGTAACACTTTTTATTTTTCTGCCCTATCTACGATTCAGAGGAAGAGATACCTCCTCCCAATATTGAGGGCGTGGGGAGAGAGATATGTTCAATCAACCCGTAGGCTTCTTCTATCAGTCTCAGACTTGTTTACAGCACAGTGCGTTTACTCTAATATTGAAAGCGTTTTCTTGTTGCATAGCCAATTACTGTGAACATAATTTTCTATATCCTGCTTATTTTAATGCATTATGTTTATATGCTGTTTTACCCTATTTAATTTCTTTTATATATATACTGTTATAGTTGTAATGTGTTTATATTGTATATTATCTGATGGAAATGACTATTTTCTGTATAAAGAAACTCTAAAGAAAGACTGACACCACTTTCAATGAATGACACATCAAAACGAACACAACTACCTAAACCATCTCGAAGATCCAATCGAAGTTTGAAGAACCTTCTCCTCTGCAAATAAGAAATATCCCTTGTAACAATACATTATAAAACAAACAGTTTAACTGTGAACTGTTACTGAGTGAGGAAATCCCTGCATGCATGCGCAAGCCAGAACGAGGGCCGCGCATGAGCAGTTAATAAAGGGGAGCCTGTGCGAGCAGTCGCCCCCGGAATCCCGTAGCAGCAAGACGTGTCTGTGTGTCATTCCTCAGGTACCATGCTTGTGTTACTGGGAGGCCCCGGGGCTCATACTAAAATACAACATTGGCGACGAGGACGGCCCTGAATGGGGAGAGGAAATACCCTTGGCATAATTTTGGTGACATCCATGATATTTTCGTGATGCCCACTAGACGCCATTAGCTACGCGGCACATGCGGGCCACCATTTTGTACACCGACCCACGGCTGTCACACCACGGATGGCTGTGATTTTATGTGCAATAAGTGCACATTGACATTGGAGACAGTATTTCAGCCCAAGGGAGTGGCCAAAGACCCTATCCAATTCATATCACTGTGGACCCACTGGACAGCGGTGCCCAGCCAAGGGGTCAGTTTTTCTTTGGCCTGGAGTAGTACACTGGACACGTGTAGTGCAGACTTGCGGCCTCTATAACAGGAAGAGGTGCTTATGCTGTCTGAGACCATGGAAGACCAAGAAGATGCCGGAGTACAAGCCCAGACACTGCAGAGACAAGGTACTTTAGCACCCATGCCCGAGTTTGACATATCTGGGCCCCCATCCAAACTGGGGCCCAAGTGGCTCCTATGGGTCAAAAAGTTAGAAATGTATTTTAGAGCCACTGGGGAGACGGAAGACGATGCAAAGGTGGCATCACTGTTGTATTCAGCGAGCTCAGAAGTCCATCGCATATTTGAGTCACTGAACTCTCAGGCAACCACGTATGTGGACGTCAAAACCGCCCTCAAGGATCACTTTCTGCCCCTGGCCAACCAGGACTGTGACATGTTTGTGATGTGCATTGAGAGGCAGTCCAAATCTGGATCATTTTTGTGGGAGCCTGCACCATCTGGCTAGCACGTGCAGATGGGAAAAGGAGGAGGGGATGGTGCACAATCAACTCCTTCAAGGATGCAGCTCAGGGAGACTCAGACACCAGGTACTCCGAGAGCCAGGTTTGACACTTGCTCACATTCTGGACATGGGCAGGACACACACATTAGCGGAAAGCAGGGGTGCCAAGATGGATGCAGCTGTCCGTCCCGGAAAAAGCGAGGAGGTCTATGACATTGGACGCTCTGCGACGAGTACACTCCAAAGGCTGCGATTGGCCCAGAGGAAACCTGAACAATTTCCAAAGCCAGAGCAGCTCCAACTCTGCCAATACTGCGGCTACGACTTTCCGCATGCCGGTGACTGTCCGTCAAAATCCAGGGTGTGTGGACGCTGTGGCACTACTGGACACTTTGCCAGAGTATGCAGAGAAGCCAACTCAGTGGCTGTCTCGTGAGGGCCAGCGAGGGCCAGCGAGAGTCAGCAACAGTGGCCCACAAAAACAAAAAAATGTAGCTGCCATTGAACAAGGGATGCAAGAGCTTGACATAGCTAAGGAAGAGGAATATGCAGAAGTCTTTTCCATCTCGAACATTGACTCTGGCTCCAGAAAACGGCGGCAACCCACATGTATGGTTGAAATTGATGAGACCCCAACTCGCGTGCTGATCAACACAGGAGCCTCCGTATGTGTCACGGCCGCCAGACATTATGAGGCACTGCCAGGTCCACCGGTGCTCGACAAAAACTAAGGCCAGGATATACACCTTCGGAGGCAGTGAAACCATTCCCTACAAGGGGCATTCACCACATCAGTCACCCACGGCCAACACTCCATCAAAGCCAGGTTTTTCATGACTGAGGTCAGCCCACATTCTCTGTTAAGCTCTGCAGCATTGCAAGCCCTGAATATTGTACATTTTGCTGTGTCGGTATACTTGTCTGATATACACAACATCACAGAGCGGTATGCCGACTTGTTTAAAGTGGTAGGGAAACTGCGTGGAGAGCCCATACGTTTGCATATTGATGAATCAGTGAGACCAACTGCCCTAAAACATCGCAGGATCCCGTTTCACCTGAGGGCACAAGTGGAACAAGAACTGCAAAATCTCATTGATATGGACATAATTGAGAGGGTGGAAGGCCCCACCCCATGTGTGTCCCCTATAGTAGTGGCCTCCAAACCCAAAATACCTGGGGCAGTTCGTAACTGCATGGACAAGAGGCTGCCCAACATAGCCATTAAACGAGAGCGTCACTTGACCCCGACACTCGACGATGTGGTGGGGGAGCTTCAGTGTGCAAAGGTATTTTCAAAGCTGGACCTTCGCTCAGGGTATCACCAGCTCGAGCAGCAACCTGAATCCCAGTACATTACAACTTTGACCATGCATGAGGGCCTCTACCAATACAAGAGATTGAGTTTTGGGATTTCTTCGGCTGCAGAAGTCTTTCAAAACGTGATCAGAGGGGCCCTTGCAGGCCTAAAAGGAGTGCTAAATTTAAGTGACGACATCCTTATATACGCGTCCTCAGAGGCAGAGGATGTGAAAAGACTTGAAAAGACCCTAGAGAGGATCCGCAACCTAGGGATAACCCTCCACAAGGAGAAGTGTGAATTCTTCAAGGACAAGATTGAATTCTTCGGATTTGTGTTTCACGCAGGAGGCTTTTCCCCTGACCCAGAGAAGGTACGAGACATTAGAGAAGCGTCCCCCACCCCCCCTGAATCCCTTTCAAACATTCAAAGCATTCTGGGGATGGTTTTCCACTGAGGGCTCTTACAAGAAACAACGGCAGTTGGGAATGGCCCGCCCAGGAGCAGAAGGCGTTCAACACCATCAAAGCTATGGGCGTGGTGGAGGCCGCCATGCCCATGGCGCTGACGCTGCCAGACCTCGTAGATGCATCCACGGTGGATGAGTGTTTTCAGCTCATAAAAACTGCAATGGCCGGTGGAGACTGGAAGATGGCACTGGCGAACGGATCACGCAGAGAGAAAGGTGCACAACAGGACCTACAAGTGCTGTGGCGCTCTCCCGCAATGAGCTATCAGTTTCAGAGGAAGGGTTACTGTTAAGAGGACGGCAGATCGTCATAACGCGGATGCTGGTGGAGAGGGTATTGAACCTGGCCCACAGTGGACACCAGGGCACAGCCAAAACTAAAGCCTGTCTGAGAGCCAAAGTGTGGTTCCAGGACCTGGAACGTCGGGTGTACGAGTATATACAACAGTGCATCTGGTGCCAAACTGCGAGGCCGGCAGCGAGAGAACCCTGCATAGAATCGATGGAGAGAAGCGACAGACCATGGGGCACAGTACATTCCAATTTTGGCTCTACCGGGAGAGGCACCTACTTTCTGGCAGTGATCGTCCAATGGCCGCGATACCCGAAATAGAACTGGTTGAGTCCACCTCCAGTGATCACACCATCCAGGCACTGGAGCGAATCTTCGCCACCGATGGATTCCCCCTTGAACTATGCTCAGACAATGGACCCCCTTTTCAAGGCCAGCAATTCGCACAATACATGGAGGAATGTGGAATAAAACACAGCAAGGTAACACCACTCTGGCCGAGGGCCAGCAGAGAAGCAGAGCGGTTAATGCGCAGGCTAAACAAAATATTCAGGATATCACAGAATCATGGGAGGGAACTATGAAGAAATCTATTCCAATTCCTCCGGGAGTATCGTGCCACTCCCCATCAATCCACCAGGGTGGCCCCAGCAGAGGCCCTGTTCAAACAGTGCCCCAGAGGACTAATACCAGATATGGAAGTGTGAGAACCCGGGTACCATCGATGACAGCAAGACACTGGTGGAGCGACAGGCACACAACGAGCGCGAAAACGCCAGGAGACATCTCCAGCCGCCCAACATTGCAGTGGGGGACACCGTACTAGTGTGCAACTGCCATCCACAGGGAAAGTTATCCCCAACATATGAGACCAACTCCATGGGCGTAACGCATGTCAATGGATCAATGGTGACGGCCGCCGATCGAAGAGGAAACGTTACCAGGTAGGCATGCTACTTCAAGAAAGTGGAGGCCCGTCCAGCAGGAGAATGTCCTACAGAAACTGAACCGGCGACTCCAAATGTCAGCACGGCACCCAGGGACAGCGAGGGTGGAGGTAACCAGATACCCACAGACTCTCCACATCAGTTCTAGAGTGACAGCCAAAGGTATACAAGTCGGGAGGGTCGCAGATGCCTGGCCAGGTTCTGCAACTTCATAATGGACCAAAATCCCTGAATCCCAGGGAGGACGGTATTGACCCTTTTGGGTCCCCATGTTGACTGTACAGTTTGCACTAAATCTGGCAGCCCTGTTGGGCCGCTAAATGTTTATTCATGTTATCACTCTGTTTGTTCTTTATGAAAAAGGAGGAATGTTACGGAGCGAGGAAATCCCTGCACGTATGCGCGAGTCAGAGCGAGGGCTGTGCATGCGCAGTTAATAAAGGGGAGCCCATGCGAGCAGTCGCCACCGGGATCCTGTAGCAGCAAGACGTGTCCGTGTGTCATTTCTCAGGTATCGTGTTTGTGTTACTGGGAGGCCCCGGGCCTCATACTAAAATACAACAGGAACTTCACACCTTGAAAATAGAAGGGAAAATAATGGAATGTATCTGGTGAAAGACAGGTTCCTGTAATAACAAACTATTTCCAGAGAAGTGAAAAAAGGAAGAGGGTGAAATATGGATTCTTCACACACTGTTTCAATATGTATCATAATGAAACTACAGAAGCTTTTGTTTTAAATCAGGAAATTAAAAGGTCCAACTGAAAGGAAGCGCGAGATGATTTTAAGACATTTTTACTAGTCCCCAATCAGCCAAACTAAAAACCCCAGTTATGATTTAGCACCATCTCAGCTTTAATGGTACCTCCTGACCCTACTACACGTTTAGGATTAGCAGTCATCACACAAAGCATAGGCAGCCTCCCATTTGCCATTACCAACAGCTGCTTCTTGACCGCAATGATCCCACCGCAAACATGAATCAGCAATAGTGTCCAACTCTTCAAATAATCTGACACTGATCCACAGCTGCTCTCTACTCTCCATCCCATTATCAATCTGCCATCCCTAGCTAACATCATGAAAAAGAAACTAACACAACCACCCCCTTATAACATGCAATCAGGTTGTAGATCCAGTGGAGGCCTTAAGACCATACCCTATCAGGGAGGAATTCCCATCGGTTTGTTACTCATGGAATGTTAGAATCCTTATACTACGCGACCGCTTCATTACTTTTGACAAAGTAGATCTAAGGATTCCGGTAATCTGACTGCGAGGGAGAGAGATCAGGCCGCACGGATGAGGCCCTTCCACTGGTCAGATCTTTGTCACACAATGTCCCAATGTGTGAATGTAGTGACTAGGTCCGAGGGACAAGAAGAGTATGTTGCAACACACATATGATCATCTCTACCATCCCATTGCCTGTCTACCTCTGCTTACATCTTTAACACAATTGAGTTAACAAATCTCAGCTCATTGTTGATGACACCCACATAGCCAAATTGGAACCAGTGAAAAGCAATTTTCACTGCTCTATACTGCAATTGGACTTGCTACCGTCATTCAACTATTGCTGGTGCTTGTGGGCAGATCCTTAAATACCCCTTTCCTCAGCTGAGTTGACGGAGAGTTTCAGTCTGGGCAGTCACTCTTTTCACTGCTTTATAGTGCAATTTGACTAGCTACAGTCTTTCAACTATTGCTGGTGCTTGTGGGCGGATCCTTAAATACCCCTTTCCTCCGTGCAGCGGACGCTAGAGTTGACAGAGAGTTGCAGTCTGGGCAGTCACTCTTTTCACTGCTCTATACTGCAATTGGACTTGCTACAGTCTTTCAACTATTGCTGGTGCTTGTGGGCGGATCCTTAAATACCCCTTTCCTCTGCTGATCGGACACAGAGTTGACAGAGAGTTGCAGTCTGGGCAGTCACTCTTTTCACTGCTCTATTCTGCAATTGGACTTGCTACTGTCTTTCAACTATTGCTGGTGCTTGTGGGCGGATCCTTAAATACCCCTTACCTCCGCGGAACGGATGCAGAGTTGACAGAGAGTTGCAGTCAGGGCAGTCCGGGTCTGCCGGACTGACAAGCAACATGGACGAGGGCCGCCTGCTACGCAGTAATAAACGCCTTGAAGAAGGCGTACCGGATCAAACACCATCGTCGGGATCAGCCCGGGCTCTATCCACGCCTCTGACTGTGGTTCAGAAAATGACCGGCAGCTGGAAGTCGAAGGGCGAGGCAGGTAAGTCTACTCTATCTGTCTTGCTCGACTTGCCTGGCTCGCGTGGGTCTGTGAATATTGAAGCCCAGGGGGAGGGTTGTGAGCGTGCCTTCACATCGGAAGCAGATCGTCCAGGCGTGACAAAAAAGGCTGTTGCTGCACGGCAAAACCCCCTAGTTTGTCCAAACAACATCCTAGAAGTCCCTCCCTCGATCGATGAAACAGAGATAATCACTGTCAAAGATATGCCCGAAGACGAACGAGCAAGAGGGGAGGGGTGGGGCCAGGAAGGAGAAACCCTCACTAGTAAACACGTGAGGAACAAAATCCTAGCATCCGACGAGCCCCTAATCTTTATAACAAATTTGTCAAATACAGAGGACCCAGGGTTTAATGAAGACACAGAGTCAAACAACCATCTTCCAACCTTAATTAACCCGCCGAACATGGGAAATTGTGAAACAGGTCGACGTGTTTTAAACTCTTGTGAAACACATGAAGAACAAAAGAGCGTAGGCTCAAACATGACCGTTTGTGTTACTGCCCAAGTGTATGCAGTAACACATGCAGCAGCAACATTACAGAAGGCAACCACAGGTGTGTCTAGCCTTCAGGATAAAAGCATAATCAGCTCAACTGTCCAAAATGAAATGACTCAGAAGACCGGTAACGTGCCTATGGACGATCAGACTAAAGAACCCTTTACGGACCCTGTCCTCAACTACATATCTCCCGACAAGATATGGGCATTACATAAGGTTGTTAGTGTGGCTATAGACGTATCAACCCCCGCACCATCCTCAACACAAACTAAACTGCAGGCCTTCCAATCTAGAGCCAAAAAGCCATGCAACAGAAACCCAGGAGAAAAACAAGAAGACCTAATCTTCTGAGTGAAAAGATCTCTAAAAAGGTTGTTGTGACCACTGCCAGACATAACCAAATCCCAATCCAAACCCAAGGAGGCAAACCAGCAGGCTCACAACGAATGTACAGGAAAAAAACAACGAAGGGTGCTTTATTGTCTACAAATCTTGTTAACTACTTCCTGAAACACAAAGGCTTGGTCCCAGTGGAAGCAACACCCTATTCAGTAACTGAGCTGTTGGGTGCTGAACTGTTGGAAGGTGCAACAGACCCTAGAGTGGAATCTTTGATTGAAACAAGCAGCACTCAAAAAATTAAAAACGGAAGACTTTGTAAATCCAGGGAAAGTTCAAAAATGTTTCTAAATAAAACCTCAATCTTCTCCACAACACAAAGCAATCCCTCCAATCGTATTGATGATATTAACAGGGGAAGTACAGTACCCGAGCCCCCACAAATCAAAAACAGAATTCCAACATATGATGACGCTTTAGGTCCACTCTGCGAAGAGACCCAGCTTGACCAAACTACAACAAGATCTACAGAAAAGGTTGGGCAGATTGGACCAATCAACAAAGACAGCCCAGTGACTGACGGGCCACTAGATGTCGACAATCACACAAAACTGAGACACAAATTCCAGGAGGAACAGGATTTAGGGACACCAAAGTCACAAATAAAGACAAACATAGTGCTGTTGCCAAAAATCAAAAACAACAGGAGTCAGCCCTCCAAAGAGAAATATGGGAGAAATTACGGAACGAGAAGTGAGATTGCCCCCCCCCCCCCAGGGCAAACCTCAACTCCAAAATCCAACTTAGACCTGTGTCAAGTAAGGAAAAACAATCTACCAGGCAAACAGGTAACAAGTCTCATAATTGTAAAACCAGCAACTCACTCACCTTTAAGTGAAGCAAGTCAGATAAACACACACTTAAGCTTAAATAACACTGAGGATGCTGAAAGAAGACCTGGAGACAAAGTCGACCAAAAAAACGACACTCCTAGAAAATCTGACTTGCTGTCCATCATGTCAACGGTCACAATAGCGTTGGCTCCTTTTTCTAAATGATATGAAGCAATCAACGACACACTAAAAGACCACACAACAATCATCCCCATGATGCGTACAAAATGGGTCTTTTTGGAGGGTTTTATTGGCGCTCAAGAAAAATCCAAACTGTTGCTCAGAACCCAGGCCCAGAAAAGCAAAAAAGGCTGCCAGACAATCTCTCGGGATGCCCAGAAGACAAACTACATTCAAAATGACATCAAGGATGACTTAATAGCTCAACGTTTTTTAACTACAGATCAGAGAGCCTCGATAAAAGAAAATATCCTTAAAAGTGGGCCAGCCAGAACAGAAAATAGTATTAAATCCAAAGAGCAAGCCACTGATCAATCAACAATTATTCCTAATAGATCTGGAAACAAGTCAGTAGTACAAAAGGAAAATGGTTGTGTAGTGCAAAGGTTGGAAGGCCAAATTGAAGAAACCTCACAACACAATCAAGGTATGAACAAACAACGTCTGGCTAAACAACAGACACACAGCAACCAAGATTATCCAATCTTGAAACACCTAAAATGACTATGGTCAAGGATAGACCAAACCCTAGACCTATTGAAACGGAAAGTACCAACTGTAAGGGGCGGCTCGTAATAAAAGAGAGCCATAATGGGAAGACCATCCTATTACGGCCCCTAGACAACAAAGTATCAAATTCGACGGAACCACTCCAACATCTAAAATAAACCCGATGTCCAGAACCAATACAAGGTCTTTTACCAAAAGAGTGGTAGAAGTAACTGATAACATCCCAGAATTAATGGAATTATCAGAATACTCGATTGAAACCTCTGAATCTGACATTCCACAATACCAAACTGAAGACATAAAAAAAACGTCTACAGAAGAACCCGTGGAAAAAAAACAATTTGCAAACCAAAACACAGGGAAATTGGCCCCAATTTTCTTGACAATATTGGAAAAAAGAGAAACGATTGTTGCTATACAAGGACTCATGGCTAAACGGCTATCTCGAGTATCACTAGACGTCATCCACAGATGTGAGAAAATGTTCCAAGGGGAATCCCAAAGAGCAGAGTATAAGAACAAGCCTGGTTCTCCAACTTCCAGATGCAAAACCAGAGATGAACACCAATATAAAGACCCTAAAAACAGCAAAAAAGGAAGAATTCAAGACAATTCTCTGAAGACAGGATTTCGAGCAGGAGAAAAACCTTTACTATCACAAAAAAGGAGCCTAACTCTAGAACTACATAAGTTGGTTATAATCAATCCCATAGAAGCTCGATTGTACGTTCTCTTAAAGTAGAGAGGCTACTCGACAAAAGAGACAACCTGATACTGAATAGGAAAAATGTGGTGAAATTACTACATTGAATCCCAAACCTGCGCCATCTAATATCAGACGATTTAAAAATAGTGGAATTTGGAGAAAAGAACCATACAGACATGGTCTATCTGCACATCGCCTCCACGGTGGTGAAACAAATGTTGATAGACGCCACAGGCAGCCTTAGAATTTTGGGATTTGATTTAACCCAAGTAGATGGTGGTAAAAGAACAGAATCAACCAGAAGTAAAGAGAAGTCGCGTATAAAAGTTATGGAAATGGATAACCAAACATCAATGGATTCGTTAACAAAAAAAAAAGGTCTTCAGTAAATGAACCTGACGATAACTCGTTCAAAGACCCTTTGGGTAATGGTAGATTTCCAAACGGCCCACAATCAACTTTTGCGGCCACGTTTAACACATCTATTAACCAAACAGAAAAAAAGCTAAATCTTAATGGGAAAATCTCTACAACAAACGCAAACCGGGAAGAACAAAGAAAATGGTATTGGATCCCAGGAATACTAGACAAACATCAAAGAGAATAGCCACCCAAGTTTGAGGATTTCAAATCAAATACAGTCCCAGATGCAAAGGTGAAAAGAAAAAATCAAGCCTTCATAAAGATTGCCTACTGGAACACTAGAGGCTTTAAACATCTGACCACAGAGAGTGACGTAAACCTGGACGAATGCCACATCTTATGTCTACAGGAAACATGGTTGACCACTAAACCTTAATTGGATGGCTACGACCTGATATTGGCACAGGCTGTAAAAGGCATTAAAGGTAGACCTTCATCTGGCCTAGTAACATCCCTTAAATCGGGATCCGGCTTGATCTATGAAAAAACCTTATCCTTCGGTGCCCATTGTCTTGCACTTTTGGTAAAATGGCTTAACCCTCCTTTCGAAACTACAAACGGAACCAATTGTAACATGTTACTCCTGAATTGTTACTGGAATCCTCAGGCTATTGAGACATTGGATTTTATTAAAATAATGACATCTACAATAGACGAAGAATAAAAGAAGATGTCGAGTGCTCTCTCATTTGTGGTGATCTAAACGCAATTTGCCATAATTTACAGTGAGACCAAGGGCAAAACATGCAGTTACCATCGAAAACGAGAGGTTCTCATTGGTCTTTTCTGATGAAGTCTTGTGATATGCGCCAGCTAAAAAATGAAAATCTTGGTATCATTCAAAAGGTTCCAACATGGTAAAGAGGGTCCCAAGTTGCGGACCTTGATAACGTATCGCTCTAAAGAGTTACTCCTTCAACTGAACAACGACATAGTCATTAAGACAACAAACAGTGACCATAATTTGATATGTGCCACTTGGTCAACACCCCTGAAATCAGAAAAGTCGGACCTAGATTTTGAACTGGAAGTGAATTCTAATGGGAATCGGCTAAGTTTAAAAGAGAAAGACATCAAGACATTAACTAACAGTTACATAAGATCTAGAAATAAGATAGACACAGAGAACTTAAAAAACGAGATGGAGTATATCTCTGCTAGAATGTTTCAGAAAGGAAAAAATCAAAGGAAAATTGGTGGTCGGAGATATTCTACATGTATACGACATAATCCTGGTATAAAAGAGACGAGAAATGAGACGAATAAAACGAGCCGCAGCTAAAACTCAAGCGCAACACCTTAAAAAACAAGCGAAGGACGCATGTAGTTCTTATGAAAAACTGGTTAAAATCGCAAAGCCACGCCATGTTACAACATGACTCAGAGCAAATGTTAAGAGCGTTGTCTAGCAAAAAATTGAAAGACTTCTGGTCATTAATCAAAAAGAAAACGATTAATAGTGTAAACCAGAAACAAAACGTTGGCGAAGAGGCTTGGGAAATCCATTTCTCTACATTGTTTAAAGATCCAATTCCAGTGAAACGAAATCCTCAGTCTGAATCAGCATGTACCTGGTCAATTACCCATGATGTGGAATCAATCCTGTGGAAAATAACGAAGTTAAATAGTTCTAGGGCACCTGGCCCTGATGGCTTGTCCAACGCAATGCTCAAGCAACTTCCTGAGGAATGGGCGTATTTCATTCACTCCGTCTTTAAATAAGTTATGCAGAACAGGACCCTTCCCACATCATGGAAAACAGCGGTGGTGGTCCCCATCTTTAAAAGAGGAAACAAAAAATATCCAAAAAATTACCGCCCAATAGCACTTTTAGACGTTATCGGAAAGCTATTCAGCTCACTACTGTTGTCGCTATTCCAAGAATGGACACAGAAAGAGGGATGGATAGATAATTTCCAAACAGGTTTCGTAAAAGGAATAGGTACTTCAGCTAACATTCTTCTACTTAGTATTTTGAAAGGGAAAACACAAAAAGGCAAAAGTAAGATTTACATAGCGTTTTTTGACCTGGTCCAGGGTTTTGACCAGGTCAACCGTGCTTTGGCCTGGGACAAACTAGCAGAAAGGTACGGTACAAACAATATAATGGAACCACTTATTGCGTTCCATTCTGAAACCTCAATCAGAGTGCGTCTAAATCAAACAGGGCTACTATCCTCCCTCAAATATTGAAACATCAAGAGCGGTTAAGCAGGGGTGCCTCTTGGCCCCTGCAATCTATAACTTTTCATATCGGATATTGAAGATTTAAAAAAAGAAGTAAGATCGTTCCCACCTACTGTTGGAAAAACAAGAATAAAAAGACTTCTTTGCGAAGATTACCTAATCTTGATTGACCAGACTGAAATAGGGTTGCAACGACAACTGCATAGCCTGCAGAGATACACTGAGAAAAACCATCTGGAAATAAATCAAGAAAAAACAAAAGTGCTGTGCTTGGAAAAAGGCATCACAAGAAAAGACCACTTTACATTTTTTTAACAGTTCGATTCTGTTAGATTTCAGGTACCATTTAAATACCTCAGAGTCATCGTTAGTAACAGTCGTATCGAGACACCAATTGAGGAAATGTTATTAGAAAAAGCTCAAACTCTGGCTACTCAGGCCAGGATGATGGACAGAAAATATGGCTGTTTTCTATTATTAGCGGTCATAAACTTCTACTGTGTGAAGGTCGTACCAACTCTGACTTATGGTGTTGAGGCTATGCCTTACATTCCAGACACCTTGTGGGAAAGACTTGAAGGAACATTCTGGAAGCAGACACTTAACCTCCTGAATTCAACAATGATATTGTTAATACGTAGAGAACTCAGCCTACCATCGTCGCGCTCTACTGTTGAATGGAACAGCCTGGCATTACTTAGGAAAATAACATCACCAACAAGTCCAACCATCTTCCAGATCATCAATCAAGAACTGACAAATGGATCCAGCGAAGTTCTGAAAGCATGGGTAATGAAGGCTAAAAAGAACTTGATAGAAATCGCCTACAAGGAAGCTGACCTGATGTTCATCCCCACTAAGGTAAAGAAAAAGCTAATGGAGCTGGACTGGACTTGCACGCTAGAAAAAGCAGCGTCAAATAAACTCACAAAGGGTTTGCCTATGAATAAACACAAACTCAACCAATTGTATTGCTACCTACTGAAATTCCCGACCGAAAATTCAGAGAAACCTTTATGAGGATGCGACGAAATGTACTCCTGACAAACGAAATACAAGCAATTCATGGAAAGTCCTTAACAAACACTTCTAGTTTCTGTGAAATACCGGACCAAGTAGAATCAATAAAACATTTTTGTACATTTTGCCAAGTCCTGCATAAGGAGCAACAAACATTTTTGGACCCATTGATGAGAGATTTTCAAACCCTAAAAGACAAAGATCGTTGGGATTTATTGATCAATGGAGAAAAGACTAAATGGGTGATTGGTATGGTTTCTTTCATTCGTGCTATCAATGTGTTTAATGAGGTATTAGAAAAATCTAATGATGAACAACATTTTCTTTTTAACGAACATAAACAGAGGGGGATCTGGATTTTGATATTGAAATTGGGAGTAAAATTCCAAATTGTGAAAACAATTAAAATGACCATAAAAAAATAAATAAATAAAATAACAACATAATTACAAAATGTGATGTGCAGGTAAAAGTCATAACGGCTGCAAACTGGATGAATGCCAGTTACCTCAATTCAGAAATCCTACTGGTGGGTACCCACATTCACATTTTCTCACTGCCCCTCTGATCGGGGAGAAGTAAATGAATTCCCTTGTGAGACAACAACCTTAAAACTATCCTTTACCCAATCACTACCTTTCAAACCTCGAATCAACCGTGTGACCAAAGCCACCTTTAATCATTACACATACACCAGCAGTCTCACGGGCACAATGCAGCCGCTATCTTTGCTCACACTTGCTCCCGCCTTGGCTATCACTAATGCACTAGAATTTCATTTGCTTGAAAAAACACTCTGGCAACTCCAACTGGTGCATAGTCATGGGGTCAGAATCCAGCTTCACTTCAAACACAGAGAGCACAACTGACCAGCATTGACATTTCTCGAGTGGCCCCAACACAGAAAAGGGTTCAAACAATGATACCATCATGGGGACAGGGAAGTTCCCTGACCCGTCAGCATATGAACATTGGAGTAAACCTTCCGTTCAATAGATCCCAAGACTTTCATCATCAGTAAGTGTGACCCAATAAAGCTTGAAAAGCACCAGTCTGGTTTTTAAGGAGAGTAAGGCTGGAGCGGCTGACTTACTCACGACTACCCTAATCCCTACAAAATGTGCGATAAAAAGACACCAAACTCATATTGAATGTAGAAAACAAACAATCAGTTTCTCATGGGTTGCTTTAAAATGTCTCCTCCTGCATACCCCCAAAGCTCAGAAGAAGCATTCTGTATGGACAGAGACGCAGCCCAGTCCAGAGAACCTTGCTCTGTCACGTCTTCCCTAGAAATATAGACAAGTTCAGCAGAAACCGTAAAACAGGCAACATTTCCAAATACTATAGGCCTCATTACATGTTTGGAGGTGTGGGGGAAAAGTGGCGGTAATTCCGTCATCACCACTTTGCCTGCACAGCCAAATTGTAATTTTTGGTGGATTCGCCGCCAGCGAAATTGCCGTGCAGTAAATGGATGCATAGGGATTCCCCTAGTACACTACTGCCCCAATAAACACGGTTTTACTGCATTCGGGGGTCGTTTTGGTGACGATGGCGCCCAGTACGCATACCCTTGTAACAGATATCCACAACGCTGAAACATGGTCCCTCCTTACAAGTTTGGTGTAGCAGGAAAAAAGTGGCAGTAATTCCGTTGTCACCACTTTTCCGGCACCACCAAATAATAAACTTTTGGTGAATTTTCTACTGGTGGAATTATAGTGTGGTAAATTCACCTCTAGTTTGTTTCTGGAGGTAAATCCTCCATTTTACCTCCAGAAACATACAAAGCGGTAATTCCTCCAGGCAGGAAATCTGCCAAAAAAAACTCAGTGGGCTCATTACAAATATGGCGGTACGGTAACAACGGTGCCAGTAAGCTACCGGCACCGTTGCTACCGTACCGCCATACTACGAGTTCTGCGAGCGTGTGCCTTTCTGCCCATCAGGTCTGACCTGGCGGGCAGACCGGCACCCGCTCGCAGACTTTGACGGTAGCACCGGCACCGTTCTTAACGGTGCCGGTGCTACCATGCTCCCCATTCCCATTGAGTCCTATGGCACTCGATGGGAATAGGGAATATTTTTTTTTTCGCCGGAAAAAAAATTACTCCGCCGGCAGCCGTGCCGGTTTTACCGGCACGGCTACCGCCAGAGTCATAATGAGGCCCATTGAATCCAATGGACTCTACAAAAAGGGCATTACCACCATTTATAATCTTGTGGTAACTCCATGGGACCATGTGGCGATAACTGTAGTTGAGTTTGGTGGTATTTTGGCAGATTTACCACCGAAATACCTCATAATGCAGTTCTATCTACTTTAGCGGCCTGTATAATTATGATTTTGTGAAACCATAAGCAAGAAAAATACCGTCATTGGAATGCCGGCTTTATGCCAACACCAAACAGTGTTACTGGTGCCTGCGGTATTTCACCATTGGCTTAGGAAGCCCCATGGGACTTAAGAAAGAGGAAGAACTCAAACATCACCAGTAACCTGCAGTAATGGTATTTTGTTGTGGTAGTATTTGCACTACTAACACTGTCAAACTCGTAGTGAACCCTTTGTCTTAAAAAAACCTCACCTTTACTGAATTCCCCACGCACCCATAGCGCCTACCCATGGATGTAGTTTAAGGCAATTCAAGTAACAGAGCTATTGTACATAATTCTTTAATTAATTCCTTCATTCTAATTCGCTCTGTGCGGGCTTCTTCAAAAAACTAAAATTAAACTAATTTGAACTTTAAGAAATTGCCCGATATGGGATAGGTGCAGACTCCGTGGGTGACAAAGGTTTTTAAAGCCCCATCCTCAGAGGAGAAAACTGTGTTCAGTGAGGTGGTGTGCTTGCCACCCTCCAGTGACAGCTTTTTCAGAGCCACCAGAACAGATGCTACTCCTAGTAGCCATCCATTTCTTTTTCCATATTTTGACTGTTTGTTTTGGGCAGCCATTATTTGAGGCTTGAAGCAGTTGGAGCAGGACATGTTTGGGTCATTAGCAGTGGGGGAGGCCACTTGCATCTCAAAGTGATATCCCCACAAGCTGTAGCACACTGTTTGTGCTGAACTGTACTGCTTTACAAGTTTTTGCAATCAATTGCACAGTACAACCCTTATCTTAAACTTTACGCCACTAGTCAATTTCCATAACATCTGTTTAGTTTTCTGTGGGAACGCGACATGTAATAGGCTGCATGCCAGTATCAAACAATATCAAAGAGCAAGAGACTTTATCAAATGTACTTAACCCAAAGGAGAGATTATAACCATCTCAAGGTTTCCCAAGTGAGGCGTGATGTGCTCAGCGTGTCTTGCTTTTTCTTTCCAATCACTTTGAATTCTGGGACTTGTAGTCCTCAGTTAAGCATGGGGGGAAAACTACAACTACTATACACGAGTATAGAATGACAAACTAAAAAGCCAGGACTTATAGAACAGCACAATCCCTACAGAGTACCACTTGAAATCTTTGTTTCTGTATAGTATAAATAACTAGCACGGTCAGTAGGTCAGCCCCTACACATTTTTCCAGACCATTGCAAGGTTTGAGACTGATAAAACATGGGTGATTATGAACCACATGTCCTGCTCTCCCGCTCCCCGCAATCATGCCTTTTTTAGTTCAACTCACCCCGCTCCTGTGATCTCAATTCCAGCTGGGTCATCTTAAAACTGTGGGCCTACCCTCGCCCTACAGAAAATCTAGAAGTTGGCAACCATACGCAGTGTGTGTAGTTAAGCCCTTAAAGACACCTGTGGAAACAACATTGTTTGTGGGTGCAAAACAAAAGATGGCAAGGGAGGATGTGTAGCCTAGGAAGTCGCACACTGTGCAGCTAAAAAAAAATGGGTTCAAAGCCTGGTATGCCCGCTTGACCAGTAAATGTGATACCTTCGAATATCACTATGTGAATAGGCCTTATTTTCCTCTGCTGCCAACGTGTGGATTACACATTAGTGCACTACACAAAATGCATTACTCAGTTGTGGCTTCCATCATGATGATGGGGATACTTGCCTATGTCACCCCGTTCGTCCAACGCCACCTGTTTCATTTTTAGGGATTGCGGTGCTGCCTGGATATGTCAGAATACAGGATAACTCCCTGAAATCTGTTTTCCCCGGTCCAGCGAAGGCAAAATGAACATGCACGTATATTAACGAGTGTAGCATTCCAGTGCCTCCACTTTTTGTAGAGGCCATAGGTCTCTGCAATATTATGAGGCAGTCCAACTGGTTATGGCCGGGCCACTTTAGAAACGGGGCGGGGCAAACTTAGAAGCTCCACCCCCTCTGATCTACCGTGAGGGTTGTCTGGAAGGGAGCCCATATATCCTATCCCCCTTTCCACACCCGTCCTTGGCCTACCAAACACCACACCTCCCCCACCTCCCACCCTCTACCAGCCAGAATCAGCTCCTTGGTCTAGCATTACACATAAACAAACACATATATATACACACACACACAATTACACATTCACTCACGCATTTAAACCTCCCATTTACCATACACTCGCTCATTTACATGCGCACCCAGACCCCATACATCATACACTCATTCACGCATACTCATTCACACACACTCATTCATACATACACACTCCTTGCACACATGCATACATACATAATGAGCAAGCATGCAACAACATGCAACAACACCCTTTCACTCTGCTAGTTTCAGAAAAGGCTTCCCTCACCTCTCTGCCTAACAAAAAGCAAGTGTGCACATCAGCCCCCTCCCTGCGGATGTGAAAGAACACATAACGTTATGTCAGTCCCAGGAGGATAGCTCAGCGGCAACGTGTGCACATTGGAAGCAAGACAACACGAAGCAACACAGTTTCGACCCCTGCCCGTGCTTAGAAACCTCTGGGTGTTTAAGCGTGTTATAAATATGCAACTAAGACACACAAAAACCCAATTATGCAGCTAAAAAAACGAACAAATTCTGTAACAGCGCCTTGATGCCCGCGGGCTGTGTGAGCGCTTTAAAAATGTTAAATAAATAAATATGTTCGCTTGCATCCGTGGGGAGGGGACGGATGGGTGCATTTCATTTTTGTAAGGCCGTGCAGTGATGGAAGCCTTTCCTGAAACTAGCAGCTTTAAAGTTTTGCTGCGTTTGTGCAAATAGATGATTCGCACCAACACAGAAACAATGTAAAGCCGCTGGTTTTAGGAAAGGCTTCTCTGCCCTCTCTGAGTAACAAAAATCCCTGCCCCTCAGCTCAAATTTCAGGGTGCGGCTGAAGCACGGCCAGCTCAATGGAGTTGCGCGCCTGAAGCAGTGCCACTCAGTTTCCCTGATGAACTGACATCAAACTGAATTGTGCGTGGGGGCGTGGCCAGGAGCCTACAGATGAGGACGTAAGAGACGAGAGCTCCTCACCCCCCCAGTACCCCGAAATCCGTGATATTATCCTGGAGAGGCGCCAGGTACACATACAGAGGCTGTTAGCCTCGTTGAAGCAGGAAAGCAACCATATGCATCTACGACGGACGTGGCGATGCTAAACGGACTGATCTTCTTCTTGGCCGTCTCTGTGAACCTGGGCCGCCATCTTGAGTAAGACTGGATGTGTTCACAATACAGGAGAGACACTGGAGGGGTACTGGCTACTACAAATCTAAGAAAGGACTGTTTTTTTTTTTTACAATCGGAGGTTGGGGTCGGTTGGGGCCCCCATGCGGTCCCGTAAGCCCCCGCTCCCGACAGACACACACACACACACGTCTTGCCGGTTCGGGCTTCCCGGTCGCTCTGCTGCTCCTGGAACGCCCCGTTTATTTATACAGCAGGCGGCGGCGTGCAACGTCACGCCGCCTCGTGCAAATCATATCACGGGGCAGCGCCACACTCCTCCTTTTTCCAGGAGAACACAAAACTACATTGAACACAATATAATCCACACGAACACGGCTTCACTCAATAACACAACTTGCCCAAAACCCCTTTATTGTCAGCGACCCGGATCCCCTTACTCAGGTTGGTTAACCAACAGTCCCAAAATATAGTCGCTGAGGTAAGTGGGTTTCCCTCGCCCAGCCCTCTGGGGGTACCTCATGCTCACCTCCGGCACATGAAGTCTTTCAGCAGGCGTCTCCCTGACAGGGGATGCAGGGGTGCCGGAGGGACCTCCTCTGTCCTCCGGTATCTCCCCCACGTCCGGTTCCAGCGGCGGTTCAGTTCTTGAGTCACCCAGTTTCTTGAAAAAACTGACATTGCGGGTGACAACAGACCTTCCGTCGGATGCCGTTACCATGGACCCCTTTACGGCCACCACATCCAACGGCTCCGGCTCACAGGGGAGCGACAGCTTTCCATGGGGGTGTCGATTACGGATGAGGACTTCGTCCCCCGGTGCCAGCCGCTGGGGGCGGAGCCTTTTTCGCATGTTTTCCTGCTCAGTCCTCCCCCGCCAGTCTGCCTCGACCTGTTGATTGTCAATTACCCCCGGTTCCTTCTCTCTGACCTCGGGTAATAGTCCCCGGGTGCACTGCCTGAACAGGGCCTCTGCTGGAGCGACCCCCGTGGATGCATGGGGGGTGTTGCGGTACACCCTAAGAAACTGATACAGGGCTCGCTGTAGTGACTGTCCTTGTCCCTGTGCAATTCTGAAAGTCTTGTTGAGCGTCCGCATCAGTCTCTCAGCATCTCCGTTGGCCCTGGGCCACAACGGGGATACCTTCCGGTGCTGGACCCCACAGGTCTCCATGAGTTCTGCAAAACGTTCACTTTGGAACGGCGATCCATTGTCCGAGCACAAGGTGTGGGGAAACTCATGAGCTGCGAACACTTTCTCCACAGCCACGACCACATGCTCGAAGGCCACCGACTCGACAAACTCCACCTCCGGATATCGGGAATATTTGTCCACGATTGCCAGAAAATGGGTGTCCACAGACGTCGACCCGAAGTCCGCATGGACGACCTCCCACGGCCGCGCGTGCCCCGGGGCATTGCTTCAATTGCTGGCTTTCGCTGTAAAGGAGATGCCGCCTGACACCATATGCAGGCCGCCACAAAGTCGTCGACCTTGCGCTCCATTTCAGGAAACCTGACCTTCAGACGCAGCCTGGCCTTGGTCTTGGCGGCGCCCTGGTGCCCATGGTGAGCCAGAGCGATCACGTCTTGCACCTTTGCCTGGGGGACCACGATCCGGTCGCCTCGCAGCAGCAGGCCAGACGCCGAGAACGAGAGCTCCTCCTTAACTTTCCACAGCTGCTCGAGTGCTGTCTTGGCCTCCTGGGTCCGCCCCGCCAGGGATTCTAGGACAGACTTCCCCGAGCCGTGCTGCATGGAGTGCTGGAGGATCTTGAAACACTCGTCTTCGGCAGCTGCTGCTTCCAGCTTTGAGAGAGGCATTGCGTTAGGCGTAGCTGCCTCCACCACCATTCAGACGTGATCGTCGGCTTCCTCCTCGCAGGTGTCATACTCCTCTCCCCCATGCACTCCCGGATGTGATGAGAGATAATCTGCTGCGTTGTTGGCGCATGGCCGGTACACCAGTGTCACTCCGTATTCGAGAAGGGCGAGCATCCACCTCTCGATTCTGACCGGTGGCTTGGAGGATGACCCTGCCAGAATGGGCAGCAGGGGCTTGTGGTCCGTCACCACCGTCACTGGACGCCCCAAGACGTAGAGGCGAAAGTGTCTGCAGCCCCAGAGGACTGCCAGAGCCTCATGCTCAATCTGCGAGTATCTTTGTTCAGTTTCAGAGAGCGCTTTGCTGGCTAGGCCACTGGCCGGATGCTCCCGTCCCGGTCCACCTGAGTTAAGACGGCCCCCAGACCAAATGGACTGGCGTCCACAACGATTTCCGATGTTAGCGTCGGATCGAAAAACGCCATGGTGTCCTCCGCTGTCAGGGCGCTTTTGATGTCTTCAAAGGCCGCTTGCTCAAGCGCGCCCCAGTGCCAGGCGACTCTTTTTTCGTCAGGGCCCTGAGCGGTTCTGATCTCGAGGCAAGGTTCTGGATGAAGCGCCCACAGTATGTCACCATGCCAAGGAAACTCCTGATGTCCGAAGCCGACTCTGGAGGCTGTGCTTTCTTAATGTCCTGGACCTTCCTCGGGTCTGGTGACACACCCCCTTCTTTAAAGACGAAGCCGAAGAATTCGATGGAAGGGCGCAGGAACTCACACTTGTCCCTGTGAAGGGTGAGACGTAGCGATTGCAGTCTTTCAAAAGTCTTCCCCAGCTTCCGCAGATGGTCCACCTCGGTCTTTGCGAACACCAGAATATCATTGCTGATGTTTAAGACACCCTCCAGGTCTGCGAGGGCACCTCGAATAATATTCTGAAAGACCTCCGCAGCCGATGATACTCCAAAGCTGAGTCTCTTGTATCGGTAGAGCCCCCTGTGAGTGGTGAAGTTGGTGATATACCGAGGCTCCGGATGGAGAACGACCTGGTGATATCCTGCTCGGAGATCTAATTTGGAGAAGAAACGAGCCCCTTGCACCTCCGCAATAATGTTATCGATGGTAGGGGTGAGATGCCGCTCCCTCTTGATGGCCTTATTGGGGAGCCTCATATCTACACAAATGCGGACAGAGTCAGGTTGCTTGGGCTTCCTAGCCACAACAATCGGGGATACCCAAGGAGTGGGGCCCTCCACTTTTTCAATAATGTCCAAGTTCATCAGGTTGTCCAGCTCCTTATCCACCTGCTCCCTGAGATGGAACGGTACCCTCTGGTGTTTCAGGGCAACGGGCTGCACAGACTCGTCGATGTGCAACCGCACCGGGTCACCAGTCATCATTCCAATGCATATTTATCGAGTAAGTCATTGATGTCTTTGAGATACACCGAGTACGCAAAGCTGACAATTCTGAGGGCCTCCGCAGCCGCACAGCTTAGCAGAGTGTTGTTGCTCACGGGCGTCACGTAGAACCGGGCTTTGATCTGCGAGTCCTCATGCTCCACCTTCGCTATGAAGGCACCGTCCAGTGGTATCGGTTCCAGTCCTCCAAACGCAAATATACGGGCCCTCGGTGTGAGCAGCTTCGGGGGGGATTCAAGGGTGTCATGGTGCCCCCTGGCCATCCCATTGACCGAGGCTCCTGTGTCCACCAGCACCGGGACAGGCGAATGATTAATCTGAACCACACACCTCAGCTGCCTTCTGTTCTTTCCACTGGAGACAAAGAAAATGTTCTCTTCATCTTCCTCTGCCTCCTCCTCCTCCTCCTCCTCCTGGACATCCTCCCCGCCCTGGTCCACCTGGACCACATTCGGTGGGCGATTCTGGCGCGGGACCCAAACTCGAGCCTGTCCTCTCGGCACCAACACAGGCAGGGCAGCCCTGCATACCCTCGAAAAATGGTCAGGCAGGCCACACCTACCACATGTCTTTCCAGCTGCCGGACACTGTGAGGGAGGTCGTATCTGCACTTCTGGCACGATTCCGCCGCTCTCCCTGCTCTGTCCCGGGATCCCACCCCAGGTCTTCTCACTCCTCTTCCACCACGCCACAAGGCACACACCTCCTCAGACTTTACTGAGCGGGATCCCGCCTCCATCTTAGTTGCTCGAGCTTCTGCCACCTCATGGCAGCGGCCGAGTTCCAGTATGCGGGGCAGAGTGATACCTGGCTCTCTCAGGACCTGCCTCCTGAGTTTGCCTGAGGAGCACGCCTGAATTAGCATCGTGCAAATCATATCCTCTGCGTCTCCCCACGCACAGCCCTGGGAGAGGCGACGCAGGCGCCCATAAAAAGTGTCCAATGTTTCATCGTCCTTTTGCTTGGCCAAGAGCATGACAAACCTTTCATAGTCCACGTTGGCTAGGGGCAGGAAATGGGCCAGGAGTGCCGCCTTGGCTGCGTCATAGCTGCCAACCCCCGCAGGAAGCGACTCGAAAATTTCCTGGACCATCGGCCCAGCGGAGTACAGCATCGTGGCCACCCTGCTGTTGTCATCCGTCACCTGGGCGGCCCGGAAGTACATGTCAAGACGACCAATCCATCTCCTCCACCTAGGCCCCATGCTGGACGGCGGGCCCGAGGCATCACATTCTGGGATGGGCTGCAGGGCTGCATGGGCTCGTGCTTGGGTCATGATGGGAGGCCCTGGCTGGGCAACTGGCTGCACAATCAGTGGCCCTTGAGGCGCAGGAGCTTGACCGCCTACTTGAGGTTGAGGGGGTGGCTGTGGAGCGGCCACTGGCTGTATAGCTGGAATCACTGGAGCCTGAGGAGCTTGTTGTTGACCCCCCGCTTGGCCACCGTCCTGGGGAGGTGGTGCAGCTGCAAGGTGCCCACCGTCCCGCCCACCAGCGCCACTCATGGGCCTGAGTGCGCAGGCACCCCCACACTGGGACCTGGGGGCCGCATCTCAGTCACCCACCACCACCACGCACCTGGATGCCCCTTCCACAGGCACAGCAACAGTCCAACCTGGGAAAGTATGGTGGAATCTTGCCTTCGGCTTTGATGAATAGAAGAGATGACTGCCCACTGCAGTACTCTGCCCTGATGATGAAGAGGACGAAGAGGAGGCCACAGCAGCCTGATGATGAAGAGGACGAAGAAGCACAGTGCCCCTCCACTTCAGCAACACCAGTGGTGTAAATGTTCCAAAAATTGGTTGAAGGACAGAAGAAGAAAAACTGGGCTAGGCAGGCCCTGCCATGTTAGCCCTTCTCCTTGCTCTCACTCGACGTAGGAGGCCCAAATGTGAAGTAAAATTCAAAAATTGGGCATGTATATGCAGGTTAGACTGCCTGCACGCAGTTTGTCCAGAAATTAGACCTGGATCACCTTCCCCATCCCAACCGGAGCTTGGAGAAGTTCCACGATCGTTTTAACAAAATGGCCGCCAGCCGCGTGTGCGATCCGCAGCCACGGCGTGAAACGAAATGTCATCCGTTTTGTTTTAGAAAAATTGTGACATCGATCACCGCCGGGCCCGGGTATCCGCATCCACTCGTCGCCACTGTTGGGGGTCGGTCGGGGCCCCCATGCGGTCCCGTAAGCCCCCGCTCCCGACAGACACACACACACACACACACACACACACACACAAACACGTCTTGCCGGTTTGGGCTTCCCAGTTGCTCTGCTGCGGCCGGGAACACCCCGTTTATTTATACAGCACGCGGCGGCGTGCAACGTCACGCCGCCGCGTGCAAGTCACATCATGGGGCAGCACCAGAGGGCCGTGCCCCTTGCAACAAATGCCATCTACAGAAAGATCCTAACACCTCTCATAACTCGCCCTTAGGCATCTGGAACCCACTGTCTAGATTCCTCGAGAACTGCCGCCCTCGGTCTGCAACAAAGTAACACCAACACTTATTTTCTGAAAAAATATATATAACATTGTTTTATTACAAAAATGTTTTCTTAAAAAATCTTTTAAAATACATAACCAACACATTGATTCTCAGTATTTTGTACAAAGAAAAACAACTCAGAAAGAGAAGAAAAAAAGGGAAAATGTATAAAGTAGCAGTGCTAGGATCGGACTCAGACAAAAACTGTGATCTATATAAATATGTTTACCTATATGTTAAAAACCAACACCATTAATAAACAAGAAAAGATTACTGAGGACAAAATGTGATTTCATACGTAATCAGAACAAAACTACAAACAACATTTAATTGTATACTAATCAAAACAGACGACACAAATTGCATTATAAGCATCCATAACAGATGTAAAAAATGTTTTTTATTTATTTATTGTATATTGGTTTGAAAAAAACCTTTACAAATTTTCATTATCAAAACGTAAAATTGTACAAAAATACATTTTATCATTTTTCACCTCCATTTTAAAACATCATTTTACACATATAATAGGCATTTTACACCCGACAACTAAAAGGACTCACATACAAGTCTTCAATTCTTTTCTTTCTGCTAAAAAAACAAAAATAAAAAATTACGGTAATTAAGATTCTTTGATTTTTCCTCATCCATAATTGGAGACCTCAACTGTACATAATTCCCTTTTCCATCTAACTACATACATTTGGTCATTTTTCCCAGGCATATATCAGTGTGACCACCCATGACAGATTTCCATCCTTCTATGTAACTTTGCATACATTTGCCAAAAACGCTATCACCCTTATTTTTAGTATGATATTGCGACCATGTAGCATTTCAAACCAGATTTGCTCTCTAAATACACACGAGGTATCCGTGACAAATTCAGCAAAGTAGGCAAGTCTTTCATTCTTTAGCATGGTACAGCCTAACAGCAAATGTGACAAAGATTCAGGAAGATCTTCAGACTTGCAGAATCTACATACTTTCAAATTCTGTGGGATCAATTTTCTTATTGCACATATTTCATTGGTATTCATTACATTCATTCTGAATCTCATAATACTGTGTCTCAAATTCCGTGAAGGACATTTTAGTAGGTATTGCTCAGGTATTGGGAACCATTTCCAGACCGATAGTACTTGCGCATACAGTTTTGAGTTTATTATTACAGAATTATTCGCAACCCAATCGAAGGCTTTGATCAATGTTTTGATTTTGTCAGGTCTTTTTAAGAGGACATTCACTGTAACACCCATATTTCTCAGGATCTTTTCCACCTCTGCCTTCAAGTTAGACATATATGTCCCCGTATCATTCCTACAAACTTGGTATATTGAATTCTGTTTGGCAAGAACACATTTTCTATAAATCATCGCTTTTTTGCAATCCATGCAGCATTTTAATGAATTAAAACCAAACTCATATCTTATTGACTCCATCGGTATACATTTTGGCAGAAAAAATAGTAGCTTTTTCCAAATTCTTGATTCAAAACTTTTTAGCTGTAAAACTTCTTTCTCTGGGTAGAATTCAAGACCATAAGACAGTCTTGGTACCACCTTCATTAGATAGAAATCTCTACAGGCATTCATCGAAAATTTACCATACTTGCTTTCAATAACTCTCATTTGGTTTGCCGCATCAGTAGTTTTTGCTTCCAAACATTGTTTCACAAAACTATATGACATATTACTAACAAAAGAATAACCCAAGTACTTGAATGCATTCTGTAGGGGGACTGCGATACCCTCAACATACCAAACCGGATTTGCACATTTCTTTTTACTTTCACCTAGGTTAATGACCACTGTTTTCTGCGGATTAATTTTCAATTTCAGATCACTTATAAATCTAACAAAAGCATCAATAAGCCTCTGAAGACCAATTTTAGTTCTGTCAAAAAGAATGAAATCGTCCGCATAAGCCAACCATTTAATCTCAATTCCACCAACCCTGGGGGATAATAGGCCCGCAGGGTCCAGTCTTGCATTCGCAACAGAGACGTATAGGTTAAATAAGATTGCTGCCAATGCACAGCCTTGTTTCAAACCATTCTTTGCATGAATTTCCTTAGACATCAGTCCATCATTATTAAGTCGCACCTTTAGAGTTGTGTTTGAATACAGGTGCATGATCATGGAAAGTAAGCCGCCCTCTATGTTTAACCTTGCCAATTTCTGCCATAAAAGAAGCCTATCCACCGTATCAAATGCAGCCGAAAGGTCCATTGAGGCAGCATAAATTGGTCCATTCCCCTTTTTGGATCTTTGATTCTGCATAATTGTAAGTACTAAGCCCCCAGCATCAGTTCCTAAGTTTTTACGAAAACCCATCTGTCTGATATCTAGTATATCTTTATCTTCCATCCATTTTAATAAACTCTCTAAAATTATGGCCGAAAAGATCTTTGTCTCTATATTTAATAAAGATATTGGTCTGTAATTAATCGCACTCTGTCTGTTCCCTTTTTATAGATCAGGATTACGTAAGAAACTTTCCAGGAAACTGGCATAGTTTGCGTCTCAATTACATTTTTAAATAGTATGTGGAGTATTTTCGCCCACATCCTTTCATTCTGCTTTATCACCGCCATGGACAAATTATTGGGTCCCGGGGTGCCGGAGGCTTTCATTTTCTTTATTATGGATAATATTTTTTCCACAGAGACATCAAGGGACCATTGACAGGTCGTCTTTTCAAACATATAATCCTCATTACCCGAGCGGGCATACAACTTCTCAAAGTGTTCACACCATACCTTTTCACTGATTGGATTAGTGTTTAATTGGGATTGAGTGATCTCAGTACTATTGATGATGGCCCAATAATTTCGCGAGTTGCTTTCCTTCATTGCATTCAGCATTTTTTCACCATCCTTCTGTAATAAGTAGGCTTGATGGTGCAGCCTCCAGTTCCTATAGGCTTGACGTCTCCGTCTACATTGCTCCCTTACATCCTCAACAGGTATTTTTTGTTTTTTTATGACACGGAGATCTTTGTTCAACCATGCCCTTTGCATCTTAATCTCAAGATCAAAGGCGTGCCTATGATTTTTATCTTTTAGCGCTATTCTGGCTGTTGGTTGCTCCACCTTGGCCATGGTTGTACCCAAGAGCTCACTAAATTTGTCACCCGAGTATTGGGTCTTTTTTACCTCCATAGTACGTTTCTCAAAATCATGCATCATCATAGCATTAAATTTCGCTGTTTTTTTCATGTTCCACTTAATTCTCGAACCTCTAACATTAACAGTTGTTTGGGCACAATATGCTTTGGTAAGGTTATTTTGTTTCTTTATATTTATGTACATTGATAACATTGCATGATCACTTTCTAAATTGTCTTCCACATGCATACTGGTCCTATTACCAATTAGATGTTCGCTTGCGAAAATGAAATCAATAATTGAGGAAAGTCCACGCGCCTTCCAAGTGGGTTTGTCATTAAACAACCGTATCAGCCCCCATGAGTTTGCAAAGTTACACCATAGGGCTCCTCTCTTTCGTTTATTATCTAATCGCCTTCTTTGGTTGCAACACCCACTTAATCTTGCTGCTCTTTCGCTACTTGTTACATCGCAATCCGCATTTAAATCGCCTGCTAGAATTATCAAACCATTTGGGGTCGCCACTATCCATTCATCTAGCAGTACATTCAGGTCGTACATCAATTTTTCAAGCATACAATCATCATTTTCTACATCATTCCAATAGATATTAATGATCATGAGGTGAATAATGTTCTCTTTAGTTAGGATTTTAAAATTGGCCATTAGGCATGACTCATGTACATGCGTCTCTTTTATCAAAGATATATCTGGGTCATTACGGTACGCAAGCGCCATGCCACCCTTCGGGCGACCTCTCGTGCCCTTCGTACCAGGCAAACAGAGGACAACAAATCCGTCCCAGAGAAGTGAACCACATGCCCAAGTTTCCTGTAACAAAACAAAGTCAAATTTCTCTAAATTCATACATACTTTTTTGTTTTGTACCAGGTGTGTGTGTCCTCTAGAATTTCAGGATATCAATTTAAAAAAACTGTCATCGCTAAAGGGATTTACCCAATCCCTTTAGTTGTTCCAAAGTATCTCTAAGAGAGTTCGCCATCAATCTCCATTCATCCATTTCACTTAGGGTTAAAAGCTCACCTCCTGCTTGATTCGCCGCCCTATATTTCTCTCTTGTATTATTATTACGGGGGTATTGCTCCAAAGTATCTCACACGTGTATTCTCACCATGATCAACATATTCATACGTATCAAACCTCCTCTTTTGCAGGGCCCCAGCTTCCTTGAGTATAAGAGCTCGCACCATGGGCGAAGTGATCACTAAACGCACAAAATCCATCCTATGAGGATCAATAAAATCCACTAGCTGAATATCGCATGAGGATACAAGAGTTAATTCTGGTATCTCTCTAAACAAATTCAAGATATAAGATCTATTTAAGATGGGATGATATCCATCATCAAACACATAATATACAATCAAACTTGGTTCACTAGATTCTTCAGGCCGTCTCACTTTATCATATAGATTACCATTCAGATTTTTCCTATTTGCATAATTATCGTATGCCATGTCCTGCATTCGATGCTGGTGCACCTCGCGCTCCCTAGTAGCGTCTTCATGAGGAGAACTAGTCGCCTCCTGTATACTCACATCAAGCCTAGGTTTTCCCCAGGACTCTTTACTCGGTTCATTATTTCTATTATTAAGCGACATATCATTTCCTGTGATTGCATTCTCTAAAGCGGGCAGTCTTCCTACTTTATTTGACAAAATTTCCTGAATTATTTCTCTCACACTTGAAACAGTCAAGGGCTGTTCTTTTTCCTCTGTGTCTTCTTTTTAAGATTGTACGATGTCACTCATTGACCTTATTTCTGGTACAGGCATTCGTGCTGGGCTATCTCTCCTTTTCTCTGCAGGGATTCGTTTGTCTTGAACCCCTTTATTTGTGCACGTCTGCTCTATAGGAAAGAATTCGTTACTAATTCTCTCAAGACTTCTCGCTTCCATAGATCTATCTCTTTGAGCACCCTTAAGCTCGTCATGTATTGTTCTTAAACTACTAGCATTCTCGACAATTTCCATTGGCTTATCGTTCCCGTTTGGCTCGCTGAAGGGTGTCTTTGTACGCATCCGAGCATCCGTGTTCTTGAATAAATCAAAGATATCCAGCATGCCCAGTTCTAAATTTTTCAAGTTAGTATCAATTCTATCAGTGACTATTTTATTTTTCATAGCATCTGATAAGTTGTTAACCGCATCCGAGTAGCTTGACACCTTTGGCTCATTAATAAGCTCTGTGTCAAGGATCGAAATCAAACTGGGATCAGTGATTGAGCCATTGCCAGAGCTCGGTTGGGCATTATTCCCCTCAAACTTGTTGTTCGTAGAATTTATACAGGTGATTCCTAACTTCGACCCTTTTCTCTTAAGCTTATCAGCGTCCATACATGCATCCACCACATCCTTTTTCTGTCCTGTAGCTGAGTTCACTCCCCGTGCTGAATCAGGGTTACGTGTCTCAATATCACTCAAGGACTTTAAGGCAGATGCATTCATGGCCTTTAGAGCACGAGCCTGTTTTTGTCTATTTTTTTTCATTTTTTTTTTAGAGATCCTGACATTAAATATATCCGCCACTCTGATAGGAGCATTGGCGGCTGCAGGAATATGCAAATCTCCCGTCAAGCTATCCTTCTTCCTAGTATTGTGCACCTCGATAACACTCTGTTCAATGTCACCCGTATCTGAACTAGGGAGAATTAGGTGTAACTCATCCGCGTCCTGATCCCCATTGTTCAGTGTATTAGGTGTAGTATTGGGGGCGCCTTCTCCTGACATTAATTTCCATTTTTTCATATTTTCAGCTAGCATTTCCGGGAGAGCTGTCAAGGCAAGCAAGATTTCTTTTAGAGTATGAGTCTGCGACTTCATTTCTTTTAGTATGAGATCCTGAATCTCATCCTTTCTCTCTGATCTCGGAGATTGACTGGGCTCACTTAGAGCTTCCTCTACATTCCCTATGTTCCGAACTTCATTCGAACATTGTGTAGATGAATCAAAGTGTTCGGATAAACCCAGTAAAGTTATTTCACCAGAGGTAAATATGTGAGGTGTGTCAATAAATGAGACAGTATCCAGTCTCTGCTCTTCATTGAACAGGGACTGAGAGGAGACAGGGATCACATCATTCAGATTTTCAACAATTAATCTGTCGGATTCATTTTGGGCACATTCAATTAGGTCCTCATCCGAATCGGAGGGTAGTGGAAGAGCTATTGCAATAGCATGCGCCATGCTCATACGGCGCGTTTTTATTATATTCATTGCTATAGCTGGGTCTCTTTTACCCCTGGCAAACTTCCTTTTCATTACTACTCTTATGATCTGTGTCGAAAAAAACCGTACCTTCAATCAAGCATACACACGTGATTACCTTCGCGTACCTTACTCAGATCGACTTCTTTCCCTCCAATAGATGTTTTACCTTTGTCAACTCGCTGCCCTGTTGTTAAGTCTTCGTACAGGCCTTCGATTATATAATTCAGCACACACACGTATGCACAACTGCACAACGCAGCAAACAGACAACAGCCGTACTTCGGGTACTTCCCAGGTGCGCGCGCAGGTGCGCAATGACCAGCGTATTTGACGCTACGAGTGGGCGGGGTCAGGGCGTGATTGCAAACGAAATGGCCAATCAGAACATCTGAAAGAGGAGGGGCAAAGCATCAGTAACAAACACACCTCGTCCTCTTCCTTATTATTCAGAACCGTTATAACAGATAGCTTTTAGCTATTAAAGTTTAGCTATTAAAGTTTATACGTCATGCACCTCAGAGTCAGGCAACTTCCGTGTTGCCTTTATGTACGTCCTGACCGCTTCTTCTACGAGGTATTTTGACGCCGCGAAGAACGGCGTCTCAGTGGCGTTCTTAATCCAGCAGTCCGAGCTGTCCCAGCGTTCCCAGCCAACAGCCGTACTTCGGGTACTTCCCAGGTGCGCGCGCAGGTGCGCAATGACCAGCGTATTTGACGCTACGAGTGGGCGGGGTCAGGGCGTGATTGCAAACGAAATGGCCAATCAGAAAATCTGAAAGAGGAGGGGCAAAGCATCAGTAACAAACACACCTCGTCCTCTTCCTTATTATTCAGAACCGTTATAACAGATAGCTTTTAGCTATTAAAGTTTAGCTATTAAAGTTTATACGTCATGCACCTCAGAGTCAGGCAACTTCCGTGTTGCCTTTATGTACGTCCTGACCGCTTCTTCTACGAGGTATTTTGACGCCGCGAAGAACGGCGTCTCAGTGGTGTTCTTAATCCAGCAGTCCGAGCTGTCCCAGCGTTCCCAGCCAACAGTCGTACTTCGGGTACTTCCCAGGTGCGCGCGCAGGTGCGCAATGACCAGCGTATTTGACGCTACGAGTGGGCGGGGTCAGGGCGTGATTGCAAACGAAATGGCCAATCAGAACATCTCAGAGTCAGGCAACTTCCGTGTTGCCTTTATGTACGTCCTGACCGCTTCTTCTACGAGGTATTTTGACGCCGCGAAGAACGGCGTCTCAGTGGCGTTCTTAATCCAGCAGTCCGAGCTGTCCCAGCGTTCCCAGCCAACAGCCGTACTTCGGGTACTTCCCAGGTGCGCAATAAAATTACGATGTCTAATCTAGAATCTCATATACAAATAACAGGATTCTTTCAATGATGCTCAGTGCAGTTCAGCTTTTAGTGCCTTATTGATACTGTGACAATATTCTCACAGTCTTATTGACCTGACATGTTTCATTCCCATTCTCCACAGAAAGATTATTAGCAGGAAATTCATCAGGGGAATACTTTTTAATCTTCAATTAACATGTCTATAACCGAAATTGTTCAGTATACGTTCTGTGCAACTTCATGCAATCGGGAAGGCAGTTCTCATATAGTAGCTTCCTATTAGTGTGAAGCACTAACCTAAAAGGGGAGAGACAACAGAACAAATCAGTTGTACAGCTCTAGGAAAAATTACTAAAGCAGTCTACCTGACTTCAGAGGTAAATTCATAAGGTAGGGGCTTACCTCACTGCCGTCTTGTAAATAGTAGCAGGGGTAATGAGAAACACTTCTTATGTTGGAAGGCCTGTTCTCTAAAAAAGCAAGGTAAAAAAAGGACACACTTGGTCAGTAGGACAAACTGGCTTAACGTTATTTCTGAAGACAAAGCCAACACTTCTGTTTTAAATGAATGTGTCAGAACAGCTTGCCAATGAATGTACTTGGCTCTCGAATTTAAAAATGACACTATGCATCTTGTAAATTGACATTGAGTCACCTCCAAGGGACTCTAATACGTATTAATATGCAGGCGTTCACACACACATTGTGCCTGTTTGTATACCTTACTGATATTAGCAATCTTATAATTGGTGAAGAGCCATTATAATAAAACAGGAGATTTTTCTCAATGTTGCATGGCTCTTACCAATCACTGCATGGATTTTCTCAAATCAACAGCTATAACATGTCGCGCTTTCTTAGCTGCAGTGTTGTGAGGCTGATTTTTGTTGGCTTTTCACTGCCACGCTGTATTTGAGGTGCTGCTCTAGCTCTTTTGTAAAAACAAAAGAGAAGAGGACCACATGTTATATTTAGGATCTGTCATCTACATATAGAGCTAATGGCATGCTCTCAATACACCGTTTATGAGTAAGTTAGCCAAACTTGCTTTTACTTATTTTGGACGTATGCGCGTTCGGGAACTGTTTCCAAAACCTTCTGATGCTAACATTCATTCTTCGATCACGTGACTGGTTGCCGTAATGCCGCGTACCACCAATGGCGAAATCGCGTCTTTTAACTGTGTAAAAACAGTTGATGGTAGGGACTCCATACTCTGGAATACTCTTACTGATCTGGCATGTGATCAGAAGTGGCCGCCATGTTGGGTGTGAATAATCTATACCCAAACACAGTAACTGGTTAAATATAACCAGTCATAGGCTAGGTAACACCCGCGTTTATGTCTTTTTCTATTGCTCCACCAACTCACTCAAGAACAGTGGGAATTGAAAAGTTTTGTACTCGTCGCTATATTATTTTATAGATGATTTTTTAGCCGTTGTAAACAAATAAATTCGCATATATGCGTGAGTTCTTACAAAAACTACCAGGTTCACAACCTCTGGTTTTTTGCACCATACCATGCCAAACCTATGGCCTGCTCTGACCTGTTTCTAGTATTCTTCTCGGTTTTTAACCATAACCATATACCATATATTATGGCTTTAACACAGAAAATGAAAAAGAAAAACAAGGAAAGATAAATTTTTAATCCGAAGTTCGTACACATATAGAGATCGATGACATCCTGATGTCTCCTCCACATTCTTGTGTACAGAAATTTTAGGAGCTACAAGATTTGCTTAAACTACATCTAAAGCGTTTTCCAATCAATAAGCTCATTAAGCCCCGAGTCCACAGAATTACAAAGACAAATTAATCTTTGTTCTTTATCAAATAATCTTTTCTTATTTAATGCTGTGTCTTCTTTTTGGTCCATTTGTGTTAGTACGCTCCGTGTTAGGGACTCTGGTGTATGGTCCATGGCCAAAAAATTCCCACAAGTGGAGCTGTTATGTTCTTGTTTCTTATACAGCTCTTATGATTTGTGATTCTTTTTTTTTCTGTCATCCCGATATAGATTTTGCGGCAGGGACACCAAATCACATACACCACCCCGTGGGCACATGTATAGCCCATTGTCACCAGAGAGCAGCAGTACTGGTGAGCACTCAGGGCGCATTGGCACGTGCAGGAGCACTCTAACTGGGCAGGCTGCAGAGGGCACTGGAGGACGGAGACAGAGAGTCCTGGTGAAGGCCTGGATCACCGTGCGAGGGATTTGGAGAGTTTCCTCTCACTGGATGATATAGGATGGAGTGGACCGGTTATATCCTGTTGAGGCACTGAAGGGAACCGTGCCAGACACAAGTTAAGTGTATCGACTGGGGCAAACATCTGCAGGGTTTTTGATCTACTGCAGTGGTATGGTGCGTCTCATAATGGTAAAGGCCTGCAGAAGATAGAGCAGTTTGTGGGCCCCAAAAGTAAAGTGAAAAGACAGACTTCAGCCACCCAAGTTCCTTGCCCACCTTCGACCTCAGCCTCGGAGGGAATCACTTGTGTGGCCTTCTAGCCACACAAGACTCGAGGGAGTCAATGAGAATATGATCCTGGTTGTAGGATATGTTAACCTCGTGCAGGCTGACCTGAGGAAAGTAAATGAAAGGGTCACAGAGAAAGTTATGGGACTGGCTGTGGCCACTAGGATTCTGGAACACAGAGCAACGGACGTGGAGGGGAGATCCAGACAGTGTAATGTCCAGGTGCTGGGGATCCCAGAAGGTGAGGAGGGCCTGAGCATGGAACTGTTCCTGTAAAAATTGATTCTGGATACCCTGCAGATTAGGGGTCTCTTGAAGTTGTTCACCATAGAAAGGGCACACAGATTGCCGGAAAGGCATCCAGCCTGGGAGCCCCTCCTCAAGTGATAGTTTCTCAATTTCAGGGATAGGGATGCATTCAGGAGACAAGCAAGTGTGGACATTTCAAGGTGGGGGCCTCAAATATCCTGACCTTTCCAGACTTCACTCAGAAGGTCCAGAAACAGAGAAGATCCTTTGATCCAGTGAGAAGAAAGTTGTGTGACGAGAACTTCAAATATATGTAATGTATTTGACGAGTAGAGTGCTCACTTTGACATCCGTGCAAAGCCTGCTAACGCAGGTTTGAATCCCGGCGGGGCCAAACTCAGCCGTTCATCCTTCCGAGGTCGATAAATGAGCACCACACACTGTGGGTAATAATAAGCACCACTCAGATACCTGAGGGTTCGTAGCGCTATATAAATGCCAAATTATTATTATTATTATTGATTATTATTAATGATTATTATTATTATGTTCTTTCCTGCCAAATTGACAGTTCTGACTGATGGGAAGGATTTTAGTTTCTTGCCAGTGCAGGTGGTTTGGGACTGGTTGGAGGCCAGGGTGCCCTGGGTTTTTGGACTGAGAACACCAAGTGGAGCTAAAGGGGAGCACCCCAGCGCAGACACCTGGCACTCGATGAACCTGAGGTGCTCTGGATCTGGCTCTGAAGGTGTTTGATCGATGGATGCACGTCTTGGGACATCAAGGGAATGGGGGTTTGGAACTGATTTTTGGTGAGATCTGGATAAAGGGTGGTAGGCGAGAAACTATATAGTATTGTATAGGGTGCTGTTTTGCGGTAGGAGGTGATGGTAATAGCAATTTGCTGCTTGGGCTTTCCGCGCAGGAGGGACTCATCTGGAGGACGGTGGAGGAGGTTAGTCATCGAGTAAGAATCGCTGGGAATTTATGAGGACATGACCGGTGCAATAGGAGTATGTTACTTAGGTGATGTACCGTACTGAGGTCCTGGTTCTTCCCAAACCCACATTCTTAGGTGTCCAGTCTAATTCTGGGGGCTTTTTTTAAATTTATTTTTTAAACTTTTATTTTTTTTGTCGGCAGAGGCATAAAGCATATACATACATCAGAGCACACAAAGCATTAGGTACATACATGAGTGAATACAGGGGTATACAGAAACAATGGAGCAACATCATGTGGGGGGGTGAAACATTGCGGGGCAATAAGTTCCCATGTTCTTCAAGGAGGAGGCTGGGGGGAATCGTCTACTGTGGAGGTGTCATCTAAGCCATTCAAGTAGCTATTGAAGGCGGACCATATATTTCGGGGGCGGGAGCGAGCTGGGATCATTTCAATAAACTCTTCTTCACAGTTTCGGGACCACGTGAGCAGATTTAACCATTTCTGGAACGAAGGGGGGATGGGACTCTTCCAGTTTTGCAAAACACATTGTGTAGCCACTATACAGCCAATATTCAGGAACTTAGCCATGCTCTTAGCTCCCTCAGTCTGCCATATCCCAAACAGAACACCCAACGGGTCAGTGTCAACCACACAGTCAGTAATTTCAGATAATGTTTCCAAAACCCCAGAATGCAGTCAGGCCTGGACAATTCCAGAACATATGTAGATGGTCAGCTCCCTCCGCGCCGCAGCGGGGACACGGTCGTGGGTCAGCGCGCGCAAAGCTGGAGATCCTGCGCGGGGTGTAGTACAGCCTATTTAATAACTTATACTGTATAGTTCGATAGCGGAAGTTTAAGGAGACCCTATTGGTATGAGAACACATCTTCTCCCATAGGTTGTCGGTGAGCTCCAACTCCAGCTCAGATGCCCAGTTGTCTCAGGCCCTGGAGGGTCGCAGGGGGCCAGTGGCCAGTAAGAGCTTGTACAGTGAAGATACCACCCCACGAGCACCTCCCGAATTGGCGATGTAGGCAATCCCAGGGGAGTCCGGGGGTTCATCAGGAAAGTCAGGCCATGCATCTCTGAAGGCAGCACGGAGTCTATAGAACTGCAAGGTTTCCAGTGCGGAGCCTGAGTGGCCCGTTTTCCACGTTTGTGGCATTATGACCTGCCCTCCAGGGTAGAAGTCAGTTAGGGCGCGATCTTGCAGGTATTAAGTGTGCCGTGCCAGTGCTGTGTCGAATGTGGGTTCCAGCCTGGGGAATCTCCAGGCGGGAAGCCATTTGTAGTATGGGTGTTGTTCGGTGCAGGTCATGAATATCCAGCCCCAGGCCTGCACCGTGGCATGGACCGGGTCGATGGGTGAATCAGTTTCGTAGTGTTGGTGTAGAATTAAGGACAGCACCACAGCATGTCGGGGGCGGTGAATCCCCCTCTGTCATAGGGGAGTGTCTTGTCTGACCATTTTTTTACGTATGGCACCAGAGTGCAATAGGAATTGGGCATACAGCTTGTGTAAGTTTATGAAGTATTTTTTTCAGGGCCAGATAGGGACATTGCTAAATATGTACAGTAATTAGGGGAGCAAAATCATTTTCACCAACGAGAGTCTCCCGGCCAGTGAAAGTGGAAGGGTGCGCCAGCGCGCCATCTTGGCTTCGGATTGCTCTGCCGCAGCTAGGTAGTTATCTGCCAGCAATGTGTCTTTGGTAAGGGAAACCTGGACTCCCAGATATTTGATCCTATCCGGAGACCAGTGGAGTGGGTACTCAGTGGTAGGTTGTAGCGTGGAGCTGGTGAGGGGGAAGATTTCGGATTTAGTATAGTTTATAGTGAACCCAGAATGTGTACCTATACGGGTAATATCGCGCAAGATTGGGTCAAGGTGAACAGCCGGGTCTCTTATAAACAACAGTATGTCGTCAGCATAGAGCGAAATAATTTCAGGGGAGTCTTTCAGCCGTATGCCTTTGCGTGAATGTCGCTCCCTTACGTAGTCCGCCATTGGCTCTATTGCCAGGGCGAACAGGATTGGGGAGAACAGGCAGCCCTTTCGGGTACCTCTAAAAAGGGGGATCAGGCCTGACGTCTGGGAGTTGACACGGACCCTGGCCACCGGGGAGGTGTAGAGTAACTTAATGTATGCCAACATGTTGGGCCTTATGCCCATGGTTTCCAACACCAGCCACATGTATTTCCAGGATACCATGTCAAATGCCTTCTGGGCATCTAGCGTAACTGCGGCTGCACTCGCCCCCTGGTCAATACGGGACATGACATTGAACAACCTCCTAATGCTATGCGATGTGGACCTCCCAGGCACGAAGCCTGATTGGTCATCATGGACCATATATGACATGACCGGGAGGAAGCGATTGGCAATCACTTTAGCAAACATTTTGGTGTCTAAGTTCATTTACGAGAGGGGCCTGTACGATCGGCACTCATCGTTGGGCTTACCGGGTTTAAGTAAAACCGTTATAACGGCCTCACGTAGTGTTGGGGGAAGGGAGCCTAGCCGGAGTGACTCATTCCATACTTCAAGTAGTTTGGGGGCTAGTATTGCCATGAGCTCTTGGTAAAATTCTGCGGTTAGCCCGTCGGGCCCGGTGCCTTACCCTTAGGGCACTTAGATATGGCTTCAACTAATTCATCTAGTTGAAAGGGGGAGTCCAGCTGGTCCCTGGTTGCGGGGGAGATACAAGTTGTAGGAATATGCTCGAGGAGGTCTCCATAAAGGATTTGCTGTGTTCGGGGGGGCTGATAGTATAGCTCTGTATAGAAGTCTGTAAAGACTTCCAGGGTCTGTTCGTCGGACCAGCGAGCTGTCCCCTGGTTGTCCTTAACACAAGTGATCTGAGTTTAGCCCCACTTGCACCTGGCCAGGGCAGCCATTGTTTTCCTGGGCCTATCACCCTCCCCATATTTCCACGCAGCCTGTGGGCAGCTAAAGTATTGCACCTCCCTAGTGGCCTGCGCGTTAAAGAATTGGAGTTCTTTACTGATTTGGAGTAGAGTGGCAGGGTCAACTGACGACGGATGAGCCCTCTCCAGCTCGCGCAATTAGGCTTCGGAGCGGCCACGGGCTGCTTTTATAGACTTAAGGACTCCTGCCTCCCTGGATATAGACATTCCCCTGATAAAGGCTTTGAAAGCGTCCCAACGGACTGCCAAGGAGGTGGACTGGGGTGTGTTGAGCTAAAAGTAGGTCTGTATATCGGCAAGAATGTCCGCCTTGAACACTATGTCCTGTAGTGCAGAAGACTTGAACCTCCAAGTATTGACGGTGGGAGGAGGCACTCCCAGTTCCAGGGACATCAAGATTGGTGAATGGTCCGACAGGGTGCGAGCCAGAATTTGTGTTTCCACCACCTTCCCCAGTATTACGCTTGGCAGAAGGAACATGTCAATTCTGGACGAGCTATCGTGCACTGAGGAGTAGTGGGTGTACTGGCGCATTTGTGGATGTAATACTCACCATGCATCCTGGATGTCGAGTGTTGTACTGTGTACTAGGAGTCTACGGGCTGCGCCGGATAGTGGTCTGGGGTCTATGCCTGTTCTATCCAGTTTAACGTCTAAAATGAAATTCATATCACCCCCCCCCAGATAATATGCACCCCCACATAGCCCAGTAATATAGACACCACCCGGTCTACAAAGTCAGGGGAGTCCACATTAGGGCCATAGGTGTTCACTAACAAATATTCACTGTTAGCTATAGTGCAGCGCAATATCACATACCTTCCCTCTGGGTCTATATAGCTCTTGTGGAGTAAGTACTTGAGTGATTTATGAATCATCGTCAGTACCCCTCTGGCTCGGGTCGAGTAGGAGGTGGAATATCTGTGGGGGCCCCATGCTGGTGCCATGCATTTGGTCACGGCGCCCGTGGAATGCGTTTCCTGTAATAATAGTATTTTGCATCCATGTCTGTTGGCGTAGGTCATGATTTTGCACACCTTGGTGTAATTACTTAAACCCCGGATGTTCCAGGACATCACTGTAGTAGGCATTCTAGTATTCTAAGGAACCTCCCACCACTGTCGCTGTGGTTTACAAATAGGGCGGAGCAAGCCCCTAAGTGGGCGCCCCGATGTCGTGTGGTCTGCCTGTCTGCCTCTGCCTTTTGCAATACCGGTTTCCAAAATTCCAACATTACCACCCCCCACCCTCAATGCCCTCCCCCAACTTGCAGTGTATATACACCCCCCCCCCAAGTACAGGTGTCACCAATTAAATCGACACTCCCTGAGCAGAAGAGGTCAAAGGGCACTATCCAACGGGGATATGCCCCTACTATGGCCCAACCGGGGACAACCAGCAGTAACACCCAACGAAACAAACAGTGCAATTGCAGTGAGGTGTGCTGTTGCCGTGTGGTCGGCCATTTGAACATCATGTAGGACAGCGTGGGCTGTCAAAGACAGGTTCTGCGGTAAACAGATCTTATGTCAGGTCCCAAAGTCGGTAGCATTGAAAACAGGATGGGAATGAAAAGGGAACCAGGGCTCATGGTCAGTTCCACGCCCCAAGAGGAGAACGGAGATCAATGTCCAAAGTACCAAGGGTAAGCCTGAAGCCGGATGCCTGTAGAAGGGGCTGAGTTTGCGGTACATTTTTGCCATTGATACATTCAGGTTGAAGAATTACTGGACGGGTCAGGCCGCATGAGGGTATGATACGCTAGATCAATCTTCGTCGGCGCGGCCACCAGTTGGATCATGCAGAGGGATATGCGCTTCAATAAATGTCACCGCCTCGTCAGGCACAGTAAAAAAGTACAATTTGCCATTGTGTGTGATTTTGAGTCGTGCGGGGATGGCGTACGGGACACTTCGTTCCCTAAGCAATTTCTTGACCCCGAGGAATTGATGCCTCTCCTGTTGTACCGCTATTGAAAGATCCAGGAAAATCCTGATGGTATTGGCCTCAAGGCGTAGGTCTCCCTTCTCACGCGCCAGGCAGAGGATGAGGTCTCTGTCGCGGTAATTTAGAATCCTGGCGATGACGGGCCTTGGGATGTCGCCTGGTTTGGGGCGTGGTGACAAAGCTCGATGGGCACGTTTGACTGTAAAGTAGGGCGAGAGGGCCGGGTTGCCGAGGAGATCTCTGAGCAAGGTTTCAACGGCGTCCTCCATGCGCCCTTTCAGGGCGTTTTCCGGAACCCCAATAATTTGCATGTTGTTTCTACGAGAGCGCGATTCCAAGTCGTCACACTTTGCTTTCACACTTTTCATGTCGCGTGACAAGGTGGCAACTGTGTTCTGCAGGACTTGAGAATGTCATCTTCGTTCGTTGGTATTCTACTTTCAGCATCAGTTATCCTGGTAGCCGCTTGGTCCAATCGTGTTTTTAAGGAAGCCGCATTGGCATTGATGTCGTCTAGCTTCTCATGGAAGGAGGCAAACTTTTTGGCCATAGTTTCCATAAGCGTAGTCAAATCGGGGGCCATTGCGCAGGGATGAGGGTCAGGCTCTAGTTCCTCCTGCAGGGATGATGTGTGGCCAGGTTCTGTCCTCGGGACGGTCTTAGTGAATTTGTCCATGGCTCCCCCCTTCGATGTCCCTCTGGATCTGTTGGACATTGCCGGTGCAGTCTCAGGTGAGGCAGGGGCCCACAGTTGCAGCAATTAGAGGAAGGCGGATGGTCAAGGGATCAAGGCGATGGCCGATGACGGGCACTGTGCTTGTGGCGATGGTATGGGCAGATTATGGCAGCAAAGAAGGCAAGGTGGCAGCAGCCAGATAGAGAGTACGGGACCATTCAGGGGCCAACAGGGGGAGGCTGCCAGCCCACAAAAGCGAGTAGCCCCCTGACAAGAAAGTGTAGCAGTTGCTGTGCAAGGGTTCACTCGGGGGGCTCTGTGTAGATTCAGTTGGTCAGGAGCCTCCAATGGAATGGGGGGGGGGGAAATGTAGGCCAGGGACACCATCAGTCCAAGGGTTCCTCAGTCTCAAGCCACTCGCGTAATGGGGGGACCCTAGTGCAGTCCGGGGTCCCAGTGTTGGTAAGTAGTGAGGTGTCCAATGTCAAGAATCCTTGAAGGCCCTCCCAGGGGCAGGCAGTCATGGTATGGTGCCTTGTCCTAGGATGGAGTGAGAGGTTCCGGGCTCTCTGAGGCAGCAAGGCAGGGAGACGAGGGCCAGCCCAGGGCCACCGTGAGCACAACAGTGCGCGCCCCCCCCGCTCCTCACCTGGATGCAACGATCCTTAGCCCAGGATCGTGGGCCACGTATTTCGGGGACAGCCAGGCTCCAGTCCAGCCGCCTCACGCCGTGCCGAGGCGAGCGCTCCGGCGCTGGCGGCCAGGAAAGGAGTCGGGGCGTGCTCCAGCGTGGGCCCCCGCAGCGGCTGCCCGCGCGACGGTGCACTCTAAGTGGGGGCCGCTGCAGCCGATAGCAGAGTCCCGCCTCAGGCGGTCGGCTGCGGGCCGTGCAGCGGGAGCCCCCAGGAGGGGGGCAGGACACACAGGCACCTCGCTCTGTGTTCGCTGCCTGCTATAGATGAGAGGGGGCAGGGAGGAGGAGGCGGGAGCCGCGTGTGCGCGCAGAGGCCCCGGCAGGCCTACAGTCAGCTGGCTCAGGAGTCCGGTTCACTGGCCTCCCGGGACCACTTCGGGCTGGGATTGAAGGGGAGCAGTCAGGAGGGATATGAGAGCGGCTCCACAAAGCTTTAGGCTGCAAGGTTGAGAAATACCGCAGTTGAGGGTGGATTTCGGCCGGAGCCACACGGAGCTCTAAAACTAAGCAGCCATCTTGGGCTGTTCAACAGCGCCCAACCTAATTCTGGGGGCTTTTGAATTAGCGGGTAATCAATGGGAATGGTGGAGGATTCGCAAGGGGTATATAACATTCAGGGGGTCACTCTAGTGGGTTGTGGGAGGGGTTGCAGGGTTGGTTTGGGGGTTTTGATATGGATGGGGTTAGGATACTGGTTGTGTGAAATGTGGTATGGGTGTCAGAAAATGAGGAAGGATGAATGTGGGAGTGTTGGGGCATTGTTGTTGGTTAAATTGAGGTGCAATGTTGCAGAGGTTGTAGGCATGAGGTACCGGTAGATAGGAATGTTTCCTGGGAGAGTTACCATGTGCACTGGTGCTTAGAATGGGTATGAATAAGATTAAAATAATAACATGGAATGTCAGGGGGTTGAGTAATAACAAGAAGAGAACAACAGTTGGGAAACTACTGAAACGGTAAGGTGTACAGGTGGCGCTTTTGCAGGAACAACAAAACACAGGAGTGACAGGGGATACCAGGCTTATCTCTATCTATGATCTGGCCTGTACAAAACCAATATATTTAACTTGACATAAGAGATCATAGAACTAGTGAATCTGTGTTGGAGAGCTCACATATGCATACACCTATAAAACCTTAATTTCGTCTCTACACATCATGGAGGACCAAGTGTCCAAATATAACAATTGTGTGAGGTGAAATAATTCAATTCAACTCACAGCACACAATGAAATAGTTGACAGATTTATTCATATATAGAAAAAATGTAAAACATCATTTAATCGAATAAAAAATGATCAATAGTGCCAATAACAATATATTTCCAAATTCATTAGGTAAACAAATGACCTATCTAACTAGGCACAGCATCGTCCACACATCCCAATACACAGACGCCAAACATACTACATTCATACTTAATCAAACAACCTTGCATCACAAGTTAATACATTTAAATTCTGACATTAATATAAACAATGTAAAACACACGTATAAAATACAATCGCTATTCATTATGAATAAGAATAGCAAGATCTTAATGGATCAGCAACCACCAGATGTATGATTCAATACTGTTGTTGCGAAACAATTTAATCAACAATGGTGACAAAAACAGCATTGGATTCCCCAACCCAACATGTTTTTTTCTGTACTCAACTTATTGTGCAGAAATTCCTCAGGGGTGAGTGAGTCCAACGTATTTACCAGGATGTCTGAAACTAAATAGACTCAAGGACAACAACAGGAGCTCACCTGTAGATACAAACACAGAAACACATACAATCGGGCTCAATGTAATAATATACTGATTGATATATGCTACCACCGCACTATTAATGGGCGGGGTGCAAAACAGCGTGGGCAGTCAAACCCCGCTGACTCCTTTACTACCAAAGGGCTCACCAGTACCTCATTAATACAGTGACCTAAAGACCAGCTCAATTGGTTCAAACCTCACAAGACACCACCACCGTGTACATCGCGTGACAGATTGAGACCACCACGGTCAAGATAGCTCAATTGTGCAACAGTGCCATGGCGCCAATATTTCTAATTGTCTAGTATTTCAAACAGGGACATATCTTTAAACAAAAGCCACAGCTTTTAACAAGGGCCACCCGGGTATAATCATGCAACTACCATCAGTGATATTGCCCCCAAGATCACTTATCAAGATCAGGGGTATGCCCATGATATACAGATCTAATCATGTGATATTTCTATATACGTGCACTCATGTCAGTGATTAGTAAATAGGCGCTAAATAACACAGGGCGCCCGTGTACATACCGCACCCATCCAGTTGAACACCAGTGAGTACACCAGCCATAAAACCACTCACGGTTAGTGGATGGTTCCGGTTCGCAGTAGGATGTCTCTCCTCTATATGGGACAGTCACACGCGACCCACTAATCGTAAGATTAGCACGGCCACAATCAGGCACCACGTGATCAAGGGCCAAACCTATTCGGCTGTGCATGCCGCGCCATCCAAAATAAAGGAGGAAACAACACCGGGAGAAATAAGTCAGGCACACGAACCCTGTTGTCCATATCACAGTCCCCCATATGACTGGTACACCCCAAACATATAAACACTGAACAAGGGCCATAGCACTACCCACCTGATCAGGGTCAGCAAACCACCTCAGTGGTGAAGAAAATCATGGACACAGGTCAAATTCTTCCATGTCTCAGGTCAAAGATATAGGAATCACGCTAACTGTTATATAATGATTCTCACGGGAACTCCAGTCTCTGTGTAAGACATAAAGGAGGCGAAGCACGTATCAGATATGTAAATCATTCTGCGTGCTCGTACTTACAATCCTGCCTAGGACACCCTAAGCACCCGGCAGCAATATTCATCAAGTCACGGACACAATGCCAATATTCTGCCTCACCAAGGACAGTGCGAGAAACACGGCCCTCGCGCGAACCACAGTCGTTCTTCCCACTTACCATGGAGTCAGATGCATCGCGTTCCTCGTTGGTGGCAACGTTGATACCAGCCATCGCGGGAACATAAATACTCAGGAAATTCACAGTGCGTGAACTCACGTACAATCACGTGATGCCCACGTCCCGTGTATTCCGACGTGGAGGAACCCTGCAACAGTCACCTGACACCTCTGCTTGTCCCATTTCTTAAATAAACACATCGAGAAAATGAACAGCACCAATCACCAGAAATCTCTATTTGGTGCAATATATCGTCACGTGTAAATCACACGGACTGTCATGAACCCCATAACAGTCATGTCAAACCTATCAGGTGAGATAACTATCATACAATGGATTACGTGCGCTACATGTTCCAGTTAATTAATTCATTCAGACCATGCACGTGACTGTTACTCATATAAATGAGTTTTATCTCTTCCCTGGAAAGGGTCTGTTTGTCAGCAGAACAATTATTAGTGACTGGAATTTTCTTAAGCAGAGTCCATTTGAGGTCATTACAGCTATGGTCACGCATGATGAAATGGCCCGCCATAGGTGCCGTGAGATTCCTGGTCCTGATGCAGCTCCTGTGCTCATTAATACGAATTTTGATTTTTCGTTCCGTTTTGCCAATATATAATTTAGGACATGGGCACCATTTTGCATATATTACATTGCAGAAATTGCAATTGGAAAACATCTTCTGTTCCCATGGTCTAGGTAACCCAATGTCAACCTCTGTGGACCGACTCGTAAATTGGCAACAGACACAAGCACCACACGGTGCATGTCCTCGGGGTCTAGGCATGCCCGACTGCTGAGTAATGGTAATCTGGGTATCATCTCTGTTACTGATATCGTTCCTACTAACCAATTCTTTGACATTGCATCCTCGTTTGAAGGCACAGCGGGGAGCTTCCACAGGTATTTTAGCCTGGGCAAGAATGTGCCAATGTTTTCTCACAATCTTCACAACTTGGTTAGATAGATGATTAAAAGTGCTGACAAACACGAGTGGGTCGATCCTGTTGGAACTGTTTTTTTGGCCGGTATTCTAGGAACTGGTTTTTGGCCGGTATTCTAGCAGGGCTTGCAATGGTTATTGGATGCCCTCTTCAGAGATCTCCTCACAATTTTGTCTGGATAACCTTGGTGAATCAGGTTCTGCCTCAGTATGGACGCCTCAGACACAAACACATCTCTGTTACTGCTATTGCGCTTCAGCATCAAAAATTGGCCAAATGGTAAGTTGTCTCTCAATGCTTTCGGATGAAAGCTGTCGTATCTCAGTAACCAGTTACGGTCGGTGGCTTTATGAACGGTTTCAGCGTTAATCGTTGAGTATACTGGTTGGAGATGATCGTGAGATCTAGAAAATGTATTTGGTCCCTGTGGTAATTCAGTGTAAATTTAAGAAAAGGGTTAACCCCGTTCAACCACTGGAAAAAAGCCAATAAAGTCACTTCATCACCATGCCACACAAGAAGCACATCGTCGATGTATCTCTTCCACACCGTAATATGTTGTTTGTAAATAATGTTGTCACTGTAGATACTCATGTGCTCAAAAAATTCTATTTTTGCAGGAAACACACCTGGTGAAGGCCGATGTGGATGATGTATGGAAGAAATGAGGTGGGATAGTGTTTGGATCAGACTTCTCCACATACGCAAGGGGGGTCCTTATATGGATAGCGAAAGGTGTCCAAATATGGATAGATAAGAGCCTTGCAGATACAAAAAAAAGGACCTTGGTAATGGTGAGTAGTCTGGATGGTAAAGGACGTTGTTTGGTGAACCTGTACGTACCCAACATGGACACTAATGCATATTTTCAGTCACTTGTGGAATTGGCAGGGGGTTAAAAGGTATGAGCTGTTTCTCTGGGAGGTGATTTTAATATTTTAATAGCCTTTTGGATCAAGCAAGGGACTGTTCTGTGAAAACGGGACCAACAATCTTTGAAGTCTTTGACATAATCACTGATTTAGTCTTGGTGGAATTATGGAGGGAAGCTAATGGAGAGTGGATGGGTTACTCCTTCTGTTCTTCCAGATTAGATTATATCTTCATGGGTAGTGAGCAATTTACCTACTTCTCAGACACAGAATATCCAGGGAGGATAAACTCTGACCATGCCCGTTAACGACCACTTTAATGTGGACGGAAATTAAATCAGTAATTTCACTGTGGAGATTGAAGGCGCAAGCTCTGTTGGATTTGTTGTGGTGGGCAAGATTCTTAGGGGCATGCAAAAATAGAAAATTGTCCTTCCTTGACGGAGGGATACTTTTCTAAATTGCACCAAATTTATTTGGAATGCAAAAGTAGAGGATTGTAGCATAATCCGCCATTTTTGTTCTCCAGCCCCACAACCACTTTATGGCTTGGCAACGGTCCTAGTAACCACACTAATCACTGAGCAGCAAGAGCTGCTTATTATGCTCACCTAACAACACATTTGCACCTAAAGAAAAAAGGTGGCATTGCTTAAAAAGAGTTTTGCATAAAACAATTATGTTTGTATGAGAAGACTATCTTAAAAAGATATTACCTTAAAGGGCCACAAGGTGGACAAATGTGTGCGTGGTAAGCAGGCAGTCTAACTGCAAGGGATGTCATTTTAATTGATGCTTAGCTAAGCTTAGTTTTACTTAGCTAGGAAAACTCAGGCAGCTTGGTATCAGCTCTCCCTCCTGTGGAAAGTCAAGCCCTTCCTCCCTCAGGACAGCTTTAGATTCACCGTTCAAGCAATGGTCCTATCTCACCTGGATGGAAGCAACGCCCTCCTGCTAGGCCTCCCTTGTGCCGCTGAGAAGTGTCCTACACATGGCTGCATGCCTAATCAAGGGTCTACGCAGTTTCAAACACATCACCCTGGCCATCATCAACCTGCAGACTGGAAATCCGTCACTGCAAAAAGGAAAGGACCAGAAAAAAAGCCTTTTCTGCCTACGCCCCAAGACTATGGAACCTTCTCCCTGTCAGCATCAGACTCGCACCCACGCTCCTACAATTCAGAAAAGAAATCAAGGCCCACCTCTTCAAGGAGTCGCTCCTCAACAGCTAGGACATCACATTGCCCCCCACGCCACTGACTCGCTAGACACCATTCGACCCTCTCCTCCTCACCTACCCACCTCCTTGTACAGCCTTTACACCTCTGAAAAGTGCTCCATTATGCATCTGAACTGTTATATATCTCTGTAAAGCACTCAGTTCTGTATCTGTATTGTTGTATACCTCTGAAAAGCGCTCTGTTGCTTCTCAAACCTAGGTTTGTGCTTAATAAATACAATACAAATAATAATAATAAATTAATAATAATAAAAGGACTGTGTAAAATCTTTTTTCAATTCAATTAGTCACTGTCACATTTCTAAATTACAGAAATTGTTGAACGGATCTTCTGAGCTCCCAACACTTTATGTACTGTACAATTTGTTTTTGAAGTTTGCATTCGGGCCATCGGTACTGTGCTCACGGTAACCGTGCAGCACTTCATCTGCACATATTTTGCATGTTTTGTCTTGCCTGCTCCACAACATCTCTCCTCCACTCCTCCCATCACCCTCAGAATGCAGGAGGAAGGATTTGGAGGAGGGAATGTCGTATAACTACGTGGCATTTAGCTCGACCTCAGAATCGGGCCCTCAGAGGGACAATTTGGGAGGAGATATCAGATTGTTTTGGCCGGAATGAGGGCTCAACAGAGGATGTTGGATTCATATGGGAGGCATTCAACTTATTGATGAGAGGGGTGTTCATAGCTAAAACGGTAGGGGTCTGGAAAAGTTGCACAATTCCTTTTAGGAGGTGGCGCTACCTATTGCAGGCCTGGAGCTGGAGGATGACTTGGTGGGATGGTCCTCCGTGGGGGAAAATCAATCCCAGGAATTGTGTAAACATCAAGAGCTGTAGGAAGCACTGCATAGGTTTGAATACACCCAAAACACGATATGTATTCATGGGGAGGGCGATAAGGCAGTCTGACAGTTGGCATGGCTGATCCACCAAGAAAGACCAAGATCGGAGATAACACAGATCTATAACAAGGCAGGCATGTGAACATATAGGAAACAGGGTATTAAGGAAGTTTTTTCAGGAATAATATAAGTCCTTATATTTCAGCAAAGGTACTTTTTTGGAAAGTGATGCATTGGATATGCTTAACCTGGTGAAATTACCAAAATGATCAGACAATTTTTGAAACATGCTGGAGGCACCCATTACATAAAAGGAAATATTGAGGGCGCAGTATCAATGCATAGTAATAGTTCACCGAGGAGCAATAGTCTCCTGGTCGAGTTTTACATGAATATTGCAGATATTCTGGTTCCCAAGTTGAACGTGGTATTTGAGTTTGCCAATAGCAAAGGGATCCTTCCGGAGTCTGTGGGGGAACCAATAATAACATTGCTGTTGAAAACCCAGCGGGACCCAAGACATTGCAACTCTTATCGACCTATCTTCTCGTTGATAAACTTTGATGCAAAGATTTTGTGTAAGGTGATCGCAATATGTCAACTGTGGTATCCGGTTTGGTGCACCTGGACCAATGTGGTTTTGTGGGGGGGAGAAATACATCTTGGAACCAGGTGTTGGACAAATCGAGGACCATGGAGGAAGACTTGGTATTGGCATCTCTGGATGCTGTCAAGGCTTTTGACTCATTGGAATGGCAGTGGCATTTTCTGGCATTAGAGAGGCTAGGGTTTGAACAAGTATTCTGAGGTAGATCGGGTTGCTATATAATGATCTTATGGTGAGAGTTAAAACACGTACTTGGGTATCTTCTCGGTCGACTTTAGAAAGGGGAACAAGGCAGTGTCACTGATTTTGTTTGAACTGGCGTTGGAACCATTGTCTGGATACTTTCGAAATGATATACCAAAACTGGAATACTGATAGACAATCACAGACATAGCATATCTTTATATGCTGATTATGTTCTGCTTCATAATCCTTCTCATAATGTCCCAATTATAATGGAAGAACTGGATAATTTTAGGAAATTGTACAGTTTTCAAGTCAATAAGACTAAGTCGATAATCTTTCCAATGGCAAAAATGAGAGAAAGGGACAGAGAAAAGCTCACGGACTGGAATACATGATGAAAACTCGAATCCTTTAAATATCTGGGCATCCAGGTTTTTCACGAAGTGGAAGATACATTTGTTTATAATACAGGTAGAGCTCTGACTGGCATTGGTGGTGCGGTAGTCTTCTGGAAGTCTCTACCATTGCATTGATGGGGAGAGTAGCGTTATGTGAGATGTTCGTTCTACCCAGACTATTATACTTTTTCGCTAACATCCCCTATTTGATCAAGCAGATTTATTTCAAGCTGCTGGATACCAAAATAGTGGAAATGTTTTGGGGAGTGGCCAGACGTAGGGTGGTCCTGGGAACAATGTGCAAACCTTACCAGGAGGGGCTGGCACTACCGGATTTATTTGCTGCTCAATTGCAACACATGATTACATGGGATGCAACGCCAGAGGGGAGGCTTTGTAAATTGATTTGAGGTATACCAAAATATGGCCTTCATTACAAGTGAGCTGATATTTTGACAGTCATTCCGTGGATCCAGTTGCACTGTTTCAAGCAACCAGAACCAAGGAATCACCAGCACATCACAACATCGCAGGAGCGTGCATTCCAGCATGCCCGGAAATGGTGTGACTGGCATGATGGAAACACTGTCATCGCGTGGTGAAATCGGTGGCCCCACCAGCAACAATGCCGGTGGCACCGTTTATGGCATGTCACTCACAGAAACACCCGCACCGGAAACAACGTCACCACCGGATCTGGAAGTTCGCCGGTGGCAATTTTGGAAAACAATCCATTGAAAATCACCCTGTTCTTGTTGCCATACGGATACGCAGACACCAGCATCTCACTAGCAGGGATGGCATCTCGAATCCCTGAAACATGGCAGCGAAAGCCACGCTTTTCCGAGCAGGAAATAAGCATCCTGACAGACAGCATTGTACAACATGCTGGTGAGCTGTTTGTGACGGACCACCGGCGCAGTACCCAACTCAGAAAAAATGCCATCTGGGAGGAGGTGGCACAGAAGGTGTCAGCCATGGGACCCATACCCTGACCAGTATGCGACTGCCATAAGCAGTGGGATAACCTCCACTTGAGGGTCTGCAACCTGCTGTCGGCCCACTGTGAGGATTGCCTGGCCACTGGTGGTGGGACGGCGTCACCAATTGAACTAATGTCATGGGAGGAGAAATGCAGCAGTGTGGTGCAGTTTGAAGGGATCGAGGGAGTGCGGAGGCTAGTATAGGGACACCTGGAGAGGGCGGTGAGTACAACGTGCCACACCAAAACAATCACAGCGGGCATGCAAATGCAGCGCAGAACACACAGAGACATGCCCAACTGCATGACACCAGACCACATCCAACCCATACAGTGTCCAACAAACCATGGCCATCGGGCAAGGGTTCACAAACATTGCCCCCCAAACATCCAAACACACATTTGCCCACATGAGTACTGGTCATGTGCAGACATTGACGACATGAGAAGCAATACATACATGAGGCGCACACCCCCCAAGGCAGCATGCATGCACCATGAGCAATCTGCCCTGTGACACACTCACATGCATGCACACATCAAATGTGCCCTGACGGACCTAGCCCTGGCATGGTTGACAGAATACCTGTAACACCGACACCCCCAAGTGCAATAGTGGCCTTCCCTCACCTCCACCTCACTATCTACCTCTGGTAACCCTCAGGGCACCATTCAATCGCCATGGCTCTCCAACAGCTACCTTGCCCCTATGGCCCACTCGATCACCACCATTGCACCCCAATCCCACTGTTATGCTGATGACACACCTCTCAACTTCAATCTGCTTCCCCTATTTCCTCTCCATCCTCTCTCATAAATGAGTGCCTGACTAATAATCATGCTACGTATTCTGCTGACGATCCCTGGCTGAATGCCGGCGAGACAGAGAAGCCCCTCATCATGATGCCTGCACCCTGTTACACACCCACTCCATGGCCACCCTCCATGGGCCCCCTCCCCAAATCCCCCTGAGAGGCTACAAACCTTGGTGTCACCTTTGACTCATCCCACACCTCGTCTCCGCACATCACGGACCATGGCAAGAGGTCCAATTTACAGCACCACCACGTCAGAGGCACCCACCCTTACCTCACCTACCCCCAGAAGCCCAATGTCTCCAGAGCTCTGGTTCCCACTAGGCTTGGCAACAGCCTCTTCCTAAATCCACCTCTTACCCCACTTCACCAGCCCTGTAATCACTCCACTGGATTCCTGTGACCGCAAGGACCAATTGCAAGACACTCTGCCTCATACACAAGGCTGTCGGTGGCCTGGTCCCACATGAGTTGCACTGGTGCCAGTCCATCCTCTTCCAGGCACCCCCAGAATCCCTTACCAGCACTGGCCCATGGACACCCTTCCCTGGACTAGCCGAAATCTGGACCACCCATCCTTCGCACTGTACTCCCCTCCCCCTTTTAGCCTTTGCACCTGCCCCTGTGGCTCCCACAACAATGCCCAGGCCTTTGTGGCACCCTCCCCCTTCACTACACCCACTCCCATCCCAGTCCCCTCACTCCTCCCTCCCCTGCACGACATTGTTGCCTGCACTTGAACAGTGACAATGACACAAGGCCCAGTACGGCTGAATCTCCTAATTTGTCCACCCATAACCACCATCATGCTGCTGGCGCCTGGAAACACTTGTGTGTATGCGCCATACAATTTGGCAATGCATGAACTGTAAACAACAAGCAGAGGCATAATGTCACACGCTGTTTGAACTGTATGTTGCAAGGCCATAGGATGGTAGAGAGGTGTTATGCTCACCTAACTCCCACGGAGGCGCTGGCCTGGTTCGCGCTGCTGTGACCTCTTCTAAGGTGATGCGCAGGGTTCGGAAGACAGACTGGACCGGGCCCCCAAATCTGGCTTGTCTGGCTTGCAGAAGTATCCTTCTGTAGGCGAAAATAGGGGATTAACTGTCTGCGGGGTAATGCAATCAGCATCCCACTTTCCCCTCTCACCCTCCACGAAACCCTTCTGTGATTCCTCGTAGCATCTCACCTTAGGGTCTGGAAGGACGAGCTCTCCATCCTGCTTCTGATGCAGGGGCGCGTTGGTATCCAGTTACTTCACTGGATTTTCGGATTGGTGAGAACCAAACTTGCTTGGCTTCCAGGTACGTTTTTTGATAAGAGGTTCCCCTTGTGTCCATGCATTAATGTACTAATGCTAGTGTCTTTTTCCCCATAGGGGCCGGTGTATGGAATGCCGGGGAACAGGCACCGACCCGAGATGAGAGGTGAAATCCTTGTAGAAATCAGGTAAGTCTTTAATGAGCGTTTTTTGGTAATGTCTTTTCATTCGCTCATTAACGCTGATGTCTCTTTTTCCCCTTAGGGGCCGGGGTCCGGAAATGCCAGGATGCGGCGCGGACCCAAATGAAGAGGGAATGAATCAACAGGTAAGTCTTAACATGGAGATTTAGCTTTCCTTATTCCCTTCTCTCTCTCATCTTTTGTTCTGGTCTTTTTCTCCCTAGGCGCTGGGGCGTGACTGCGAATCCTGATGATCGCTGCTGAACATGGAGGCGCCCTGTAAAGGTGAGTGGAATGCGGCGCTGCAGCGATCGACGCGATGAGCTTTTAAATAAAAGTTTTCCTTTTCAGGATTGTCGGCGAGATGTCTCTGGGATGCAGATTTAGCAGGTAAGGACTTTTCCTTCTTCTTTTCTCTTCTTCTCTTCCTTTGCAGGTGATCCAGGATGCTGGCAGGCGTGGCAGAAGTCAGGATGCAGGAGCAGACACGGTGAGCGTCCAGCTGCTAGATGCAGAACAACGCGAAGCACGTGTGGCTGTTCGGGTGGGGTTTAAATAGCCTTGGAAGAAGTTCCAGGTATGTATCATTCCTCCAATCAGGTATGTATCCTTCCCCGACCACGCCCGGATGGTAAATTAGTCCCACAGGTAAAGTAGTTCCTTTCAGGCCTCAGGGAGGCCGGGGTCCTGCAGCATGGTCTGCATCAGGTAAGTGCACCCAAGCACTCCCATAATGAGCCTGGCGCCTATGGCGCCAGGACTGATGTCTTTTATGAGCCTGGCGCCATAGGCGCCAGGACGCTGTCCAAAGGGCCCCTATATGGGGTTGCTGGGTCCTTCCTTGGGGACTGGATGTCCGCTTTCGGGGACGCAGGGCTTGAACCGGCTCCCCGGGAGCAGGCATCATGACAAGAGGTGACTAACGGGATGCCCATCTCACCCCTACAGGCACATCATCTGACAGCGACCAAGGTGGACCAAGCACCTCACAGGCACCCACACAGAGGAGGAGAGTCACGCCAGGCAAAACCGCTGCAAAAGCAACACCAGCACCGGCCACGCAAGGCACAGGCCCAGTGAGCATGACGCCTGCCCCTGCTGCAGAGGCACAGGGGCAGCCCCTGACACACAGCAGTGTGGGCCAACAGGATGCCACCCTCCCACACCAGCTTCCCATTTACATGGGTGCAACTACAGAGGACGATGCCGGGCAGGAGGCCGGAGACACAACTGAGGGGATAACAGAACACACTCCCTACCACTGTCCCTCATTCAGCCCCTCTGACCTCCACAGCCCACCTCTGCCACCCATCCCAGCATCTGAGGCATGGATGCACGCTTACGGTGCATTGAGGAACGGCATTAGTAGATGGCAGGACTCGTATGACAGCACCTGGAGGAGACTGGGTTGTTGCAGTAGAGCGTGCAGGCCACTGGCTGGCACTGTACATGTGCCCTGGGCCGCTCATCATGTGTAACGGTCCTGCTCACACAGAGGGTCCAGGAGGGGAACAAGGCGATCTCGGCACTTGCTGAGTCCCTCACCCTTTCCCTGCAGGCAGCACTGGAGCGCAGTGACATGGCAGGTTCCGACCCACCCTCAACCATCACCACGCATGCCAGGTCACAACAGAGCAGCCCGAGGCACCGATCCCTGCACATGTCAAGCTCACTACAGAAGGGCAGGTCCAGTGTTAAGAAGCCACAGAGGTGAGCCAGTTCCAGACATCAAGTGACACTGATGCCACCTAGGGAGTGTTTTCGGGATGTGTGTTTGGGAGGCTTAGTCTGGGAGGGTTAGTCGGGGTGGGTTAGTCAGAGTGGATTATTTGGGGGGATTAGTGGGGAGGGTTAGTAGGCATGGGTTGGTTGGGGAGGGGGTGGTGGGCCACACATTTCTTGTTGTTTGTTCATGCAATAATACACATGGTAATGCATATGAATTCACGTCTGGACATTCAATTTGTGTACTGGAGTCCTTTATTTTTGTGCTCTATCACATGCAGTTTGTGCCATGGGTGGTGTGCAGATGCAGTGTACTCAGAAGTAGTTCTGTATGACTTCCAGACGGGCTGCATGCCCATCCCAGTCATTCCTGTGATGGTGTATTTGCATGAATGCAGCAGCATCCACGTCACTGTCATCATCGTCCGCCAGAGGCATGCCCATGTCTGGGGGCAGGAGAATGTTCCGATGGATGCACATATTGTGCAACATAGCACAGTCCAGAACTATCTTTCCCACTTTCACTGGCCTGTAAATCCATTAAATCCGTGCCCCAGCGGCGCAGTGAAGGCAACAAAACCGTGCCTTCAACAATCCAACGGTCTGCTCTATTGTCGCCCTTGTTCTGATGTGAGCATGATTGTACGTTTTTCCTGGTGGCTCTGTGGATGTCTCACAGGGGTCATTAGCCATAGTAGTAAGGGTTATCCGGAGTCACCCGCATGGAAATGGACACAGTGAGGGCCATCTTATTGAGGTGACTGGGCAGTGCATGCATGTTGGGATTTAGATGTGCGACACATGCATATGGGTCTGTGCGCTTGCGGGCCATCAGTCACCTTGCTGCACCCTGTGACAGGTAACGCTGGGCAGGACATGTGTAGGATCTGACTCCCAAGGATGGGTTGGTGGTGGTGGGTGGGCCATAGTGAGGATATACTGTACTTTGTGACATGAGAGTGATGCATTCTGGTACCTGTGGTGCATTACATGCACCTGTCCATCCATGCCCAGGTTGTGCTGGTGTGCCCTTCTGTTAACTCATGTGGACATGCCAGTCATAGCATCCCACTCTTGCCTGAAGAATGTGTACCTGCATTTGCATAGTGCCTGTGGGTATGCACTGGTGATAGTGAAAATCCCCCCCATGGCCTGGTGCACATGCAATGTTGTGTGTGTGTTGATCCTTTGACTCGCCCAATAGCCAGATCTGTTGTCCACCGTAACACGCCATGTACCCAGGCAGTGTGCTATTGCGCAGGACCATGGAGTCATGTGTTGATCCCGGGAAGCATGCACAGCAGTGATTGATAGTCAGGTCCGTATTACAGACGACCTGCACATTCATAGAGTGGTACAGGTTTCTGCTCTGATACACCTTCTCTGTAGCGTGGCAAGCCACTAGCTCTATGTTTGTGCAGTTCACTGCTCCCAGTACATTAGGCATGCCCGCAAGGGTATGGAAGCAGACCTTGGTGGCATTCACCTGTGCCTGTGTCGTTGGTAGGGCAATGTGCTGAAACACATGATACAGGAGGACATGCAGGACTTGCACAAGCACAATTGTGCTCGCTGGGAGATGCCATGCAGCTCTCCGACTGTGTATGGAATGTACCTGCAGCAAAGAAATGCAGCACAGACACCACCTTCAACAGGGGGGTGGGCATGGCAGTCTGGTTGCCATTGACACTCTGGATGAGGTCCACTATTGCAAGGATGGTTTCCCTGTTAAGGCGGTAAAATGTGTGGATCTGCCCGTCAGTCATGTACCCTGGTGTGGCCCCTGTGCAGGGTTAGAGGCACGCCTCCAGGGCACAACTTGCTGCCCATTGTTCCTCTGATATGATCTGATATGATATGTTATTTGTAACGCGCCTATACACAAGTGTTTCAATGCGCGAACTCTGCATTCTCCTTCTCATCCTCCTCCACTGCCTTTCAGCCTGTTGCCACAGTTGTACCTCCTCCTCATAGCGCTGCACTCCTGCATGCACCACTTTCATGTCCATGACTGCTGCTACGAGTGGCAGCATGGTTGTGTTGGAAGGTGTGCATGGTGTGGTCCTTTTCAGCACTCCCTGTACTCAGTGTGTGCAGCTGGGTCAATTGGGTGCACCTGTGTCCTGTTCCTCCACACCTGGGCCTGGTTATCGCCTGCTCCGCGGTGCCAGTGTTTTCAGCACGGTTTTCCCAGTGGCACCAGCATTTTTGTTGTCACACTCAATCACGGTCTATAGAGGAAGTGGTTTTACAAAACATAGTTTAATATGCACAAACATTTCATCTGGCTATTGAAGCAGTAAAGACAATTCTTCAGTGTATAAATGATTCTTTTCAACATCAAAAAAAGTGTCCATTAAATCATTTCTAAAAGTTAAAATACAGTACCAAGTGTATAAATCACAAACGAGTGAGTACATAAGGCATTTTACATTAGATAATGCCTTCTCAATGGATTGTTCTAGTGCTGTATCTGTGCACCAGTGTAAAAGTATTTTAATGGCCACTATAGTGCCAGCATATAGAAAAAAAAACCCAAAAACACTTGTACTATTATCACACAATTTTAAAGTACCACATGCGCCTCACAAGAGGGGTCCTGTTTAACACCTAAAACCTTTTATATAGACAACATACACAATATGATGTCAACTATGTATAACACAGTCTATGTCAGCAATTTATTGCATAGATCTAAAAAAACACATGAGACCTGCTCATGCTAAATCAGGGTCGACCGGTTTCATAACCGTAACTTATTGTGGTTATCTTCATCAGGACTTTTAATTAAGAAGGTCTTGACTGCCTGTCTAGGGTCGCTGTCTTGCACCCCTCCGTGTGTGTTTCTATTCCTATAGATTATAGTTCAAAGGAAACAAAAAAAGGGGGATGGTCTTAATATGTGCCATTCAAACTTCTACGAGTCTATACTGCTATGCATATATTACTTTTAAATTGTATTCAAGAATATCATTAGGCTTTCTTACTATTGGACAAATGATTGTGTCCAAGACATGTGCCTATTATTACATTTAACATCAAAGGGAAGAGGGGGGGGAAGGGGAAGGGTTAAGGGGTAGGTTAGCATGAGCAGGTCTCATGTGTTTTTTTAGATCTATGCAATAAATTGCTGACATACACTGTGTTATACATAGTTGACATCATATTGTGTATGTTGTCTATATAAAAGGTTTTAGGTGTTAAACAGGACCCCTCTTGTGAGGCGCCTGTGGTACTTTAAAATTGTGTGATAATAGTACAAGTGTTTTTGGGGTTTTTTTTTCTATATGCTGGCACTATAGTGGCCATTAAAATACTTATACACTGGTGCACAGATACAGCACTAGAACAATCCATTGAAAAGGCATTATCTAATGTAAAATGCCTTATGTACTCACTCGTTTGTGATTTATACACTTGGTACTGTATTTTAACTTTTAGAAATGATTTAATGGACACTTTTTTTGATGTTGAAAAGAATCATTTATACACTGAAGAATTGTCTTTACTGCTTCAATAGCCAGATGAAATGTTTGTGCATATTAAACTATGTTTTGTAAAACCACTTCCTCTATAGACCGTGATTGAGTGTGACAATAATCTTGTAATTCTCGGTAAGAATTGAAATTTAACCTTGATTAAGGTAGAAGTAAAATGAACCCTTGGTGTTTTAGTATTTTTTGCACAACCTCAGGGTTGTTGGGTTTGATTGATTCATTCCTAGGACCCAGGTGACACACACCTGGGAGTCCATAATTGTAGGAAGCATAAAAAGAAATTGCTTCATTGTCCTTTCTTTGTCCGTACTACATGTGGGGAACACTCCATTTATCTACCAAAACTGGTAGTCTTTTTCTGCTGTCACTGGACAGACAAGTTATTAGGTTGAGCCCTAACCATACATATAAGAATGGCTGAAAACAACTACCTTGCCTATGCAGAAGAACTAGTTGAAGGTATTTTATCTAACCCTTCCCTATTGAGTGCCGATCTAGCCAGTCATGTCATTCCTAACTCAGATGAATGGAACGAAATGGAAATCATCAGAAAGAAAATCATCCGCACAGAACTACATGGGGCTATGATGATTGAATATCTCAGAGCACACGCAGCCCCGAATGGTCTTATAATACACATAGAACCCAGGATTTTCTTGGACAATATAGCATTCAGAAAGGATTGGTCATATATAGCGAACAAATGTACCAGAGACTGGCTAATTCTTATAATCAATACGGCCAAAAAAGTCACAGAACAACTGATGAAAGAACTTAACGATAAAAGTGACGCTTTGAAACTCAAGATCTCACTGGACATTTATAATGCCAAATTACTGACGTTAGAAACATCTTTGAAAGAATTCAAAGACCTGAATCTGAATAAAAAATTGACCAAATTGAAAAAAGACCTGGCAGCTTTTTCCCATGAAAAAATATATCCATATGTGGGAGTTGATTACTTCTCAGATGACGCAATACAGGCTAGACGTGATGCAGCACAACTTAGATTTCAGAATATGCAGAGAGGAAACAACAGGAATAGATCAGGCTCTTCATCTGGATCATCCAATGGTTCTGGCATCTCAAGAGTAAGATTTAACTCCAATCCGGCCTTGGGAGCTCCCACTAATGCCCCTTTTTTAGGACAACGAGGAGGCAACAGAGGCAACCAGCGGTGGCAAGGACACCCCACGATAGTCACTCGCAGCAGAGGGAGAGGCCTTCAATAACCGATGACTCGCTAGTGGTGAATTTATCTACATACATACTCACAAAAGCAGAGGATGAGGTGTTACAAAAAGGTTTGTCTTTTGTGCCAACAGCATACTATGATCCTTTTCAAACAAGAATAGAAGTCAGTCAGTTGATGAGAAAAATTAGGTTAAAACAATTTTTTGATGATAATACGCCGGGCATACTAGACGCTACCGGCTTGAAACCACCGTCTCAATTTTACCCCCCTTATTCTTCCAACACAGTTGAATCTACGACCTTTGAGCAAGCTTTGCTCAAGAGAATTAGCGAATTAGAAGAGAACATCCCTTTCATACACTCCAACTGCACAAAACAACAAACAGCTGCAATAAAAACCTTGGCAGATAATGAATCAATTGTGATTAAGCCAGCGGACAAAGGGGGAGCAACTGTTGTGATGGATAAGGCTGACTATGATAATATGGTCCAGACGCTCTTACAAGATCGCACTAGTTACCGCATACTTCCGAGCAATCCGACCAAGCAACTGCAAAGTCAAATTAACATCATAATTGAAGAAGCAGAAGCAGAGGGATATATAAGCGCAAAAGAAGCAGCTTTTCTTACACCGCCTCACCCTCGTATACCAGCCTTTTACGCTACTCCAAAAATTCACAAAGGAATAATTCCACCTCCCGGTAGACCTATAGTATCGGGCATCCAGTCAGTTCTAGAACCTCTTTCTCAATTCGTTGACTTTTTCATCAAAGACGAAGTTCAAAAAATGCGTGCATATGTGAAGGACTCTACAGCAATGCTACATCTCCTGGATTCCATTACTTACAATCAAGAGATAGAATGGCTAGTTACCATGGACATAGAGTCGTTGTATACGAAAATACCACAACAAGCTACACTTTCCATGGTACAACGCCTACTGGAATCTGGCATCGACCTACATAATACTCCTTCAGGGTTGATAATACAACTTGCTGAAATAGCTCTTACCAGAAATTATTTCATCTGCAATGAAACTTTTTATCAGCAGATCTCTGGAACTGCTATGGGGGCCACTTTTGCGCCAAGCCTGGCTAATCTCTTTGTTAATGCCTTTGAATGTGATGTCATCTATCCTCCTACTAATCCTTACTTGGATCAAATAATCCTATGGAAGAGGTACATAGATGACGTGTTTATGATCTTCAGAGGCACAGAAGCGGAACTACACAGATTTCACACGTGGCTTAATTCACTTAATCCGTTTCTCAAGTTCACTATAGAATTTAATAAAAACACTATACATTTTTTGGATCTTGATATTATGGTGGTACAAGACAAACTATGCTCAAGAGTATATAAGAAGGCCACAGACAGGAATTCACTCTTGACCTACTCAAGCTATCATCCACAGGCATTAAAAGATAACCTTCCATTTGGACAATTTCTCCGACATAGAAGAATCTGTAGTCAGATTTCAGACTATGAAGAACAAGGAAAAGGCCTCAAAAAACAACTGGCCCATAGAGGGTATCCCAAGAGGATTATCGACTCTACATACAAGAGAGCCCAAAACATTCCAAGGAGTGTCACTCTTCAACAACATCCAAAACCACTGGCTAAAAATAACATCATGGCAGTCATGAGTTACTCCCCTATGCTGAACAGACTAAAAAAGGAAATCAAGAACCTATGGCCAATTCTGAACACAGGCCAACACCATCTGGAAGAGCCTAAATTTGCCATTAAAAGGAGGAGTAATATCCGGGATAAGTTAGTTAAGACCTTCAGAGACAAAAGAGATAACAACCCTGTAACAATATGGCAAAGTACAGCTCCTACAGGACACTCCCCATGTGGCTCTTGTTCAATGTGCTCACAAACTGAGCGCACAAAAGAAATAGATGTGGGGCTCCGCACTCCTTGGATACAACGACAACTTACCAATTGTAACACCGCGGGAGTGATCTACCTCATCAAATGCCCCTGCAATCTTAAATATGTAGGGATGACTATGAGACCCATTAAGAAGCGCATGATTGAACATCGCTCGTGCCTAAGGACTAAAAAGTTGACAGCGCCCATGGTAAATCATTTTATCACAAAAGGACATAGCCCGGAATCATTTAAATGGACAATAATTGAAAAAATCAATATTCCCAAACGGGGTGGTAATTTCCAGAATGTACTCTTTAGGAGAGAGCAAAACTGGATATTTAGGCTCAATACCCATAAGAAAGGACTCAATGAATCCATCCAGTGGAATGAGCTAGCTGTCCTTTCCACCTAAAAGCATTATACATCACAGAGCCCTTATTACGGCAAAACTAAGGATTGAATGCATTTAGTTCTATCCATCTTCTAGACAGCACCCATAACTATCTGGAAGTTAAAAATATAGAAAACCTGTGAGACATGATCTCAATTAATGTATGATGTAGAAAATAATATTTTGAACATACATTTGTATTTAGGAAGATGCCGCACTGTTGAGTCTGACTATGTCATTGAGCCTGGGTATCCTGTTTTAGAAAGTATAAATGTGTCTGCTAGTCATGAAAAAACAATGTATCACACGTATTGCCAGTGTCCATCAATAGGTATCAGCAGCCTGTAGATTATTGGATTTTTGTGTTTATACTTGAGATTGACATTGAAAAAGTGCTTTTTTTCCTTTTTGTCTTCATTTTTGAACAGTCTTATTTATGGGAAGGAAAATAATATGATTGCACAATGCTGAACTTCTTTTGAAAGATACAGTACCAATATGAATAAATAGTACATTAGACACCATTTTAAGACATTGAAAATATGAGCAGAGAGATCACGGGCCATATTCAGATGCCTCTCCTTCTTTTTTCCTTTTTTCCTTTCTTCTTTTTCCTCCCCCCCCTTTCTCCCCCCCCCTTCCCCTCCCTTCCCCCACCCCCCCCTTCTCTCCCTCCCCCCCCTGCTTTAGTAATAACGGCGCACATAACATCATGCTGATGTAGTAGTTTTTCAGCACGATATGCCACCAGCGGTGAGAGCGCTTAAATTCAAAAAGTTAGATTTTTACTAAAATATTTACTTATATAGTAATATATTAATACATTAATTCATTGTTTTACAACAATGGACTTGTATCCATTTGTTTCACTTGTAAAAATCATAGCGATTGCCATTAGAAGGAACCTCTTATACTGGGAGGCCCTCGGACACATACATCTCTGAAGCCCGACTTAATATGGCCTCCTCGTTTTTTCCTGCACTAAAATGGCCGACCGGGCATAGAGTTTTCCATGGCCCGAAGAGCGTTGTTTTCCTATGTAGGTACTAGCTTGGCAGGTGCAGAGTGTAAAAGCAATTTCCAGCCCACGATTTTTGGTGTAGTTGCATTAAAGCACTGATACAGACACTCAACAGAGCTAGCAAGGTAAGAGACAGCAATTTATAAGTCTTGCATTGTCTTTTTAAAAAAACGGCCGTTTTTCGAGTGGAAATTTCGTAAATAAAAGCATCATGTATTTTTATAGGGTGTACATGAGTCTACTCTATAACCTTAGAGCATGACATCGAGTACTTCCACATCAGGAAGCGTTTAGTCCCTAGACACCCAAGAGCAGTGACGCTCTTCAGCTAAGTGCGGTAAGTTAACGCACAGATTAATATGGGCTATAAGGTCATTTCACCACGGGTAGCCCCCCCCCCCCCCCTTTTCTCACCTCCATTCACAACCAAATGATTAGAATGTGGAGATGTTCCCGTGCATGTTTGTACACAACCAACCCCCACCTACCCCTTAACCCTCCCCCCCCCCTCTCCCCCTCTTCCCTTTGATGTTAAATGGAATAATAGGCACATGTCTTGGACACAATCATTTGTCCAATAGTAAGAAAGCCTAATGATATTCTTGAATACAATTTAAAAGTAATATATGCATAGCAGTATAGACTCGTAGAAGTTTGAATGGCACATATTAAGACCATCCCCCTTTTTTTGTTTCCTTTGAACTATAATCTATAGGAATAGAAACACACACGGAGGGGTGCAAGACAGCGACCCTAGACAGGCAGTCAAGACCTTCTTAATTAAAAGTCCTGATGAAGATGACCACAATAAGTTACGGTTATGAAACCGGTCGACCCTGATTTAGCATGAGCAGGTCTCATGTGTTTTTTTAGATCTATGCAATAAATTGCTGACATAGACTGTGTTATACATAGTTGACATCATATTGTGTATGTTGTCTATATAAAAGGTTTTAGGTGTTAAACAGGACCCCTCTTGTGAGGCGCCTGTGGTACTTTAAAATTGTGTGATAATAGTACAAGTGTTTTTGGGTTTTTTTTTTTTTTCTATATGCTGGCACTATAGTGGCCATTAAAATACTTATACACTGGTGCACAGATACAGCACTAGAACAATCCATTGAAAAGGCATTATCTAATGTAAAATGCCTTATGTACTCACTCGTTTGTGATTTATACACTTGGTACTGTATTTTAACTTTTAGAAATGATTTAATGGACACTTTTTTTGATGTTGAAAAGAATCATTTATACACTGAAGAATTGTCTTTACTGCTTCAATAGCCAGATGAAATGTTTGTGCATATTAAACTATGTTTTGTAAAACCACTTCCTCTATAGACCGTGATTGAGTGTGACAATAATCTTGTAATTCTCGGTAAGAATTGAAATTTAACCTTGATTAAGGTAGAAGTAAAATTAACCCTTGGTGTTTTAGTATTACCAGCATTTTTGTGCCAGTGTTTCCAGGAAATCCTTCTTTTTACCTGTGCTACCGGCAATGGTAGCACAGTGTACACTGTTGCAGGCACCATTGTTACCGGCATTCCCTCTCGTAGTGCTGAAGTCCAGAATGAGTGCCGTAATCAGAATTACTGCCACGTTGTTTTCCAGACCTCCACACTTGTAATGAGGGCCCATGCATGGAATTACTATGGGACCCAATGGGTGGAAAAGGTTTTGGTTGACAGGCGGCCATAGCCTGGATTTACCGCTGAGCTTCGACTTGACCATTCTGAGTATACTCAAGGACATAAACCTCTCAACTTTACAGGCTAGGGAAAGCAGAAAGATGGGTGTCTTCTTTAAGGATGGGGTTTTATTCACATTTGAACAATGGGCATACAGTTATGGAACGCCGTGGGGGCATTTCCTGTCATATGCCAGGGTGGTTAGGAGAATGGTGGAAATATGGGAGGGTTTCCCTGAGGAGCCGGAAATGAATGCTACATTGCGAGCTCTTCTCGTGACAAGGGATGGGAAGGGACTGGTTTCTCAGATCTATGGTACGTTGATGACAGGAAGGCCTCCTTGTCTCTTAAAGTAAAGGACACATGAGAAAGAGATATGGGTTGCCCTATATCGGACCAGGACTGGATAAGGATATGGGACCATGTGAAGAAGGTGTCCAGAAACGCCCGTTTTAAATTGATTCCATACATCTTTTGCACAGGGTATATGTGACCCTGGCGAAATCGCATACTCTTAATGTGCAGCTGTATCACAGCTGTCCAAGATGTGGCCAGGATTCTGCAGGGTTTTGCACATCGTCTGGGAGTGCGAGATCATTCAGCCTTACTGGAGGGAAGTGGTAGATAGAATACAAGTCCTATTTCGGAGTTCCCTGGAATGTATACCTACTGTAAACCCATTTGGGAAAGTGGCAAGGGAAAGGCGGCTAAAAATAGAAAGGAAATAACACAATTCCTATTGCTATTGACAAAGAGAAGGATTGAGACATTGTGGAAATGCTCTAAGGGCCGCTTCTCCAGCATTGGGTGACGGATATTAAGAGTTGGGGATTGGCAGAGATTGAGATATTAAGGAATAATGTAGAATTTGAATCATAAGAGGAAGAGGACATTGTAGTGGACTGGGGTCAACCGTTTAATGTTCTCACCACCTCACCGGACCTGAAGCCACCATGAGGACAGATACCCGCTTGAGCAGGATAATAGGGGATAGACGGGATGGAATGGGACGGGACGGAAGGTATTTGTGTACCTGGACTCCCCGATCAGAGCACAGGTGATTCCACATTGTAAAGCAGCCCTGTAGATTGACACATGCACACATAACATGGGTGCACAACATACGGCCCGTGTGTCACTCTACAGGGCATAGTGTTTGGTTGGGGGTGGGAGCCATGGGGCATAGTGTTTGCTTGAGGGGTGGGGGCCATGAGGCATAGTGTTTGGTTGGGGGTGGGAGTCATGGGGCATAGTGTTTGCTTGAGGGGTGGGGGCCATGGGGCATAGTGTTTGGTTGGGGGTGGGAGCCATGGGGCATAGTGTTTGCTTGAGGGGTGGGACCATGGGGCATAGTGTTTGGTTGAGGGGTGGGGGCCATTAGGCATAGTGTTTGGTTGAGGAGTGGGAGCCATGGTGCATAGTGTTTGGTTGGGGGCCATGGGGCATAGCGTTTGGTTGGGGGGTGGTGGCCATGGGGCATAGTGTTTGGTTGGGTGGTGGGGGCCATGGGGCATAGTGTTTGGTTGGTGAGTGGGGGCCATAGGGGATAGTGTTTGGTTGAGGGGTGGGTGCCATGGGGCATAGTGTTTGGTTGGGGGTGGGAGCCATGGGGCATAGTGTTTGCTTGAGGGGTGGGGGCCATGGGGCATAGTGTTTGCTTGAGGGGTGGGGGCCATGGGGCATAGTGTTTGGTTGGGGGTGGGAGCCATGGGGCATAGTGTTTGCTTGAGGGGTGGGAGCCATGGGGCATAGTGTTTGTTTGGGGGTGGGAGCCATGGGGCATAGTGTTTGCTTGAGGGGTGGGGGCCATGAGGCATAGTGTTTTCTTGAGGGGTGGGTGCCATGGGGCATAGTGTTTGGTTGGGGGGTGGGGGCCATGGGGCATAGTGTTTGGTTGGGGGCTGGGGGCCATGGGGCATAGTGTTTGGTTGGTGAGTGGGGGCCATAGGGGATAGTATTTGGTTGAGGGGTGGGTGCCACGGGGCATAGTGTTTGGTTGGGGGTGGGAGCCATGGGGCATAGTGTTTGCTTGAGGGGTGGGGACCATGGGGCATAGTGTTTGGTTTGGGGTGGGAGCCATGGGGCATAGTGTTTGCTTGAGGGGTGGGGGCCATGGGGCAAAGTGTTTGGTTGGGGGTGGGAGCCATGGGGCATAGTGTTTGCTTGAGGGGTGGGGGCCATGAGGCATAGTGTTTTCTTGAGGGGTGGGTGCCATGGGGCATAGTGTTTAGTTGGGGGTGGGAGCCATGGGGCATAGTGTCGGACCCCAAGCGAGAACCCAATAATAAAGCTAAAATAGGCACAGTTAGGAGATGTACATCCTTTGCTTTTTGTGGAAACCTGTTTCGACGAAGGCCATACTCCTCTTGGGCAACCCAAACAGCAAAGTATAGCAGTCCAAAATAACGGAATGTCCAATCAAGGGTCAATAAAATATATATAATTAAACAGACGATATGCAATAACTAAATAGAAATAAATGATAACAATGGAAAATATGTAGTACAAAATGTAAGTTTGAAATACAAATAAAAATCGTTACACCTCAAAAACCAATTCTTTTTCCGTGTGTTTAATAAAAATTGGGGGTTGAAAAAGCCTCCCGTCATGCCATGCCCCGCCGCGCGCCGCCGCGCCTACCGCCCCACCCACATTTACTTTTCGGCCCACTATAGCCATCATGAAAGGTACTTTCGGCCCTCTGTCAAAATCAGTTGTGCATCCCTGACATAGAAGTTCAATGTCGAGAAATGGACACAGTTGCAGTGCTCTTCAAACATTTTTGGCCTGGGGCCCCCAGAGCAAATTTTGGGCAGGCCAGGCCCCCCAAAATGCCAAATGGACATTATGTACAAATGGCTATGAACTATTGCGTGCCGTACCCACACCCTACTCCCAGTATAATCCTTGGGCTCCCCCACCTGCTCCCATCACAGTCGCTGGGCTCCCTCATCCCACTCCTACCCAGTCCCTGGGCTCTCCCCACCCTGCTCCCACCACTATCCCAGTGCTCACGCCCATCCTGCTTCCACTACAGTCCCTGGTCTCCCACCACCCCATTCCCAACACAGTCCGAGGGCCAGTGGGAGCTGGTGATTTGTTTAAGTGGAGGGGCATCAATATTTTCCACAAAAATGTCATAGCGACCGAGTGCAGTGAGGGAGCCCGAATCAATGAAGAGGGGTTCGTGAATTCTTTTTAAATAATGGGTTAAAATATTGCATTTTACAGTATACTTAAAAAAAATGGTTAAAAAGCGAAAAAGTTTGCAATTGGCGCTGGGGCCCAAGAGGGAAAGCATGGTATTTTTGACTGGACATCTATGATATCCAGTAAAAAAAATACCATCCCTGTCCCCTGGGCTCCACAGCGCCTCAGAGGGAGAGCTGATTTTGGCAGGTGGGCAGGGGGATTGTGCAACAAAGGCATTTTTAAAATGCCTTTGGTGTACAACCCTCCTTCCTCCTCCAAACCCCCAATAGCCAAAGTCAGCTCAACGGACCAAAACAAAGACACACACATTCACAAAGCAATCACTCTATCATTCATATGAGCATCCATCACCATACACTTACTCATAACACAAGCATACACGCATCCATACACATATTTAATTAAAAAAGAATTAAACAAACATACTTTCTGCAGGGGCCTGCGCGTGTGTGCTGAAATGCCCTGCTCCAGGTTGCTATGTCCGTATGTGCGAGGAGGCGCAGGAGCTCCCCCTCGCACATACAGACATGCAGTGCCCCAGCCACCATTTCCAATGAGCTATGCAAGGCTGGCGAAGCAAACCACCCCCACCTTTGCATGGCTCAGTGAGCGATTACAGGTCAAAGTTTCGACTCAAAAGGGTCGAATGACAAAAGGGTCGAGTCAATTCGACTGAAAAAAAGGGTTGAATTTTTTTTCTTTTTTTGCCTATACTAAAGCAAAAAAAAATATATACATTTAAAAAAAATGGGATCCTTTTGTTTTCGGTCGAATTGACTTGACCCTTTTGTCATTCGACCCTTTTGAGTTGAAACTTTGACCGGACACCTCAGTGAGCATGTGAGGCTGTGAAACTGAACTTTGAAAGGGAAAGAGTGTTTCCCTTTCACAGTTCAGCCAGCCCAGGAACACTCCCTCAGCTGTGGAAAAAGCAGCTAAGGGAGTGCTCAGTGTTTCACTGGGCTGGCTCCTCGGCTCCTCCATTATGGGTGACCTCCTTAAGCCACCTGGCCCATCTTGACGCCAGGCTACTGGTGTCTGAAATGTCAAAATGCTGCATGGCTTGTAATTGTAATGAGTCATGACTTCCCTCTTCCCTGAGCGTGGGATTGCGGGGCATGGAGCTGGAGTGGGGGATTTGTGAGCTGCTGTCTGCCTCATTTTGTGACATGCTGTTGGGCCCCAGTAAATTGTATACGTTCACCTTGGATTTTATTTTGAGCAATCTGTCTGAAGAGTCCTGTGTTGTTGCTGGTTAATTAAACTGGGTATGCAAAGCGTTCTGGAGTCCCTGCAGCATGCGGGTCGCTGCTCACTGCATTGAAGAAATTATGAAGAAATACGTTGTTTATCCATACAGTCGGCCGTGGCAGCAGCGCTTGTTGTGCATATTAATTCGTCCCTTTTGTAGAGACTGCGTTTGGGTGGCGAGCATCCGGTATTCCTCTGTGGTGGTGCTTTTGTACCAGGAATGTGAGGGCGGCGTGGCACAGCACGTGTTCCCATTGCTGGCGCACGCTTTAATGATTTCCTCCTTGGCGGTGCTGAGTCTTTGAGGCTCACCGACCTTGAGGGCACCCTCTGCGGCAATCGGTGGAGGCGAGAATCCCAGAGGCTCCTCTGCAGCCGCGTGGTGTAACGGGGTGTTGATGCGAGCTCCTGGTGCAAGCAGAAACGTAGCAGGAAAACGTTACCGGAGCGAATGTCAGGGGTGCCAGTATTGGTTTTAAAACACTCTGTGGGATTACCTCGTGGCCATTGTTGTACCCCGGCAGGTGTATATTAATAAAACTGACGCACTAATAAAGACAAAAATCAAATGAATCACAGAGACTTAATATCAAGCTGTTGCTTCTTTATTGCTTTGGCGTGTACTACCGAGCGGTCGGAAAACCCTGCCCACATGAACACGTGGGTTGCAACCTACAACATAACAGTAGAAAGGAGACAGGGTCTCTTTTCCAAAAGAACAATAGAAACAGGACGTTACAGGGGAGCCATTGGGTGGATGGCCCCTCGCCCATTATGGATGAGCCGCCGGACTCGGACTGGCCTATTGGTCAATAGGGCAATGCTGTACCAAAAATGCAAAATGCTAGTGAAGGCCAGTCAAAATGGGCCACTTTTTTGGCCAATGTGGCCCAGTTTGATGAGTTACTTCACTATGTAGCTAGTAGTTTTGACCATTGTTGATGAATAAATATTCTTTAAATATCACAATTTGCTTACATTTGAACAAAAAACACCCCCCTTAGGTACTATTCAAACAGTCTGTGACTAAAGGAATGAATATCCATTTGCAACTGCAGGCCACTTTTTCATTAGCGCTTGAGACAGTTTTATGGTCAAGTCCGACCATGTGAGACGCACCTGCCCATTTCCTTGAAACTAAAAAATAAATAAAATACAAGATTTAAAAAAAAAATGTATTTCATGCTGGGCTCTCTCCCCCCCCCCCCAGGCATGCGGCCGCGCCCCTTTGGGGATGGTGGGGCACGTCCTACAGTTTGAAGACTTCTGCACTATTAGGTCTGAAATTACCATGTATATGGAAGGGAACACTCTGTGATGGTGTCAGTTGTTTTGCAGCATATTTTCTTGTACAAGCTGGTATAATCATGTCTGATTCTGAATATTTACACAAAATTGATAAACATATATTATATAGTGGTTTATCTGACACATGATCTGTTTAAGTAAAGTCTTGATGATTAAAAGGCTTATATAATCCATAGTTAGAAAATATAATTTAGTTATGTATTTATTTATTGTGTGTTTCAGTACAAATTTGAACTTTTCACACATTCTCACAATGCAAATTCAACAATTCCATAAAAAATGTCACACACATTATTTTCCACAAAATTCCCTACATAACTAAAACTCATCACATCAAACAAGAAAATCTTAAAATCCATGGTTAAAACTCTAAGCAACCTTTAAAATCCAGTACATATCATCCTGTAATGACCTTTAAAACTCTGATAAAACTGCCTAATAATTCATCAACTTCTCTCTCAGATGAATCAACACATATCTAAAAGGTTTCTGTTTCACTCTGTGTGGGGTCCTAATAAGGTCTTGCGAGGCCTCTATTTATGCCAGCATTTGCACACAATCAGCCCCCCATTCCATCAAAACCTTACAGGAACCTTTGTGCCAAGCATCATTAAGACTCATAAAAAGGGAGGCAGCAGGAGGGGACAAAATACTTGACAGAATTTGCAGCTTACCCCAGTCAATTAATGTCTGCATAGGGAGCTGCCCTAGTTCATACAGTATCCCTGCCAGTGGCACTGAGGCCGGTAGTCGCAGGACTCTTCTCCATAGTTGTGCTTCCAATTTGGACCAGGAGATTGCTTCATCCCTGGCTTGGGCCCCAAAAATCTATTTGCTACTTGAACAGTTTCAATGCCGGCAGCAGTGAAAATCTGCCAAATTTGAAATCAAACTGTAGAAGCTGACTTGTCGCTGCCATAAACCTTTCCTTGAGGTCAATTGCCGGGTCTATTCCACCCTTTTTATCATATACAAATGACCCCAAGTACCTGTATTTATTGACCACCAACAACAGACAACCCCTCCATGCAATGTTTCTCCATTTGGGCCTCCCCCGATTCAACACCAATACCTTTTATTTTTCTGTGTTTATTGAGAGGTCCAAAATTGCCCAAGAAATTCTCCACTGCATGGAGAGCTCGCTGTAAACCAATTGGAGTCATGTCGCAGATGACAATGTCATCTGCGTACATTAAGTGCTGTACTGTGACCTCCCCTAAACTCGGGGAATTGGTTCTTACTAGGGTCCAACAAGCTATTATACCCTTAATGTAGAAACAAAAGAGGAAAGCGCCAGGACACAACCCAGGCGCAAACCCCTATTTTTTTCTATCCAGCATGTATAGGATCCATGGGCATCTAATTTCACTTTAATCTTTGTGCCCAAATGGAGAGCCTCCAAGATCCCTATCAGTGGAAGCGGGCATCCTTTGTCGCATAAGCTCTTCCATAAAACCACCCTATTAACATGGTCGAAGGCTTTGCTAATATCCAGAAAAGCCAGGTATACTGGATTCCCTTGAGCGTTTGCCTTGCCAGAAAGCAATGCTAAAACAAAACTGTTCAAGGAGGTTCCCCTGCCCTTCCTGAAACCAGTCTGGAATGGGTACAGGCAATCGGCGTTACTTGCCCAAATTTGCAATTCCTTTCAAATCATTTTGGCAAAAATGTCATTAGATACATCCAACAATGACATTGGTCTGTGGAACAATGGCGATGACCTAAATCAGGACTATGAGTGCCACAGATCAAGTTTCAGGGAACTCTGTTTTAAGCAAAATACTCTCAACCAGACAGGACAGCAATTGACACCATAAAAGCACATTAGATTTGAGGGTCTAATTGGAAAGGCGATCGGGCCCGGGAGCATTCGATTTCTTGCTCACTTTTATTAAGAGAGCTATATCATCAAGATTCCAGCACAGAGCCCCCTTCCAACAGAATTGTGGCAGCACAGTGTCCTGTTTTAACCCAGGCTTTACATAGCGATCAGTAAAATGCTTTACCCATACTGTCGCTGATATCGCCTGGGTTTGCAACGACTGATCCCTCCCTTGTGGCTTTATTAATTGCCAAAACCTAACAGTTTTATTACCCAGCATACAAGACAACATTTTGTCGGCATCGTTTATACTCATTAGAAATTTGCGACCCTTTAACCAATTCCTGTATCTCTGCTTTGCCATGTGAATGTCGTCAAAACATCCCTGGGGATTCTCCTTCCTCATCCCCTTAATCTCAAGACGCATTTGTTTTTTCAGATCCTGAACCTGGGCGTCAAATCCGTGGGTACCCCCCACCATCACTGCCATCACTGCCCTCTAGGCCAAGATTATTACCCCTCGTGCTTCCCTAGATATTTGTAACCTATTTGGTGTCAGATACCAAGAGTCCTCCGGGCATTCTGCATTAAAATCACCTAAAACAATTAATGAGGCTCCTTCTACAGGTAAATCCCCCAGGAAAGTAAAAGTGAGGGCAGCAAGGGCTTCCTCCAACTGCTTTTTTTCGGGATTCAAATAAACATTTACCACAAGGCATTTACTAAGAGTCCCTTCACCAGGCACCTGCCATTCCAACAAGGACACCAACATATACCTCCTCCCAGATTCAATTTTATAGATAGCCAATCCCTGGTTCAGCTTTTTTTCTGTCAGAATGCCACCGTAAGGCCTCCCTTTTATACCTCACAATGCTTCAATATGCACTACATCAAAACCTTCTATAATCAGTATACCCCGCAGCAAGGTTTCCTGCAGGAAAATTATGTCAAAAAATACAAAAAAGTCCTGATTATTCATTAAGTTTTTGAAGCCACTAGAATTCCAGGAGGCCACTACTCAGTTTGCCAATCAGGATTTGTAACCCGTCCTTGCCCCCCCCTCAACCCTCAACTCTTGGACTTGTTTCCAACCATTATTTACATAATTTTGTGGGGCCTTTTGACTATACCCCCATGGGTTACTCGCTTCAACCTGTCAGGCAAAGTATGACCCACCATCTGTGCCTTCTATTCCCTGTTGACACGGGGATAACCTAGAAATTATTGAGGTCCCTACATCAACCACTTCAAATCCCAGTGACAGGAATCACTCATTTTCGGCCAAAATAACGTTTTTAATAATGTGTGACCTTAAATAAAGTTTTACCACATCTAGGCAATCTTTGTGAAGGAATTCGACAATGCTAATGTCACCTGTGGTTACCAGCCTCATGCTAGGTATTTCATACATCAGAGACAAGATATAGTGCCTATTCAGTGGGTACCCGTTGGAGCTCTCAAAAAGCCGGCTCAAATATATGCAAATCTGTTCTTTCTGAACTTGCGTCTTTTGAGGGAGTTCATTGGGTACTCTTAACTGTGCATTGGAGCTACAGCCCTTGATATTAGGATTAAAGGAAGGGGCAGTGTCCCCCAACAATTGTTTGCTTTTTGGAATACCCGAACTCTGTTCTTCTACTATATGAGACAGAGGCATAGGTGTTCCACAGAGAACATCCAGACTTTCCCGTGCCCGAGCATAATCAACCACTAGGACCAGTCTTGAAAATATTGCAAACAGTTTCTCCTTTTCACCCACCGCCTCTACCACATCCACTAGTTTAAGCTGTGACAGACCCAACAATGTGTCAGGACAGAGTCCCTTAAACACAAACTTTCCCTCCAGCTTGCCTGATTATTTGGTCTGTTTTTACCAAGGTAACCTGATCCTCTTTACTCCCTGCCTTATCTTGAGCCCCCCCCCCCCGTCGGGTAAACAGAAATTTAGCTTAAATCAAAGAAGGGCTGTCCTCCAATGGCTTGGTAGCATGTGGGCCATTGTCGTGTGCTCCTGTGCCCAACCCATACAATTGGTCCCTCACAAGCTGCTTGGATCCCTTGGCTTTCTTGCACTTAAAGAAGTTTCTTTTCTTTCGCTCAAGATCTGCTATTACTGCTGCCATTTGCTTATCAGTCTCTTCTCTTAATTTAGCCAACAATTTATGGGATCCCCTATTGTTTTGTTTAGGTGGTAACTTACAATTGTTTTGCTTTTTTTGTGGCACCAACTTTTCTTTAATCGGGGGACCTCTGGCTGGCTGAACTGGCTCCTTAGGGCTGCTACATACAATTACGTTAGCCAAACCACGGTCTATCCCCAGAATGGAAACTGACGGGAGCGGGTCATCTAACGTAATCTCCATTTGCTGACGCTGATCAGTTGTCATCCCAGGGGGCTTGGCTAGCTCTATCACCACCTCCTTATCTATCACCAAGCCTCCCCGGGGCTCGACCTCCACATCAACTACTTACTTTTTCGCGAGCATTGCATTTTGGTTGGTAGTAGCAATTATATACCCCTCCAAGAAATGGACCTTCGCAACTAATTCCTTCAAAATCTGTCAAACATCACGTATTTCAAAGTTGAGAGATTCGTACCCTCTGTCCATGGAATCAAGAAGCCGGGCAAGAATTGGAAAGGACAACTCATCAGCCACTGTTGGTGAATCCCCACCAGTCCCAGCCTGGCCCATCACCCTTGGGGCCTGGTCCTCAGGGAAGGACTGAAACCCAGCACTCCCACCGAGGGTCACCCTTGTTTGGTCATTATTTGGAACCCACTCATATACATTTTGATCTGTCAAAGGGGTTGTCTGGTAGGGAGAGCAGGCAACATCAATTTTTCTTTTTTTAAACATTATTTATTCAATGGTTATGTATCCAGCATAATCAATAACATTGATATAATCATGGTATTAAGCATATCATATTAAAACAGTGACATTAAAATGTACAGGTGAGCAATATCAGGGCATCCAGTACTCTGTGTTTCAGAGTTAGTTACAGTTAAGTACAGTCTGAATAGGGCCCAAATGTCTTTAGGGTGGCATGTCGAGGACACAGAAAAAACACATTTCTCTTCCTTTTTTTTAAAATTCAAAATGATTTAGTATAGATTATAAACTTTTCATTTATTGAAACAACTGTTTTACCTATATTAAATTGTTACTTGTGTTGTGCTTTACTCAACTCTGTTGCTTTACTACTGCTTAGGCAATAATTCTTCTGTATAACCTTTCATAATGTTATTCCAGAAAAGGACGACAGTGATGACGATTTTTTTCTCATTTCCTAAAAGTATCTGGTCCCATCGTTCTTTGGGGTCTAACACTTTGGTGGATTTCAGAAACAAGTATCTGACTGAATTTATTTTTTTCTGCAAAGCTTTACAATCCATTATTATATGGTAGAGAGTTTCAATGGTGTCTGGATGTTGACAAAATCGACAGTATTGTTGGGATAGTAAAATTTGTTTGGATTTGGCTAGGACTTCGTGGGTCGGCAATAAATTAAGATGAAGTCTCAAGAAGGAGTCTCATATCGTTTGTGCTAGAAATAGTATTAAGTAAGGTGGTAGATGGTTAATTGCTCTTGTTTCAGAGCCACATTGCAGATCGAGCTGATATTGAATTTTCCGCTGTAGCGTCTTGGTCTAGTCGTTGTGCAAGATGCGTTGTTTTGCAGCTCGAGGGCGTTTAGTTAGCATTTCCATCGATATATCAGCGGCTAATCTTTTAATTTCAACAGCATTTTTCCAATCGTTCAATATCGCTCCATTGCTAGCATTACATCTGGTCCGGAGTATATCTATCGCAGGCATTTCCTCATTAGCAATAGTTTTCCTGTACAGATCTAATTGTTTCCAGGTTGTGATTGCTTCCAAGGATTGCGTAGCGATCTCATATCTTATGCGCGGCATCGGGTAGGCCGCAGAGAGTGTAAGCTCTTTCCTCCAAAAGATGGCTTCAAGTTGTTGCCAGATTGAACAGTCTAAGTTGATCATGGATTCACTTCTGTAAGTTAGTACAGCTGTCACTTTTTGTCTGTAAAATAGTAGGACCGGTTTCAGAGAAAACTTCCCAAATTTCTGATGTATTAGACACCCTTGGCATGCAAGTGAGTAGGCTTTGGATTTCATGTGGTTCTCCCACGGTTTTTCCTCTCTCGACTGATTCAGCCACATTCCAAGTTATTTTATACGTTTGACTTGCAATGTTTTTTTCCCCATCAAGAAAGAAAGAGTGCATTTTCTTCTTGGTGCAGGTTTGATAGATCAAAGTCATGATTTTTGTTTTTTGTGTATTTATCTTCATCTCGTTGAGTTTCATATATTCTTCAAGTTTTGTCAGGCTTATTTGCAGACCTTGCTGGGTTTTGGCCATCAAGACTATATAATCCACATACATTATGCACAAAGAGGAGTGGAATTTAGTATTGGAGGGTTTGTTGTTGGTGTTTGGGTGAATTCCTCAAAATCTGATGTTAATAGGTTGAACAAGATGGCCACAAGGGGACAACCTTGTTTGAGTCCATTCCATGTTTCAATATCATCTGTTAATACTCCATCCTTTGTCAATCTGACCGGTATTTTGGTATTGGAGTATAGTTGTTTTATGGGTTCCAGAATGTTTAATGGGCAACCCCATTTTGTCAGCTTTTCCCATAGTTTGGAATGGTTTACCATGTCAAACGCCAACTGCAGGTCGATGAAGGTTGCTTAGTACTGTTGTTTATTCCTTATCGCTTCATGTTTGATTATATTCAACAGGAAAACGTTCATGTTTGTTCTGACATTTATTATAAATCCGGTTTGTCACGTCGCCTGCCTCTTCGTGGTCATGGCCCATGTAGTAAGTTTTTTCAATAGATGGGAAGAAAAAATCTTTCCTAGTGGGTCCACGAGGGCTATGGGGTGATAATTGCCCGGTTCTTTTGTCTCGCCCCGTTTATAAATTGGAATCAGGATGGCTTGCTTCCATGTCCTGGGGATGTTATTTGTTTGATTAATCAGGGCAAATAGTTGGTCACAGAAGTCTGCCCATATTTCAGGGTTACATTTAAAGATGGCAATCGAGAGCCCATCAGATCCCAGAGCTCTGGATACATTCAATTTATTGATTAGTGTCAAGATTTGATCACGGTCCCATTCAATTGACCATTTCTTAGAAAATTGGTTTAGTTGTTGTTCCTTGGGCTGCTGTCTTTCTTTATATAATTCGATGAAGTATTTCCTCCAACATCCCTCCGGCACATCTTGGATCATGTGATCTTGAGGATTATCTTGTGGATTGAGTAATTTACATAAGTCTCTTGTATTGTTATTTTTTAGACATTTCAAGATTGTTTCTCCATCTTGCTGTTTCAACATCATTCTTTCTGTTTTTAGCCAATTGGTGTATTTCTATATTTCGGTTTTCATAGCTATGTATTTGTCTTCCTGGTTTCGTTTGTTTATTAGTTTTAAATTCTTACGGAGTTCCTTCTTTTTTTCCACAATTTTCAGATTAGACCAATGTAAGTGCTTCCTTCTCTGTGTTGATTTATTGGTTTGTGGTTGCCTGAATGGACGTAAGATCCACTCATAATTAATTTTCGCTATTCCTTTGCGATTTGAATTCGACCTTTTTTTAGTTAAGGTCTCCATTTGTTGTTGGCTAATTCATAGGCTATTCAAACCCATGTTGATTTCAAGGTGGGGTAAAGCAATTTTTGGCTTCTAAGCGCCGGCACTGAGCAATGAGACCGATAAAATGTGATGGTCACTATTCAGAGAATAGGTGTTGTTGATTTCATAGATTTTTTCTTTTCCTTAGAGATATATATAATCGTTCATGGTGTTTGAATTCCAACGGGACCATATATGTTTTGGCCGATTTGTTTCAGTATTCAGATGGTCCAGACGGTGGACATTTCTGTAGGCTATTTCTTTATTCCACCGTTGCGCTCTTGTTGGTAGATTTTCATGTTCGATCAGAAGCAAACAGATGTAGATTTAGGTTGCTGCAGATTATAAGGTCAATCTGGTCGAACATCTCACAAGCACGATCCAAGGCAGAAAAGACTGCATCTACAAAAATGTCATCATTTATTGTTATTGGATTCCAGTATACATTCATGATCCCTAACATCTTGATTTTTGACGACTTCTCGCCATCATTTCTGTTCTGGAGATTTTTATTAGAATGTTGAACAATAGTAAATTTTTACCCAAGGTTTCAAGTTTGTGGTTTATATGATTTGTAAGTTTGCTTCAACTCTAATCATCGTCAAAAGTCCAGAGGAGGGGCATCCCTTTTTACTTTTAATCTCAGGGTTCATCAGTGTGTTATATGCCTCACATACTGGCTGCTTTATTAGCCAAGTCTCTTGCTGACAAATTATTTGGTATTCATTCAGATCATGCGATTTCGAATAAGACAAATGTACATGGCCACGCGTGTTCCATGAACATAAGCAATAGAGTCCTTTCTCAGGTAAGGGTGATTGTTACAGATGACCATTCCTTTTCAGGGTCCTCAAATGGTTTTCATCTTCCATTTATCTCCAGAAGAAATGTTTAGAGATTTCTGAGGGTGGCATGTATGACTTTCTCTCATTGTTTTGTGTTCTTGAAGAGTAGCTGTAATTTTCTAGGAAACTTTATTCTTCGTACATGGCACTTTGATCATGATCCCTTATATTGTGATTCTCTTCATCTCTATAAGATTTTTCTTGGTCTAAGGTGCAGCTAAAGCCTAAAGCCCTGAATTGTTTCTCCATATCGAACGTCAGTTGCCTCATGTGGCTGGTGTAAAAATCTATTCGTTCCTTATCGAGTGTATGTTCGTCCAGAAACTGTACTACTTTCACATCTCTGGATTTTATACATTTCTGTTGTGGTAGTGCATGAACTAAACAAAGTGCCTTAGTTCTATTTAAGATAAATCTGTCATTTGTTGTTTCCATTCGTTCTAGTAGTATTGCTTTGCAGTTTCTCTGTTTTCGGGGATCTATGAATTGAGGTAACTTAGGTGTTCTTTCAGTAGTTCGATCTCTCGCTCCGTTTGATGCGTCGTTGTTTTGACATTTGTTATTTGTAGAGGAGGTTTGTTCACATATATGTTGTCTTAAGGTGTTGGCAAAGGTGGCATCTGATATCTCCTTACATGAGAGATCGACCGTTATGGAGTTAATTGTATGTCCTTCGTCGCATTGATCAATAATGATAATAGATGATTCATTCAAGTAGGAAGCATTTTTAATTCCTGCCTCTTCTTCATTGGGCTCTTCGTTGATGTATATTAACATATTCATCAACATTTCTAATTGGATTTGTGCTTCCATTTGGTTGACTCTCTGTCGGTCATTAATAGCATCATGATGTGGAATATTTGGGCATTTTTTGCACATGGCTATCCCCCAAACATTGTACGAAGATCAATGAAAAGAGCCAGGAATACCAACAGACAGGATTGTCTTGAAAAGCATCCCAGAGTGAAGGAAAATAAGATAACATGTGTATCAATATTCTCCCCGATAAGTAATGACTTACGTAGGTGCATAATGAAACACTGAAGAGTTTACCATCAGCAAACCACGTTTTGCTTTCAGACGTATGTCCAATTTAAGGGATAAATTGGTCCATACATATAGAGCACCAAGGGACAAAATCCTCCATACTCAATCCACTCTGTGGAATTTACCGCCGGTGGTGGGCCATTTTAAATGCGGCAAATGATCAGTGTGTGTTCTAACGGCTAATATAAAAGAAGTTGATTTGAAGGGTAAAACATGGACACTGAAAAGTTTTACCAACTGTAACACGAAATGGGCAATGTATGCCATCAAATGCCTGTGTGGGTTATTATACATAGGAAAGATCAAGAGACCCATCCGTCAAAGGATCTGCGAACACAGATCATGTGCAAAAAACAGTGTCGTGGACAAACCTTTGGTGGCACATTTTAAACTTGCCCAACATTACCAAGACGACATTTATTGGTTCATCATTGAAACAATTGAACCCCGCCCAAGAGGGGGTAACAGAGATCTCAAACTAAGGAAAACTGAACAGAAGTGGATCTATTATTTAAATACGGTCAAAGAAGGTCTAAATATTTCCATTGAATGGGGGCTGTTCATTCATCACAAATAAACTCTGTGATCACACACGTTACAAGGGGATGGGGAGATCGTACATCTTGCAGCAATTTGTTGTTACGCTCACCTGGCTCCCACAGAGGCGTCGATCTGAACTGGACAGCTGCGGTCTCCACCAATGTGACACGTAGGGCCGAGATGACGGACTGGACCGGCCCACCTAGCTTCGTTTGCTTGGCCCGTAGGAATATTCTTCTGGAAATGGAGAAAGGGAATTAACCACCCGTGGGGTTGAGCGTAAATCCCTCCACCCCCGCTGTTCTCCCCACAGATCACCTTTGATATCCCCTCTAATAGACTCACCTGATGGTTTGAAAAGAGGAGCTCTCCATCCTGCATTGAGCGCAGGGGCGCGTGGATAACCAGTTGCTTCACTGGCTCGAAGGAATTGGAGAGTTGCAGAACAATATTGACTCCGAAAAGTATGTAGTTTGTAAGAGTTCACATGTCTGACTTTCACTCTTGTCCGATTTCTTGCAGTTTGCAGCTTGACCCCAGTGAAGAGTTCCTCGTGGTAGCTGACGAAGTTCAGGTAAGGATTTGGCTTATCCTACACAGTTCAATAAAATAAGGGCAGAATGTAACCTGTGGCTTGCTCCCTTATTCAGGTGTGGAGAGAAAATATGAAGTTCGGGGAATAATGCCTCTGGTGGTAAAATTAGGTAAGTCTATTGTGGTGAGAAGAGTTCCCCTTGTTTGTCCCTTCGTCTCACCTTGTTGTCCTTTTGTTCCCCTTAGGGGCCAGGGTATGGCGAGGATGCAATGGAGACTGCGCCAACCCGTGAAGAGGAATAGTACCCCCGGCGGTAATCAGGTAAGTCTATGGGGGTTGTTATGGGGGTAGTTACTATTGCCTCTGTTTATTCCTTTGGCTCACCTTTGCTGTTCTTGTGTTCCCCTTAGGTGCTAGAGTGCGGCGGGAACGTGTAGAAGGATGCGGTGGATCGTGAGGATGCTGCGAAGGCCGGTGAGTTCAGCGCAGCGCTGCAGCAGGCGAGGCGGCGCGCTAAAAGGCTTCTTTCTTCCAGCTCGAAGGCGCGGGGGATCCAGAAATCAGGTAAGGATCGAAGGTTTTACTCTTATTCTAACCTCTTCTCCTTCTGTTCCTCCCTTTTTCTAGGAGCTGCAGACTCGAGGCGGGCGTGGCAGAAGACTGGATGCAGGCTTGCAGACACGGTGAGCGTTACGCTGCTGGATGCAGAATAACGCGAAGCGTGTGCTGCTCATCGGGCGTGGTTTAAATAGCCTCCAAAGTAGTCCCAGGTAAGTATTCGTCCCCAGCCCCACCCGAGTAAAAAATAGTCCCTAGGTAAAATAGCCCTTTCCAAGCCTCATTTGGCTTGGAGCTCTGCAGCATGGTCTGCATCAGGTAAGCTTGCAGCATGGTCTGCATCAGGTAAGTTCTACTCTATGAGCCTGGCGCCATAAGCGCCAGGACTGACTCTACATATGAGCCTGGCGCCATAGGCGCCTGGACCGCACCCAAACAGCCCCTAGCAGGGGTTTTTGGGCTTGCTCAAAATAACTTGATGCCTGCTTCCAGGGTTGCTGGACCTGGTCTGGTTCCCCGGGGGTAGGCATCATGACAGCACTCCCCCCCAAGGCCCCTCCTAAAGTCGTTCTTCCCTGTGGTTTTGGTTTGTCTGGGAAATTACGGTGGAATCTTTTCACCAATCGAGGTGCATGTACGTGGTCACTAGGTTCCCAAGACCTTTCCTGTGGTCCGTAACCCTTCCAGTCGATTAAATAAAAACATTTTGACTTCACCATCTTGGAGTCCAGGGTGTTCTTAACTTCAAATTCGGGTTCCCCGTCTATGAGGATGGGGTCTGGTGGCTTGGTTAGTCTTGTCCCGGGTTGCGCTGGCTTCAAAAGTGACACATGAAAGATGGGGTGAATTTGCATATTAGCAGTTAAGTTCAACTTGACGGCCACCGGGTTGATAATGGCCTTAATAGAGTAAGGTCCCAAATATCTAGGGTTAAAGGTCCGCGTTCCCTTGAGAGGTATGTGTTTTGTGGCCGTATGGTCCCCTATCTGGTACTGTGGAGTATCACTTCTATGCCGATCAGCATCTTTCTTATATTTCTCCTTCGCCTGTTTTAAATGTGCAGTTGCCTCCATATAGTCTTGTGTAATTGTAGCGTGTAGATGGTCCACTGCGGGCATTTCTAAGTGTTGGGGTGAGTCAAGGTCTGAGGTTCGAGGGTGGTGCCCATATAGGGTATAAAAGGGGCTTTGTCCAGTTCCAGAATGTACTGAATTATTGTATGCATATTCGGCGATCCAAAGAATGTCCTTCCAATTACTCTCAGTCTGATGTAACATACAACGCAGGTATTGTTCAAGAGTCTGGTTGGTGCTCTCCGTTTGGCCATCGGTCTGGGGGTGGTGACTGGTCGATAATCTCACGTCGATTTGCGCCGATTGACAACATTTCTTCCAGAAATGTGAAATGAATTGACTGCCCCGATCAGAGACCAACACGGATGGAAATCCATGTATGCGAACAATGTGTTCGAGGAATTCTTTGGCCAGGATTGAGGCTGAAGGTAGTCCTTTTAAAGGAATAAAGTGGGCCATCTTGGAAAAAAGATCCACAATAACTAGAATGGTGTTAAACCAATTACAAGGAGGTAGATCAGTAATAGAGTCTAACGATAAGGTGTGCCATGGTGTAGGCGGAATGTCTAAAGGTTGTAAGAGCCCAGCTGGTTTTTTCTTTTGACTTTTGTTTTGGGCGGAAATACCACAAGACATCACAAATGATTTAATATCCTTTCGCCAGGTGGGCCACCAGAATTGTCTTTTAATTTTAGCTTCAGTTTTTGTAATACCTGGGTGCCCCTCCATTAGGGTATCATGATAACGGGAAATGACTAGCTCTTGTAGTTACTTGTGTGGCAGAAATAGCCGCCCTTGGTAATAAGGCAGATCATTGGTGACAGAGTAGTCCGGGCCTTTCTTTACCCAGTCCTGCAGGGCTGTAGGATCAAAGAGTTGCTGGATCTTTACCTGAATGTCCTCTAGTGTCTGTAGAGTAGTCATGCCAAGAATCCTTTGTTCGGAAATTATAGGTACTGGTTCTGGGTTCACTTCTGCCTCTCCCATCCCTATTCGGGATAAGGCGTCTGCTTTACCATTCTTACAACCTGGTCGATAGGTTATCACGAAATCGAACTCAGCAAAGAACAATGCCCATCGGAGTTGACGTGACGATTGGGCCTTGGCTGTTTTTAAATACTGTAAGTTCCGGTGATCAGTGATCACAGTAATGGTATGCCTGGCACCGAGAAGATAGTGCCGCCAAGCCTTGAAGGCGGATTTAATGGCTAATAACTCCTTGTCGGTAACCGCATAGTTTAACTCGGGTGCCGAAAACTTTCTGGACCAAAATGCTACTGGGTGAAGCTGGCCAGTTTCAAGGTCCTTTTGAGACAGGACAGCTCCCATGGCTAGACTGTATGCATCAGTTTCCACTATCTATGGAAGTTCAGGGCGCGGGTGCTTTAACACAGGTGCAGACGTGAATTTCGCTTTCAGCTCTTGGAAGGCGTTTTCAGCTTCTTCAGTCCACATAAAGCGTTTATTTTTTCGCAAGAGTGCTGTGATGGGATGTACGACATGTGAAAAATCTGGGATGAATCTGCGGTAGAAATTGGCAAAGCCGAGCATGCTTTGTACTCCTTTAACTGAACTTGGTGATGGCCACTTAAGGATTGCGTTCACCTTTCATGAGTCCATTCGGACCCTCTTTGGGGTCAGGATAAACCCAAGGAATTCAACTTCTGTGGCATGAAAAATGCATTTTTCTAGTTTTGCATATAGTTTGTACTGGCACAATTTTTCAAGCACTGCTCGGACGTGCTTCACATGGTCAGATTCTGAAGAGGAGTATACTAGAATATCATCGATATATACGACAACACAAACGTCAATGAGTTCATGAAGGACATCATTCATGAAGTATTGGAAGGCTGCTGGTGCATTGCACAACTCGAAAGACATCACCTGGTATTCGAATAACCCATACTTAGTGCGGAAAGCAGTCTTCCATTCGTCACCCTCTTTTACACGTACCAGATGGTATGCCCCGAGGAGATCTAATTTAGTGTATATACAAGCGTCCTTCACTTGGTCTAGTAGTTCAGGGATCAGAGGCAACGGGTATCGGTTCTTAACAGTTATCTGGTTCAATGCGCAGTAGTCTATGCACGTTCTGAGGTCACCTTCCTTTTTTGGGTACGAAGAACAAAGCTGAAGATGCAGGGGACTTGGATGGGCGAATAAAGCCATTGGCAAGGTACTGGTCTAAGTATTGTCGTAGGTGAAGGTTCTCAGGTTCCGTAAGGGCATAGATCCTGCTCCAAGGGGGTTGTGCACTGGGTATGAGATCGATTTGACAATCGTACGATCTGTGAGGAGGTAAGGTGTTTGCCTGTTCCTTTTGGAAGACATCCTGAAATTCTTGGTATTCTGGAGGTAGTTGCATGACTGCTGTGGTTACTGTGGCCAGGCCTGCGTTCTCATTTTTCTTTGGGTAACAGGTTTGTGCACAATCCGGGAAGGTTATTCTCTTCTTTCGCCAATCAATACAAGGATTATGTGTTTCCAACCAAGGTATCACCAGTATTATTTGGAACGGTGGGGCTTTGATTAGATCAAACACAATAGTCTCTCGATGCCCATCCTGACCCAATAGTGTCATCTCTGCGGTGGAATGAGTTACAGGCCCAGAAGCAATTTCAGTTCCATCGACTGTGGTGATGACATCTGGGGTGGTTTTTCGGCAGAGAGGTAGATTCATCCTGGAAGCCAATTCATAGTCCACATAGTTCCCTATGGCCCCGCTATCAATGTATGTCCTTACTGCGTGCATACGCAATGGCTGCCGTGGATCTACGAGGACCATTGGTATGATGAAATGCAAGGTCTGAATATCCTTCTTCAAGCTCGGCAAGTGGACCTCTACGCTTGTGGGGCGTGGTCGTTTCCCGAGTCTGACTCCATATGGCTTTTATCAGCAGCTCCTACCACCCTCTTGGGTGGTTTTACAGGGCAATCCCGTAGAAAATGTCCAGAAGTTCCACAATATAGACACAATTGCATTTGCCATCTCCTTTCTCTTTCCTTCTGGGTTAAGGGTCCTTTAACCCCTCCGATTTGCATGGGTTCTGAAGCATCTGCTCCTTTGGGGTTAGCGTGGGTTTTGACCAACACCCGATTCTCAAACTTGGCTCGATCAGCCTTTCTGTTCTGAAGTCTGTGATCTAACTGGACCACTAAGTCTATATATTCAACGCAGTCTTGAGGTGGGTTCACGACTTGAGCCAAGACATCCTTGAGTTCTCCTCGAAGCCCTCGATGAAATAACGTGATTCGTTTTACCTCAGGCCATCCAGTTTCCACTATTAACCTATTAAAGTTCGTGATGTAGGATAGAAGTTCCTGGTTACCCTGCCGTAGGGACAAACGTTTGTTATCCAGGGCCTGTCCTTGGGAGTGCCGGGCAAATAGTCTTTCCATGCTAGTTTGAAAGCCCTGAAAATCCCGAAGAATTGGGTCATCCTGAGTAACTAGTGGAACTGACCAATCAGCTGCACTGCCGCTGAGATATGACAATACAAAGGCTACCTTGGCTTGATCGTTTGGGAAAGCTCCAGGTCTGCATAAAAAGTGCAAGCGGCATTGGTTCATGAACACGGCAAACCTTTTGGGATCTCCGGCAAAGCGTACGGGTGGGGCTAATGGAATATTTCCTGGTAGGTTTATTTGCACAGGGTTACTCGATAACACAGGAGCTGGATTTCCCCCGGTACCAGGTAGGGGTGCTTGTCCAGCCTGGCTTTGCAATAGTTGCCTAGCAAGGTCATCAGTTCGCTCCTTTGACAAAATCAGTTCTCTCCTAAGAGCATTGGTTTCTTGACGGGCGGAATGCACTTGAGCCCTCAGTTCCCCTAGTAATTGGGCCAATTGGTCAGTCTCGGAGGTATCCATAACGCCCGGGTGGGAATTTGTGGGTAGGCTTTGCGTTCTGTTACGCTCACCTGGCTCCCACAGAGGCGTCGATCTGAACTGGACAGCTGCGGTCTCCACCAATGTGACGCGTAAATCCCCCCCCACCCCCGCTGTTCTCCCCACAGATCACCTTTGATGTCCCCTCTTATAGTCTCACCTGATGGTTTGAAAAGAGGAGCTCTCCATCCTGCATTGAGCGCAGGGGCGCATTGATAACCAGTTGCTTCACTGGCTCGAAGGAATTGGTGAGTTCCAGAACAATATTGACTCCGAAACGTATGTAGTTCGTAAGAGTTCACAACTCTGACTTTCACTCTTGTCCGATTCCTTGCAGTTTGCAGCTTGAGCCCAGCGAAGAGTTCCTCGTGGTAGCTGACGAAGTTCAGGTAAGGATTTGGCTTATCCTACACAGTTCAATAAAATAAGACCAGAATGTAACCTGTGGCTTGCTCCCTTATTCAGGTGTGGATAGAAAATATGAAGTTCGAGGAATAATGCCTCCGGCGGTAAAATTAGGTAAGTCTATTGTGGTGAGAAGAGTTCCCATTGTTTGTCCCTTCGTCTCACCTTGTTGTCCTTTTGTTCCCCTTAGGGGCCGGGGTACGGCAAGGATGCAATGGAGACTGCGCCGACCGGTGAAGAGGAATAGTACCCCCAGCAGTAATCAGGTAAGTCTACGGGGGTAGTTACTATTGCCTCGGTTTATTCCCTTGGCTCACCTTTGCTGTTCATGTGTTCCCCTTAGGTGCCAGAGTGCGGCGGGAACGTGTAGAAGGATGCGCTGGATCGTGAGGATGCTGCGAAGGCCGGTGAGTTCAGCGCGGCGCTGCAGCAGGCGAGGCGGCGTGTGTAAAATGCTTTTTTCTTCCAACTCGAAGGCGCAGTGGATCCGGAATTCAGGTAAGGATCGAAGGTTTTGCTCTTATTCTAACCTCTTCTGCTTCTGTTGCTCCCTTTTTCTAGGAGCTGCAGACTCGAGGCGGGCGTGGCAGAAGACTGGATGCAGGCTTGCAGACACGGTGAGCGTTACGCTGCTGGATGCAGAATAACGCGAAGCGTGTGCTGCTCTTCGGGCGTAGTTTAAATAGCCTCCAAAGTAGTCCCAGGTAAGTATTCCTGCCCAGCCCCACCCGAGTAAAAAATAGTCCCTAGGTAAAATAGTCCCAAGCATCATTTGGCTTGGAGCTCTGCAGCATGGTCTGCATCAGGTAAGCTTGCAGCATGGTCTGCATCAGGTAAGTTCTACTCTATGAGCCTGGCGCCTATGGCGCCAGGACTGACTCTCCATATGAGCCTGGCGCCATAGGTGCCAGGACCGCACCCAAACAGCCCCTAGCAGGGGTTTTTGGGCTTGCTCAAAATTAACTTGATCCCTGCTTCCAGGTTTGCTGGTCCTGGTCTGGTTCCCCGGGGGTAGGCATCATGACATTTGTCTCCACACATACGGGCTCTCGGCCTCGGAGCGGGAGGGCATATCAGCCAGTGTTTACATTGGTCAAACGGGATACACCTCCAAAACGTGACGCAAACGTCGCTACGGCTGTAGCAATTTAATACAGCGTACGTTTGTCATTCATTGTCACGTTCCGGAAGTCAGGCTGGACATAGCGGAAGAACCTTATCGTTGGGAAGGAAACATAACAAACAGAGGTGAGATGACGTTATCATAAGGACGAACGATTTTCACAAGAGTAGAGTACTCATCTGGGGCATCTTTCGTTGACAGATTGCGAAGCGTTTGGCGTTTTGCAAGAGCGGGGACACACATACAAAGCGACCGCACGGGAATCAGAAAAAAGTGCTCTATTTCCCGGCTCTAACAAGATCAGCCATAGCCGGTAAGCTATTCATGCCGCATGAGATTTGAGTAATAAAGAGAAATCGACTCTAATGATAATCAGGCGAGTTCTAACACAGGGATTCCTGGGATCTTGTCTGATTATTATTTTTCAGCAGAAATTGGTGGGTCTACAATGAAAAACAGCCCTGTGTAGACCTGGTCATTCCGAAGTATACAAACAGATGAGAACACCCCTCCATTCGCAACAACAGCAATGAAGGGTAATATGGGATCAGAGAGGTACAAAATAGAATGAGTACACTATGTCAAGTGGTCAGCATCAAACTGACCTATGAATTGATTAAATAGGTTATACCGCCAAAAACCTAATGGAACTTTGTCCACTGGCTTAGTTGGGTGGTAGATGTAGTAATATCATTCCTTCCGTTAAAAATTAAAAATGTTAAGTTGAAAGGGACGCCTATACACACCTGACATGACAAAATAGAGTCACACATGGTTTTAATAAGGTTTTATTTGTTTGTTTGTATTGTAGATTGTTTGGAACTTCTCCATTCTCTGTAATACCACATGTTAAAGAGGAACACGTGACACAAGAATAAGTGCCCTGAAGACAGCACCAATAAGGAATGTGATTTGTATTAGTTCAATTGCATTGATATAAGTGAAAATTGGTACTAGAAACACATGTGAAGTGTTGGCACATTTTTGTCCTCCTGAATCAAGGGGGGGTCACCGGGTAGGGAATAAGTAGAGGCATTCAGTTGCTTGCTTTTCAGACAAAGAAAAAACCAACATAGATTTGTTTCTCCTTTGTCATTTTTAGTTTTTAGTTCTATTGATTAATGTAGATTTTTCTGAGAACCCATGGTGCTCTGCCTAAAGTTATGTTAAATTGGTGGAGATAAAAATGTCAGAGGGTGTTCCAGCACTAACATAGGACGGAAAGGAAGGAAGCTGTTTTGTGGGAATCTGTACACATTGTAAGGACTTTTTATGGTGCCATTGCTGCTGGGGACTTTGCTGTCCAAGATGGGATGATAGAGCCAATTTGTGTTCCTGCAATTGAAAAGAGCCAATTTGTGTTCACTGCATGAAGTGCTCCTTCGTCCGTCCGTGATTATCTTCACATTCATTAACACAGGTTAACTCACATAACAAGTCTTCAAGATTAGTCTTCTTAGACTTCCAACATTTAAGAATGCACCTTTTCGCACTGCACAAGCAACATTAAAAAATCTTCTAGTCGTCTCTGAGGTTTTCCCAATATCCCCAAACAGGTATTTATGTGGGCCGAGGAAGGGTGGGATATTCACCATGTCGTCTATAGCCTCAGCTACACTGCCCCAGAATGTCAGGACCAGGGGGCACGACCAGTACATGTGGAAGGCGTCAGCATGTGGGGCGCCACACTTCAAACATTCACCCTTATGATCCGGGGTAAACCATTTTAGCAGGAGTGTGATGCAGTTGGTTCAGCATCTTAAATTTAATCAGGCGCAGCCCCGCATTCAGGGATACAGACTTAGTTAGCTGGCAACACTTACTCCATTTCTCATCTCCTATTGGGAGTCCCACTTGATTTTCCCAAACACCTCTAGTAGTATTGCAAGGGGACATATGTGACTGTATCACCCTATATAGCCTGGACACCCCACAACATGTGTCATCCTTTTACACCAAGACACTGATGCAACTATGTGTTTCTGGCTCTGCTGGGAATAAGGGCCACCTTTTGCAAAAAGCTATCCGCATTCGGTGATTTTGAAGCACTCTCAATTGGCCTCCCCTAGAGTATTGACGAATTCGGTCTGGAATACAAATTGCCCATTTGGGTACATGTCACCCATTTTTATTTGTCCTGAGGGGTCCCAGGATTTCTGTAATATCTTGTCATATGAGGGGGAAATGCCCAGATAGTTCCAAAGAGGAACTTCCCCACTGTAGGGGGTATCTACTCCAATCTTCCCAAAAATGTTGGCCCAAGCATGAACAGTTGTGCTCACTGGGTCAAAGGCACATGAGTTATGGTACCTTTCACTAAATAGGACCAACTGGAGCTCTGTAGGGGACGCACCATACCTCTCCAAGCGTATATGTACAGTTGTATCTCTAGCCTTGTACCAATACCCAGCGAATTGGGCCTGTGATGCCAAATAGTATAGTTCAAAGTCTGGTGCTGCTAAACCCCCATATTCATATGGTTCAGATAATTTCTGCCAACTGATTCACGCCACCCCAGTCCCCCAGACAAACGTTTAGTGCAAAACCCTCGCCCAGGCCATATAGGAACATTGCCAAATAAATACAATAACTTCGAGAGACCGACCATCTTCAATAGGGCAGCCTGCCCATATAATGAGATAGGAAGCTTCGCCCAACAATTTGGTGGTCAATTGTTGCAAATAGGATTCGTAATTGTCAGTATACAATGATTGTCGCCTGTTCGACACCACAATTCCCAGGTACTTGAAATGTGATGGTGACCATTTAAACCCCTCCGGATGCGGTGGCTGAACTGTGAATGGCGTAAGGGGAAACAGCTCAGACTTAGTGTTATTTATTTTGTAGCCAGAGTAACGCGAAAACTCAAGGATATCATTCTGTATTGGGACGAGGTTGTGTTCAGGGTCCTGTACATATGGCAGGGCATCATCTGCGTACAAAGAGATTATTTGGGGTGGACCAAGTATTCTTATTCCCCTGTGCCCATGCATCTTCCTAACCAGCACTGCCATTGGTTCAATAGTAAGTTCAAATAATAAAGTGGACAGGGGCAGCCCTGCCTAGTGCCTCTGCCCAGCGAGAATAGCGCAGACAGTGTTTGATTTGCAAGGACCTTTGCCCCTGGGTCAGAATATAAAAGTTGGATACAGCGCAAAAAATATGGGCCAACTCCAAACATGCGTAATACAGAAAATAAATAGCGCCATGAAACATAATCAAAAGCCTTTTCGGCATCTAAGGCAGCTACCAACACTCTCGCCTGGGGATTCACCTGCCCCATCACGCAAAACAAGCGGCGCAAATTCAGAGCAGTGGATCTTGTGGGTATAAAACCCTACTGGTCAAGGTGTACCAATTGGGGCACGACCGGAAGCAGCCTCGTAGCAAGCATTTTCGCAAAAATCTTAGCGTCTGTATTGATTAGGAACAATGGTCTATAGGAGGCCATGTCCTGGGGAGGTCTGTGTGGTTTAAGTAATACCGTAATAATGGCCTCACGCATAGATTGTGGGAGTAACCCTTGTTCCAAGGCCTTCTCCCAGATCTTTAGTAGCCTGGGAGCTATTCATGTTGGAATTCCTTGTAAAGTTCTATCCCCAGTCCATCTGACCCCAGCGCCTTCCCCGTAGCCAATGATTTTATAGCACCCTCAATCTCACCGAGCCTAATGGGCTGTTCCAGGGCAAGAGCCGTTGCAGCCGACATTGCCGGTAGATCTATTGTCGATAGATATCGGGAAAGGTCGTCCTCTGTGACCCCATCATGATTAGAGTATAGATCAGAATTGAAATTGGAGAATGTTTCATTGATATCCCTCTCGCTTATTAACAGTGTGTTATTTGGGCCTTGGATACTAGTGATTTGGTGTTGATAATTCTCAGTCTTCACCATATTGGCCAGCAGTCTGCCAACTTTGTCTCCCTCGCCATACTTCCTTCCTCTAGTGGGGATGGCCATATGTAGGACCTCCCTGTCTGCCAGACTGTGAAACTCTCCCAATAATGCTTGTATTTGTGCCAGGACATCTTCCTCCCCCGCTCTGCTATATTCATTTTCCAGTACCCTTAGCTGGCCTTCCACTTGACCCAACTCCTGCCTAATGATCTTAAGGGATCCGTGGGTTTTAGTCATAATAATACCTCTTACCCACACTTCGAATGTCTCCCATAGTATTGAGTGTGTGCGAACAGATCCTTCATTGATAGTGAAAAATTCAGCAATTTCAACATGTAAGGGGTCAGCCACACTTGCCTCTCTGAGAAGAGAGGAGGGCATTCTCCATCGCAGTCTGTACTGGATAGTCAGAAAGCTCAAGGTTCAGGGAAACTGGAGAGTGATCAGAGAGGGTGCGTGGGAGAATAGTGCAATCCTGAACCATAATGAACATCTGTGAGGTCAACAACCAAAAGTCTATACGGGAGTCATGAACAGAAGAATAGTATGTGAATTCTTTGCTTTGTGGATGAAGTGACCAGCAGATATCTGTGAGTTGGAGGTGCAACAATAACTGATGTAGCTTCTGGGCAGATCTAGTGAGAGCGCGTGAGGAACACAACGACCTATCCAGTCCTGTGTCCAAAACTGTGTTAAAATCTCCCCACCAGATTACCCAGGTCCTGTCCAAGGGAGTCAATATTTCCACAATTGAATGATAAAACCTGGGATCATCGAAGTTAGGCCCATATTTGTTAACCAGTAGTGTCGGGTGGCCAGCTATTTCGCCCCACACTATTACGTATCGCCCCGGAGGATCTACGCTGGAACTCGGAAGCCCAACGAGGGGTGTATAAGGGTAAGTAACCCCGGGCCTGCGATGAATATTCCATGTAATACCTCAATGGGCCCCAGTTTCATGCAAAGGATTTGTTCACCTTTCCCATAGCATGCGTCTCTTGTAGCATCAATACCTTGGGCCCGTGTCGTGTTACATATGAATGAACCTTCTTAGATTTAACTGGATTATTGAGCCCACAAACATTCCAAGTCAACAATTTGATTTATAATCCCCCTCCCATGATCCCGTCAGCTGCTATACTTGGTAAGCTCTATGTGAATATGAGCCAAGCTCTCACCTGAATTTCTTACGAATGCTTTCAACATGACCATCTCGTTTTCAACTTTTAACATCCCCACCCCCAACTTCTCCTCCAGAGAACAAGGATCTGAGAAGTGACTCCACAAATGTTTCCATCTGGCCTTTACAGGCTGATTCCGGTACCCCAACTATGCGCACATTATTTTGTCTGGATCGTGATTCCAGGTCTTCGCATTTGCCCTTTATCTTGGTCAATTCTGTTTTCAGATATGTTATATCCTGATCATGCTGATCCACTTTGTCCTCCGTTACACCAATTCTTGCTTCCACCTCATTTATCCGGCCGTTCTCCTTCTCCAGTTTCGACTTGAGCGATACTATTGTTGCAACTATGTCATGCAATTTGATATTGATTGACATAAAACCAGCTTGAACCGTTGTCAATAGGTGGACTTCTCTGGCGTTATCCACCGATGTTGCTGGTAAATTGCCATTAGGATGTGTCGTCGTACCCACCGGTGGGGTCTGCAAGCTGGTAAAGGAATTTATCGGGCCTTTCTTCTTCCCCCCCCGCGCCCCTTTTCATCTTGCCTGGGTCCTCACAATGGAAACCCTTTCCCCCAGCTACCTGTATATAACTGTATACCTTCTCACTTAGCAAGGTGGATCTGTCGTGATGGCGAAATTGTTCTGTTTCGACACTATACCGGGTGGCGCTCCGTCGGTTCTGGCACCTTCTCTGAATTGTATGTTAGTTATGCTTCTGACAGTGCCTCAAGTGCCCTCAGGTTTCAGGACCAGGATGAGTACCTCCTGCCGTGGTGTTTTTTTTTCTTTGTTTTGTTTTGCATCATTGGTCCTTTTGTGGTATCTCCGCCAGCTCAACAGGCATTGAGCTGATCAAAACGGTGAGGATTTATCCCACAGCGTTACTGTTTTTACACGTCTTCTGCACTACAGGGCCATTCCCTATTTCTTCCTCAGCCCAGTTGAGTCGAACAGTGCAGCGGGGGAATAAAATGCAGCAGTGAAGTACACACAGCTACATTGCAATAATGTTCACAGTAGTGGGTCCCAATGACGTAGCCCCAGCGTTTCTCACGTTTCATGAAATGATGGTGTTACGCTCACCTGATATCCAAGGGGGGCCACACGATGCTGGATGGGCGGCTGTGCGCTATCTCGGGGTTTCATTGCTTCGTTATGTGCCGGGCGGTGGGTAGCGCCTATGACAGGAGAATGGAATGTTTAGGTTTGGGCCCGTGGTGGGTGGATTCCCACCTCCCTCTGATCCCAAATCCCCTTCACCTGGGGATTTTTCTCACCTTGGGTTTTTATGCGTAGAGCTCTCCGTCCTGCTTCTCTGTGGAGGGGCGCGTTGTGAGTGCGGGCTTTCCGTTGCACCTAGTTTTTTCACTGGTCCGTGGGCCCTTATATCGGGTCCAGACCGCTGTGACTGTGACTCTTCTTGCTGCCTTCAGGTGAGTTATAGTGTCTTTCAGTTTTCTATCTGTCCCTTTCTCCTCCCTCCGTTTTGTCCTTCTTTTCGATGTTGCCTTTTTCCCACTATGCAACTCCTAATGTCTTTTGTTCCCACAGGGATGGTTGCAGTTAGAGTTTTTGACTATGCGCCGGATGAAAATGAGCTTGCAGCGCTGGGCAGCGAAGATTACGGGTAAGTGTTGATGCGCGGAGCGCAACGCTGTTATTGGATTTATTGTGATTATTGCTAACCTGTGTTCTCTCTCTTCTTTCTCCATACAGGTTGCGGTGATGCTCCGGAGTGGCGAGTGGGCGAAGCGTGGAATGAGCCCAGGATCCGTTGCTTACCCAGGTAAGTGCTGTTAATAACGATGTCCTTGTTTCTTCACCTTTGCAGGTTGCGGTTATGCTCCGGAGTGGCGGACGAGGCGAATGATGCGCGGTATGGATTCAGGATCCGTTGCTTACTCAGGTAAGTGTTGTGAATAATGCTGTTCTTGTTCTTCTAGTTCGGACATCCAGGTCGATGGCTTCAGGCTCGTGCCAGAAGCAAGCAGTTAAGCAGGAGCTGGACACGGTGAGCGTTATACTGCAGGAGTGCAGAATAACACAAAGCGTGTATTCCAGTTTGGGCGTGGTTTATATAGCCAGCCACACCTGAAGGCCCGACCACACCCAAAACACTGGTCTGCATAGCTCAGTTCTAAGAACTGAGCTGTGTTACAGGCCTCCATGTTGGACTGAGTCCATAACTGATACTTGCCCTATTCCTGATAATGAGCCTGGCGCCTGAGGCGCCAGGACTGACTCCATGTGTTCTTATGACGGTGTTTAAAGGCCCTTTGGGCCACTTTTAAGGGCTGTAGTGCCACTGTTGCGGGGCTGTTACACTTGAGGGGGTCAGGGGCATGAATCGTTACAATAGCACCTATGTTCTGGTATGCGTTATGCCACGCTCTCACCCCTTACCACAGGGATGACAATATAATGCCTTTGTTCGTGGCACTTATTGCGGGGCGTACTTGACGACGTTTTTAGGTGAGTGTTGCCTCCACTTGTTCCAATAAATATGTCAGGTTGCCGAACATTCTTATTTTCAATACCACCTGTAGCAATCTCTGGATATGTTTATTTCCCCTTTATGCCCATTGTCCCCATCCATTGACTGTAGCATCCCCTTGTTATGACCGACTGGGGTGTTATCGGGTTTGCTGTTATTCCGGGCTAATTAGTTCCACGTCAGCTGGGGACGAAGGGCTTGTCGGGCGATCCATGTTATTTTCCCCACGGTACCGTTAGCGCAGGGTTGAGTGATCGTTTTCCCCTTCAGTATTACTTCCAGATTGCGTCACCATGCAACCTCCCTCTCCGCTGTCCCCTGACCTTGAGACCGTCAAACAAGGGGGAAAGTCGCGGACGAGGGGCCGGCAAGGATTCAGGTATAACTCCTGTACTATCCGCACACAGCAGCGAAGTCGCCCGCCCCTCCTCCCTGCAGGCCAAAGGAGCCTAGCGCTCACGAGTGTTTACACTCTTTCAGTTCGGGAGTCAGCTCCGGCCACACCTCTCACCGGTACATGTTGTTTCGATGATATCGACAGTGTTACTGCACCTTAAGACTTTGGGACACGATGGCTGCTGCACAGTATCTTGCTCCTAGCCCACCTTCAAACGTTTCTTAATTAGCAGGCATCAGTCAGGATTTATTTTAGCTCAGGATTTTGCTTGTGGCGGAGAACCACAATCAGGCAGTCATTAACTGCTACTCAACAGCGCCCCCAGGCAACATCAATTTTTAATAACTCTCTTTCTATTGGTTGGTGCAACATTATTTCTGTAAGGCCCAAATCTCGAGGGGGGATTCTGGGATGGACCATTAGTTGGTCTTAAAGTCCAAAGACAACCTCACACGTTTCCCCAACTCATGGCAAAAAGCTGGCGCCAAAATAGACACATCAGGAACCAAGCCTCCCCCCGCATCATGTCACCACTCACTATACTACCTATATTTCCTTCAATGTTGGTCAAAACCTGGTTAATGTTACCTATAACCCCCAATACGGGGACGCCTGCTTAGTTAATAGAAGTATTGCAGGCTCATGATCTTCAGTTGGCAAGTTCAACCTTGTATTTGAAACTTTGTTTGCTCTTCACTCTCATCCAGAAGGGTTCCTGCTGTGCCCAATTGTGGAGAGGGGTCATTCATCTGTTCCAGGTTTGATCCCTCTCCCCTTTACTGGATTTTCATGGGGTTATTGTTATTTTGTAAGGTTGAAGCGGGCTCTGCAGTCAAACCCATGCTTCTCAACGTTACCCTCATTTGAAACAAAGGCACAATGTATTGCCGTAGACTCCAAAAGGCTTCTTCTTTAACACAGTAGCCAAACTGCCTCAACAGCACTTGAGGGTTAGTAGACCGGGGTTCAAAGGCCCGGAAGGCCTGCAGGTGAAGGGCTGAAGAAGTCTGGAACCGCAGTTTGGGATTCCATTAAATTAATGAGGCTTCGTCTCCTCCCCCCTTCTCCTTTATTACCAATAGCCGACGTTCAAAGGCCTTAATGACCAACAGTCACCCCCATTTGCGCTGGCACTCTGAAAACACAACCTATTGAAAATGCACTGCACAGTTCTGTGTTAAACACAGTCCCTTAATAGGATATAATAACTTTAAAGGTCACGCAAGCAGACGAAAAAAGGTCCGCACCATCTCAAGCCGCTCGTCTCTACTATTGCTGTTCCTGAATAAATAACAGTTACCAGATTATCCGCTGCGGGCAAGTGGCTAAGGAAACAATCCGTACCCGCAGAAGTTCCACTTGGCAAATTAGCACTTACAGAGTTTTCTGTTCCAGACAAGCAGCTGCACAAACACTCCGCCCCTAAAACTCAGCAGCCTCTGCGGCCACCTACAGTTAATTCTTTCTGTGCGAGTGAGGCTTATCTGTTGTGGAGATACTAACAGAATGCAGCAATTGTTCGTCAATATCGCGTGGAGGCTCCATCTACTCCAGGACACCAGTGACCACAGCAACCACTTTTGATCCACTTTCGTCGGCACCGTGTTCCGCGCTGGAGTGGGATCTTTATGGGTAAGCTGCAGAGTCCAGTCCAGTAGCTCCTCCTTTGGTCAGTAACAATGGAAAAAATACTGCGCAGCTCAGCCTCCAACACCACAGCAACCACTTTTGATCCACTTTCGTCCGCGCCGCGCTTGAGTGGGATCTTTATAGGTAAGCTGCAGAGTCCAGTCTAGTATCTCCTCCTTTGGTCATTAGCAATGGAAGAAATACTGCACAGCTCAGCCTCCAGCACCACAGCAACCACTTTTGATCGTCTGCGCCGTGCTCTGCGCTGCAGTGGGATATTTATAGGTAAGCTGCAGAGTCCAGTCCAGTAGCTCCTCCTTTGGTCAGTAGCAATGGAAAAAATACTGTACAACTCAGCCTCCAACACCAAAGCAACCACTTGCGCTCCACTTTCATCCGCGTAGCGCTCCGTGGTGGAGTGGGATCTTTATAGGTAAGCTGCAGAGTCCAGTCTAGTAGCTCCTCCTTTGGTCAGTAGCAATGGAAAAAATACTGTACAACTCAGCCTCCAACACCAAAGCAACCACTTGCGCTCCACTTTCATCCGCGTAGCGCTCCGTGGTGGAGTGGGATCTTTATAGGTAAGCTGCAGAGTCCAGTCTAGTAGCTCCTCCTTTGGTCAGTAGCAATGGAAAAAATACTGCACAGCTCAGCCTCCAACACCACAGCAACCACTTTTGATCCACTTTCGTCCATTTGAAAATATAATGCTGGCAGCTAGATACAATGTAGGGTCCATGAATATGCATAAATAAGGACTTTGTAATAAGTAGTGACTGGTCAACATAATTCTGGACATCATATTGGTTCTCATAGTGATAGACAAAATAAAGGTTGACTATTCATTTTTTCTCAGTCTCCATGGATTTCTGCACATTAACCCCAAATAGTTATGTCTAGGTACCTGGATAGCTAGCACAATGGGACTTCACTTTCTTCCTCCTGCTGCCTGGCACTCACTGACACCTGTTAAGATGATCAGGCCTTATTACTAAAACCCCAATGATGTTGCATACAGATGGGGCAACCTATTTCCACACATAGTAGCATACCTGTTGGGTAGCTTATTTCTATGACCTATTCTGATCATAGAGATTACACCCGACTGCCTTCAATATGGATGAATACAGGAGTAAAAATGTCAAGTTGCAAGCCAGCCATACGAATTCACCTGCCACCTCAGTTCTACATATACACACAGCCAGTGGTGGCCAGCCACTATGGGTGGCGGGGGCTGCTCCCCCCTCACCTGGATGGTGCCCCCTGCCCAAGTGGCAGGCAGCACAGCTTACCCATTGGTTTTATTTGCATGGATGACTGTGCTGCCTGCCTCTGAGCAGGGGCGAGTCCCCTGCTGCACACCTGCTTGGGTTTGTATGCAGAGCCCTTTGGGCTCTGCAACAAACATAGGCATAATAATAATGAGAGGCGACAGGGCAGTGGAAGTCTGGCCTGCCGCCACTCTTTATTGTACAAACAGCATAAACACGTTGACTGAGAGGAGACAAGTACTCTCATGTCAGTCAGTGTGTCATATTGCGGAGGGATGGCCATCCGGTCCTACGTGGTGGTGCAGCACATGTGGGGGGTGCGAGCATGTGAGGTAAGTGTTTTGTATGTGATGTGCATTTATGTCTGTGTGTATGTTGGCATTGTGTTTGCTTTTATGAATGCGTTCATGTAAGGAGTTGTTTGAATGATGTGTGAAAGCATTGTTAAAGTGTTGTTTGTGTGGTTGTGTGTGTTTCAGTCCCCACCCCTAAACTTAACATCCCCGGTCAATGCTCATCGCGACCCCTACATTTTTTTGGCTTTACCTTTGATGCACAGTACCGTGCATCAAGGGTAAAGCAAACGTGATAAGTTTAGTGTTATTACGTGGCTAGACTGGTCTACATTAGTGGTGCCAGTCTCCATATACATTCTTACTGTGGCATAGCATTTTTTACTTGGCATCAAGGGTATTGCAAACATGATAAATGTTATTACATGGCTAGCCTGGCCTACAGTTGATTTAGGCCAGTCCAGTCATGTTTTAACACTTATCATGATTGCATTATCCTTGATGCAAAGTAAAACATACCAAACCACATTAAGAAAATATGAGCATACTGGCACTAGTGTCAGTCTGCATATACTTTCTTAATGTGGAATGGTATTCTTTTACTTGGCATCAAGGGTAAAACAAACAAGACAGGTGTATTTAAGTGGCTAGCCTGAGCTATGGTGTCAGTGTTCATTTACTTTCTTACTGTGGCATGATATTTATTACTTTTTACTTGGCATGAATGGTAGAGCAAACATGATGCATGTCTGGCTTACATCAGTGGCTCCACTCTGGCCATATATTCTTTGTGGGTCATGTTATTTTTGTACTTTTCATCATGGGTAAAAGCAAACATAAGTGTGATTACATGGTATACTGCCCTATGTTGGTATAGCCAGTCTGGATATGCTTTTTATCTGTGGCATGGCATTTTGTACTGTCTAGGGAGTCCTTATATTGTAATACTTGCATATAATGATGCAGCCTGCATGGACATGTATGGGCGCAGCCAGCATGAAAACGTTTTGTAGACTGACATATGTTGTGGCAAAGGAATAATGAAAATACGTTGTAAAACAGTCCTATGCACTGTTGGTGACTTGCATCTATTCCTGCTTTTGTTATTTGCTATCATACACAACCGATTGCAAACTCTGTGACTTTTTACCCAATTCTTCGCAGAAAGTGCTGTAAAATTCACCATTTTAACACATTATTTGAAAGATGTTCTTGGGGGGATAACCCTCTCCCGAACTGCCCTTATTTGGTTTGTGTTCTCTCGCTGTGCTTGGCCACTCCTGTATATTAGGCGCAGACATTTTACGCCACTCCAGTTAAAAAATTCTCCAGCTGCCACTGCTCACAGCATACCATCCTACTCGCCAACCATCAATTATCACTAGACAATGGCTGGTGCACATTTTTAACCCTGCGTGAGCAGCAACTATATAGTTATGTTAAGTCACACATCTCCCATTTGCACCACCGTGCTTGTGGCCAAAGACATACCAACCAAATAATACAAGCAGTCCACAGGTATAAGGGTATCAAAGCCCTTACTGGGTGTCTCAGTCATGACTACACTCATGAACCTGCCAATCTCAGGTGATCTGCTTTATTCTCGGAGCCACATAATGTTAGGGGTCCTCTTGTGTGTTTAGGTCCCTCCTCCCACTGAGAGGAGGGGGAGGGTAGGAGCTAAGGTTTCCAAAGAAGAAACCCTATAGTGCTCAGCCCAGTGACTAAATGCACGCATCTCTTGTAATGTGTCTGTTCTCTTCCCCTCTCTGGCCCCCTTCTCTAAGAATCCCTTCCTCAGTCCCAGCAATCCCATCTTCCTTTCTTTCCAACGGTCCTCACATGCATTGCTCCAGTCTGCTGTCAATCACGAAGTCACTAAGATACAGCTACCCCCTTACAGCCTCTCTGGGGACACCCTGCTGCCACCATGTCAGGCACCACTCACCCCAGTTCAGACCAGCTCAGCCAATAAAGAGCAAACATGACATCTCAACCAGGAACTACTATACTAGGGTTTTCTGGGTGGGTAGGGCTAAAGAGAGTGGGAGTGGTGTGGGTAGATGGGGTAGAGATTGGAGGGGGTGGTTGGGGGTAGAGAGTGGGGGTGGGTGGGGTAGAGATAATGGGGTGTGGGGAGGGTGAGTGAGTGGGAGTAGAGAGAGCATGGATGGGGAGGGTGGGTGGTGGTAGTTGGTTTAGGGCAGAAAACATGAAGAACCAAGCAGAATTGGGAGGACACATCCAAAGTAGTCCAAAATAGCACAAACAAGACACACCAACATATGTTTCAGAGGTGGGGTAGGAGGGTGGGGGTAGAGAGAGTGGAATTTGGTTGGATGGGTGAGGGTAGAGGGAGAAGGGGTGGGAAAGAGTCGGTCAGCGTGGGGTAGGTCAGTGTTCGTAGAGAGGCAGCCTCTGGAGGACTAAAAACAGACCTGCCATCGAAAGTAGCCCATAAATAGCCCAATTATATGCAAAATAGCCCGATATTGCAAATTTACAAATCACTGTGTGGCTAGGAAATGGAAAACCCGGCACCCAACTTGCTTCTTACAAAACTGCTGATTGGAGAACACATGGTTAGGGAACTCCTCATTGGGTAGTATGGCAGAGGAGTTTGGAAAAAGAGACTTTGGTGCCATGGCATTTTGATGCCGTGGCATTGTCGGTTGATATGCCAACCAGATATTCTCAGTTCAGAATCCCCTTCCCTCTCTCTCTTCTGCAACAATGGTTTTGGCAATTTTGTGGCGCTAGCGCCATAAACATTCACCCAGCCAATCAGGGCCCTAAATTAGATGCGATAGATTAGTAACTAGTGCAGACTTTAGAAGTTTGTTTTTGGAAAATAGATGCCCTACACATTATGGATTGTAAAATTTGAATACTTGAGTGTACACAAATTGTATATACAGGCTGTTTTTGAAAAACACGTAAAACATTGGACTAAAGTAGGAATTTATTCTACTAAGGAAGCAGATGTCATTCTGTCATTCTGCGTGAAACCATGAAAAAATGAAGGAGGTAAGCACACACGTTGAGTAATAACCTCATAAGTGAGATAAGAAATGTTCCTACAAAGGACCATAAGATTAGAGAATCTAATCTTCCACAGTGTTCCAGAACATAGGGAACATCGATATCTTTCAGAGCTGCAGTGAAGAATCGGAACTACAGAAGAAGGATACACAATGCCATGGTTGACAGGTTGTGCTGCTGTTTAATCATTATAAGTACGTAATAAAGGCACATACCGCTCACAATCCGATAAAGAAACACGCTTGAAGTAATCCCATGCCAGAAAACCAGAGGGACTCTCACAGGGACGGCCTCAGGCATTTGCTCTTTATGACAAAGGGAACAGTTCAGCCAAGCAATTAAAGACTAGCCGATCACATTAGAAAACATATGAAACCTTTTGATGTTACCACATTAATGACATATATACATACAAGTATTCTAGAAATTGAGTTCTGACCCAGACTAAAGGGTACAAAAGCGAGGGTAAAACCGGCAGTAAATTTGCGATAGCAGCATCCCACTGGATGTAAACCCAGCAGTTCACATTCAAAACTCAGTGGAATCACCACTTGCAGTCATTCCCTAGAAATCACCATGGCATCTTATAGACTCCAAAAATAGTGTCTTACACCGCCATGTCACCACTCCTAATCCCGATGTAATTCCTATGGAGTGGGCGGCTGCAGCAGTATTCGAGAAAGGTGGTCATTCTGTGGATTTTCCACCAATCTCTTAATGAGGCCCATTGTGACAAAGTGTCCTGTGTTTTATAGAGTAGAGAAGTAGTTACCAGGGAACCTTCAAGAATACCAACAAACTTGAACAAACAAATAAGGAGTCCAGCTTGTTCCTTGGGGCTGCCATCTTCCCCACTGCCTCACATGGTGCAATGGCTCCGGTTAGAATGTATCACTACTATAATCAACTTATCAGTGCAGAACACATTCAACAAAGAGAGACAATGGTTGCTGTTACTTACAAATCAACCACTGGCTGCAGGAAACATTTTCAACTCTGAAGTGCAATGATACAAATCTGAGCTGACGAATTTAGTACATGTATGATGCTTTCCAATTGTATTTTGGGCCTCTTTTTTGATGTTGGCCTTTTGACCTATCTCACTTTCTATTCCTGTTCCTTTTGTGGTTTCTTTATTTATTTTTTGCTTCTTTTTTCTTTCTTTCCATCAACCCAGCTCTTTTCTTTCTTTGTCTTTTTTCCCATCTCATGCCATCTTTCCATGTATATCCTTCCTTTTTGCTTCTCTTTCTTTTGTCTTCCTATTTTTGCCTTTTTTTGCTTACTTACCAATTACGAGGTCCCTTTGCGGGTCCCTACCATAACGGCTGGTTTTACCAGCCGTTAAGGAAGGGCCCTGCAAAGGGACCTTGGAGGTAATTACGGTACCGTAATTTGCGGTGCCGGAACTACGTCCTTCCCCATTCTCATTGAGCCCTATGGGGGAAAGAATGGGGAAGGGCCAATGGTGAATGGGGAATTACCGCCCCGCCAACCTTGGAATGGGGCGGTAATTCACCATCCACCATGGCGGAATCCGGCGTCAACCATGGCGCTAATAGTGCCATGATTAATGCCTGGGTCGTAATGAGGCCCTAAGTACTACTATGTAACTTGATTGAAGATAATATGAACGCTTTTATTACACCACTGCGCTATTAGGCTTTCTCCAGATAGAATACTTCTGGCCCTCATCTTCTTCTAGGTTGGAAGAGTATGAATACTTTGCCATCAGAGGTAGGAATGGATGAGACATTATTACTCTTATAATGTTTAAGGACAGGAAGTAAGTTTATCTTCCTTTTTAGGAAACAAGATTGAGAAACATTTCAGTTCGATTTATCAGATTTGGTAATCAATCGATCAGCTAATTGCACTGATGACATCTGAAAAGGTTGAACGTTGTGGTGATAGTGTTGTTGTCCATTGAAAGAAGAAAAAGTAAAATAGAGGAAAAGGAAGACTGATAAAAAAAAGTGGACAAATAAAATTAAGTAAAGGAAGTAAAAGAAAGGGAGAAAGGAGAAATAATAAAAGGATGGATGCAATTAAATAAACTGTGAAAAGTGGAAAGAAAGATATTGACAGAATGGAGGAAAGAAAAAATTAAGAAAAATAATTGACAAGTGGAATGAAACAATGAAAGATGTAGACAGATCAAAAGACAACACATGAAGAAAAGATACCTAGAAAGAAAGGCTAGAAGGAACGATAGGAAGGAAAATAAAAAAGAGTGGAAATATGGAAAGAAGGAAGGACATAATAAAAGATAGAAAGGAGGAAGGAAAGTAAGAAATATGTAATGGAAGAAAGAAGAGGAGAAATATGGAAGCAAAGAATGAAGGACAGAACAACGGAAAGAAGGAAGGGCATGTATGATTGTATGATAAAGGAAAAGTGAAATACAATAAGAAAGAAGCAAGGGAGGAACAACGATAGAATAATAAATAGAAGTAAAGGTGAAATTAAGGAAATAATGATGAAAGAAAGATGGACTGAAATAAAGCAAGTAAGAAAGAAACCAAAAGGTGAAATGAAGGAAAGAAAGACAATACCAATGAAGGAAAGATACAATTAAGTAAGGAAAGACCAAATAAACGAAAGGTGGGAAGAGGGAAAGAAGAGAGGAAGGAAAATAAGAGGTATAAAGAGAAAGCATAAAAGAGGGGGGTTGAGAAAGAATGACTAAAACAAAAAGATAAAAAGAGAGAGAAATGTAGAGGAATGAAAAAAGAAAGAGGGAGGAAAGAAGGCAATGTAAATTTGGAATGAGATGGAAAAAGGTGGAAAAGAAAATTGAACAAAGGACAGACAGAAGGCTAGCTGGAAACCAAGAGAAGACACTTAGAAAATACATGAATAAATGAAAGAACTAAATCATGACAATTAAAGATGGAAAGAAATAAAAAATATAGAAAAAGGAAACAGAAAAAAAATAAAGGGATCAAAATCCCATTACAAAATAGCATTCTATCTGAATTAATCAATGGCATGATTGCACTTCAGAGTTTACATTTTTTTTCCCATAGCAAAGTCCATTATTGATACATTGTAGCAAAAGGGATTGCATCTATGTTGTTGTAGAAAGTGCCAATCTATAACTGATACCGTGTGACAGGAGTAATGGCACCATGCAGGGGTGTTGCAAGGTCTGGAAAAGTTCCAGGGTTAAGATAATGTCGGGACTCGAGGCTAGCTAGCCTTTTGGTTGTAGCCCCTGAGCTTCTATCCGGGGTTACAACCAAAAGACCCGGGGCTGTAGCCCTTTCAGCCGCAACGGTGGCTGCCTCCAGAAGCCAGTGAAGGTTTCCTTTGAAGGGCTTTTTAACATTCATTTAAATTTCTGTTAGTGTTCTCAAATTTGCCACTGGAAATTAATTCAATGTTTTTTAAAATGAAATATTTCATGACAGTTCCCCTTTCATCTTTGTATAAGCACTCTTAAATTTGACAGAAACGAGAAGTAAAGCACACAACCATAAAATGATTTGCCCAGAATCACTATTTTAGCTGTGGCAGTTAGCCAACAAAAGTAACCTCCATGTCCCAGGTCCAATGGTCAAGACTCATTACAAGGTCTCCAAGGTCTGGTCTCCTAGATGTAATATATTGAATACATTTCCACCTAAGGAAGACATAAAACAACTTACAAACTTTACACTTGGAGCTTCTGTATGACGAACTTGCATGAAGTAATGCTTTTGTCTTTTTGGAAACTCCCTGTTCACATGTGGAAATAATTAACACTGTTGTGACTACATTGATATCTGTACAGCTCTCAAACCATGAGATAAGTTGCATTGGCATGAAGGAATGCCTTTGCTCTGATTTCCGTATTAGCATGAAGTAATGCTTATTGTTTGTTGGTTTTTCCCTGTTGGGACTACACTGTTATTTATTTGTAAATGTCTTTATTTATGAAATTATTTGCATTTAGCCCTGTGAACCTGGGCTGTGTCTTTGTCCACATTGTTCACAGTGTTTGTTTTAACCTATGAATATGTTTTCAAAAAAATGGGTCAGCAATCAGTAATAAACTGACTCCTACTAACTATATTGAGTGCCTAACTGCATTTTTGGGTACACAGCCAGGCATTACATGACAGTCAATAATATGCTGCCAGTTTGCCCCACATAGAAATAAATTTGCATTTGAATAATTTGCAAAGAAATAGTAAGTTCACAGGCAGGACCCTCTTGTTTTTGTATACAGACATGTCCAATGGTCTGCAGTCCTTTCATCTAAGTAGTAGAGTGGGATACCTTTCATCAAGCGTTTCAAGTGAGAGATGGTCTGCCCCTTTTGCCATGGGTTGGAAAGCATGCAAAAGGCCTAAGGTGGAGGTTTGATGGAATGACCTCAAGAAGTGGGCTGAAACAGAAACAGTGGTATGGGCCGAAGCAGCCAACAAAGGGGGGGTGTAGAGGCGGATGCATTGACGGCCCTGGAGGCACTTAGTAGCCACATTGTTTGGGTCCACCCAGAAATGCTTAAGCGAGGATAATACCTTTCATACAGGAGAGGAAACACCCCGAGAGGAGGTAATGGAGGGTGGTGAAATGGAGTAGGCTCAAGTTAAGGGGGGAGGGTAAAGGGTAGATAACAGTACAGTTTATACGATACGAAATACTCAAAATGGATAACATGTACTGCTACGTTTGTTTTTGTGTGTTGTTTGGTTGTTGCAAAAGTTAATAAAAATGTTTTAAAAAAAGACTAATAAATGATAAAGCACTGTGCTGATCCCAGGAGAATGCCTCCCTTCTCCTGCGTTATTGTCCAAGTTCCACACAATGGACCTCATTACAAATTTGCTGGTAAGGAATCCCATTTACAGGCATGCCGGTGCCACTGTGTCTGTCAACCAGTAATGCCGGAAACACTGGATGATTCCGTGTTGGCTTGCACGCCCATTCCGGAATGCTGGAAACGGTGGCACCGGCATGCCGGTAATACCAACAACCCCCCCAAAAAGCCAACACCGGCCTCCTCGGTGCCGGTGACTCTGATTTTGGCAACACAGTCCTGGAGCCACCAGCACCAGTAACAACGGTGCTGCAATTACTGTGACCGTAAATACAGTGTTCGCCGGAACAGGAAATCATCCAGCGGCCATTAGTAAAACACAATCCATTGCAATCCTGACAGCACAGGTTACAGCCAAGAATCCTGAGCACATAATCAAAAACATCAACATGGCATGAAGAGTCTGTGCAGCCCAGAGGCGCAAGCCACACTTCAGTTAGGCGGAGCTCAACATGTTGGCGGACACCATTGTCCAACATGCTGATGAACTTTTCTCCCCTTTTTGCCTTTTCCCAAATGCACTCGGGGTGACCATCACCCACCTAGCAACCTGTGGCCGAAATCTCCTGCTCATATGAACAGGGGATCCATTTACAAACTCTCCGCCATTGCTTAACTTTACACACGGTAAGCCCAGTGATGTCTCTCTTTGGACATCATCAATGCCATTTCCTTGGATTATAGCATTTATAGCGTTTATAACTATGCATTTTTACTCTGAGATCACACACTTTCTGAACCACGTACCTCTTGTCATTCTTTTGACAGAGACCAACCCAACAGGACACTCGATCCCGCAATCATTTTCCACCGTCCTGATGAAGGCCGACCACATGCAAGCTTCATTTAACAGCTTTCATTTTTTGGCCGAAACACAGTAGTGTTCATGACCTTATTTTGTATCAGTGTTTATCACCAACATTGTTATTTGTGCAACATGTTTCTGTGCTGTGCCCACATATTATCTGTATATTAAATTCCTTATATTGTAGACAGGAAGAAACATGGTTTATGTTCATTAACTCCAGTCCAGTTGACTGGACTGTACCTTTATGTATTCGCACAAAACCATATCACTTAATAGTGTCTTTTTTGTTGTTCTGTTCTTTGACAAACAGATGTGTATTAAGAATTTGAGGCCAACACCCTTTTTTGACCCTCACAACATTTGAGATCAATGATTGTGTGCACGTAGGGGTAGAATTATGAAAGTGTGTTGTTTCTCTCACCCTGATTATTGTGCTACACCTCCATCCATGCCTCCTCTGCCTCTGGTGGGTGCATGTCCATGTTGGGGAGCAGTGGGACACGGCGCTTGATACACATGTTGTGCAATATGGCACAGGCAAGTACTATCTTTCCCACCTTTACAGGGCTGTACATTAGTGCTCCCCCCGACCTGCTCAGGCAGCGAAACCTTGCCTTTAACAGTTCAAATGTCTGTTCAATTATGCACTGAGTACGGACATGGGCACGGTTGTATGCCTGCTCGTGATGGTTGTGTGGTTGCCTCACAGAGGTCGTCAGCCATGGCATCAGGGGATAACAAGCATCACCTGCAGGGGAGCAACAGAAAGTGTAAAATGTCACACATCTGGTCATATCATGTTGGTACATGCTGTATAGTGTTCACTTAATAATACAATAATGCACATGCAAAATGCAGGTTAGCTAGCATATGTCCTATTTCTGGTACTAGACAAATTGTGGAGGTCAACCGTAATGAACGGAAGACATAACAAATTGTTATGTCTTCCGTTCATTACGGTTGACCTCCACAATTTGTCTAGATTTTCAGTCTGGTAGCACAGACTTAACAAATTGCACCTAAGACTATAAATAAATATAGGTAAATCACTGAGACTCATTAAAGGAAATATACGAGCAGAGAATGCACCTCCACAACCAAACTCTCTCTATTTCAGGTACTAGACATGCACATTGTGATAATGCGTGGTGGGCGTTTGGTGTGCAGTGGCTTTGACATGACCTCTGACCCTTTTAGTACAATTCACACAAATGGAAATGGTGTATGTGTTATTATTTACTTTTACTTTTACTTTCGTAATTGTAAACATGCAGACCAGTTACGCGTAGGCTTAATGGCGCACATATAACATGACACACATACACAGATCCAATCAGTCAGTGGGTAATTTTTTTGTTTTTGTTTATCAGTTGGCAGGTTTGGTAGAATCAGTTCACTAGGAGTGTTTTCAGTTTTTTCCTATTGTGTTACAATGCAATAAAACTATTATGTCCATGACACTAAATCATAGATATATACTGCAAATCATTTTTAATTCCAATCCGATGCATATATCATTGTGCACTTCTAACAGGCAGGGGAGCTGGCTAATTGGGGTGCAGGCCAATGGTGGTATGTGGGTGGGGGCATATGTATTCTCTGTGCATCAGGTGGTGTGGGTTTTGTTGGCTGTGTTTGTGCTTCGTTTTGTCACTTTGGTGTGGGGCATTCCGGTACATGTAGTGCTTTTCGTATTGGTGTACGTAATTGATGTTGTTATGCATGCACTGGCTCAGTTTCCTCAGTTGAGACACGCCTATCAAGGCCTTGCACTCAGGCATGCTATTACTGTGTTGCACCTTGATTTCCCCCTGTACACTTGCACGTTGAATGCACGCACAACCCAAAGTAGGTTTGTCTCCCCTTACCTTTTTTATCATTATTGTAGCAGTTATTGATCCTTCCTCTTATTCATGGTCTACCTTCCCCTTCACCCACCCTGTCTGCCTTCTGTGAGCTTTCAGGGTGTTTTGCTAATTGTATGAGGGCATAATAGTTGAACAACAAATACATTAATGCATACACTGCACACAGCCACTGCTAATCGGTGTTATACATGCCCATAATCCAACAGTGCACATGTAGTTAGTCTCATGTAACATGTAGTTGTAGTTAGTCTCACCCAGCAGCCAGGTAGGCTATGGTGTTTTCTGCACCCCCTCTAATTCAACAGTGCACATACCCTTGTTGTTAGACTCACCCAGCAGCCTGGTACACTGTCCACTGTGACGTGCCATGTACCCAGGAAGCGTGGAGTTGCGCAGCACCATGGAGTTGTGGGCTGAACCGGGAAACCTGGCACAGCAGTGGGTGATGAGGTGGTGGGCATCACATACCATCTGCACATTCAGTGAGTGATACAGTTTTCTGTTCCGGTAAACCGCCTCCACAGCATGCCTGGCCACCGGCTCCGCATGTGTGCAGTCCAATGCACCAATCACATTTGGCATGCCTGCAAGGGCATGGAAGGCAATTTTTGTGCCATTGACCTGGTCAGCAGTCCTGGGTAGGCTGATGTGGTCTCCAACGTGACGCAGGAGTGCATCAATGACCTGGAACAGGACACACAAAAAATAGGGTTGTGATATCACATGCAGTTCACCCACCGTGTGGTGGTATGTGCCCCTGTCTAGGAAGTGTAGCACAGACACTACCTTGAGCAAGGGGGAGATGGCTGTGCAGATATGTATCAGGCTGACCAGGTCGTCATGGATCAGGTCCATTATTGAAGTGATGGTGTCCCTGTCTAGCCGGTACAAGGTGTGGATTTGGCTTTGTCTCAGATGTGGCCCTTAAGCGTGGAATAGGTGGATGCCTGCGGGCTGCAACCTGCTGGACATTGGGGTTTTGCTGGGCCATGATTGCCCTCCTTCTCCTCAAGCACCTCTGCCACTTCCTCTGCCTCCCTGTCTCTTCAAGTAGTAGGCCTGCAGGCAGGGCCTCCAACTACAGTACTGCTACTGCTTGCATGGTAGGGCTGGGAGGCGTGTGGGAGTGGTCATTTTGTGCTGTAGCAATGATCATTGGGACCACCTGTGCTAATGTTGGACACCTGTGGCATGTTTCTACACACCTGAGTCTACTTAACGCCTGGTCCGCGATTCCGGTGTTTCCGGCACAGTTTTCATGGTGCTACCGGCATGTTGGAAGGTGCACTTACTAACGCCATGCCGGTATCTCAGGCACGGCTGACGCGTCTCTCCACAAATTCCGGCAACAGTGTTGCCGGATGCGGTGGGTCACTTGCGGTACCAGTGTTAACGGCATCACAACTCAGATTATGCCGGTCTGGAAAAAGGTTCCGTACGGAGCGACCAGCAACGCTATTTCCGGACTGTCATACTTGTAATGAGGCCCAATGTCTCATTGGCGGGCCAAGAGAATGCCTCCCTTCTCCTGGCGTTCAGTGTCAAATAACCTGGAGCCATGACTCCTTTCCCCAGGTTACAAAGTTCAAAACAAAGTTCTAAAATAATAGACCTGGTGAGACTAGTCTCTTCCTAAGTCACAAAGTTCCAAAATAACAGTTACTTCATAAGCCAGGAGAATGCCTCCCTTTCCCTGGCATTTGGTCTCAGTCTCAGATTAGCCCAGGGGAATGATTTCCTTCCCCAGGCTTGTTGGACCTAAATCCTGGTCCACGTTACCAGGCGAATGACTCCCATTTCCTGGTATTTCTGACAGTCTCCTACGACCAGGGGGGAATTACTCCCTTGCCCTATTCTTCTCCTCATTAGCTTTCACACTTACAACACCCAAATCTGAGCGTTGTGAGGGTCCTCGACCCTTCTTTCTCTTTTTCTTTGGTTTGGTCCATTTGGTTCACTTCCCTGCCAAGTACTGCCACGAGGACAATGACCTGTATCACTCTGTTGGGTTTGGTGCTTGAATCCGATTTCTCTCCTCCTCTTGTTATGTCCCCTTGGCTGCCTCGGTTGCCAAGTAATCACACGAGGAAGATAGGCCTGCTCATGATCTCGGCACAGGGTTTGTGCCTCATGCACCTTTCAGCCCCGACCGTTCCCCGCACCTCTCACGCACCCAGGATGCATGGCCGGTTCTTCCTGGGGTCCTTCTGCTCGGAGTGTTTCTCTTTTTCTGCGTCTCGGTTCCTTTGCCTTGCGGGCCTCCTGGAGTGACAGTATGGACGCTGCTTCTTGCGTTCGAGACACAGTCTGCCAGCCTCCCGGTACCGTTGTCGTCTTGACTCCGTGAGCAGACTGATCTCAGCTCTTTCCTGGCCTTCTCCGCATCTGCTTAGTACTTCCCGTGCTTCACAGTCTCTCAACCTGGTTAACTGCATCTCAACAGGCAGTCCTTCTTTGATCTTTATTACATAAGTTGGGCCACGCCTCAGTGGAAATCTATACCATTGCAGTTCCTTCTTAGCATTGTTCTTCGTTGCTCCTGTGTCCCACCTCGTCCCAGTACTTGGGTTAGCTATGTCCCTGATGTTCTTCATCTCAGTACTTTCCAGAACCTTGAGGTAGTCTACTTTACAACAGCATATAGACCTAGTCTTTACAAAGAGATTAGCAGAGGAAGAAGAGGCTAGTGTGTGTAGGGCTGTGATGTTCCTATAAAGCAGGATTGTACAACTTGCTTTGCAGGAGGGCCGTCTGTAATCTGCAAGTCTTCAGTGGTTGGACAGATTAAGGATACTGCAGACTTTTTTCACCTGAACAATTTCAAAATGTAGCGAAAGAAAAGGCGCATTCTGAAATGTACCTATTGACTATACTGCTCCATTTCTTTTTTTTCAGAGAAAATCCTATAATATTACATAAGACAATGAAAACATAAACTAATGTTTGTTAGAGGAAAGGCCTGTGGTTAACAAAAAGGATGCTGTCAAAGTAACCCCCTAGATTGAGGTATGCACTTTGCCTAACTGTGATTGTGTTTTATTTTGGGAGGCTTTAATAAAATGACATTGTAGTTTCACTTATCCAATACCATGTTCCATGTGAACTAGGTGTCATGCTGTATCATGCCTACAATTGATTGATTATTTATACAGCAAGTGTTTCAAAGTGCAACCATGCAAGGTAGGGGAAGGCAAGGGAGAACAAGACAACAAGCTTACTAGGTGTGGTACTTTCAGGTCGTGTAGTCTAAAAGGAAGTGCGTGGGGGGGGTGGTAATGTGAACAAGTACTCCCAGCCCACCAAAACATGGGTTAAGTGATGGGCGGTAAACCCAGAGTGGGCTATTACTGAAAGTGCAGAAGTGCTGTGGTAGAGCTGGCCCCGGAGGCAAGTGCAGGAAGACGAGGGACATATGAGACTCTGAAGGTGTACCAGGCAGCCAGTCGCAATATTGAGCAGGGAGTTTAGAGAGAGCAAGAAGGCAGAAGGAAGTGGTTAGCAGGGTAGGGGGAGTGGGAGAGAGAAGGAGGAGGCAAAGAGGAAGGTCTTGAGGAGTTTCTGGAACTTTGGGTGCTCTGGTTCAAGACAGAGAGGCAGGGAGGCTGTTCCAGAGGGAGGCACCTGCTGAGGGTAAGGATCTCCCCCCATATCTCTGCTTGGAGAAGCGGCTCACTCGCAGAGCATTAGAGGTAGATGAGCGGAGGGCTCGGGAAGGAGAGCATTTAGGAAGAGAATGTTGCAGATAGAGTGGAATCATGCCCTAGATGGCCTTGTGGACAATGCAAAGAGTCTTGAACTAGATTCTTGCAGCCACGGAGAGCCAGTGGAGGGATTTCAGCGCCAGAGAGATGCAGTTCCTGCTCTTGAGGCCAATAATAGGTCTTGTGGTTCTGTTCTGGATGAGTTGAAGAGGACGAAGAGTAGAGGCAGAAAAGTTGAGAAAGAAGCTGTTTAGGTAGTCCAGCCTAGAGAGGACCAGTGCTCTGGAGATGGCGAACCTCTGGGGGGAAGTGAGATAGGGTAGAACGCCTCTGAGAAGGTGCAGTTGGAAGTGGGACTTTTTAGAGATGTCTGAGATGTGAGAAGAAAAGGAGAGAGTGTAGTCGAAGATGACCCCCAGGTTTTTTGCCTCATTTGTGGGTGCAGGTGCAGGGACAAGGGAGGCCGGCCAGAGGGAAAGAGGGAAGGTGGGAGCAGCGGACCCGATGAGAACAATCTCTATTTTACTGGCATTGAGGCAGAGGTCATTTTCAGCACACCATGACTGGATTGCGGACAAACAGTCAGGGATGAGCGGGGAGGAGGAAGAGACTGAGGGTAGCCTAAAAGAGAGTTGTGTGTCATCAGCATAACACTGAAAGTTGGAAGTAAAAGTGGCTATCCTACGTGCCAGGATGGCCATGTAGAGATTGAAGAACCAGGGGGAAAGGTTAGATCCTTCGGCTACAGCGCAAGTAGAGAAGGTGATAGAAGAGAGAAAGGGCCCCAGGTCCACCTGGGATGGGCGGTCAGAGAGAAAGGAAGTTAGCCATGCCAGGGCCTGATCAGTAATGCTCAGGGTATCCTGGAAACATGCAATCTGAGTGTTGTGGTACACTGTGTCGAAGACAGAGGAGAGGTTGAGTAGAATGAGGACAGAGGGGGAGTTGGAGTCAACGTTTGAGAGCAGGTTCTCACGGGTGTTCAGAAGAGCAGTTTCCGTGCCTCTGGATGCTCTAAAGCCAGATTGGTGGTTGTGGAAGCAGCTGACCGATTCGGTGTGGAGGTTGAGCTGAGATATCACCAGCTTCTCTAAACATTTGCCAGGACAGGAGTGATGGAGATTGGGCGATCTTTTCCCGGGATGGAGAGGTCAGCAGAAGGTTTTTTGAGTAGAGGGTGCACAAGGGAGTGCTTGAGGGCAGTGGAGAAGACTCTAGTGGAAAAGGAAAGGTTGCAGAGGTCGGCCAAGGCTGGAGCGACAGAGTCAGTGTTGTCCTTGATGGTTTTGGAGGGATATGAGTCAACCTGTTTGGAAGAGGTTTTCATAGACCGGACTAGTCTGGTGACCTCTTCAGGTGTGACAGGGGAAAGAGAAGAGGGGGAGGGGTGGTGGGCACAAGGGAGGCACATGAGGTGTGTGTGGCTGGGGTGGTGAAGGGGAGAGAGAGGATAGGAGGATAGGATGTCCTGCGTTTTTGCGGTGAAATGTGCCGCCAGATATATATATATATATATATCAAAAATAAAATACAATCATCTGAAGAAAACCATTTCAATTGTTTAAAAAGGCCACTGCACTTTAAATAAGTCAAGTTGGCACCCACTTTAAGTTCACCTTCTGTCTAAAAGTCAAGGCCTAATAGGTTTTTCATGGTACAAATTAAACACTGCCTGCAATGTTTTTGTTTCACTTGCTTTAGTACTTTTGTTCTCTTATGGAATAAAGGTGTCAGCCTCTTATTTCTGTGCGGCTGTGTTTGCTCTCTAACCTTTACAGAGGAAATGACTACAAATCGGCTGCGCATTCTTCTTGAACTCCTCTAGCCTGGAGGGCCATAAATCATGATGTGAAGGGCCGCATCTGGCCCGCGGGCTGTATGTTGTGCACCCTTGTTAAAAAGTATACACCTTAAATGGTTGTCCCTCTCCATGAGATCCTCCTTCATTATACCACCCCCCTGGGCACCATTGGGTAGCAGCCTCACCTGGCTGGCCTCTAATGGAAGGTGTTCCCCCGGGGAGAAGTGACATCTAATGATTCGTCACAACCTCTGAAGAAAGTGTCTCTATAGACATGTCAAGATCGTATTTTTCAAATCCAAACCTTCTTTGTCTCTTTAGGCATTGCTATTGCACAGAGAGATAGCAGCCGGCTTTAGTCTATGAAGATAACAAGCCTTTGGAGCCTTTGAACACTGTGCGCGAGGCAGCGTGGGCCCAAATGTACAGATAAAGCTTCCCACTTTACTGATCCCTCACGAAACCCGTGCCTAAAGTCTCCTCCCAGATGGCCAGGGAAAGGCAGACGCTTCCTGATCCTGACCTTGGGGGTGGTGTACTGTGGGAGGATCACCTGGGAGGAGACAAGGCCCAGGGTGGTGAGGAGATCTGTGGGATGAGACACAGTATTTGTCCTTTAAGAGGGAGAACCTTTTAGAGTTGCCAAACAGGTAATGGCTTATTGTAATTATGATATATCTGAACAGATATAAGATCTGTGGCTATGGGCACACATGCCATAAAACCTGAGCAAGCCTTTACCGCAGAAATACCATTTAAGGTACTTCAGGATAAACATCCTCTTTACTCCCAAAGGTATAATGGAAAGGAATTTAGAAATATTTCCAAGAAAATAAGTGTCTTCCTCTGCAACAACGAATTCTAATTGTTCATCCTTAAATAACTCTAAGGAAAATTAATCTACCCTTAAAAGTTACTAAAAATAACACATTTTATTGTTGAGGACTACAAGTCCCATAATCCCATAAGTACTGAGACGAGGAAGAGGGCTGAAGAATCATACTGTAGTAACAGTCAGGCAATTAAGCCTAATAGCTCACAAGGCCCCCTCAGGTGAAGGCAATTAGAAGGAGCTGAATCTGTGGCTGGAGTATATGCAGCAGTAGCAGAAGTAGAAGGAAGAAGGCACAGTGTTGGCCATCCAGTCAGAAGTGGGAGAACGAAAGGGACACCAGAATTCTGATGCAGCAGATTTCACTTGTTTGTCCTATCAGAGTCCTGTTCCCTCAAACTCTGAGGTGCAGAAGCTGTGCAGCAGAAGCTGTGCAGGAAGGTTGTCTTTCGCCATGGCAGTCTAATTTCAGAGATTGCGCAGCAGAAAGTGTGTTGGAGACTGTGGCGAAAAGCTGCTGTGAAGCAATGGGTCTCAGAAGCGAAAGGGGCTCCTTAATTGATTGGCCAGACCAGAGACTCCTTCAGCGAGGAAGGGTGTGGGTCCCAAAGGAAGCCATAAGTTGTGTCGCACATGGAGAAAGGAACACGGAAGCCGGTGAGTTAAACTAGGTGTTCTGAATTCTTGCAAGAGCATTGCCCGCAACAGTATCCAGCCAAATAATCAATTGTATTTGTATTTGTATTTATTGATTTAGAGCAGAAGTGATGCAAAGTTGATCATTGAGTTTTTAACAAAGTAACACTTGAATTGTAGCACTAACGTGTGATCGGGTATTCTCACTTTCACTTGCGTGAGAAGCAATACATTGTCAAACCTAAAACCTTGTAAAAAACATGAAGAAGTGGTTGCGTGTGCCAAATTAAGATTGTAGGAGGGAGAGAGACCTCTGAATCTTTATTAACACAGTCAACAATTGCCAGCAAAGAGAATGTCAAGTGTTTAGACATAGTTATTTTGAGTTGGATAGAGCAAGCATTGCCCAAGCCAAGAGTGAACAAGGCATTTTCCCAATTGAGACTGAAACCAGCCTTTGCCAAAGCCAGAGGACAGACTAAACAGTACTGCAAGACAAAACTAATGTCAAGACTTGCCGCGTAGTGGAGAGTAATGGGCCTCTGTCCACAAATCACCCACAGGGAGAAAGTAAAGCAACTCCCTATGCAAGCTTTGAGGCCACAGGTGGTTTGATGGTTCGCCGGATCTGATGACGCCGAGGACCCCAGAGGCTGTTAAAAGGAAGTTAGGGTTAGCACAGGCAAACACAGTACTTTCATATGAAGAAGTGTGCAAACTGTCTTACCTAAGTATAGCAGGATGGTGCTATAGTGCCTGGGGTTCTGGTGCGAGGGAGCGTCAAAGATCCGGGCAGCCGTGTACCAGATGGGCGGTACCGGCTGAAACCTGTAGCCCTTCCGGTGTAGCCGAAGGGAGCTTGGACTGATCACGTAGAGTCAATGGTCGAGGGGTTCAAGAAGTCAAGAGCCAGAAAGGGGAAATCCGAAAGCAATCCGTTGAGCGTTAGCAAAAGAGTCCAAAGTACCAATATCCGTACAGAGTTCCGAGTGACAGTGTCCGTGGAGTAAGAAAGCCAATCCGTGGTTCGTAAGCCTGAGTCCTGATCCGATGCAGCAAAACAACGTGAATCCTGAAACGCCGAACAGAGTCGTGAGACAGCTGTGAAGCGGTGAGCGATTCGAACTTCTCGGCTTTTACGTGCTGCGGCTCCCAATCACGTGAGCGGAACCCTGAGCACGTGATCGTGAAGCCGACGCGGAACCAGGAAGTAACCACGATCGGGTGCTCCAGCCCGACCGTAGTCTCCATGGGAGTTGCCAATGGAAACGAGGCAACAAACTGGGCCGGCCCCTGCGCACGGCCCGAAACCACCGGCGATGACGACTCCCCCGCACCACAGGTGAAGGGATAGCTTGGGAGGTGGACTGTGACCCGGGGAGTCTAGCAGTGTGTGTCGGGATATTAAGCAGGGTGGTGCATAGTCGTGTAGCTGATCTGTTGTGCATGACAGAGCCCCCCTCAATGGCCCACGACCACGAGGGCAGGTAGGGTGATCCCGGTGAAAACGTGAAACAAGCCTCGGGGCATGGACATCAATCGCGGGGACCCAACACCGCTCCTCGGGGCCAAAACCCGATCAGTCCACAAGATATTGGAGACCACCCCGAACCACACGAGATCCCAGTATACCCGAGACCTCGTACTCCACTGAGCCACCCACCGAAACGGGGCCAGGCGTAGACCAGAGACGGGTAGGGGCAGGACATGGTTTGAACAAGGAGGTGTGGAATACAGGGTGTATGCGCCAGGAGGTAGGGACTGAGAGGCGATAGGCCACAGGGTTGATCACAGCTGAAATCCTATAGGGGCCCACAAATCGGGGAAGTAACTTGCGACAACCAGGAAGCCTGAGATGGCGAGAAGAGAGCCAAACCCTGTCCCCCACAACATAGGAAGGTGCCGCTGCCCTCCTCCGGTCCGCTGCAGCCTTCGTAGACTCCTGGGCCTCCCGAAGGTGAGTAAGGGTTTGGGCCTGAACAATCGACAAGTTGCGAGCACAGGCAACAGCAGCAGGATTATCAGAAGGTGCGAGGTCTGGGACAGGCAAGGTGCGAGGGTGTTGACCATACAAAACATAAAAGGGAGAAGAGCCAGTGGAGGAATGCATGGCGTTGTTGTAGGAAAACTCAGCGAGGTGCAGCACACCCAGCCAGGATTGCTGGTGTTGCAAAACAAGGCAGCGCAAATACTGCTCCATAGCTTGGTTCACCCTCTCAGTCTGGCCGTCCGTCTCCGGATGGTATGCGGAAGAAAAACGGGAATCGATGCCCAGGAGAACTGTGAGTGCCCGCCAGAACCGAGAAGTGAACTGGGGTCCCCTATCTGAGACGATAACTGTGGGTAGCCCAAAGAGGCAAAATATCGACCTAAAGAAAAGATCGACCAAACCCGGGGCTGAAGGGATGCCAGAACAGGGAATGAAACGAGCCATTTTGGAAAAGGAGTCGACCACCACCCAAATTGTGTCGAATCCCTTGGTTCGCGGTAGGTCTGTTACGAAATCCATGGATACCTTGTGCCAGGGCCTGGGAGGTATAGGCAAAGGAAGCAGGAGCCCCACCGGATGCCCTCTGCAGTGCTTACACTGGGCGCATATCGTACAAGTGTTAACATATCCCTCTACATCGTGTTTCATGGAGGGCCACCAGCACCAACGCCTGAGGAGGTCCAACGTGCGTTTTTGTCTGGGATGACCATTGATGGCGCTATCGTGGGACCATTCCAGAGCGAGATTGCGAGCGTCGGTTGTCGGTAACCACAATCTGTTCTGGATATATGGTAGCCCGTCATGAAACACCGGATTTCACTCGGTAACCTGATCAGGATGTAGCGAAACCAAATTGCGAATGGAATCCAACAAAGGCAGAGGAGGGGTGCAAAGACAAATGACATGTTGGTCTAATAGATTTTCAGGGAAAATAGGCAAGGATACCCCATCCGGAGAGCGAGACAAGGCGTCCGCCTTCCCATGGGACAGACTGGATCGATGTTTGATTTGGAAGTCAAAGACCGCGAAGAATAAATGCCACCGCACCTGCCGACTGTTGACACACTTTAGTGAGGCCAAGTCCTGGAGGTTACGGTGGTCCGTGAACACCGTGACAGAGTGCCTTGCCCTCAATAGGTGATGCCGCCAGACCTGGAAGGCATCCTTGATGGCCAACAGCTCCTTCTCCATGACAGTGTAGTGTGACTCAGTAGCAGAAAACTTCCGGGAATGGAACGCCACCGGATGTAGCTGACCCGAACAAGGGCAGCGTTGGGACAAAACTGCACCAAGGTCGAAGGAGGCGGCATCGGCCTCCACAATGAACGGGAGTTCCGGGTCAGGATGTTTCAGGACAGGAGCCGTAGTAAACGCCGACTTCAGGGCATCAAAAGCCGCTTGGTGTTCCTCCACCCAGACAAAAGGCAGCTTGGGGCTGGTTAGGGCAGTAAGGGGGGCTACCAGAGACGAGAAATCCTGGATGAAGCGCCGGTAGAAATTCGAGAACCCAAGGAATGATTGTAAGGACTTGATGTTACTGGGCTTTGGCCAGTCCAAAACCGCACGGACCTTGGACTGGTTCATTGCCAAACCCCCAGGGGTAATATGGAATCCCAGGAATTCCACGCTTTCAGTGTGGAACTGACATTTTTCGGGCTTGGCGTAGAGGGAGTGCTGACGGAGACGTGACAGTACCTCGCGGACGTGTGATACGTGATCCTTCATGCTCTGTGAATATATCAAGATGTCATCAAGGTATACTGCTACACAAACATCCAATAAGTCGTGAAAAACCTCATTCATGAAAAGTTGGAAGGTAGCAGGGGCGTTACAAAGTCCGAAGGGCATGACCAGGTATTCAAACAATCCGTAGCGAGTACAGAAGGCTGTCTTCCACTCGTCTCCGGAGCGGATTCTGACCAGGTTATAGGCCCCCCGGAGATCGAGTTTTGTGAAAACGGTAGCGTGACTCAACCTGTCCAGCAATGGGGTAATCAGGGGAATCGAATATCGGTTTTTGATGGTGTTGGAATTTAGTCGGCGGTAGTCCACACAAGGGCGCAGATCGCCCTCCTTTTTGGGGACAAAGAAAATAGGGCTGGCCGCCGGTGAGGTGGAGGGACGTATGTGGCCTATCTTCAGAGCTACTTGAATGTATTCCTTTAATGCTTGTTCTTTCGAGGGAGACAAGGAGTAGATGCGGCCTGAGGGAATCACAGAGTCAGGGAGCAGATCAATGGGGCAATCGTAGGAACGATGTGGCGGGAGCACCTCCGAGGAACCCTTATCAAAGACCTCATGAAAATCCCCGTATTCCATAGGGAAGCCAGTAGCAACGGCCCCCACCATGTGAGGCTCCAGGGACATAGGAATGTCCTCGTGCAGTGTGAGTTGCGCTGCGGCCCCTAGGGCTCGTGTGGGTGATTCAGTGTCGTCAGGTGCGGTGAGACAATAGTTCTGACACGTTTCTGATTCGAAATGAACCTGCCCAGACTTCCAGTCAATCAAAGGGTTATGTTGATGCAACCAGAGGAGACCCAGTATGATCCCGAATTGTGGCATGGTAATCATGTCAAAAGAGATAACTTCCTGATGCGTGTTCTGTATATTTAGGGTGACCGGGGCAGTCTGTTGCCGGATAGGGCCTGAAATCAGTGCTGTGCCATCCACTGCCTGTACCGGCTCCGGATGTTGCTTGGTAATCAGGGGTAGATTTAAGGACCCGGACAGTTTTATGTCAATGTAGTTGCCTGTGGCTCCTGAGTCTATGTAAATCGAGACAGCATGAACAATGTCGAGTGTTGGTTTTAACATGGCCTGTGCCAGCACTGGCCTAATCCTGCCAAAGGTGGGGTACCTGTCCGGAGGAATGGAAGGACTGCTCGAGCCGGCCCCCGGGTCTAGGGTCGAGCATTCCGAAAAACCGGATTCTTGGCGTCTGGGACATGATTTTACAAAATGGCCATTCAGGCCACAATAGAAACAAGCGTGGTCGGTTCTTCTGCGGTCCCTTTCTAGTTGTGTGATGGGACTTCGAACGCCTCCTATTTGCATGGGCTCAACGCCTGTATCAGAGGAAGAGGAGGGCAAAGTGGTATTGGGGACTCCTGTTTCGAACCGGCGTTCGGAACGCCTTGCGTCGATCTGTAATGCGAGGTCCACTAAATCGGTGTGGGTCATGGGTAAAGAAGGGACGACAGCCATAGCGTCTTTCATGGTATTGTTGAGCCCTCTATAGAAGACAACTGCCTTTTTGGGTTCAGGCCAGGACGTCTCAACAGCTAGCTGATTAAATCGAGCAATGTATTCTATGAGGGATCCCTTTCCTTGAGTCAGGTCTAACAGTTCGAGGTCCCGGGATTGGGCCTTGTGACGTGTGTCGAATACACGAGACATTTCTGTGATCAGCAGCTCAAAGTCATATAGGACAGGGTTGTCGTTTTCCAACAAAGGATTGGCCCACGCTGCGGCGGTGTCGGCCAGATGAGACAAAGTGAACGCCGCTTTTGTGGTGGCGTCGGGAAAAGCCTGAGGTCTACAGAGGAAGTGTAATTTGCATTGATTTATAAAGGTGCAGAACTTTCTAGGGTCTCCGTGGAACCTCTCTGGAGCGGCCAAGGGAAAGGGCGTGGGCATGAGTACTGGCAACTGTGGTGCTGTAGAGGCAATAGGAGGTTGGGGAACAATAGGGGGGACAATAGGCTGGACCGCTGAGGGTTGTGCAGCAGCAGCGGCCTCCCCGAACTCAACATCAGTGGGCAGAGGGTGTTGTGTGCTTTGGATCAAGTCTAGCCTCTGGTGTATTGCAGCAGTGGTGGCACCCATATCCGCCCTTAGCACTGTGAGTGTCTGTACCAAGGCAGCCACAGGGTCCTCAGCTGCAGGCTCCATACTCATCACAATGCAACGGCTTCACAGTCTGTCAAGACTTGCTGCGTAGTGGAGAGTAATGGGCCTCTGTCCACAAATCACCCACAGGGAGAAAGTAAAGCAACTCCCTGTGCGAGCTTTGAGGCCACAGGTGATTTGATGGTTCGCCGGATCTGATGACGCTGAGGACCCCAGCGGCTGTTAAAAGGAGGTTAGGGTTAGCACAGGCAAACACAGTACTCTGATATGAAGAAGTGTGCAAACTCTCTTACCTAAGTATAGCAGGATGGTGCTATAGTGCCTGGGGTTCTGGTGCGAGGGAGCGTCAAAGATCCAGGCAGCCGTGTACTAGATGGGCGGTACCGGCTGAAACCTGTAGCCCTTCCGGTGTAGCCGAAGGGAGCTTGGACTGATCACGTAGAGTCAATGGTCGAGGGGTCCAAGAAGTCAAGAGCCAGAAAGGGGAAATCCGAAAGCAATCCGTTGAGCGTTGGCAAAAGAGTCCAAAGTACCAATATCCGTACAGAGTTCCGAGTGACAGTGTCCGTGGAGTAAGAAAGCCAATCCGTGGTTCGTAAGCCTGAGTCCTGATCCGATGCAGCAAACAACGTGAATCCTGAAACGCCGAACAGAGTCGTGAAACAGCTGTGAAGCGGTGAGCGATTCGAACTTCCCAGCTTTTACGTGCGCCGGCTCCCAATCACGTGAGCGGAACCCTGAGCACGTGATCGTGAAGCCGACGCGGAACCAGGAAGTAACCGCGATCGGGTGCTCCAGCCCGACCGTAGTCTCCATGGGAGTTGCCAATGGAAACGAGGCAACAAACTGGGCCGGCCCCTGCGCACGGCCCGAAACCACCGGCGATGATGACTCCCCCGCACCACAGGTAAAGGGATAGCTTGGGAGGTGGACTGTGACCCGGGGAGTCTAGCAGTGTGTGTCGGGATATTAAGCAGGGTGGTGTGTAGTCATGTAGCTGATCTGTTGTGCATGACAACTAACTTCAGCATTGCTTAACATACAAGTGTGCACGCATTACCTGAAGCCAAGGGAGTGCCAACAAAGCTTCTGGGTAATTATTCTGTCTAACAGTTGGCAGAGGGATAAAGGCAAGTTTGGGGAAGGGAACCTGCTACGTATAAACATTCTTTAAGGTTGATACAACCTGTATTGCCAAAGACCATAGGAGAAAGAGAGAAGTATCTCCTAAAGGCAATTCTAGGTTGTTGTGGCAGACAGACAAGAGAGGCAATGAGGCTGCCTCTCTGAGAAGGAAGGTTCAGAGGAAGAGTGCCTTGCCTGCTTGAAGGTATTGAAGTACCGAAAAGTGAATCTTGTTCAACCTGAACTGTTTTCAAATGACAAAATACTGAAGTTGAGGTGGCACATTGTTGCAGGTAGACAAGGAAGGCAAATAGGCTGCCCCTCTGTTCAGAGGAAGAAGGCCTTGTCTACCTAAAGGTGTTGAAGTACCCAAAAGTGAATCTTGTCATAACTAAAACCTGTTTGAAGTCACAAAGTATTGAAGCTGTGGTGGTGTCACAAAGTACTGACGCTGTGGTGGTATATGTGGTTGTCAATAGATTTGAGACTTCAGTAGCACAAACAAATGTGGAATACTATCCCAATCTTGTAAAGAAAGACATACGTGTTAACCAAGAACTGTGTTTCATCAACATTTACAGAAGTTAGATTTCCTTTGAATAGTGGTAATTCTTCCTGAACAAATGAAGTTGTGGCAAAGGACTGTGGCTGGGAATGACATTGATGCTATTTTGGTGAAGTGGAAAGTCTTATCAACAAGAGGAGAATCTTTTCTGTTACTGGAACTTTGGTTAACAAACCTTTACTTTGACATTGAAGACACCCAGAACTAAATTCAGACTGTGTTATATACATGGATTTCCTTATTTCTTCTTTTTTCTGTTGAATATTGGAGCTGGGTTTACCTTGATTCCTGGGGAAGTGGAGCCATATATTTTCTTTGTGTATTTGATGTTTTAGTGTGAGGGCCATACACCCTGTGTTACAGTGTTTCCCTTTAGTTTTGATAAGCAGGGAAATCCTCGTCAGTGTAGGTTTTTAATCCTAATTGTCTTGTACTCTCTTTAAAGGTATAATGGATTCCAATTGTGGGGCTGCACGGCCATCAGTGGGGATCCAAGGACTGGAGTTAAAAACATGAAACAAAGCCTATCGATCGACAGCAATCCTATTTATTTATTTATTTATTCACATTTGTTTAGCGCACAGCACTCATGAGGCATTTGGCACTAGTTACAGACACTTTTCATAGTTACAGTTACATTGACAATTGCGCTTATTCAGAGCTGGCAGAAAAGGGGAGGAGAGAGGAGAGAGGGTTAGGAGAAGAGAGAAGTTTTGAGTTTTTTCTGGAAACCAATGAGGGAGTTTTCAGATCTAATGTCAGCAGGTAAGGAGTTCCATAGCTTGGTGGCTATGTAGGGGAATCCTAGCCCTCCAGATTTGGTTTTGTTAATCCGCGGGCCGCGTAGTTGATTGGCGTAACGAGTCCTAGTAGGTCGTGTAGAGGTAGATTTGCTTATGGTCTCTGACAGGTATGATGGTGCTGTGAATGTGAGGCATTTATGGGTGAGGGTGAGTATTTTGAAAGTGATGCGCTCTTTCACTGGGAGCCAGTGCACTGCCTGTCTGGCATGGGTAATGTGGCCCCTTCTAGGGATGCTTAATGCTGCTCTGAGTGCATTGTTCTGTGTGATTTGGAGTCGGTTTAGGTTTTTTGCAGAAGTACCTTCTAGGAGGGCATTGCAGTAGTCTAGTTTAGCACTGATGGTTGCTTTGGCTATGGATAGACAATTGGGTTTGGAAAGGTATAACTTAATTGCATTTAAGAGTTTAGTGGTGTGTTCTGAGGCAGATGTGATAGCGCGGACCTGCTTTGTCATGGATAGTGTGGAGTCTATGTAGACTCCTAAGGTCTTAACGGAAGTGGACACTGGGATGATAGTTTTATCAATGGCGAAGTTAGTGTACAGTTTTTCGAGTTTGGCTAAAGTATTTTTTTGACCTAGTGTGATGATTTCGGTATTCTCAACATTGAGGCAGAGGCCATTGGCTGACATCCAAGCCTGGATGGTGGTATAGATTGTGTGGAGTGCCTCAGCGTCTTTGTGGTATGTGCCACTGAGTGGCAGGAGTACCTGGGTATCATCAGCGTAGTTGGTATACGCAATACCCAGAGCGTCAGTCTTGTCGAAGAGGGGCTTCGTGAACAAGTTGAATAGGGTGGGTGCTGTGGTTGAGCCTTGTGGGAATCCACAGGGGATGGTGGTGGGTGCTGCAGAGGCTAGATTAGAGAATACCTTCATAGCCCTACCCTCAAGGAAGGAGGTGACCCATTGCACTGCTTTGGAGAAGTTAGTTGATTGGGTAAGGTGTGAAGTAAGTATTTTGTGGTGCACCAGATCGAAGGCAGCCAAGAGGTCTAGGAGTAACAGAAGAGCTGGTTTTCATTTATCCATAATTTGGGTAATCTGGTTTTTAAAATCGACCAGGGCAGTTTCAGTGCTAGTCCTTTGCGGAACCCAGATTTTCTAGTCCCAAGGATGGAGTGGGCTTCAAGGAATTGTTGGATTTGGCAATGGGCAGCTTTATCCAAGATCTTGAGGAGGAAAGGCACAGTGGTTATTGGTCGATAGTTGTTGGGCTGGGTTGGGTCTAGAGTGGGCTTTTTCAGAAGGGGGCGTATCCACGCCTCTTTGAGGCTGGCGGGCATAGTGCCGGTTCTGCAAGAGGCATTGATGAAGACTGTCAGTAGAGGAGCAAGGCTGTCGGCACAGTCCTTGACGACTTTAGGAGGACAGATGTCTCCTTTGCACATTGAGGGGTTTTAATCCTAGATCTGTTAATAGAAGTCGAAGAGCACCTCTGATGCCTCTTGGTTTCAGCTATAGTGTAGAGAATGCTACAGTGGATCAGAATCAATTTTTGATATACCAAGGACGACTGGAGCCAGTGTCCTGTGAGACAGACATGGTATCAAGAGAGTCACAGACTCAAAAACATTCATTTTAAAGCCTTTATTTACTAAAGTTCCTGGGTTAGTGGAATGCCTGACACCCTAACTCTAGAGGGATGGTTCCCTTAACTGATGTTTCTAATAGCCATCATTGTCTAATAATCCAAAATAAAAGTCTGTCTGTGTCTAAACCTCTGCTTGCCCTCACGCTGAACAAAAAGGTGATAGGAAGTCTTTCTAAATGGAAAATTGGTGGTTCAAAGAAAATAGCAAAACCAGAGCTGGTTTCGGTTGGTCTTCTCACCAGGTTCAATTTGGTCAGTGTCACAAAGATTATTCCCCAATAGGCCTCTCAGGGTTCCCTTCCCCAAGCTCAGGCCTCTTCCAGCTTTCAGCACAAAATACAAAGTCAGATTCCTGGATATGCCTCTCAGGGTTCCCTTCCCCAAGCTCAGAGCTCTTTCAGCTTTCAACACAAAAATACAAAGTCAGATTCATTGATAGGCCTCTCAGCATTCTCTTCACCAAGCTCAGGCCTCTTCCAGCTTTCAACACAAAAATATAAAGTCAGACTTCACCGTAGGCCTCTCAGCGTTCCCTTCCCAAAGCTCAGGCCTCTTCCAGCTTTCAACACAAAAATACAAAGTCAGATTCCTTGATAGGCCTGTCAGGGTTCCCTTCCCCCAAACTCAGGCCTTTTCCAGCTTTCAAAACAAAACACCATATATCACAGTTCATTTTTGGTTTCACAAGGTGCCTTTCCTCCAGCTTAGGTCCCTCTAGTTCCAAACACCAATTCAGCTGGTCAGGATTTGCCTATCCTTTACATAAAGTCTATTTTACACATCACTGTCTCATGGGTTTGAATTAGATGCTTTCGAAAATTCCAGGCTCTTTGCTTTTCCACAGTGCAACCACTCTGACCCTTTTGCCCCTGTCTCTGGTTTATCTTCCGGTGCTTCCTGCACCACTTTCATGGATCTATTTCTTTTTCTTGTGCACATTTGCACTGCCTTTTAATTCTCCTCTTGGTCGTGTCTCTTGTACGCTTCTCCACGGGGTTCTGGCCCCTTTTCACTTTGTTTTGCTTTCATGCCTCTTGCACCTTTTCCATGGGCTTCTGGCCCCTTTTACTCTTATCAGTTCAATGTCTGTCTTTATCTCACTTATTACTTCACACAAGTGCGTCTTTCTAACTTTGCGCTGACACTGTTACTTTCACGTCGTTGAAGTCTTCCATTTAAGTTCATCCTGAATACTTTAACAAACGCGGTCCTCTTTCCTACGTGTTTCACATGCCACTTTGTATCGCGCTCTTCACAACCCGGCTCTGCAATACTTTCAGACTCACCAGGCTGACTCCTGTGCTTCAGCTTCTCAATGGTTTTTCGTTTAAAGGTCAGGGTCTCACCGCCTGCTCCTCGGACATTTCTGGGCTGTCTCACCGGCCCAGGGGAACCAGAACTTGCATCCGCAGTTGCTGCAGGAGACCAGCACGCCCCTCGGCTTCGACCTTTTATAGCAAAAAGACCAGTCAAGTGGAGTCAGGTGTGAATAGTTACTAGTGAATGCTTGACCCAGCTTGAGCCTGGGTTCTTTCTAGGGTAGATTGCCCTTTTTTCCCCATGTTAATCCCATGGGTAATCGTTAATGATCTTAATTGCCTCTTCCTCGTCTCAGTATTTGTTGGAAATGGGGAGGGGAGTTGGAGTTAGATTGAATTTGACATTGACAGGCTATATCAGATGATGGGCAATGAATAGGGGAAGACTTCTTGACCCTAATTTGATAGACCAAAGGAGAATCCTTTTGTAGTAAAGTATTCCCTATGTTACCTACCTGGATATGCGAGTAAGGGTCGGTATAACCCTCCCTATGATCTGAATGGGAAAAAGACAGAAAAACATTGGAATTTGGCTCCTGGTTTTGTCTCTTTCGTGGGTTAGGGATAATGGGTTCTGCATAACCTACAAAGGCTTCTGGGATTTCTCCACCTGTTATCCCATTGGACTACCACGTCTCGCCTAGGACACTCTCCTGAAGATAGCCCGGTCTCCCCTACCCAGGTGATCATCCCCCCCTTGTCCGGCCCCGGGTTGGGATCCAAAAGCGAGGGCCCTCTCCCGGCCACCTGAATGGAGGACTCTCTGGGTCTACATGGGAGAATACTTCTAGGTTTTTCACAGTCCCTCCAACAGATGAGAGGGCATTTTCCATGGGGGCTGCTCTGCATCACGGGGACGTGCAGGTCGCAAGATTGTAATTTTACCAAGGACCCTTGGAACCAGGGTCCCTCCAACAGATCAGAGTGCTTTTTGCATGGGGGCTGATCTGCATCATGGGTAAGCTGCAGGTCGCAACATTGTTATTTTGCCACCAACCCTTGGAACTGGGGTCCCAACAAAAGAGCATAGCGTCTTTTGTATGTGGGTTAATCTGCATCACATGGATGCTGCAGCTCGAAGCCTTGTTTCACCAAGGGTCCCTTGAGTCAGGGCCCCTACAATGCCACAAGATGTCTTTATGTCAAGCACTGACCAGTCTACTAAAATCAAAATACCAAATCATTGTAGATTGACAGTTCCTTTCTATGTGCAACCAGCTACTGGATGTGTGAGAATGAGGTTGGGACAACTTGCAAGTCCTGTCTCGGAAGGATAGCTTAGGGGCAACATGCTTGCATTGGAAGCAAGACGACATGGAGCACCACAGGTTCGATCCCCAGGTCTGCGCTTAGAAACCTCTAGGTATTAAGCACCTTATAAATAACCTATCATATCATATTCTGTGCCATCATGCAGGATGGACGATTCTTTGGGCTTAAAATGACCATTCAAGAGCATTCAACAGCCTCAGGTGAGAATAAAGCTTAAAAAAGAGCTAGGGTGTATAGATACAAAAGCTGTTTTACCTGCCTACTCTTACAAAAGACAACAGCCTCAAGGCCCAGTACAGAAAGATGTTACAAATGAATATGTTGTTGAAGTAGGGACAAGGTCTAAAGGGACACGCTTGAGCCATAAAAGAAGTAAACATCCGCCTAGCCGTGGGCCAGGTGGTGATACGCTGCCAAACGTTATTGAGATGACCTATGCCAATGCACCTGGTCTTCAGGCTATGACAAGAACAGACGACTGCTATAGCTGGTTGGCACACACACGTTTTCAGCAGAGCGATGACACAGCCAAAGCTGTGGTAATCATCGACGATGATGACGATGTGATATCATTGTAAACTTTGATTGCTAAAACATAGTCTACACTGTTAACTTATGGGCAAAGTGTGACAGGTGTTAGTTGTGAATTAGAAAATAGTATAGGTAACTGTAAAGTTTGAGTTATTGCAAATACTGTTGTCAATGTACCAATGAACCCATCCAATAACACCACCAGACCCCAGGGCAATCATTCGCCAGCACATATAGGATCTATTTATTAATATGAGCCTGATCTCCCTCCATATGAAAACATCAGCCCATGGGAGGATACATGATATGATATGAGTCATTTATAACCCGCCTGTACACAAGTGTTTCTAGACACAACAATACAAGGGAGGGAAGACAGAGGGAGGACAGAACAAACAATCTTACTAGGCATTGTGCCATTCAGATCGTGCAAGTGCAAATGCAAGTGGAGGGATGGAAGGAAAATGGGGAAGTGGCATGGGGAGGGAAAGGAAAAGTGCAATCAGGGCAGCATTGCTCTGCGTAAGTGCATCCAGGGCAGTGCAGCTATGGGTAGGTGGACGGATGCCGGCTACTAAAGGATAACAGTTACAGCCCCTTAGTGCGCGGAAGGCCCGTAGGCAGTGCAGGGGCGACTGGTCATTGGGGAGACCGGGAACCCAGTGAGACTCTGAGGGTAGCTAGGCCACCAGCTAGCGTAGTGCACAGGTAAATCAGCAGGGGGGAGAGAGAGAGAAAGCAGAGGCAAAAAGGAAGGAATTGAGCTGCTTCCGGAACTTCAGGTGGTACGGCTCAAGTTTGAGAGGGGCAGGGATGCCATTCCAGAGGGAGGCGCCTGCAGAGGAGAGAGATCTACCCCTCACTCTCTGCCTGGAGAAACGTCTGACCCTCAGAGAGTTAGAGGTGACTGAGTGAAGGGCTTGAGAAGGAAGATGTTTTGGAAGAGAGAGTTGGATGTAGTGCGGCCCCAGAAAGCCTTGCAGACGATGAAGAGGGTCTTGAACTTGATCCTTGCAGCCACCAGGAGCCAGTGGAGAGATTTCAGGGCTGGAGAGATATGGTCTCTGGATTTAAGGCCAAGGCCAAGTCTCGTAGTCCTGTTCTGGATTAGTTGCAGATAGTTGCAGAGGGCGAAGAGTAGAGGAAAGCAGATTGAGAAGGAGGTTGTTGCAGTAGTCCAGCCTAGAGAGAACCAGGGCTCTGGAGACCGTGAGCTCTCTGGGGGAATGTGAGAAAAGGAATAATACCTTTGATGAGATGCAGTTGGTAGTGGGCCTTCCTGGCAAGGTCTGCGATATGAGGAGAGAAGGAGAGAGTGGAGTCGAAGATGACACTAAGGTTTTTTGCCTCACAGGAAACGCGAAGGAAGAGGTCTCAAGGAGGGCAGCCAAAGTGAGAGAGTGAAAGCAGGAGCAGGGGTCCCAATGAGAATGATCACAGTCTTACTGGCATTAAGGCAGAGAATATTGGAGTCGCACCAATCTTGACTCGGACAGTCAGGAATGAGCGAGAGAGGAGAGGAGGCTGAGGGGAGCCTGAAAGAGAGCTGAGTGTCATCCACATAACACTGAAAGTTAGAGGAGAAGGTAGAGATAAGGTGGGCCAAAGGGGCCAGGTAGACATTGAAGAGCCAGGGTGAGAGGTTAGAGTCCTGGGGAACATCACATGTGGAGAGAGAGGTGGTGGAGAAAAAGAACCCAAGTTGCCCAAGTTTTCACAGAGTCGATTGATCTGGATGACGTGAATGACTGTCAAAAGAAGAGGAAAGGTCATGGAGGATGAGGGCGGAAGGAAGGCTTGAATCGAGATTAGTGAGCAGATCTTCATGGGTGTTCAGGAGAGCAGTTTCCATGCCTCTGGCTGCTCTGAAGCCAGTCTGATGGTTATGGAGAAAACCAACAGATTCAGTGTGGAGAGTAAGCTGGGAGATGCCCAGCTTTTCCAAGAGTTTGCCCAGGAAAGAAGTGATAGAGATCGGGCGATAGTTAGTCTGACAGGTAGGATCGGCAGAAGGCTTTTTCAGAAGGGGGTGAACAAGGGAGTGCTTGAGGAGAGAGGGGAACGTTTCAGTGGCAAAAGAGTGATCGCAGAAATTTGCCAAGGCTGAAGCAATGGTGTCAAAGTGGTCCATGATGGTTCTGGAGGAGCAGGGGCGCACCTGTTTGGACAACACTTTCATATATCAGACTTGTCTAGAAACCTTGTCAGGTGTAGTCGGAGAGAAAGAGAAGGGATGAGGAGAGGCAGAAGTGGCCAGAGGGGGCCAAGAGAGGCAGAGTGAGAAGAAAAGGAGAGATAGGAAATGATAGCCTACGTTTTAGTGGTGAAGTGAGAAGCTAAAGCCGTACAGAGGGCCTGGGAGGAACAGGTGAGGTGGAGACTGCAGAAGGATTATCCATCTCCTTGCACATTTTAAAGAGTTTGGCTGTGTTGTTAGAGGCTGCAGAAATGTGGGATTGGATGTGGGCTCTCTTCTTGGACAGGACAGAGAGTCTGTATTGCTTTTGGAGCAGGCAGCAGACCTTTTTGTCAGAGGATGTGCCCGATGCCCTCCACTTCCTCTCAGCCACCCAACACTTGCGTTTCAGGGTGGCAAGGTCATACCAAGAGTTGCACTTGGAAGTAGGCTTTAGATTGATTCTCATGACAGGGGCAAGGAAGTCCAGAGTTTTAGAGATAGAAAGATTCAGGTTATAGAGGGCTCTGCCAGGGTGTGAGTCAGCCACATGCGTGGGAGGAGCAGAGAAAGTAACGGCAAAGACATCCACTGACACACGCTTCTTGGGCCGAATGACCAAGAAGGTAGGTGGCAGTGGTGTAGTGGGCTTAGCCTGGGGGACAGAGAGCATCCTAAGAGGAGAGCAGAAAGTGGTCAGTCCAAGAGAGAGAAGCAGTGAGAGGGTTGGAGAAGGGGATATCTGAGGAGATGAGAACATCCAAAGTGTGGCCAGGAGAGTGTGTCGGATGAGAGGGTAGAATGGAAAGAGAGAGACTGTCACAGAGGTTGCGGAAGTGTCCCAAGGAGGGATTAGAAGCATCCAGGTAGATGTTGAGGTCTCTGAGGAAGAGAAGTTGAGAGGTAGAGGCAAGGAGAGAAGAGGAGAGGTCAGATTACTCTGAGAGGAAGAGGCCAGGTGGCCTGTAGATTGTAGCCACAGTCAGAGAGAGACTACGAGAGATAGAGAGCCTGCAGAACAGGCATTCAAATGAGCAGTAAGCCTGCATAGGAATGACATAAGCAGGGGCTCATTCCAGAAAGATCAGAGCTCCTCCACCTCTAGGACGTTTGGTTCCGGGTTCGGAGAGGATCTTGTAGCCATCAGGGAGCAGAGTGTCAAAACCTGTGACAGAGCTGGCTGTGAACCATGTTTCGGTGAGAGCGAGGACATCCAGGTCCAGTTCTTCAATGAGGTGACAGATGTCAAACAAGTGTTTGACAGCAGAGCAAGAGATGAGAGTAGCGATGTAGAGCAGGTTGACACATTTGAAAGACTTCTGTTGAGGGGTACATGCTTGAGGTACATCCTGCGGAATTGGTAGAGGGGCACAAGAATGGGAAGAGGAGGAAGAGGGAGGCGGTAAAGTAGCCAGAGAGGTGGCGGAAGAAGGAGTTGGTAGAGGAACCAGTGGGTGCTGGTAAGAGTAGCAGAAGAAGGAAGGAAGTTGATGAGATGCGGGAGACACCTGTTGAAAAGGAGGAGATTGGGCTGAGGGCCCTGGACCAAGACAGATCAGATATACATTAATGATGGTCTTGGAGGAGTGGAAGGGGGCCAAGAGGACCTCCCACCGAGTGCCACCATTAATGGGAGAGGTGGAAAAAGGAGAGAGAACAGAGACTGTATGAGGGATCTATAGGACTGGAGAGAGAACGACAAAGAGGATGTTTGTAAGAGTCTGTCTGGAGGAAGCACTGATGTAGATATCAGCGATAGGAAGGCCTGGGTTGGACACCAGGATATCCCTCTTGAGCATTTCAAGGAGGAAAGTTGAAGGAACTGAGATTGAGAAGAGAGAAGGAGGGGAGCACAGCCCAGTGCTTTTTATTAGATGCACAGAAGGCGGTGAGGGGGGATCACACAGTTAGGAACACAACAAGTAGAAGCAGGCAGGTGACATACTACAGAGGAACGAGTAACTAGTAGTAGCCAGCACACCTAAATTGGAATTTTCCAGAGATGCACAGATGTAAAAGCACCCACATTCAAATTTAGCAGAGAACACAAGTACAACACAGTAATGGAGATGCACAGATGTAAAAGCACCTGCATTTGAATTTCCCAGAGAGCACAAGTACAGCACAGTAATGGAGATGCACAGATGTAAAAGCACCGAAATTCGAATTTCCCAGAGAGCACAATACAGGGTGATGATTGCTTACCAGTGGGGAACCGCACAGCGAGATTGCAATCCAATTTTATTGCAGACGGCGAGAGGGCCCCACAGTCCTCCAGCCCCAGATAGGGCCAGATAGGAAGAGACCTGGCTCTTAGATGGAGGCCCTTTGAGGGTGAGGATGTATTTGTGGGGGCTTGTGATAGGCCTGTTAATGAGAGTTTTCAGTTTCATTGTATAAATGCAGAGCTGAGTGCTCTGAGGGATGATGAGTTACAACTGTGTATTAATATGTCCACTGAGGAGGTTTGTGAAATGGCTTACAATCTCTTCCAAACGACCCCTGAAAAATGTGTTGATGACCCGTAGTACACGCACTAAACACACAAGCACGCAAAATGATCACGATGTTCAAACTGAAAAGAATTGTGTCAATCATTCACATTATGTGTGTGGCAACCCCCGTGTTGCCCCCACTGACATTCAAGATGGTGGGGCACTCAGTATCACAATTGTAAATGACTCAAACGCATGCATTGACCATGATGATGAAACTCAGAGGAGCAGTGTTAATGTTGCGGAGCCAGTGTGTGATAATCGTCAGGTGGAACCCGCTAACATTCAAAATGGCCATAACGCTAGGATCATCATTATAGATGACACAGCCGATGTATCCAGATATACATCCATCATATGTGTGGGCCCCAGTAGAGTGCGAAAACCCACAACTCCAGCAACAACAGAAAAATCATGTAGACATCCCTAACTTAAAATAGAGCTATACAAAAATGATGGCTGTCATGAAAACTTTGAAGCCCTGTTAAAAAAGTAAATTGGGGGAACCTGATATCAGGTGCTCATTTCAAAATGTGGAGCAGATAGTTTCTACATTAATAAAACAGCTGGATGATAGCACTAAAGCCTTAACAGTGGGGCGTTGTGGGGCATCCATGATAAGCCAGCTCAACTATCCTAATAGCGCAACCAACATACAATGCTCAAAATGTAGAACATAGCATACTAGTGACCGAGGGGCCACTTCTACGCCACTGATACCCACTGAAAATGATTAACAACCCATTTCCACAGAGCAGAACCTTTTCGAGTTAGCTAGCTGGAACACCAGGGGATTCCAACATCTTTTAACCTCAATTAATAACCCTGTGAATGAGTATTATTACAGGAAATCTGGCTAACAGACCCTCCAGTTTGGGATGGCTATGTTGTATCTCTGTTGCCTGCTAAAGGCTTAGTCAAAGGCAGACCGACAGCGTTGAAAGCAGTCTGCGGGCTCTTTCTAGAGCCATGGGTTACTCCAAACATGTTCACCCAATTGGTCAAAATAAAAACACCTACTGCTGCATTGGCCGTTGTGAACCTGTAACGCTCACCTGATTCCCGCAGAGGCGCCGGTCTTGACTGGGTGAATGCCGTATCTTCAAAGGTGATGTGTAACACACGGTTGGCTCTTTGGGCTGGACCTCTGTGCACTGTATGTCTGACTCGAAGAGTAAGATGTCTGCAGATAGAAAATATGGGATTAATGAACTGGGGTTATTGGGCGCCTCTCTCCTCTTCCCTTTCTCTTCTCCTGTAGAACCCCAAAGGTTAACACCCTCACCTTAGGTAAGTGAACGCCGAGCTCTCCATCTGCCTCGGGGCAGGGTGCCGTAACCAGTTTCTTCACTGGATAAGGGTGCAGGCCTCTTGACCTCAGAGGACTGCTGTCCGTCGTTAACTGCATGAACGGTAAGTTCTGGGCACTTCAAATGTCTTAAAAGTCTTTTGTAATGATATCTCTTGTTTTGCAGGGTTCCGGCGACGGCGGATGGCGGGTTGATGAGAGTTGAGGATCGAACCCGCGTGAGGAATAGCAGCGCCTGGAAGCACGTAAGTAAGCGCTTGTAGCCTGCTTCACGATGCGCACTAACTGTCCCTTTTATCTTGCAGGTACAAGTTCGGAGCTTTAGAGAAGCTGAAGGGTGCTGGAATACCCACTGGATTCGGCGTGGGAAGGAGTAATGGCACGTGAGTAATAAAGTTGCCCAATGTCTTTAAACGCACCTTCTTTTGTCTTTCAGATGCGGGATGCAGCGCCGAAGGCCTCCGGGGCGTGCGAAGAGCTGGTAAGCTTTTGTCTTTCAGATGCCGGAATGCAGTGCGAAGACCTCCGGAGCATGCGAAGAGTAGGTAAGCCTTTGTCTTTCAGATGCCAGAATGCAGCGCGAGGCGTTGGTGACAGCCGATGGACCAGGTAAGAGATGCGCTGCCACTGAAGACCGTAGTGCTAACCTGTTCTTTCTTTGTCTTTACAGGTCCTGCTGAAGACTGGATTCCAGGATGGTAAGCCTTTGTTCCCTTAGGCCCAGGATCAGAAGCAGAAGACACGATGAGCGTTCTGCTGCAGAGAATGCAGAATAACGCAAAGCAAGATTCATCCATCAGGTGTGGTTTAAATAGCCTCCTGTAGTGCCTAGGTGTCTCCTTCCACAGCCACGCCTAGGTAAGAAAAGAGTTCCTGCTTTCCAGAAGAGTTCCAGTGTTCTGAACCTAGGGAGTGGCTCCTGCCCCACCCAACAGGAAAAGTAGTCCCAAACAGAAGAGGATCAGGGGTTCAACTGGCAGATAAGTAAGCAGCATGGTCTGCTACAGGTAAGTCCACCCAAGCATTATGAGCCCGGCGCTTCCAGCGCTGGGACTGGGCATCTTTATGAGCCTGGTGCCACTGGCGCCAGGACAGGGTCCAAAAGGTCCCAATTGGGACTGGCTGGCACTCGGAACCGGGGTTATGGGTCTGCTTCCAAGGGAGTCGGGCAAGTCCTGATCTTTTGGAAGCAGAGATCATGACAGCACCCCCCCTCAAGGCCCCTCCCAAACCGGGCTTCTCCGGGGGTTTGGGCTTGTTAGGAAATGTTCGATGAAATCTTTTGATTAGACGAGGCGCGTGGACATATTCTGCAGGTTCCCAGGATCTTTCTTGTGGACCGTAGCCTTTCCAGTCAATCAGGTAAAATAGTTTAGATTTGGAGATCTTGGAATCCAGGATGCTTTTGACTTCAAACTCGAGTTCTCCATCAACTAGAATAGGTTTTGGAGATGTAGTTAGTCGGGTTTGAGGTTGCACAGGTTTTAATAGAGAGACGTGGAAGACCGGATGTATCTTCATGTGAGGGGGCAAGTCCAACTTGACCGCTACTGGATTTACTATGGTAGTGATGGAATAGGGACCAAGGTATCTTGGGTTGAATGTGCGTGGTCCTTTTAGAGGTAGATATTTGGTGGATAACCAGACTTGATCTCCTACTTGATATTGGGGGGCTTCCTTCCGATGTTGGTCTGCTCCTTTCTTGTATTGTTCTTTAGCCCTTTGAAGGTGAGAAACGGCTTCCTTAAAGGCTTGGGTGATTGTAGAATGCAGGTGGTCTACTGCTGGTGTTCCAAGATCTTGGAGTGGATCCAACTCCGAGGTTCGAGGGTGACTACCGTATAAAAGAAAAAACGGGGTCTTCCCAGTTCCCGAGTGGACAGAGTTATTGTAGGCATATTCGGCTATCCAAAGGATATCTTTCCAAGTTTTTTCAGTTTGTTGTAGCATGCAGCGCAAATACTGTTCCAGAGTTTGATTGGTCCTCTCGGTTTGTCCGTCGGTTTGAGGGTGGTGGCTGGTCGAAAGTCTCACATCAATTTGAGCCGACCGACAGCAACTTCGCCAAAAATGAGAAATAAATTGACTACCTCGATCCGAAATTAGAACTGAAGGAAAACCGTGCAGTCGGACGATGTTTTCGAGAAATTCTCGGGCCAGAGTTGCTGCTGTTGGTAAGCCTTTGAGTGGAATGAAATGCGCCATCTTGGAGAATAGGTCCACGATTACTAGGATCGTATTGTATCCGGAGCATGGAGGTAGATCGGTGATGAAGTCCATAGAAAGCGTATGCCAAGGGCGAGGCGGGATGTCAATAGGGCGTAACAGGCCGGCTGGTTTTTCCTTTTGACTCTTGTTTTGGGCGCATACTCCACAGGACATTATAAAGTCTCTGATATCTTTTTTCCAAGACGGCCACCAGAAGTAGCGCTTGATCTTTTCCGAGGTCTTGGTCATACCGGGATGTCCTTCCATTAAAGAATCGTGATAACAAGAGATTACCTTTTTCTGTAAATCTGTGCTGGGCAGGTATAACCGTTCTTGGAAATATAATAGGTTGTCCTTCACCGTAAAGTCCTTTCCCTGCAGATGCCAATTCTGTATGTCTGCTGGAGTTACCAGTAGCCTGGCTTTATCCTTAACTTCCTCTATGGATTGTGTGGCGATTACACCTAGAATTCTTTGTTCGGGAATGATAGGTACAGGTTTAGGATTGATCAAATGTTCTTCCACTCCCATCCGAGAAAGGGCATCAGCTTTACCGTTTTTTGTACCAGGTCGATAGGTAATTATGAAGTCAAACTCGGCAAAGAATAGTGCCCAACGGAGTTGCCTAGAGGATTGAGCTTTTGCGGTTTTCAAACATTGCAGGTTTCGGTGATCTGTAATCACAGTAACGGTGTGTCGGGCCACCAGAAGATAATGCCGCCAAGCCTTAAAGGCGGACTTGATAGCTAGAAGTTCCTTATCAGTAATAGTGTAATTGATTTCAGGAGGCGAGAATTTGCGGGACCAAAATGCCACGGGATGCAACTGATTGGTTACTGGGTCCTTTTGTGATAGAACTGCCCCCATGGCAAGGCTCGAAGCATCAGTTTCAACGATGTAGGGGAGTTCTGGGCGAGGATGTTTTAAGATCGGTGCAGAGATAAATCTAGTCTTCAAATTCTGGAAAGCTTGTTCCGCCTCGGTAGACCATTCAAAACGTTTGTTTTTCTTTAACAAGGCAGTGATGGGCTGGACTATTTGAGAGAATTCGGGGATAAACCTGCGGTAAAAGTTAGCGAAGCCTAACATGCTTTGAACACCTTTTACGGAGGATGGCGATGGCCATTTGAGAATTGCATCAACCTTCTTTGAATCCATACGCACTCCGCTAGGTGATAATATGAATCCCAAGAATTCAACTTCAGTCACGTTGAAAACACATTTTTCCAACTTAGCGAAAAGTTTGTGTTGACGCAATCTCTCGAGGACCATTTTCACGTGTTTCCGATGTTCAGTTTCCGATGAAGAATAAACAAGGATGTCGTCAATGTAAACAACAACACACACATCTATGAGCTCTCTGAGGACATCGTTCATAAAATATTGAAAGGCGGCCGGGACATTGCAAAGTCCGAAGGGCATGACCTGATATTCAAATAGCCCATACTTGGTGCGGAAGGCCGTCTTCCATTCATCGCCCTCTTTTACTCGTACCAAGTGGTAGGCTCCTCTAAGATCCAGCTTTGTATATATGCATGCTTTTCTGACTTGGTCCAGGAGTTCAGGGATCAAAGGTAACGGATATCTATTCTTAACGGTGATCTGGTTCAGGGCGCGATAATCTATACAAGTTCTAAGGTCCCCTTCTTTTTTTGGAACGAAGAACAAAGCTGAGGAAGCAGGGGACTTGGAAGGACGAATAAACCCATTCGCTAGGTATTGATCCAGGTATTGTCGGTGGTGAAGATTCTCAGGCTCGGTGAGGGCATAAATTCTACTACAAGGAGGAGTAGATCCAGGTATCAGGTCTATCTGGCAGTCATAAGACCTATGAGGAGGTAGAGAGTTAGCCTGATCCTTCCGGAAAACATCTTGGAATTCTAGGTATTCAGGAGGTAACTGGGGAGCCTCCGAGGAAATTGCTGCCAGTGCAACACCAGGTCGAGGGTGACAAGTAGAGACACATTCTGGAAACTGAACCGTTCTTGCTCGCCAATCGATCTGAGGATTGTGCTTCTCTAACCAAGGAATTCCTAGAATAATCTGGAACTGAGGGGCCTTGATCACATCGAACACGATCTTCTCATGGTGTCCATCTTGACTTACTAGCGTCACTTCTTGGGTGGTATGCGTTACTGGTCCGGAGGCTATCTCCGTACCATCCACCGTAGTAATGACGCCCTTTACAGCCTTTGGACAAAGAGTCAGATTCATCCTCAAAACCATTTCATGATCCACATAATTGCCGATGGCACCGCTGTTGACGTAAGCTTCAATCGCATGTAATCGATCCGGATGTTCAGGGCTAATGAGGACCATAGGTATCACGAAATGCGAGGTCACGGAACTGGTTTTAACGCTTGGCAAGAGGACCTCTATTCTTGTCGGGCGAGGTCGTTTCCCTGCTCAGAGTTTGTGACCCTGGTAACTTCAGCTCCTACTGCCTTCTTGGCTGGTTTCACCGGACAGTCTCGAAGAAAGTGCCCCGATTTTCCGCAATAGAGGCATAATTGCAGCTGTTTTCTCCTTTCCCGCTCCTTTTGTGTTAGTGGTCCTTTCAGGCCCCCTATTTGCATGGGTTCCCCGGAGTCTACTCCTTTGGTAGGAGTTGGTGGTTTGGAAAATACTCGAGCATCAAACTTGGAACGATCGGCCTTCCTGTTCTGCAGTCTGTGGTCAATTTGAACGACTAAGTCAATATAGTCCGAACAGTCTTGCGGGGGATTCACTACTTGGGCTAACACATCTTTGAGCTCTCCACGTAGACCTCTATAAAACAGAGTAATCCTTTTGTCCTCAGGCCATCGAGTTTCCACTATCAGTCTGTTGAAAGACGCAATATAAGCCAAAAGGTCTTGATTACCCTGTCGCAATGAAAGGAGCTCATTGTCCAAGGCCTGCCCCTGTGAATGTCTTGCAAACAGTTTTTCCATACTGAGCTGAAAAGCTTGAAAATTATGGAGAACCGGATCATCTTGATTAACTAGAGGGATCGACCAGTCTGCCGCATTGCCACTAAGGTACGAAAGCACGAAAGCTACCTTAGCTTGATCAGTTGGAAAGGCTGCTGGCCGGCATAAGAAGTGCAACCGGCACTGATTAATAAATACTGCAAACCTCTTTGGGTCACCAGAAAATCGTTCGGGCGGAGCCAGAGGTACATTCCCAGGTAGGTTGATCTGCACTGGGTTCGTAGAGGATGTTGAAGGAAGATTTGCCCCTGATGCGGGTAACGGAGTTTGTCCGGCTTGTGACTGTAGCAATTGTCTAGCGAGATCGTCTGTTCGCTCCTTGGAAATAATCAGTTCCCTTCTTAGAGCATTCGTTTCCTGACGGGCTGCATGCACTTCTGCTCTTAGTTCCTCAAGTAACTGGGCTAGCTGGTCGGTATCCGAGGTTTCCATAGCGCCTGGGTGGGAGTTTTGCAATAGGCTTTGCGTTCTGCAACGCTCACCTGATTCCCGCAGAGGCGCCGGTCTTGACTGGGTGAATGCCGTATCTTCAAAGGGGATGTGTAACACACGGTTGGCTCTTTGGGCTGGACCTCTGTGCACTGTATGTCTGACTCGAAGAGTAAGATGTCTGCAGATAGAAAATATGGGATTAATGAACTGGGGTTATTGGGCGCCTCTCTCCTCTTCCCTTTCTCTTCTCCTGTAGAACCCCAAAGGTTAACACCCTCACCTTAGGTAAGTGAACGCCGAGCTCTCCATCTGCCTCGGGGCAGGGTGCCGTAACCAGTTTCTTCACTGGATAAGGGTGCAGGCCTCTTGACCTCAGAGGACTGCTGTCCGTCGTTAACTGCACAAACGGTAAGTTCTGGGCACTTCAAATGTCTTAAAAGTATTTTGTAATGATATCTCTTGTTTTGCAGGGTTCCGGCGATGGCGGATGGCGGGCTGATGAGAGTTGAGGATCGAACCCGCTTGAGGAATAGCAGCGCCTGGAAGCGCGTAAGTAAGCGCTTGTAGCCGGCTTCACGATGCGCACTAACTGTCCCTTTTATCTTGCAGATACAAGTTCGGAGCTTTAGAGAAGCTGAAGGGTGCTGGAATACCCACTGGATTCGGCGTGGGAAGGAGTAATGGCACGTGAGTAATAAAGTTGCCCAATGTCTTTAAACGCACCTTCTTTTGTCTTTCAGATGCGGGATGCAGCGCCGAAGGCCTCCGGAGCATGCGAAGAGCTGGTAAGCTTTTGTCTTTCAGATGCCGGAATGCAGTGCGAAGACCTCCGGAGCATGCGAAGAGTAGGTAAGCCTTTGTCTTTCAGATGCCGGAATGCAGCGCGAGGCGTTGGTGACAGCCGATGGACCAGGTAAGAGATGCGCTGCCACTGAAGACCGTAGTGCTAACCTGTTCTTTCTTTGTCTTTACAGGTGCTGCTGAAGACTGGATTCCAGGATGGTAAGCCTTTGTTCCCTTAGGCCCAGGATCAGAAGCAGAAGACACGATGAGCGTTCTGCTGCAGAGAATGCAGAATAACGCAAAGCAAGATTCATCCATCGGGTGTGGTTTAAATAGCCTCCTGTAGTGCTTAGGTGTCTCCTTCCACAGCCACGCCTAGGTAAGAAAAGAGTTCCTGCTTTCCAGAAGAGTTCCAGTGTTCTGAACCTAGGGAGTGGCTCCTGCCCCACCCAACAGGAAAAGTAGTCCCAAACAGAAGAGGATCAGGGGTTCAACTGGCAGGTAAGTAAGCAGCATGGTCTGCTACAGGTAAGTCCACCCAAGCATTATGAGCCCGGCGCTTCCAGCGCTGGGACTGGGCATCTTTATGAGCCTGGTGCCACTGGCGCCAGGACAGGGTCCAAAAGGTCCCAATTGGGACTGGCTGGCACTCGGAACCGGGGTTATGGGTCTGCTTCCAAGGGAGTCGGGCAAGTCCTGATCTTTTGGAAGCAGAGATCATGACAGAACCTGTTTTGGGATCATGCCGGCATTACGCCAAAGACTTTCTTCCGAGTCATAGAGCATATACTAGACTTAATAACCAATGGCTCAACTGTTAGTCATGTTTTATTGGCGGGTGAATTAAACCTTCATTGTTTATCCATGAAGCCCCACAAGACTTCTCATCTAGTACAGCAATGGCTGAATCCTATGAATGAATGGCAGTTTGTCATGCTTAATGGAGCCGTTTGTGGATATATACCTCCATGAAGCACATGGAAAAGGGGGTACCAAGCAGCTATTATAAATTACACTGTGGTACATGTTTGCTATCATCAAGAACTTTCAGGTTTTTGCTCAAACACACAGTGTCCATGAATTATTATCACTTGTTTGGACATGGACCCTAAATTCAAGCAAATTATTACAAACCAATACTTGAACTCTCGTGGAAGGCATATGTTTAGATGTTCCTCAGAGTCACTGGCTCACCTTGAGAGGTGTCTACAGGGTCATTACCAGCACTTGAATTCAGAAGTAATTAAGTCAGAATGTTTATATGTGGCCGCTTCTAATTTATTTAGATCGCAGCCCTTTACTCATCAGAAACCAATTTACAAACATAAACATGCTTATGACTCCGAGCTGAACACGAGAAAGACTCAATTACGAAAAGACATACGAAATCTAACTGGCTTGCGTTTAGAGTGTAAATCATCCAGGGTGCAATTACTTAAGATGCAATATAAAAATTTGCTAAAATCCCACAAAGTGATGACTATGCAAAAAAGATGCCGAATCAATGCTAGATGCTTTGGTTTCGAAAAACACTGCCCTAATTTGGGGAATTTTAAATCGTGCGAACCATGAGACCCAGACTCCATTTGATATTAATGATGTTCAAGAAGAAGTTTGGGTTCAATATTATCAAAAATCATATGCCCAGTCACTGACATTATATACCAGATTTCAAAATTAAGCACATCTATAGCTCCAGACCAAGATGGACATACAAATATAATGTTAAAAACTCATTCTGAAACCTGGGCGGCTGTCCTTTTCAATATCTTTTCTAACGTATTAATTCAAAAACAGATCTCACCGACTTGGAAAAAGTCAATAATAATTCCAATCTTTAAAAAGGGTGAACGCAAGTGTCCAGAAAACTATCGGCCAATAGCGCTGTTAGACATACCAGGGAAGATATTTGCATGGTGGATCTTGAGAGATTTCAATCTTTGGATAACAGCCGTGCATTTGCGTGCAATTTACAAATAGGCTTTGTTCCAGGACTGGGTACAGCTGTCAGCTTGTTGGCTATTTCTGCAATCAAAATGCATGAACAGCAAACCAAACAACCTGTATACATGGCGTTGGTTGATTTTAAAACAGCTTTCGACTCAGTATCGAGAGAATTGTTATTGGGGAAGCTGGCAGAGGCAGCATGCCCATCTCATATACAAGCTCTGGTCTCACAGTTACATTCAAACAGGTCGGTCCAAATTCGTTTGTCCATGGATGGAAGATTCTCTAAATCTGTCTCCACATATAGAGACCCTAAAAAGGGCTACATTTTGGCGTCAGCCCTGTTCAACTTCTTTATTACAGATATTGGCCTCCACCTAACAAAGATTATGTCAGATTCACCGAAATTCGGTCTGCGCCCAGTGCCTGGACTCCTTTATGCAGATGACCTTGTTCTCTTCTCCAAAACTCCAAAGGGTCTAAAGAACCTTTTAACAACACTTGAATTATATGCTGTCAAAAATCAATTCATAATCAACTTGGAGAAAACCAAGGTCACGACCTGTGCAACAACATATCAAATCAAGAGATGCTTTTACATCTGGCACCTCCATGGTTCACGCTTGGAAGTAGTTAGTGAATATCGTTATCTAGGTCTTAATACTAATTATCATCCTTCAGATCTGCCATTCCTTTTGGAGTTGAGGAGAAGAGTTCAAACAGCTGTTGCTCAGGCACGAGTCATACATACAAAATATGGCAAATTCTCAATGGAACCGCTCATCACATTTTACAAACAAAAATTAGTGCCAATCATTACTTGTGGCACCGAGACGAGGGCTTGGAAGAACACAGCCTTTTGGACTAGGCTGAGGGGTTGATTCTGGAAGCAAGTGATCCCTCTGCCAGCTAGTCAACCTATGAGCATTTTAAGAAATGAACTTGGTTTGCTTGACTCGGTATAGCATGCATTTGTAAAATGTGCAGCTTATACAGGAAATGCACACTGGCCTCTGATCCAGATTCCCTGTTATTCACTCTAGCCACCTACTTAAATTCCACCATGGACAAGTCCATAGTGATTTGGAAAAGACAAATTGTGAAAATAATGTCAGCAGCTGACATTTCTGTTGCACTCTTAACAACTAATCCGGATTGTGCAAAGAAGAAGTTATGGCTCTACGACTGCATTCTGACTCATGAACAATGCATATCCCATCAATATTTCACAAAGGGAAACTTTAAGATCAAGAGACTTTATGAACCGAAACCATATCTTCAGCTTAAACTATGGCCCACAAGAGGCCTGCTGGGTAAGAGGATGCATGTTGCCCGAGCAGGTAGATTGTGGAGATAATGTAAAAATCCCAAAGACCTGAAACGCTCATGCATCTCATCATATAATGCCCAACCTTGTTATCAAAGAGAAAACAGTTTTTACAGCATCTTTTTCATTGCTATTAAAATCTAACATGTTATATGTTATGGTGTAAGGTATTCAATGGTGAGCGCATCTCTGTTAGCATTATAGCCATGAGATTCTTATTGTCACTGGAACTTGAATTAGACCTATGAACCTCAGACTATTCGAAATGTAATTAATGACATACCTTAATGTGGCATAGAGTTGACAGTATGAGGACACACCAGTTTTTCTTCTTAGGATACCAAGATTTCAGACTCCCTGCTGCTTGATTTCTTCATTCGAGCCTAGGACCCTGAAACCAAGCAGTTTTTATTTCTGCAGTTTTATTTCTACAGTTTTAAATTGTTCTACAATTCTTTTTTTTATTTACATGTATTTGAATTTGTTGAAAAGTTTTAAATTCAACCATAACAATAAAATAAAAAATTAAAATAATTTAAAAAAAAGATGCTATTGTGATACCTAGTACAATTGCTACTCCACCAATACCCGCTGAAGGGGCAGCACAATCATCAGATGTAACATGGTCTAACAAGAGAAAACGGTTGTGACTAGTAAATAGCTCACAGTTGAAAATGAAATTGCCCATTACAAAACAGGTGCGTCTTTTAAACAGCCAGCCCCTTATGGAATTGGGACGACCATTCTCAGAGAAAGCGGTATACCCCTGCTTTAATACACCCAACTCCTTATCCTATGCCAAATCCTCCTTCCGCTCGCTAGATAGAGTCAATGGGCCTCATTACAAATCAGGCGGTCCGGAAATAACGGTGGCGGTAAACCCACCGCCACCGTTGTTTCCGGACCGCCTGATCCCGACTCCTGCAGGCGGGAGGTGATGTTCCCGCCAGGTCTGACCTGGCGGGTTTACCACCGCCCGCCTGCAGGCGGACGAGGAAACACCAGCAGCATTACGAGATGCTGCCGGTGTTTCCATGATCCCCATTCCCATTGAGTCCCATAGGACTCAATGGGAATGGGGATTAACACCATTCCGCCTCTGTGATTCCCGGAAAACCGGGGTTGTAATGCCCCGGTAATTCCGGGAATCACGGAGGCGGAATGGTAATACGAGTCCGGCGGTAACCAGGCGGTTTTACCACCTCGGTTACCGCCGGACTCGTAATGAGGCCCAATGTGTTCTGCTGTCAAGTCAGTCAATCTAATATACAAGAGGGTCCTGACCTCAAATATTTAGGCTACAGTTATTTGCTGTAGACACAATTCTCATACCTCTCCATGTACAGTGCTTTGCATTTTACAGATTATGTATCCTGGGAGGAAAGTGTACAAATCCAAGTTCTGGAAAGACTGGAAAACCAGTTTGTGGACCTTTATTACTTTAGGTCACATATAACAGTGAGATTCTAGTACTTCCATTGTTTAGTAATCTTACAAATGAATAGAGAATGCAAGAAAAAAAAAAACAGTCATTAGCTTGCTCAATTGTATAAAGCGAGAGCTCAAGTGTTTGGACAAAAAGAGAAAATCATTCAAAAACAACTTTTTGTACTTGTAGGCGAACAGAGATCAAGAGATAGACTGTTGGCATTCTGCCTATATTTTGAGAAAGAACACATTGGCAGGAATAAAGGTGTAGTTTGTTAACTTCACAATGTTACCCTTTACTCTCTTATTTTATCTTTGTTTTTAGTGTAACAAAATATTCATTCATATTTGTCTCCAGATATATATAACCAATACTTTGTACAAGGCAATCTATTACTTCATAGAACCTAAACATTTGGTCTGCTGAGAGGCAACACTAGTGCAGACAGTGCTTTGTACAAGTCAGTTTTTTGCTTCACGACACCTAAAAATAGGAGCTGCTAGGAGGCGACGTCCACACTGAAGGTGGTAAGGATGATGTGTGTCATTGGTCTCAGTGTTGTAATTATAAGACAGGAATGACGCAGGACGTTTCGGCTGTGTAGGGATGGCAGCCTTCTTCTATGGCCCGAAATAGCAGGTCTTCCTATGGTTAAAAAACAGTATGTACAATATTGTTAGGTATCCAGAAAGTGGATAGTGTAAGCAAATGTTAAAAAAATCTAATATACTGGACAAGACTAAAATACCAGACAATACAAAGTTTGTTACATATGGTTCTATAACAAGTACTGTGAAGAAGATGACCTGGAGTACGAGGATCACTCTAGAGAACCAGAGTGAGCTGTCTAGCTTCTCACGGTATATGATTGGCCCAAAGCAATGCAACAATCCAGCACAGGAGTTTGAAGACAGCTCAGCTGAGATGCTAAGGGAGACCTGTTCTCCGAGGAGGAACTACGGGAGCTGTGCAACTGGTGAGCAGATGAGAGCCGAAAATAAAGCCGTGAACGGAGTAGAAGTTGAACCCGAACATGGTCCAGGATGAAGGACTACTCAGGCTGCAGCCGAGTCAAACCTCTGGGTGCCCCAGGGCATGACTAAGCACCTGAGAGAGAGGATGCACAGTCAGGATGAGTCAGACATCTGCAGCACCGCTGCAGACCCCGCTGGTTACCAGAACACTACTGAAGCCTCGAGAAGGGGCGCAGCTGCTTGGAAAAAACTGGTACCTTCACAGAAGAGACAAATGGCTACAAGGGTTACCTGAGAGGTGCTAGAGGTTCAGGGAAGCAAGGGGGTAAAAGCAGAAGCTGGAATGAGAGGGTCTGGGACCCTGACCAGAGATTGCGAGTCTGGGACTGCACCCATATGAAACTCAAAGTATAAGAGGGTCTGGAATCTCGAGAATAACCAAGATAGAGAAAGAGGAATTGTATATTTGGCAGGAGAGTTAACCAAGCAGATACAATAATGAATTGCGAATCTGGAACCTGCACCCATATGAGAAGCTGAGAATAAGAGGGTCTGGGATCCTGATTGTAAAAGAAGTAAACAAGGAAGAGTTGTATGCTTGGCAGGGGAGTAAATCAAGCGGATAAACGCTACATGTGAGTCTGGGATCTGCACCCATATGAGACACAAAACCCTGAAGTAACGAAGAAAAAGAGGCTCTGAGACCCTGTGAGAAAAAGAGATACAGTTCATGAGAGGACAGTTGCTTGGAGAGTAAACCAAGTCGTTTAGAATGAGTTTGGGACCCTGCTCACATGAGGGGTTGAGAATAAAAGGATCAAGAACCCTGGAATTGAAGAGTTAAAGTGGGTCAGGAACCCTAGTACTGAAAAGGACTAATTGGAAGGAATCCTATGGCTGGTACGAAAGTGTGCCAAGTTGGTGGGATAAAGAACTGTGACTCTGAAATGCATATCCTTGTGAATTACCCAGTGACATTTACCTAAGAGGATACCGGACTCAGCAGCCCAAAGGGAAGGAAAGTAGAACAAGAAGAAGTCTATGGGAAAGGAGCACAACCCTAGCCTTCGATTGTGATATTTGTGAACATTGTTTCTTTCATCAGTTTTGAATACCTAAGAGCCTGGGAACGTTTCTGTTGGTTAGTACTACCATGAACACTTTACTTTGGGAAGAGATCATCATCATCCTTGCACAGTTTAATTAAGTTGTTAGTGTTAGGTACAAAGGTAGACTTTTAAGACACAACAGTGACAGACCTTTTAGTTTTGGATTGGACATCCCTCAATTTCACTAGTTTTCTTTGAGGTAGGTAAATACCTCTTCACTTGAGGGATAGAGAAGCACGTTTCCAGCCCTTTCTTCATTAATAAAGGTTTGTACCCATAAATATGCCACCACTGTGTCAGAGCCTTACTTTTGCACCCTTACAATACCCAGTTCAGAGGGACCGTGAAGACCCTGAACATTCCTTAAAATTGTGCAGATCCAGAGCCCAGCGGTGTCCGTTATTTAAAATCTTCAAAAAGGGCCAGGTTCGTTATATTCAGATGTGATTGTTCTAATATGTCACAACCCTCAACCCCACACCCTGATGCTCCTGAATACTTAGGAAGGGTGTGGACATATCAACGGGCATATAAAACATTTGCAGCCATCGAGTATTATGAGGAATTCCAATATGTAAGCTTGTATCAGTTACAATCCTTGGGACACGGCTAGCTGTTAGAACAGAAGTCATAGAAACACTGATCAGGCATATATTACAAACTGTTGGACCCAACGATTTCATACAGATATGCACGGATGCTGTTGGTTTAACCAGGAACTTATTTACAAGGCAATCCACGCGTAAAGTCTTCTGTGTTTTACAATTTATGGAAAATCTGAGGAGGCTCATGCAGAGTAAAACTGAAGTTATGTGTTTTGCACCACTAAGAATCATTGCAGTAGTTCTCAGACACAGTTCTGGAGGTATTTACAACCTTTGAACAAACTCATTCACAGTCATATTATAAAATCTAAAAGCAGATTGGTATTAAATTTACATCATGGGCCATTAAATCTGTGTCTGGAGTCTAGTCTCATGGGTTTAATCGAACCGCGCAGCTGTACAGACGTAGATGTATGTGACAATCATTGAAAGCCCATAGAGGGCTGGGTATTCTGATGGACACACCTGTACATTTTGGACAGTTGGTTCTCTTTGAGCGGTATTTCGCGGGAGCCATCAAAATACTGTACTTCAACAGAAGTGCATAGCGATACTTCCTGCTAACGGCTAAAACAGCAACAAAAGATGTTGCATGTTTCACATCACAATGACCATTTCTATGGCATGACTAGTCTGGCTCGGGTTTTGAACACAATAAACAGTTCCAAAACATGGATCGAGGTCCGCCTGGTCTTCCACTTTAAAGTCACTCTTTCAGATTTTCAAAGAATGTTCAACCAAAGGTTCACATGCAGGTCCCCCTCTGTCGGGCTCAGTCCTTTTCATAACGTAGTTCATGTGGGTCCCCCTCTGTACGGCTCAGTCCTCACACTGGTTCCCCTCTGTCGGGCTCAGACCTTTCACAACGAAGTTCACATAGGTTCCCCTCTGTCGGTCTCAGATCTCTTCCGAACAAAGTTCAACAAAAACTTACAAGGGGCTCCCTTCCCCAAGCTTATTACACTTCAGGTCTCCCTCAGTCGGGCTCAGACCACTTTCGGAGGTCGAAGAGTTTCGAATGTGCATGGCTTTCATTACTGACCTCCGCAGGACCACTTCGACTAAAAGTTGCAGTTTCAACTTTCACTCTCCCCTTCTCTACGAGTTAATTTTTCTTACTTCGGTTTTCAGTTTTTCAGTTCATTCGCTTTATCATAACAAACAATGCACCTTTCATGGAGACTTTCGAGTGGGCTACTTTCTTTCACCGGACCTCTCTCTTACTCAGTATCGCTGATTTCACAGCTGTCTTTACTTCAAAGTTCATTACATGCCTGCCTCTCTTCTCATCTCATCCACACTCATGCAGCCTTCACTTGCGATCTAAAGCTGCCAATTCATACTTCCTCTAACACACACCGGTCTTTCAGGTCGCTTGGCCATTACCATCTGTGTGCGTTTCTTTTCTTGGTTTTCCGATTTCCAATTCAAAAGTAAAGGTTAGTACCACAGGCTTGGCCTCGCGTCCCCAACTCTGCCGTTCACCTGGGAGGTTCACTGGCATCCTTGAAACACAATGCACCCTTCTGATGTGGGATCTGGCCTTCTTCGCATGTCTTTCACAGCCTGTCAGAGGCAACGACCTCCAGTAGAGTTTTTGATCCGCTGCTCTCGTCCCTTGGTCGTCGCTCCACTCCAGTAGGTTTGCCTTCGCCCCTGAAGTTCTGCTCATACTTGTGCTCAGCCTTGCTCAGGGTGTGTCTCTAGGTTCTGCCTTTTATTCGTGTGAGGATAGTTAATTGGTATCAGGTCCATGCACTTCCAATCAAGTTATAAAAGGGGGGTGGGGGGTTTGAGCACACAGAACGGTGGTATGCTATGCTAAACAAGATTGGTTTGTGTTAGACGTTTTGCTACCAGTATGGAGATTCCCATGGGACAGTGCTCATTTGTCCCAGTTAATAGAGATTAGGTTGTGGTGGGAATCCAGAATCACCATCGCTTCCTATGAAGTTTCTTTGTGAACATTAGTGGTTTGATTTTTTGGGATTTTTTGGGAAATTCACAACATAAAAAATCACTTCTGTTTGAGATTGGGTCTCATTTCAGTCTTTATTGTTGATTAAGGTGTCAACACCTGTTTCGACCACCCAAGGGTCTTGATCAAGGCAATAATAATGTTCTAATGGGCTTGATTGGTTTGACTGTTGCCATGTGTTGCACTTCTGAGATATTATTTGCTGGTTAGCAATCTGTGTGGACCGGTTTGCCTCTGTACTCAGGTTCGGTCGGTCTCAGAGATCGATGCAATCATAATTATTGCCATGATAAAGACCCTTGTGAGGTCGAAACACATGTCGGCACCTTGATCTCCTCACCACCTAGATGTAGATGTATCTCTAGAAAAATCAAGATACTGGCCCAGGCCAAGGGGGGTTAGGGGGTGCTGTGCTGGAACAAGTTCTAAATAACGTCTGAATCTATGAAGTGACAAATGATTCACGGCACCTAAATTCATCAGGTGCGGGACAAGCTAAAAATGTACTTCCTCTATATTGGGGGGTGAAAATGGGCAGGCGGTCCTAGGGGAGCAAGAGGTGACTGAGGTAAGGGATGTGGTTACTTGTGTTCCGTGTGTAAGGTTTGTGAGTGAAGCTATGTCAAATGTGGTTGGGGGTTCATCAGGATTCTCCTCATTAGGGCTAATGCAGTGGTGGATAAAGCCCTCTTAGGAAGGTTTCAAGTTGAATCCTACGGCTGCTCCATTTATGACTCTAGAGGAGCGGAGGAGGGAAGTCTCCCAAGGAAAATCACAGACAGAGGGGTTGAAAAACAAGGATACTGAAGGGAGGGTGATCTCTTAATAGTGAATTTAAAGTTGTGTTACAAAACCTACCGCTTGACCATGACCGGGTAGTATTAAACAGATCTACGGTGTTATGTATTATGCGGAAAGTACTGTCTCAATCTGAACTGTCTTTGAAGGACATTAGCTGTATTGAATTTTGGAATGAGTGTAATTTGGGCAAGGTCATATTGCACTCCAGCTTTGTAGGCAATCAGGTTTTATCAACATCTGATTTAATTAGATCTTGGGGTTACGATCTGTATAAAATGACCCCAACAGAATCTGTCAGTCCATTGAGGAGGTCCCTCCCCCCCTCCCAGCTCCCTATTCTGCTGTCCCGACTGTCAATTTCAAATTTAATGATTCAGTGTTTTAGGAATGACCCTACGACAAGACAAGTTATAAATGTCGGTAAGGACATGGGGAAAAACAGAGAGGCTTCTGATTGGAACTGGCTGTCCGCAACATTGAATGCAAGGCCTAGCGGTAAAGGCTGAAGGTGGTATTGGACGGGATGCTTTAAGAGATGTGCCTATACTCTCATGGGACTGCAGGGGTTTTCCGCATCTATTTCAAGAGGATAGCGTTAAATTATTAAATGCAGACTTATTCTCCCTAAAAGAGTCTTGGTTAAGGGCTCCCCTAACGGTCGACCGGTTCTCTGTTCTCCTGTTGCCAGCACTGATGGGGGGAAATTGGATGTCCGTCTGCTGGTTTATTGGCAGGTGTTTCTAATGTGGTTTGGAACAAGGCAGTGGTCTTTGCTCAGCATCACCCCTATGTTCAGGCGATAAATCTCACTTCGAATCATGTGCAGTTCCTGGATAAGGTGGACACCCTCCTATTAAATATCTATTGTAACCCTCATACGATCCTGCAAAACACGTTTTTTGATTCAATTAAAGATATTCTGTTTAGTTGGCATTGTATGTGAAAGCATTCGGTGATGGTGTGTGGTGATTTAAACAGTAGATGTTTTGATTGGCCAAAGGATAAAGAAATGACTGCGGCCGACAAGCTTTTGCAAAAAAGGAGGTTCATATCGGTGACCGTTATGGAGGACTTGGGTTTGAATATCTTGAATGGAAATATAAAGGGGGATGAGCAGCCTCATTACACATTGGTCAGAGGGTACCCCAAAAATATTTTAGATTATTGTTATGTTTCAGAGGATATTTACCAGCAGTTAGAAAGCATGACTATTGAGGAAACAGTAGCCAGTGACCATTTTCCATTAAGCATAATATGGTCTTTAAAAAACAACCTTAATCCTCGAGTTAGGTGCCGCACTGCCTTGCAGATAAGTTCAGGTGGTAACAGGGTGCATTGAAAATCCTATAGGTTGGGCATCTTTCATTCAATGTTGTCATATAGTCCCTATATGTCTTTCTTTAGTGAAAGGATTAACTGTAAAAGCTATCAAGTGGTGTGAGATGAAATGTATGCAAAAACGCATAAGGGAAAATTCCAAGGAGTTACACAAGCCATACATTTGGTCAGGAGATAATCCTAAAGAAAATAGAATTACATAGAATAGTTCAATCTCTGGCTTTAGACTATATAGTTTAAAAAAGCCTAGCAAAATCTGCATATAAAACCTGGCTTCGCCATTACAGACATTATCTAGTCCTTAAGGATGCCGGTGCAATGATGAAAGTCTGATCGAGTAAAAAAATCATACGAGTACTGTTACATGATTAAATCTAATGATAAGCTTCAAACCTGCTTTCAGACGAGCCCCACCACAGATGAGTTTTGGAGAGTACACTTTCAATCGATCTGCATGGCTGAAAATGATGATCCCCTGTGGTGATTGAATGTGGGACTAACCCCTGGGTATTTGAGTGGGATAAAGGGGACCTTTTTTTTTTACGATTTGATCCAAAAGAGTAAAAATTCCATGGCCCCTGGACCAGACGGGTCCACAATTGTTGTTTTAAAGAGTAATCCATGGATTTGGGTAGAAGCTCTACATGAGATCTTCAAATCAGTTATTAAAGGGAAAACATTCCCAGCTTCATGGTTGTCTTCTATTGTTCCAAGCCACAAGAAAGGTTCCCGTTTAGTACCCAGCAATTACAGACCAATATCCTTGTTGGATAGTCCATCAAAGATATTTACCGGGCTGGTTCTTAAGGAATTAAGGAGCTGGGCTAAAAAGAGAGGAAGGATGGACGTATTTCAAACAGGGTTTTGTAGAAACACAAGAACAGAGGTGAATGGTTTTATTCTTGAGTTATTGAAGAAAGATGCAATAGGGCGTGCAAAACCGTTTTACATTGCCTTTATCAATATGACTATGACGTTTGATACAGTCCCTAGAAACAAACTGTGGGCAAAGTTGGATAAATGGGGATGTCTGCCATCCTTGTTAGCTATCATTGTTGGTTTACACTTCTCTACCTCCTTATGTGCTAGATCAGACAGAAATGGCGGTTATTAGCCTCTATTACACCTGAAAGAGGTTTGAAACAGGGATGCCTGTTGGCCCCACTTCTGTTTTCCCCCGAAGGTTGATTGTACAGATTTAAATTATTTGCTTTATGTGGATGGTATGGTCCTTATGGACCACACACCGACTGGACTGCAGTGCCAATTGGCCGACCTGGAGAGTTAAACCAGGTCTAATAATTTGCGTATTAATGTTGAAAAAGGGAGTAGTTTCTTACCTGTAACTCCATTTCTCCAGCGTTGGTATCTTTCATGGATCCACATGCTTAGAATATTCCCCGTCGTGAGGCTGGGAACCCTCGGTATATTTATTAAACGTTTTCCATTGGAAAAAACTCGACACTTCTGTGTCCTATCTATGTTCTTTTGGGCCGCTTACGCATGACCCCATAGGACATACGGTATAAATAGCCCCGCCCCGCGGCTCGCTTCAGATTTTAACCCCCAAAGTAGTAGGGGCATATCAAGTTTGCATTCAGGGGAGACTGGCGGGCGCATGTGAATCCATGAAAGATACCAATGCTGGAGAAATGGAGTTACAGGTAAGAAACTACTCCCTTAACCAGCATTGGATCTTTCATGGATTCACATGCTTAGAATAGATTATATAGCAGTACTCCCAATCTGGAGGTGTGCAATGCAAACCAATACTACAAGAACAGCAAATGCAGATAGCAAGACAAAAACCCCCAACCATATTACATTGACGGGAGGATACTCCCCTTTGTTGGGGCTTACCTTACTGAAATAGATGTCGCAGGACTGCCCGTCCCATCTGCACATCCCTGCATGCTGTTACTCTAGGCAGTAATGCTGAGTAAAGGTATGCGGCACCAACCAGGATGCCGCCTGACAGATGTCCACCAACGGGATTCTGGACCACAATGCCGCCGATGACAAGGTGGATCTTGTTGAGTGAGCCTTTGGACGTCTTTCCAGAGGCTTCCCTGCTTTAGAGTGGCAGAAGACAATAGTTGACGACACCCAGCGGGCTAGTCCTTGTTTGGAGATTGGTTTTTCTTTTACAGAAGGCCCATAAACCACAAACAGTTTTCTTGTACGCCTAAAATCTTGAGTACGACTCAGATAAAATGTCAATGCTCTTTTGACGTCCAACGTATGGAGAGCTTTTTCTGCGAAAGAAGAGGCTGCCGCGAAGAATGTTGGCAGCACGATCGAAGAATGTTTGTGGAATGTAGTCGGAACATTTGGTATAAAATGAGGGTTGATTGCCAATACCACCTTGTCCTTGAAGAATCGCAAGTTTGGGGGTTCAATCACCAGTGCTTGCAGCTCCGACAGTCTTCTTGCTGAAGTAATAGCCACCAAAAAAGCCATTTTCCACAACAGAAATTTCAGGGATGACGACGACATAGGTTCAAAAGGAGCCTTCATTAGTCCTGACAGCACCAGATTGAGACTCCAATTAGGAGGGAACTTTTTGACTGCAGAAAAGGTCCGAAATAACCCTCTCAGGAAATGCTTGACCAGTTGATCGCTGAACAACGGAGTTGAATGCCTTTTACGAGTAAACCTTGAAATGGCTGCCAAGAGAACCAAGAGAAGTATAGCAAATATGGCAGAACTTGTTCTGACACAATGTTTAGAGGGTCCATCCCCAGTTGATCCCTACACCACACACAGAATCTTTTCCACTTACACGCATATGAAGTATTGGTGGACGGAGCCCGCGTTGCCTCTAAAATTCGCCAGCAATCTGAAGAAATGTTAAGGGCCCCAAACTCGGAGAAGTCAGGAGCCAAGCCGTCAGGCTGAGGGAGCCCGGGTCGTGATGCCAAATAGCTCCCTTGTCTTGAGATAGGTCTGGAGTCTTCTGGAACCTCACTGGCTCTGTCACCCACAGCTGGAGCAGGTCCAAAAACCACAACTGTCTCACCAAGTGAGGAGCAATTAGAATCACACGACATGGATATTTGTGAACTCACTGGAGGTTCCATCGAATGAGCGGAAAAGGAGGGAACGCATAGGCGAACCTGGCAGTCCACGGGAAGGAAAATGCCTCCCCCAGCGAGCCAGGCTGTGGCCATCTGCTGGCAAAATATCTGCACTTCTTGTTCTCTCAGGTTGCGAAAAGATCCAGAAGAGGATGACCCCATTTCTTGAAGATGCTCGACAGTTGTTGATCGTTCAATTCCCACTCGTGCAGTTGATTCATCTCTCTGCTGAGGGAGTCTTCTTGCACATTGTTCAACCCTTGCAGATGGTAAACCACTATGTTTATCTCCTGTTCGAGGGCCCAATGCCAAATTTCCTGAGCTTTGGTCGAGAGCGTTCTGGGACGAGTGCCTCCTTGCTTCCTGAGATAGAACATTGTTGTTGTATTGTCCATTAATATTCTCACCACTGATCCCCGTATGCGCGGTAGAAATGATTTCAGCGCCCAACGTACCGCTCTTAACTCCAGCACATTGATGTGAAGGGTTGACTCTCCTGGGGACCATTGGCCTTGAACCTGTAGGGATCCCAGATGGGCTCCCCATCCTGTCTGAGATGCATCCGTTACCACGGTTAACTGAAAATCCGTTTCCTGCAAGGGCATCCCTCTCGTCAGATTGTCTGAGAGTTGCCACCACTGAAGTGCTTGTAGAAGCTCGCTGCTGATGCTCAACTTGTCAGACCACAATCCGCGACTTTGAGACCATCAGTCTGCTAGAAATTCCTGTATCGGTCTCATGAAGAGACAACAGTTGTTCACTAACGGAATACACAACGCCATGGCTCCTAGAAGCGACATGTAGTTTCTGACTGACACCCTGGTGCCAGTTTTCCACTCCTTCGCTTTTTGTTTGAATTTTTGAACTCTCTCTAATGACGGCTTCACTAGGCCTGAATGAGTTTGGAATTCCGCACCCAAAAATACCAAGCTCCTTGAGGGAGCTAAAAAGGATTTTTCGAAGTTGATTGCAAAGCCTAACCGCTGCAGCAGTTGCATGGTGGCCTCTAGGCTTGCTTGCGCCACTGCCGGCGGCGAGCCCCTTACCAGCCAATAGTCCAGGTAAGGTTAGATGTGATGACCTTTTCCTCGTAGCCATGCTGCCACTGGAGCCAAGCATTTCGTGAACATCCTGGGAGACGATTTTAGGCCGAATGGAAGCACTTTGAATTGGTAATGACTCTGACCGACCACGAACCTTAGAAATGTTCTGTGTCATCGACGCATGGGTATGTGGAAATATGCGTCTTGTAGGTCTAACGACGCCAGAAAATCCCCCGGCTGTATAGACCGGATGACCTCCTGAAGCGTAAGCATTTTGAACTTCAGGCGTTGCAGAATCTTGTTGAGAGCTCGAAGGTCCAGAATGGGTCGCCACTTGCCGTTGGGTTTTTTGACCACGAAGTAGCGGGAGTAAATTCCTAGACCTCTCTCGGCTACCGGAACAAATTCTATAGCCCCTTTTTGCAGCATAAGCACAACCTCCTGCTGTAATATGTGAAGATGGGGTTGCGCCGAGTACACAGGTGGAATGTGAGATGTTATGTTCTTGAACTGCAAGGAGTGGCCTAGTTTTACCGTGTGCAACACCAAACGGTCTGATGTTATTCTTTCCCACTCGTCGACGCGACGGGACACTCTGCCTCCCAGGATGTCCTGAAGATTGTCATTGCTGGGGCTTTGATTGCTTGCTTTTGGTGTATGAAGACTGTCCTCCTCTTCTCCTAGAAACTTGGAAATCTCTACTTCTTCGTGTCGCTTGGACAGCTCGCCTGTAACCTTGAGAGGAGTATGATGACCTGCTGAAACTCCGATCCCTGGATGCCATGAACCAGGAATTTCCAGACACTCCGTGGAAGGGGTGAAAAGAGCAAAATTCTCCCAGCGACCTTGCCGTGTCGGAATCTTCCTTCATGCCTTTAAGGGCTTCGTCCACTTTCTCCCCGAATAGCTGCTCACCTTCACATGGCTTATCGAGCACCTTATATTGGACCTCTGGCCTAAAGTTCGTACATTTTAGCCAGGCTTGTCTTCTTAACACCACTCCATTATTTATTTGTTTGAATCCCGACTCCGCCAAGTCTACGGCGATGTTGATAGAGTGGTTTGATGCTTATTCCCCCTCAGGCACCATTAACATGGCAGTTTTCCTGTGCTCCTGAGGCAGGTGTTCCAGGATGGGGGCCAAGCAATGCCACATTTCACAGTCGTATCTTGCCATGATAGCTAACGAGTTAGCTGCCTTGACTGTAATCGCTCCCACTGACAAGACCTTCTTATCAAAGGCATCCTTCCTTCTAGCCTCACTGTCCGGAGGTGTTGTACAGTTGTGTTGCGATCTGGCTTTTCTGGCAGCTGCTGCCGACACTACCGATTCCGGGGAGGGCTGTGCGGTCAAACATTTAGGAGTAGAATCCGGGGCTTTGAATTTCTTTTCCAACCTGCACTTGATTGCAGGTTCTGAAAATGGATGGCGCATGGTTCGCAAGCATTCCTGCCAGACGCGGTCCAGAATGGGAACCGAAAAGACTGACTTCCTCCTCTTCCCCATATGGTCAAATAAGAAGCATTCCTTCTTTTCTTCTTCTGGGGTCAGACCAAATTCAATACAGGCTTTCCCCATCATAGCGTGAAAGTACCCGATGTCATCTGGCGGTGACGGCTGTGCCGGGCTTCTAGGAGCTTCCACTTCTGCCTCCGATTCCCATGTAGGATCCCTCGAAGGGGACGATGAAATGCCAAGAAGGAGTCTCTAGGCCCTTGATCTGACTCCGAATCTTGCAATTCCCCTTCCTCCAGGTGAGAGTGGGGAGGTTCCTCGCTAACCGGACAGGAGGCCGGCAGACCAGTCGTTAACGTTGACCGTGGAGCGGGACCTGGCGCGTTGTCGGCAGGTATCACAGGTATCCCTGGAGGTGTACATACGGGGGTGTAACCTTGCGTCTAATTGGCTTAAGAGAGACTGCAGCATGATCAACACTTGTAAGGATAACACTGGCTGCGGATTTAGCAAAGACGATGTAACAGGAGCATGTTGCATTCCCAAGACCGCCGACAAACAAACACCCTGCAAGCCCAGATCAGCTGGACAAGCAATATGTTCACAGTCTTCCTCCATCGACGATACTGAGAAAGCCGATTCCTGCTGCAATAGGGTATCTGGCAAAACTGTATTGTACACTGCCGGTTGCCAAACATCTTGTTACGCTCACTTAGTATCCACAGGGACGCCACCCAGCCGGGTTACTCGCTGTTATGCTTCTCAGCTTTGCCCTGATGTTGTCTGCGGGAAAGTTTCTGCCTTGTGGTAGAATTAGGCATGCTCTCTGTCCTGGCCTCTTTGCAGGGGTGCGTTGTCTTTCATGGCCGAGTGCGGTCCAATTACTTCACTGACGCCGGCCCGTTTGATATTGTTCAGGTAGGTCTTATTGCCGTTCTTTAGTTTTGTTACTATCATGCATGCCTTTCTTTGTTTAAAATGTCTCTTTTTTTCTCCCTTAGGTATGCAGATCTTCAGCGCGGCGAACTGGCTTGGTTGAGCCCCGCTGGTAAATGATGGCGCATTAAGAGCGCTATGATGCGGTGAGTAAGCGCTATGCGCAGCGCTGCAAAGTCTTGCCTTTGCTAACCTGTGTTTTCCTTCCTTGTAGGTCGCGGTGTTCTTCAGCGCGAGTGGAATGTCCGGAGTGGTGCCAGCCGAGAGGCGACCAGCCAGGTAAGCCTTTTGAGCAGTTCGTAATTTGTCTCTACTCCTTTCTTTAATGTTGCCTCTACCTTCCTCTTTCAGGTCGTTCTGTCCGGGATGAGTGCAGATTCGAGGAAGCTGTTCTCAGTAGCGGCGAGTGTTTAAAGATGAAGACTGCAGGTAAGATGCTGCTGCTAATGATGTTCCTTTTGTCCACCTGCAGTTCTGCTTCTCCGAGGTTCGAGGGATTAGCTGGGCACGATGAGCATCACATTGCAAGCTGCAAAGTAACGTGAAGCGTGTTGTCTTGCTCGGGTGTGGTTTAAATAGCCCCAACAAAATAGTCCAGGTAAAGTAGTCCCTAGGCTACCACACCCAAAACACTAGACTGCATAGCTTGGTTCTTAGGAACCAAGCTATGTGGATGCCTCCATGTTGGCTGACAATACAATAAAGTAGTTCCCAAGCACATTGTTTTTCATGGTGTATGAGCTGGGTGCCATAGGCGCCAGGACTGGCCCCATGAGGGCTTTTGAAGAGGATGGCAGGCTCTAGAGGCCCGATTCCACCTGGCCAATGGGTTTGCCAGAGGGGGTTTTGGGCGAGGGTCGTGACACCTCTGGAGGATCCACCGTCGACAATGTAAGTTTTGGAGCCACTTCAATCGTCGCCGCTGGGGTCGACGATGCCACTGCAGGTATTGCCTGTGCAGGTGGTAGTGAACCCGTCGACGACGGGACTCCCATTGACAGAGGTGGTAGCTGTGACGCAGGCTCTTTAGGCGATCCCGCCTTTTTGGAGCTAGACCTATGCTTCGTCGAGTCTCTACTCGAGGAAGACCTGTGATGGTCCCCTGAGGAGGAGGTCTTTAAATGATCTTTCCTGTCTTTTTTTGACAAAGAGGATGATTTCCCTTGTTGGCGGTCCTGGTCCACATGACCATGCTTTGATGACGAAGAGGAGTCTTTCGCCGGATGTTTTCCCAACGAGGGACGCTTTTCCGTAGGATGTGGCTTCTTCGCCGGAGGCTCTGCAGATACAGAGCGGCAATGAACTACTGGGGACTTAGGCCTCGATGCCAGACTGTGTGCAGACCCTACCTCCGATGAAGGGTAGGCCCCTTCATACAGCCATGCCACTAGACGCCTATTACGGTCTCTTAGCGTCTTCTGTGAGAATCCCTTACAAATTTCACAGCTGTCCGCAGAATGATGCGGGTAAAGACAATAAAGGCAATCCATATGCCCATCTCCTTCGTAGACTTTCTTCAGTCCACACGTGGCACACGGGCGGAACAACGCCTTCCCAGACATTCAGAAAGAAAATTCAACCTTGTAAAGAGTAGAAACACGAGGTGCTCCCGCTACTTTGGAGACGGTTGAAATCTGAAGGGAGCCGCTGGGTGGGGCTATTTACCGTACGTCCTATGGGGTCATGTGTAAGTGGCCCAAAAGGACGTAGATAGGACACAGAAGTGTCGAGTTTTTTCCAATGGAAAACGTTTAATAAATATACCGAGGGTTCCCAGCCTGACAACGGGGAATATTCTAAGCATGTGAATCCATGAAAAATCCAATGCTGGAGAAACTAAAATACCTGCTTTCAAACAGAGTGCCAGAAAGCTGAAAGGCAACTTTAAATAGGTGTCAAGACACAGCATCCATGAGAAGGTTGATCAGTTTACATATCTAGGCTTTCCATTGTTCCATAAGGACAATATGACATACCTGTTGGCCCTAAAGAAGCAAAGGATGACGTCTTTAGCGGCTCAGGGCAGGGCACGTAAACAAAAAATGTGGCCACTTTTCGTTGTTCCACTTAAGCACTATTATTGTAAAAATTGTCCCGAAAAGGGCTGAGACTATTATGTTTCGCTTAACTGGCCAATGGGTAAAATTAATGGGTATTTTCTGGAGGAGAATTTTGAAACTACCACAAAGTGTACCTGCCCCGGCTATAAGATATGGGCTGAGGTTGATATCTCTTAAAGCAATAGCTATATGGAAGAATCTTCCTCAAAGAAATTATATTTTATCGGCTGAACCCTCTTCGATTTGGTAGGTGTTAAAATACGCTATGCGTAATAAATTCTCATCCCCTTTTGTGAGTTCACACGCACAGTGCCTTGCCATACTGAGCACTCATGACGTATAAAATGAATTCTTAAAAACAGATAAGGTCAAACAGAGAATCTGGAAAATAGACTGAATAAATACAATTGAACTTACAAGAGGGAATCAGCTTCTTTCTGGATTAGTTGAGGATGTTAGACCATATGGTGTTATGCCTCATTTTTAGTGCAAGTGTCTAGCTGTGTTTTTCTGCACGCAATACCTATGCCTTCGTATGAATCTGTATCCGACTAATGATATTTTAGGAGTGGGACGAGGTATAGATCGCAGTTTGAGGAAATGTAGATTCTGTGATCAAGAGGGGGTCGTAGAGACTATTTCCCATTTGGTTTTGGAGTGCCCCTCACTTTTTAACACATGGCAGGCCCATTTTGCGTACCTATTGAAAGATTTTAAGGCTATTGAGGCAGAACGCATATGGCTTATTTTGTTAGATAAATCCTGCAAATGGTCCTTAACTGCTATTCGCTTTCTGCAAGAGGTTTTGGTCTCTTTTAATGAGAATTGTTGTATGAATTGAGATACCTCTTTTATTTTTCTGTAATGAGTTCTTCTTTTAATATTTTAATGTTTTTTACTCTTCATGTGAATGATATTTTTGATGCAAATGATTTTGAGATGAAGGAAAAGTACTTTTCTATGCACTGTAAAACTGATTAATGTCTTTTGTATAAATGTTCCTTCTGCTTTTAAGTGAAAAGTTCCTTTGTGAACTATATCAGTCATTTTAAAAAAAGGTTAATCTTGTAATGTTTTTGAGGGAAATAAAACTCCCCTTGAAATCAAGAAGCTGCTTAAAAGAGTGGATTTTGTTGTTGTGGACTACAAGTCCTATAATCCCATAAATACCGGGACGAGGAAGAGGAATGAAGAGGCATGCTGTAGCAATAGTCTGGCAATTAAACCTAACAGCCCACACCTGAAGGAACCAGGGAGGCATAACAGGCCCACGCAGGTGCAGGCAATTAGGAGGAGCTGGACCTGTGATTGGCGTGTGTGCTGTAGTAGCAGAGGCAGAAAGTAGAAGACACAGTGTTGACAATCCAGGCAGAAATGGGAGAACTAAAGAGATGCCAGAACATTGATGCAGCAGATTTCACCTGCTTGTTCTGTCGGGTCCTATTCCCTGAAATGCTGAGTTGCAGAAGCTGCACAGCAGAGGGCGTTTGAGAAGTCTGCCTTTCCCCATGTGAGCCTGATTGGGAAGGTTGCTGTGCCAGAAGTGTTTCAGAGACTGATGCAAGGAGCTGTACGAAAGCTGTGGGTCTCATTAATGAGAGGGGATCCTTAGTCGTGTGTCCCTGTGAAGCCAGAAGCAGTAGAAGTTTTGGCCAAAGTCATGGAAGTTGCACAACCCACAGAACAAAGATCACAGAAGCCGGTGAGTTAAACCTGGCATTCTGATTCCTTGCTTGAGCACTGCCGGCAATGGTATCCAACCCTATCTTTACTCGCGTATAAGCAGAAGCCAGCCGAAGCTATTTGTTGAACTTTTAACAATGGGACAATGAGAAAGAAGCACTTGCATGTGATCAGTAATTTCTCTTACTTAATGAGGGCGTAACTGGGGAAGTACTGCTGGGAAATACACGGAATGCCCACACGCGCGCGAGTGAGACGTATTCATGGAATCGAATACGGGAAACCTGCGCATGCCAAAAGACATGCACAGGCGTAAACACGTCCGCCACACAAAGGCAGGCGGAGGCGTCCCCACGCAATATAAAAGTGCACGAAAACAACAAACACGCATATACAGCTACAATGAATGTCCCATTTCTCGCAGCACTGATCGTGGAACACCGCAGGAGGAGAAGCCAGGCCCCGCATTTTTTTGCCCAGGACCAGCCTTTTTGGGATGGGTGATGATGAGGTCTATGGCAGGTATATATTTCCACCTCGTATCATCCTAGACCTGGTCACTGAGTGGGAGGATGACCTCACATCACCCACCTTGTGCTCCCAAGCACTGAGCCCCTTGGAAAAGGTGCTTAATGTCCTGCATTTTTTGGCCACTGGGTCATTTCAGCGGACAACTGCCATAGTTGGGGGTGTCTCAGCCCACGCAGACACGCTGCCTACACCAGGTGTTAGCAATCATGACTGCGCGCCCCTCAGTCCACAGGCACATATACATGCCCAGAACACCCGCAGAAAGGCAGGCCGTGGTCCAGGACTTTTATAGGGTGGCACACTTCCCCAAAGTGCTCGGTGCCATAGATTGCACCCATGTGGCCCTACGTCCACCTAGGGCCACTGAGCACATCGACTGCAACCACAAGCACTGGCATTCCATCAACATACAGGTTGTATGCGATTCTCATGGAATCATCACCTCTGTCTATGCAAACTATCCTGGGTCTACCCATGACAGTTTCATATACAGAATGTCCACCCTGAGCGGGGACCTAGAAGCTGGGAAGCATGTCGACACATGGCTCATTGGTGAGTACAAATGTCTGTGCACATGCATGCATGTCAGACACAGACAAATACACAAACCCAACTAATGACAGCCATCCTCACCTCCCCAGGGGATAGTGCCTACCCTCTGAGCAACCACATGATGACGCCAATACGGAACACCACCACACCACCCCAGGTAAGATACAACGCTGCCCATATTGCAACCAGGGGCATAGTGGAGCGCACATTCGGAGTCCTCAAGTCACGCTTCCGCTCCCTTGACCGCTCTGGCGGGCAGCTACTATATGCACCCCCAGTAGTGTGTAGGGTCATTGTGGCAGCATGTGTCCTGCACAATGTTGCAACATGGCAGGGCGTACCGGTGGACATGGTGGTGCCCCCACATCCCTAACCACAGGCACAGGCGCTGCACATGGGAGGGGAAAGGGCATGTGGCAGGCAGTCCGGACCCAGCTTGTGGCCACATTTTTCACCTAAACTCCCACCCCTGCGGAGTGCACACAGGCCTGGCACATACCGGGTGACAATCGATGATGACAAAGAGACAGTCAACTGTCACAACCTTACCACCCTGAGAATGTTGACACAGTAGTGCTACATTTGTGTGCATCCCCAGCTACTTAAACATAACCAATCCTGTGTGACCTGTGTGACCAAAAGGAACACATGCAAGGTGCATATCACACCACCACCCTGCAAAACAGGCCATGACAATCCAAACCCAAACCCTCCCAACCCACATCACCCTTGTCAGTCACACCATGACATGGCATGCAACAGCAAAAGAGCAAACCAAAAGCACAACACATGACCAATTAGATATGAAGTGACACGTGATAAATGGAAAGAGGCCTGAGACAATCACACCTGACATGTAATCAGATGAAATGACTGACCAACAACCTCCCGCACATACAAAGTCATACACAAATGTATGCCACCAGCGGTACCATTAACAAAACACAGAATGTCTGTTGGCATGCACATTGGCCAATCCAAATCCACAAATCCCAAACCCGTGTGCTGTGTGTGTCTCCTGCAACTCACCGCTCAGCACACAGCACAGTGAGCAGCCATTGTGTTGGGGATACACCTTGAGCATCATATAAAAAGGACAAGCAACAAAAATAACCCAGTGACGCATGTACACGATTCTCAAATGGTAAGTGTTCATGCGCTGCAGGGACACAGCATGCCAGAGAAGGCAATCTGTGTGCACGTGTGGGCATGGAAGGGTGGTTGTATGTGTGGTGGAGCATTGTGTAAGTGTGTGTGTCAGTAGGAACATGCTCTCAATACATGCAGGTGAAATCAAGTGACCCTCAGTGTCATGTACACATCATATGTGAACATTGCCCATGTGTACACCCCAGTATGTCAAACCACAACAATCCCCTGACACCTGAAAAGTAAACCCAACACAGGAACATCCATTGACCAGCAGAACACATCATGTACATACTACCCCACAATGAGAATGTCAGAGAGTGCCCAAACACTGTAGTCCAACCGTACTGTCTGACAACAAAAGCCTCTCCCTCATTTACTCATCACCATCACCTTCAGAAGAACTGTGTCTGGGGTCCGTTGGCTTCTTCCTTCTAGTATACCTGGCTTCAGAATCCCCCTTCCCCTTGGTTTCCTTGTTCTTCCTTTTGTGTAAATAGGGTCCAGCCCCCTCAGAGGCCACCTTGACTGGTAAAAATACCAAATGGCAGAGAATTCCAAGGAGCCAAACCCCCAAACCAGGAAAAAAGCCTGTAGATACCAAAAAACCCTGGAAGATTCTCCAGTATATGACTTGAAGTCGCTGAATATGGCCAAGCACGGTGTGCAGTCATAATGTCGAAAAAAAAATACTGAATTGCAAAAATGTCTAAACAATAATGTCGAAAAAAAAAAGTCGAAATGTTTTATTTTTTAATTTACATACTTTTTTTGGGTTCCGGGGGTAAAAAAAAGGGGGGTTGGTTGGGGGGAACCCTCCCATTTCGAACAAATAACAACCAAAAAAAACATTCGACATTTTTTTTTTTGACTTTTTGTTTTAGATATTATGACCTTCGATATTATTTCATTCGACTTTATGACTATAAACCGCCAAGCACATGTCCAATAACAATGATAGAATAACTACCAAGGTAGCACACTTGAACAATGATGCAACAGGATGGGTAGCAATTTCAGTACACAATAATCAATGAGGATGCCACAACTGATGGGTAGTGTCACAGTTCCGGTCTCCTGGCGCAGGAGTGGCACAAACCAACCACCCCCTCCGTGGTCTGGGGACCTGCAAGGTAAAACTTACACAGGCCTCCGAGACCCCAGCAGGGAAAGAAGGTTAGGGATCCATTGGTTGGATAGGTATCAGTATTTGGGATAACCGGAAAGAGGGTCAGGAGAGGGGAGGTGGATGGGCAAGGGAAAGTAGGCAAAATACAAAATACAACAATTGACAATTACACATACTCAATCAAAGAAACCATGTTCTTCATTCACATTGTATTAAATGGCACAAAGGTGAGCCAAAGAGAGACTTATCTCTGGGGTGAGTGCTAGCCTCCTGCCTGCGCACTCTCAGGTCCGGTAACAGGAGCAGTTCAATGCTGCAAAGAGAGCGTGAGTTACTATTCTGTGTGTGTTTTCCCCACACACACATAACACCATTCATGCCTCGAACTTAGTGACTCCTCCCCAAACAAGCACTCGTGTCTGCTGCTTCGTTCATATATTTTTGTTTGCCCCTGTGATGGTTCATACACGTGGTCCCGCGGTAAACGGAAGACCATGTGTTAAGAATCACACATGATAGAATGGGCATTGGATGAGCTGCTAGCTGCATGTGGCGAGGTGCAACTTCAGTACAAGTCGCGTTCTGCCAGCCGTGGCTTTCTATAGGCAGCGCACATGGCAAATTGCATATGCGAATGATATGCACTGCACTCAAGTTTGCGCGTCGCTGGGTGCCCCCCCTTGCGCTGTATTAGTTTGTGGCTAGGAACGCTACTGCGCTAATAACTTAGCTTCTCTGGAGCAGGGGGGACTCGAGGATATGGGTGATGCTCCCTGCGTGTGGCCCTGACAACTTGGAAAGCTTCTTGGCATTTGCTCCTCAGCGCGGCTTAGCTGTACTGTGCACGTCTTCCCCAATGTCTGGCTAAGCTTCCCAGCACTGGTGCTACTTAGCTTGCATGTGCAAGGGGCTGGAGGAAGGTCGTCTGGGGCGTGGCCCCTCGTGCTGCTCACCTTGCTCAGAGCTCCTGGAAACACGTCTGCTTCTGTCAGACGTCTGAGCACATGCCCCATGTATGTTAAAGGCTTCTGCGAGAATGGTAGTGGTATTGCGTGGTAGTTGTATTTTGTATTTTGTTGTAGTTGCCTTCAGTCGGGGCAATGATACTGATAAGTGTAACCTGTGCCCTAGTGTGATTATGTATATGAATGTGATTTTATATTTAGTTATTATGTTTTACTATTGCTGTATGTATATATGATCGATTACTGTGTATATATGTTTAAATATTTGAAAAGTTGCGTTGCAACTAAACAAAATAAAAACAATTCAAAAAAATATGTGTCAGGACCCCAAGCCACAAACACAGACACGAGACAAGCTTGAATGGGCCCAGCTGGAATAGACAGTGGATGCTTTCAAAAGCCACAAAGCACCACACAGTCACATGAATGCACAATAGACAAACAATTTTAAACTATATTAACTAATTAAACTAAAAAAATTAAAAATGGCCACATACGACCGGGGGTTGTGGGGAAGGCACCCAGGAGGGGGTAGGTACAGGGTGCACCTAATTACCCACATGCGATGATGTTGAGATTAAAAAAAAAACTCCATGGGCTCAATGCCTCCACGGCCTGACCTGTGTGGGAGATAAATCATCGTCCTGCTCACCCTTTGGATGGAAAGCAGAAGGTGTACGTGGCACAGTACCCTGACCACGCCTATTCGCAGCATGCCCCTCGTCGGCAGCAAGTCTGTGGGACTGGTAAGCCTGGTCCTGTGCGACGATGACGCTGTCATGATGCCTATCCCCGGGCATCCGGACCAAGCCCATCAGCCCCGGGAGCAGGTATTCAGGTGGTTACTAAAAACTCAGCAACCCCGGCAAGGGGCTGTCTGGGTACAGTCTTGGCGCCATTGGCACCAGGCTCATAGAGGAAATCAGTCCTGGCGCCGTAGGCGCCAGGCTCATGTACATTACTTACCTCATGCAGACCATGCTGCATTGAAGTCAAGCCAACGTGAGGCCTGAATGGGACTACTTTACTTCAGGGACTATTTTTTTTACTCAGGTGTGGTTCTGGGGGAACTTCTTACCTGGGACTACTTTGAAGGCTATTTAAACCACGCCCGAACAGCAGCACATGCTTCGCGTTATTCTGCATCCAGCAGCGTAACGCTCACCGTGCCTGCAGTCAGCATCCAGTCTTCTGCCACGCCCGTCTCGAATCCAGAGCTCCTAGAAAACGATGAAAGAAGAAAGAAAGGTTAGAACACAGACTTTATTTTAATTCCTTACCTGATTCTGGATCCATCACGTCTTCGAACTTAGAAAGGACATTATTTCTGCACACGTCGCATCGCTAGCTGCAGCGCCGCGCCATACTCACCAGTCCTCACAGCATTTTTCGATTCAGCGCTGCCTCCATCATTTTCCTCGCCGAACTCCAGCATCTAGGGGACAAAATAAAGATAAGGTGAGCCGAGAGAGCCAACAAATACAATCTCTTTTTACCAACATAGACTTACCTTATTTACCACCGGAGGCATTATTCTTTAACATTCCGCAACATCTTACGCCGCACCTGTAAGGAGAGAGAAAACAACAAGTTAAATACACGCATCTTTTACCGGACAGTGTTGGGTAATACAGACTCTTACCTGAAAGCCATCAGCTGCCACGAGACAATCTTCTCTTGTACCCAGCTGCAACACAAGAAGGGAATGGGACAAGAGTGAACATCAGACATATTGAACTCTTTGGACTTTATACTTACGGTTTCTCGCCAGGAACCTTGGAGTCAATATTCATCCAGAACTCTTCCAACGCCTTCGAACCAGTGAAGTAACTGGTATCTACGCACCCCTGCATTCCACGCAGGATGGAGAGCTCATCCTTCAAAGACATAAGGTGAGATTACTGAAAGGGAATATCGGAGGAGATTAGTGGGGAGAACACTGGGGTATCATTACTAGAATCCACGGGTGGCTAAATCCCTTTCTCTACTTGCAGAAGAATACTTCTACGGGTCAAGCAGACGAGATTAGGCGGGCCAGTCCATTCTGTCATCTCTGCACTACGCTTCACATTGGAGGAGATCGCAGCTGTCCGGGTCCGATCGACACCCCTGTGGGAGCCAGGTGGGCGTAACAGAACGCCAAGCCCATCTACAAATCCCCACCCGGGCGTTATGGAAACCTCAGAAACCGACCAACTAGCCCAATTATTAGGGGAACTTAGGGCGGAAGTGCACTCCGCACGCCAAGAAACTAATGCCCTCAGGAGAGAACTGATTGTGTCAAAGGAACGCACTAATGATCTTTCTAGACAACTGCTGCAAAACCAAGCTGGGCAAACACCCCTACCTGGACTCGGGGGGGATCCCAACTCCTGTTTCATCGAGCAATCCTGTGCAAGTAATTCTACCAGGGACTATTCCTTTAGCTCCACCCGAACGCTTTGCTGGGGACCCAAAAAGGTTCGCAGTGTTTATGAACCAATGCCGCTTGCACTTTATATGCAGACGTGGAGCTTTTCCAAATGACTAAGCCAAAGTAGCCTTTGTACTATCATATCTTAGTGGCAGCACAGCTGATTGGTCAATTCCACTAGTCAACCATAATGACCCTCTTCTTCGGGATTTTCAGGCTTTTCAAAGGAGCATGGAAAGACTATTTGCCAGACATTCACAGGGACAGGCCCTGCATAACAAACATTTATCCCTACGACAGGGTAACCAGGATCATCTAACCTATATCGCAACCTCCAATAGGTTGGTGGTGGAAACCGGATGGCCTGAGGAGAAACAAATTACATTATTTAATCGTGGACTTCGGGGAGAACTCAAAGATGTTTTGGCTGAAGTTGTGAACCCACCTCAGGATTGCGCAGAATATATAGACTTAGTGGTCCAGTTCGACCACCGACTTCAGAATAGAAAGGCTGATCGAGCTAAGTTCGAGAATCGGGTATGGGTTAAACCCAAACTTACCCCCAAAGGAACAGATGCATCAGAACCTATGCAGATCGGGGGGGTTAAAGGACCCTTAACTCAAAAGGAAAGAGAAAAGAGACGGCAGATGCAATTGTGTCTGTACTGTGGAACCGCAGGACATTTTCTACGGGATTGCCTTATTAAACCACCCAAGAAAGTAGTAGGAGTTGCTGACAAAAGCCGAATAGAGCCTGATTCGGGAAACGACCACGCCCGACAAGCGTAGAGGTCCACTTGCCGAGCTTAAAGAAGGACACTCAGACCTCGCACCTAATCATACCAATGGTCCTTATTGATCCAAGGCAGCCATTGCGTATGCATGCAGTAAGGGCATACATTGATAGTGGGGCCGCAGGAAACTACATGGACCACGAATTGGCCTCAAGGATGAATCTACCCCTTTGCAAAAAGACCGCTTCGGATGTCATCACCACAGTCGATGGAACTGAAATTGCCTCTGGGCACGTATCTCATTCCACTACTGAGATGACACTGTTGGGTCAAGATGGGCATCGAGAAACTAATGTGTTTGATTTAATCAAGGCCCCGCAATTCCAAATAATTCTGGGAATGCCATGGTTGGAAAAACATAATCCTTCCCGGATTGTGCACACACCTGTTACACGGAAAAAACCTTTAACAAAGGCCTGGCCACAGTCACTAATCCAGTCGTGCAGTTACCTCAGGAATATCAAGAATTTCAGGATGTTTTTCAAAAAGAACAGGCAAACACCTTACCACCTCACAGATCATACGATTGTCAAATCGACCTCGTACCCGGTGCACAACCTCCATGCAGTAGAATATACGCCCTTACGGAACCCGAAAATCTTCACTTACAACTATATCTGGACCAATACCTTGCTAATGGCTTCATTCGGCCATCCAAGTCTCCTGCATCCTCAGCTTTATTCTTCGTGCCTAAAAAGGAAGGTGACCTTAGAATGTGCATAGACTACCGCGCATTAAATCAGATTACGGTAAAAAACCGATACCCATTGCCTCTGATCCGCGAATTACTAGACCAAGTAAAGGATGCTTGTATCTACACTAAGTTAGATCTCCGAGGGGCATATCATCTGGTACGTGTAAAGAAAGGCGATGAATGGAAGACTGCCTTTCCCACCAAGTACGGGTTATTCGAATACCAGGTGATGCCCTTCGGGTTGTTCAATGCACCAACAGCCTTCCAGTATTTTATGAACGATGTCGTTCGTGAACTCATTGACGTCTGTGTTGTCGTATACATAGACGAAATTCTAGTGTACTCCTCCTCAGAATCAGACCATGTTAAGCACGTTTGTGGAGTCCTTGAGAAACTACGCCAGCACAAGTTATACGCAAAATTGGAGAAATGTGTTTTTCATTCTACAGAAGTTGAATTCCTCGGATTTATCCTGACTCCAAAAGGAGTTCGAATGGACTGTCGAAAGGTGGACGCAATCCTCAAGTGGCCATCACCCAGTTCAGTTAAAGGGGTACAAAGCATGCTTGGATTTGCTTATTTCTATCGCAGATTTATTCCTGAATTCTCACATATTGTACACCCCATCACAGCACTTTTGTGAAAAAACAAACGCTTCTTGTGGACCAAAGAGGCTGAAAGAGCCTTCCAAGAGCTAAAATTGAAATTCACGTCTGCACCTGTCTTAAAGCATCCACGCCCTGAGCTTCCATACATAGTTGAATCCGATGCATCCAGTTTAGCCATGGGAGCTGTCCTGTCCCAGAAGGATCCTGAATCCGGTCAACTTCATCCAGTAGCATTCTGGTCAAGAAAGTTCTCGGCACCCGAGTTAAACTATGCGGTTACTGATAAAGAGTTATTAGCCATCAAATCTGCCTTCAAGGCTTGGCGGCATTATCTTCTCGGTGCCAGGCATACCATCACTGTAATCACCGATCACAGGAATTTGCAGTATTTGAAAACAGCCAAGGCCCAATCATCGCGTCAACTTCGATGGGCATTATTCTTTGCCGAATTGGATTTCGTGATCACTTATCGACCAGGTTGTAAAAACGGCAAGGCAGATGCCTTATCCCGAATAGGGATGGGAGAAGATTATTCGAACCCGGAACCGGTGCCTATAATTTCAGAACAAAGAATTCTTGGCATAACTACTCTATAGACTTTATAAGATATTCATTTAAAAATCCAACAACTTTTCGATCCTGCAGCCCTGCAGACTGGGTAAAGAAAGGCAAAGATTATTCAGTCAGCAATCCCCTACCTTACTATCAAGGGCGTCTATTTCTACCACACAAGGAACTACAAGAACTAGTTATCTCCAATTATCATGATGCTCTGATGGAAGGACACCCAGGTATCGCAAAAACTGAAGCTAAAATTAAAAGACAATTCTGGTGGCCCACCTGGCAAAAAGACGTAAAGTCATTTGTGCTATCTTGTGGTATCTGCACCCAAAACAAAAGTCAGAAGAAAAAACCAGCTGGTCTTTTACAACCTTTGGATATTCCACCTACACCATGGCATACTTTGTCTTTAGACTTTATTACTGATCTACCTCCATGTAATGGATTTAACACCATTCTAGTTGTTGTGGATCTTTTTTCCAAGATGGCCCACTTTATTCCTTTAAAGGGATTACCTTCCGCTTCAATTTTGGCCAAGGAATTTCTCGAAAACATTGTTCGAATACATGGATTTCCTTCTGTATTGGTCTCTGACCGAGGTAGTCAATTTATTTTGCAATTTTGGAAGAGATGTTGTCAATTAGCGCAAATCGACATGAGGTTATCAACCAGTCACCATCCCCAGACCGATGCTCAGACGGAGAGGACCAACCAGACTCTTGAACTTGTGCTATATAGTACCTATGTTGCATGCTACACCAAACCGAAATCAATTGGAAGGATATTTTATGGATTTCCGAATACGTATACAATAACTCTGTACATTCAGGAACCGGACAAAGCCACTTTTATACCATATATGGACATCATCCTCGAACCTCAGAACTCGATTCGCCTCAACACTTAGAAATGCCCGCAGTGAATCATCTGTACTCTACTATTACACAAGCCTTTAAGGAAGCAACAGAACATTTGAAACAAGCAAAAGAGAAATACAAGAAAAATGCTGATCAACATAGAAGTGATGCTCCACAATACCAGATTGGGGATCAGGTTTGGCTGGCTTCAAAACACATACCTCTAAAAGGGACTCAGACTTTTAATCCTAGATATTTGGGACCTTACACTATTAAGGCCATTATCAACCCGGTGGCCGTCAAATTGGAATTACCCTCTAATATGCGGATTCATCCTGTCTTTCATGTTTCACTCCTGAAACCAGTTCAACCTGGGACAAGATTAACCAAACTACCCGACCCCATCCTAATAGATGGGGAACCCGAATTCGAAGTTAAAAATATCCTGAACTCTAAAATGGTTAAATCAAAACTTTTTTATTTAATCGACTGGAAGGGTTACGGACCACAAGAAAGGTCATGGGAGCCTAGTGACCACGTTCATGCACTTCGGTTGGTGAGAAAATTCCATCGGAACTTCCCAGACAAACCAGGACCAAGGGGAAGAACACCTTTAGGAGGGGACTTGGGGGGGGGTGCTATCATGATGCCTACCCCCGGGCATCCGGACCAAGCCCATCAGCCCCGGGAGCAGGCATTCAGGTGCTTACTAAAAACCCAGCAACCCCGGCTAGGGGCTGTCTGGGTACAGTCCTGGCGCCATTGGCACCAGGCTCATAGAGGAAATCAGTCCTGGCGCCATAGGCGCCAGGCTCATGTACATTACTTACCTCATGCAGACCATGCTGCATTGAAGTCAAGCCAACGTGAGGCCTGAATGGGACTACTTTACTTCAGGGACTATTTTTTTACTCGGGTGTGGTTCTGGGGGAACTTCTTACCTGGGACTACTTTGAAGGCTATTTGAACCACGCCCGAACAGCAGCACATGCTTCGCGTTATTCTGCATCCAGCAGCGTAACGCTCACCGTGCCTGCAGTCAGCATCCAGTCTTCTGCCACGCCTGCCTCGAATCCAGAGCTCCTAGAAAAAGAGGAAAGAAGAAGGAAAGGTTAGAACACAGACTTTATTTTAATTCCTTACCTGATTCCGGATCCATCACGTCTTCGAACTTGGAAAGGACATTATTTCTGCACGTGTCGCATCGCCAGCTGCAGCGCCACGCCATACTCACCAGTCCTCACAGCATTTTTCGATTCAGCGCTGCCTCCATCATTTTCCTCGCCGAACTCCAGCATCTAGGGGACAAAAGAAAGATAAGGTTAGCCGAGAGAGCCAACAAATACAATCACCATAGACTTACCTGATTTACCACCGGAGGCATTATTCTTTAACATGCCGCAACTTCTTACGCCGCACCCGTAAGGAGAGAGAAAACAACAAGTTAAATACACGCATCTTTTACCGGACAGTGTTGGGTAATACAGACTCTTACCTGAACGCCATCAGCTGCCACAAGACAATCTTCTCTTGGACCCAGCTGCAACACAAGAAGGGAATGGGACAAGAGTGAACATCGGACATATTGTACTCTTTGGACTTTATACTTACGGGTTCTCGCCAGGAACCTCGGAGTCAATATTCATCCGGAACTCTTCCAACACCTTCGAACCAGTGAAGTAACTGGTATCTACGCGCCCCTGCATTCCACGCAAGATGGAGAGCTCATCCTTCAAAGACATAAGGTGAGATTACTGAAAGGGAATATCGGAGGTGATTAGTGGGGAGAACAGTGGGGTGCCATTACTAGAATCCACGGGTGGCTAAATCCCTTTCTCCACTTGCAGAAGAATACTTCTACGGGTCAAGCAGACGAGATTAGGCGGGCCAGTCCAGTCTTTCATCTTTGCACTACGCTTCACGTTGGAGGAGACTGCAGCTGTTTGGGTCCGATCGACGCCCCTGTGGGAGCCAGGTGAGCTTAACAGACACGTAGGTCAGCATGCAGCACCTCACGTGATACACGTGCTTCCCCTTGCAAGGTAGCACATGTGACATGGAGTTCTGCCTACATGGCCTCGCATGACATCTGGAGCACCTCCCGGCATGCACGTAGCTCAGCCCAGATGGTATTCTCAAGCTACTCCAACCTCTCCTCTGTCCGCTTTCTCTGGGACATGTTGAGCACACCCAGAGTAGATCTGAGGGATTGATGGTCATCTCTCAGGGCCTTCCTGTGTGCCTCTGCGTGAGCAGCAAGTGCTTGATGCAGAGACACCATTTCAGCCTGGCGTGCCCTGTCTGAGGCCGCCATGCCCAGCCTGAGTGAGCGGGCTGTGGACTGTGCTGCCCGCTGCTGGAGATCCACCTGCCTAGCAGGGGGGAGCACGGATTGGGCCACACGTTCCTTGCTCTGAGCGATCTTATCAAAAGCTGCCCCCTGTTGTTCTGAATTGGCATACATGGATTGCTCCCACTCAGTATACCCTGGTGGCGCACTGCCACCGCGTTGCTGGACTCGACCCCCGCGGGGCCTAAGGAGCCGTGGTCCTCGCTGGATTGGCACCACCCGCGGCTGCAGGACTACATCCCTCCGTTGACGTGATGCCCCAGGCACATCAGCAACTGGTGTGGAGTGTGACTGTGCATCCCGATCCACCACAGGCCGAGGTTCCAACACCGTCTGGCCCCTCAGTCCAGGTGTCGGGGACAGAAGATCGTCCACATCAGAATCACTCACCGTCGACGAATGGACATGACGCGTATCCAACTCAAGATTGTTGAGAGAGTGATCATCCGAGCTAGACCGATTGCCAGCGCTGGACACGATGGTCTGGAGCACATGTGGGTTTTCATGGCCCCACTTGTGCTGGGTTGCTGATGTAATAGCAACCCTGTGTCAGGAATGACATCACCATCCTCTGGCTCCATTGCGTCATCATCTGTAATGTGGAAAAAAACAAACATGAGTACACATGTCAGAAGCACATAACCCACACACAGATAGACATCACATCGACAGCCAACACATGAAGAAGACATGTCACACACAAATGAAATTCCGCATGCACCCAGTGGCATTGATATGCAAACACATCCCAAATGCAGAAATGGATGTGTGTAAATAACAAAGCCTACACATGTACTGAATGTAGTAAATCACCTCCATCACACACCACCTCTGTCAGGCACATGTCACAGGCAGAAATGACAGATGGCAACAAAGTGATGGCACATACAATGAGCATGTCTGAACTCCCAAATGGCCACAGCTGCAAGTGAATCCAAACACACCCTGACACACGTAATATGCATGTACACATGCATCACTAAATCATCATACACCGATCTGCAGCTCGGCCCGTAGCGGGCGTCATGGGCCGTGTAGACATAGTGAATGTCCTGAGCAAAGCGAGGGCCTGCAACCAGGCATGAGGGACCATAATGCCCAGTACGGTCCGAGCTGCCAGCCACGAAACTTCCAGGACATCCCTCGGGGCCTGAATGACCTCATTGTGCATCAATTGTGCCCTAAACCATTATTCAGTGCGTCAAATCATCATGGCGAGGCCCCATCAGAATAGCTTAGTGGGCCTGGGCGTACACATTTATTTTATTTATTTATTTTATATATTTGTTACACGCCCAGACCCTCGGGTGTCACGGCGTGGTTACAAGACAGCTTAGAAATTAGTAAAATTCAAAACATTACATTACATTTACAGAGTATTTACAGCAATATACGACAACTTAGAAATTAGTAAAATTCAAAACATTACATTACATGATATAAATTACAGCGTATTCACAATTACAGAGTATTCACAGCAATATACAATGGACTAAATCACAACCGTATACGATGGACGGGATCCTATCTTTGGGTGCTAATATTGGTTGAATAACCATGTTTTTAACTGTTTCTTGAAGACCGTGAATGAGGGTGCTTTTTTGATGGTAATTGGTAGGGAGTTCCAGTGTTTGGGGGCTAAAGTGGTGAAGCTGCTGACCCCTGCTCTAATGATTTTGAATCGGGGGGGGCTGTTCCAGGAGGAATTTGTCCTTGGATCTAAGTAATATCATGTCGGTTTTGGGATGCAGAGTATTATTGAGGTAGATAGGTCCTTTTTTAGTGAGGCATTTGTGGGTGATGCATAATGTTTTAAAGATAATTCGGGCTTTGATAGGGAGCCAGTGGGCATCTTTTTTTAAGCCTAGGGCTGCCCTCAGGACTTTATTTTGCAAAAGTTGCATTTTGGCTAGGTTGGTGTTGGAGGTACCCAGTAGTAATACATTACAGTAGTCCAATTTCGATAGGACCAGAGCTCTGGCTAGGGTGAGGCAATTTGCTGGGGTCAGAAATTGTAGGCTGAGCGCAATTAATTTGGAGGTGTAGGCCGTTGAGGATGAAAGTACATTGATCTGTTTAGTCATAGTCAGGCTAGCATCGATGTACACGCTCAGTGTTTTTACTTGCTTCGATACTGGGATATTGGTACCATCGATATTGATGGTTGAATATTCTGGCTGAAGGGTTGCTTTTTTGGCTGGAGATCCTACGATGAGGATTTCTGTCTTCTCATCGTTAAGACATAGACTGTTTAATGCCATCCAATTTTGTATGATTACGTAGATTTTATTGATTGTTAATGTATCCTGGTCATAGTTGCCTGTAAGGGGTATGAGGATCTGGGTGTCATCTGCAAAATTTGTGTATATGACACCCATATCGTCAAGTGCTGGGAACAGGAGCTTGGTATATGCGTTGTACAGCGTGGGAGAAAGGCAGGAGCCTTGAGGTACCCCTATGGGGACTGGGATGGGGTTGGCTGCTTTTTTGCCTATGGACACTCATACTGCACGACAGTGCACCTTCAGGATTGTGCCAGTTGAACATAACTGCCGCAATGCTGAAATCTCAGCAGCATTAATGTTAATCAACTACATATTAGTAATTCAACAAAAAAGCTGCAGAGGACACATGTAAATGAACACTATCACACACACATAAGTGAGTAGCGGCAATGTTGCACTACACAATGTTGAAGCTGCTTGCATATGTACATGTGAAAGTGTGCAAAAACGCCTGTGTCCATATAGACCCATATGGTGATTATGAACAGCATCCTATACAGCAATGCAAGCAGCTACAATGCTACTTGCTTTGATGTATGTGAAAGTGTACACATACACACATGCAGGCAGCTCCACAGTCATTACAACCTGATTGGCAGGCTATAGTCAATCTGCAGCCTATACCAGTTAGTATAGGCCACAGACTGACCAATCAACTTTGCTAAGCATCCGCTAGAGTGTTCCTATACTGAGTACATGTGTCACAGGATGCACCTGTGCCAATGCCTTTCATGACAGTGAAGAGATGACAATCTGACCATACATGCCAGGTCACTTTGACATTGCAGCAGTGAGTCGGCATGTAGAACGGTGTAAAATGACTCAGAAGTGGGTTGGTGCAGTGCAGAAGATGTGTATGTAACCGACTATCTACATCAACAAGTACATTATGATGTCAATCAATAAACATGGCTGCAGGCAACCCCCACCCCTTAGTGAAAATGCAGAAATGCAGGGAGGCATAGCATGGCAGTGAAAAGTTGACCAGAGAAGTGTGTATTGGCAGACAGTGTTGAGTAGCGTCAATTGCATCATCTGAGTCAACTGACAACACAGCAGATGAGAATGAGACAGTAAGCAGGACACATGATGAACCCTCTGTAGTACACCCATTTGTGCAGAAGTCACTACACCAGTGGGACAGAGGCAGGGGGCCTGAAACCAGGGGAGGCCTGTGCCCCACACAGACCATGACACCCTAAATATGTGCGAGATGCAGGACTGAGCCAGAGTGGGCATGGAATGGATGATCAAAAGCCATTAAATGTATGTTATCCTGGACACGTACTAATATGATCATCCTGCCAAGGACACATAGGGGCATGCATGGAATGCACATGGAGCATGAATGGGCACTCATATTCCTGCGGAGCATCTTCCATCTGCACAGTCCGAATGAGACACCCTGAATCAAGGACAAAGCATGTACCCAACAGTATGTGTCTGGCAGGGGGAAGTGTGCATGTACACAACAACATTGACCAGGCCATTGCAGTAGTCCAACATGTTACCCACCAGTGCAATGGTGTAATAATGGTGCTGGGGGGTCGAGGGTCAAGGGAGCATGTCTACGTGGAGTACCCGCATGCACGCAGAACACACATGCACGTCATTCATGCGATGACATAGTCCGAGTGCTGAGTGGAAAGACACCCCAGACTACATGCAGAAGGGCCAGTGAGCTGGAACATGGACGGGAGGGGCAGCCGGGTGACTAGCATGTGAGTAGGGTGCAAGTGTGGTGATGAGGACAGTCCCTGTCTGCACTACATGTCCAGCATGCTGCACAGCAGGAACGCATTAGTGAAGCATTGCATGACTCGCACATGAGAACCATGTACACATAGCATGTATTGGCTGTCAAGCACAACACATCGCACAAGCAAACCACAAATGGCCTGGACAAACAAACACACAAAAACATTCACTGGACGTGGCGTCAAAATCCAGCATTTCTCCCACTACTTTGACCAATTCTGCTGGGATGAACTCTGCAGCGATCACCTTGTGCGGAGTGAGTTCTTCCTCCTCAGGTGGTGGCCCACTGCCAGTCACCCGAGTCATGGCATAATTGGAGGCACGCTTTAGCTTGGCACAGTGTCGGAGGTCATCCCAACGCTTTTTGTACTCCTGAGCTGTGCGCACCTCATGTCTGAAAGAACTAACACCCTCTGCAACATGTTTCCAGTGGTCCCAATGCTGGGCAGCCGTAGTGTGACAATATGGGCCCACTAGCATATCACGGTCGTGTTCCGACACGTAGCCCACAAGGAAGTCCAGTTCCTGCTTCCCGAAAGGCTTCTTCCTCGACGTGCCGGAGGCCGGAGCCATGTCTGGGGTCCCAGCCTCTTGTGCAGGTGCAACCTTCCTCCTCTTGGGCAGTGATCTGGAACCTGACTGGCAAATGCCACCCTGATCAGTAGGGGCAGTGGTGCTGGTGGATTGAACCAAGGGAGTGGCAGGTGGAACTAGGACGGAAGCCCTGACTTGTGTCAGTGGCTGCTGGGTGCTCTTGACTGGACCATGTGCAGCAACAGCCGTTGTGCCAAGGTCATTGACCAAGACCGTCCTGGCTGACAGACTCACAGCCGGGGTAGTGTTGGCTGCATCTGCCCATGCAGTTGCCAACACCCAGCTGCTCGGGGCAGCAGATGACAACTCTGCCGCAGGGACATGTGCCTCGGTCAGAGCAGCCCTGCGTGCACTTACCAAGTGCCTCCTGACCACCTGGAAATCATCCTGGGACACTTCAGGTGCCAACGCAGCATATGCGCTGGTCGACCCTGAGCGGTACCACTACCCTTGGGCCCGTGGCAGTCGATGAAACGGACTGCCAGGTCACATGGGCGCCAGTGCCAGATGCAAGAGCTGCATCTCCCGGAACCACAGGGGGTGGTGGCATGACTGCACGAACACGTGGCAGAACATCCTGCCAAAGTGGCGCACCCCTGCCTCTTCCTCCTCTGCAGCCACCCTGGACACCCTGGAATCCCCCTACTCCCTGGTCACCCCGGCCACATCCCTGACCATGCCTGCCACATGGAGGACGCCCAGCTGAGGCGCCCCTCACCTTTCGTGGCCTCCCAACCATGGCACAGATGTAGTAGTGCCAATGGGAGGTGTACACGACAATTTTCCTGGGCAATTGGGGTGAAGGGGGTGGGGTACTAGATGTTACCAGCACCCCTTTGCACCTGCAAGGCTGTATGTGACCCCAGTGAGAAAATGACGGGTCACGCAACGCTCAGGCACCCCAAAACTGCAGTAAAACCGTGCATGCAACCCCCGATAGCCCACGTGTGTGGAATTAACCTCCCGCAGAACGCGGTGGCACCCAGGGACACGAAAAACACATACGCTATGACCTTGAAAACGGGTAAGCAATACACATGGGGACCCACAGTGGGAAAATAGTGTGCGCGACTCACCATCTGTCTAGCATGGTAACACGCGTAGGCAAGACCCCCTCCAAAACAAGAGATACGTCCTTGATCCGCTGTGAAGTAGTGATGGTGCGTGAAACAACCAGAAGTAGCAACACATGCATCGGTCTCGACGAAAAGCATGTACAGCAAACTGCTGGACCCGACCACCTTTAACCCATGCTGAGGGAAACGCCTGTGCGCGTCACGTCACTTATGCGCTTAGGCCCTTTCCTCGAATTACACGCTTTAACACACGGACGTGCTGAATCACTATGCACCCATGCCGAGGGAAATGCCTGTGCGTGTTACGTCACTTACGTGCTAAGGGCCTTTCCTCAAATTACACGCTGACGTGCTGTTTTTTCACGTGCCAAATCACTCTGTATCAAGCTGGCCACGCGACAACACACAGAAGACCACACTCCTGCCCAGAAGGCCATTTTCCTGCCCCCAGAACCCCGAGCCGACTCCCACCAGCCATCTGCTGCTGCCTGCCTGCTGGCCACGTGCCCTGCTATTTGGTGCATGCACGTCAGCCATCTGCAGGGGTCCAGTTGCTGGGACCACCCCGGCTGGAACAGAAGACTCCCGACTGCAGTTCCATCGCTCCACAGCCCAGCACCAGGACCCAGTTTCCCACCCACACCTGCCTCGAGGGTTGCCATGTCGGGGGAAACACCATCTGAGACCACTGGCAACCCCCAGCCAGAGAGGCAGAGGGCTGCCAGCTTCACAGCCACAGCAGGAGAGGTTGGCATCCTGGTGGAGCAAGTCCTAGTGCATTATGATGCCCTCTTCGGAAGAACACGCCAACAAGGATGGACGGAGGAGGATCTGGATGGACATCGTGGTTGCCATCAACGCAGAGGGGGAGGCAACCCGTGACCTACCACACATCCATAAGCACTGGGAGGACTTCAGGTCCAGGACCCTCAGGAAGGCCTTACCAATGACCAGATGAGGGTCCTGGAACGCATACACTCAGAACTTCATCTCCAGGTCCTCGAGAGGCAGACCCGTCCGGAGTCGAGCGGTAAGTGCCCATGCGTCCTGATTGGACGCAGCGCATGTTGAGGTGTGCCAGGAGTGTGTGGCTTGGACATATGTCTGGAAAGGCCCATATATGGATGTGTATGTGCAGGGGCATGAGCCTGCTGCATTTGAGTCCAGTCAAGTGTGATGCACATCAATGGTGTATGTGTTCCAAAGCATAATGCACAAATGAATGTGGAGACGCACACATGTTAGCATTTGTGTGTATGTACTATACCATGGTTGGGGTGTGACACATGGATGCTGGTTCCACCTTCATGTACGTGCACGGTATACATGTGTGTTTGACATGTGTGCGACTGTGATACGCCATGGATGCATGTGACACAGACATGTAGGAAGCCGATTGGCAGATGTGACATAGTTGCCGATGATTGCACTGTGACAGGTGGTGGAGATGTACAGATGCATGTCTGTCTGGTGGCATGTGTGCATGTGTTCGGCACTCCCCATGTTGCTTGTGACATCAGACTAACCTTCGGATGTTCATGCTGTTGTGTGTATATGGATGCTGCTGCCTGCTGCACCATTCCTGTTAATTTGTGCATGTGTGTGGGTTCAAATGATGTGTGTGTTGGGGAGTGTGATGCCATCTGTGAAGTTAGACACTGCCACTCATGTGCAACTGTCATGTGTGTATCAGACCATTGTACAGTGCCCTGGTGCCTGTGTTCGGTCTCACCCTGTCTGCAGCGTCGACTGATGAAGAGGGCGGAGACGGTGCTGTGGAGCACAGCGGCATGGATCCCACCGCCAGCCGGAGACGCAAGGCCCAGCTCCCCTCCCGGGTAGTCATCTCTTCGGGGAGTGAGGAGTCTGGTGCCACATCCATGGCCGCAGCTGCCAAGGGAGGGTCCAAGGGGCGGAGTTCGGAGGTGGACTCCTCGGCAGCAGTAGGGGCAGCTGAGCCCCCACAGGGGCCTATGGAGAAAGATGGCGCGGAGTCATCCAGGTTGGTGGGGGGTTCGGTTGAGGAGGAGGCTGTGGAAGGCCCACGCACGGGGCCTGGAGGGGGGATTCCACTGGTGCTAGTGGTGCAGTCCAGGGGCATGGACAGGAGGCAGCACAGGCTTCCACAAAGGTGCCTGTGTGTAATCCTGTCCCCGATCCTGTGACTGGATCATCCGGGACCAGCAGAGATGCCTCCGCTCAGACCCATTTTCAGGGAGGGGATGTGCATACAACTGGCCTTCCTCTCTCTGCAAACATTGCAATCCGTGACCGTATTGAGCCTGTCCTAGCTGGGATGGTGTTGTGCCAACATGGTATTTGTGATGACGTGCAGGGTTCTCGTCTGGACAATGCATGTCATTTCGAATACCTCTTTGGCCACGTCGACCTACTAGGACAGGTCGTCGGCAATGGGTCCATCCTTGTGCTGGAACTTCTTGCGACCCCCTCCTCAACTGAGCCCCCTATGCGCCAGTCATCCTCCGTGCCATCTTCCGGGCCAAGTATCACCTGGGAACCCTGTGGAGCTGCCCCTGAGCCAAGGGTCAGGCTGGTGGAGGACACCCCACCAGCTGGACCCCAGCAAGAGGAGGACATGCAGGCATCAACAGGCAGGGCACGTGCACGGCAGCAGCAGGCTCAGGGTGGAAGCGATCATGGCTCGGGGCCATCAACATCACAGGGGCAGGCATCGGCTGTTGGGCAGGAGGACCCAGGTTTGGGAGTGTCTTCCGTGTGGCAGCGGTTGGGCCGGCAAATAGATGCGGAGCGTCAGCGGGCGGAGAGGGCACGGCTCACAATGGTCAGGGCAGAGAATTCCATGCGCTGGGCGTTGAGGCGGGCTGCCTGCTTCGAGCCAACTTGCAGGGAGTTGGAGTAGGCCATGGCTGCATCCCTGCAAGACCTCGAGGCCAGGGAAGAGGCCCGCCTTTGGGACATTGAAGTGGAGTTCGATGATGCCCTGGCCCGGGACATCAATGAGTGAGCCGTCGGACTAGCCCGCCGCCTTTGTAAACGGTTATGTAGGTGTAGGTTTCTTTTTTGTTTTCTTTTTTTCTTTGGGGTGCATGGACTATGCCCCGCCTTTTTGTATATAGTTATTTATTAGGTAGGATTTTGGTTAGGTTTCCTTTGGATTGTTGGGCTCATGGACCCTTGGATGTTCTTTTGTATATAGTTATGGACCGGATTGACTCTTTTTCTTTTTTTACCCATGGTGGAATGCTCTGCATTTTTTTTTTTTGTCTTTGGATTTTGTTTAATGAACGGACCCATTGGAGCCATTTTACTTTGGATTTTAATGGTTACAGCATTAATATTTTTTATCATTTTGGGAGTTCCAGACTTTGATTTTTTTATTTTCTTATTGTGTGCTTTTGTTTTATTCCTTTAGTTTACGATTTAATACATTTATTTACTCTACTTTACTTGTGTGGTCTTCTCTCATTCGTTTTGTGCATGTCACAATGTGGGTTTTCTCAGTCATGTGTCGCCATTGTGTGGGTCTGAGGGGCAATTATTCATGGGCATGCTGGTTATTTGTTTTCTATCATGACATGGGGAATTCAATGTGGAGTGGATGGAATGCTTGGTTGGGTGTTTGGACTGGGGTGGCGTGGGGTGGGATTTGGGTGGCCATAAGGGCCATGGCTCTGGATTGTGTAGACATGTTGGGTGGGGGGACATTAGTCGGGGCCTGCTGGCAGGCGCCCATCACTGGGGGTGGGGGACATGAGTCGGGGCCTGCTGGCAGTTTGCCGTCAATGGGGGTGGGGTGGGGGACATGAGTCGGGGCCTGCTGGCAGGTTGCCGTCAATGGGCGTGGGGTGGGGGACATGAGTCAGGGCCTGCTGGCAGGTTGCCGACAATGGGGGTGGGGTGGGGGACACGAGTCGAGGCCTGCTGGCAGGTTGCCGTCAATGGGGGTAGGGTGGGGGACAGGCCTGCTGGCAGGTGCCCATCACTGGGGGTGGGGTGGGGGACATGAGTCGGGGCCTGCTGGCAGGTGCCCATCACTGGGGGTGGGGTGGGGGACATGAGTCAGGGCCTGCTGGTAGTTTGCCGTCAATGGGGGTGGGGTGGGGGACATAAGTCGAGGCCTGCTGGCAGGTTGCCGTCAATGGGGGTGGGGTGGGGGACATGAGTCGGGCATACTGGCAGGTTGCCGTCAATGGGGGTGGGGTGGGGGACATGAGTCGGGGCCTGCTGGCAGGTTGCCGTCAATTGGGGTGGGGGACATGAGTCGGGGCCTGCTGGCAGGTGCCCATCACTGGAGAGTGGGGGTGGGGAACATGAGTCGGGTCCTGCTGGCAGGTGCCGTCAATGGGAGTGGGGTGGGGCACATGAGTCGGGGCCTGCTGGTAGGTGCCCATCACTGGGGGTGGGGTGAGGGACATGTGTCAGGGCTCCCAAGTGCATGGTGACATGTGGCCTGCCTGCGGAGCATGCCCAGGGGTGATGGGCTGCCTGCGGGCCATGGGAGGGTGGATGGGCTGCCTGCGGGCCTGCCAAGGGGTGATGGGCTGCCTGCAGGGCATCCACAGAGGTGATGGGCTGCCTGCGGGCCATGGGGAGGGTGGATGGGCTGCCTGTGGGGCAGGCCCAGGGGTGATGGGCTGCCTGCAGGCCATGGGGAGGGATTAGGGCCACACCCGGGAGGGCCCACACTGCCAAATCGGATGTAAAACTTCTGCGCACCACCAATATACGCGTTCCCCGCTCGTGAAAGGCTGATCGAGTGTAAAACTCGCTGCGCACCCCCCAAAATATGCATACCCCGCTCGCGCAAGGCCAATCGGGTGTAAAACTCTCTGCGCACCCCAGCATATGCGTACCCCACTCGCGCAAGGCCGATCGCGTGTAAAACTCCCTGCGCACCCCCAGAATACACGCAAGCAGCCCATCCACCCTCCCCATGCCCGCAGCCAGCCCATCACCCCTGGGCATGGCTCACAGGCAGCCCATCACCCCTGGGCATGCCCCGCAGGCAGCCCATCCACCCTCCCTATGGCCCGCAAGCAGCCCATCACCCCTGGGCATGCCCCGCAGGCAGCCCATCACCCCAGGCCATGCCCCACATGCAGCCCACACCACAGGGGGGACTTTATCCACACGATTTCGCTGGCGCGAGCAGGGTTCATGTATTCTGAGTGGTGTGTGGGGAGTGTTCCACGTGATTTCGCTGCTGCCAGCGGGGTAAGCGTATTCCGAGGGGTACGCGGGGAGTTTACCATGAAATTTCACTGGCGCGAGCGCGGTACACATATTCTGAGGGGTGCGCAGGGAGTTTTCCACGCGATTTCACTGGCGCAAGCAGGGTACACATATTCTGAGGGGTGCGCAGAGAGTTTACCACCCGAATTAACTGGCGCATGAGGGCTGTGTGGCATTTTTAGCGCATTTTGGGGGGCTGCATGCTGGTCCACTGGCCTTTGCCCCATGTTCGGGATTTGTGCAATGTTTTTGACGCACGGGGGGTGGGGTTGGGGGGGGCGTAACTGGCGGTGCTGCAGGGTTGCTGAGCCACTCTGCGCCACGGCTGGTTATGGATGTTAGTATCCATGAATACGCTGTGCGTGAAAATGGATTTTGGGGCATGTGGCTGGCGCACGCTGGCGCACGCTCCCTCTCTGCGCCAGCCGCGTGCGCTACTTCTGCGCTAAATTCTATGGATTACCCCCATTATCTCTAATCAGACGCTAGTGAGGGGGACTGGGTGGACCCTTTTTCAAATAAATATAATGTAGACTCAACTGCAGTAGTAGCTCCTTCAGACCAGCATGTAAATCTTGTATCTTTCAATTTTGACCATCTTGACATAGAGCTTATAATCGGCAAACTAAAAAACACCAGACCTAGAGGCCCAGATGGGATAGCAAATGGAGTATTCAAGGACAGTCCCATTTTCATCAACATGTTGATGCTTGCCTGCTAACGGTACTTGCCAGACAAAGGGGAGAATTATCAAAAGGTGCGCTTTCCGCTGCGTGATCTCTACAGCTGCGTTCCTCAGAGGGAAAGTCGTCACTCCCAATGCTTCCCAATGTGCCAGCTCTGCAATGATGGTCTTGAGCATCAAAGACCCTCTGAGGATCGGACTCCACCTTACACGCCACTGTGAACCTGGTATCTCTGCTCACACACAACCTCTGCTTCTGCTGCTATGTGGAGGTAGGAAAACGATTCTACCTTCTACTATTGCTCCTTTTCATTGCCTGCACCTGAGGAGGCTTTTTATGCCTCCCAGTCCTCCTCAGGTGTGGGTCATTATTCCTAATTGACTGCAACCTGCAGTCTTGTGCCTCTGCAGCCCTCTTCTTTGTCCCAGTACTTTGGGATTTAATGGACTTGAAGTCCACAATATCAAAACTGGCTTTTCTAGTGAAGTTGTCATCACCATATTGACTATTCATCTTATACATATTCCACAAAGTACTATAAGGATTCCGTGAATCATTTGACTTGAAAAGTATGATTTCTCAGGATATAAATTGGTAACATTTAAAGACTCTTCTTCCTTATTTCTCTGTGACTCAGAGGGGCTTTCATGTTCATGAATGTCAGTGACTTTAAGAGGATTTTTCTGACTCTCAAAACATAACTGCTTGTGGTTATCATCATCTAGCGACAGTCAGTCTGAGAATATAAAATACTCTCTCTGACAACAAGCCATTACATATTCCGGTATTAAGGATATTCCCTCCTTGAGGAAGATCAATTCCGTGGCTCATCTCACAAAGTCCTCTTACTTCCCTGGGGCCCTCCTGCTCCCAGGTGATCCTTCCGGCTAACACCGCCACCAGGGTTGGGATCAGGAAGTATCTGCCTTTACTTGGCCACCTGGGAGGAGACTTTACATAGGGGTTTTGTGAGGACTCTGTAAGATTCATCACTTAATGTCCACAGCGATATGCTGCTTCGATAAATGCATGGGGTAGTGCAACTGTTCAAAGGCAACCATTACCAACTCCTGAGGCATTACCATCTTACCTGTGATGACCTGCCTACATACGACTGCTCACACCCCCTTTTTTGTCCTAACAACTTTTCAGCCTGCAGTGCCTGTCCCGGCTACTCAATTATTTGGGTAACCAGTACTGCAGTATTTGGAACTTCTAATTGTAGCTGCATGCTAGCTATTTCTGGGTAAGCTGTGATATCTGATACTGGAAGATAGGCAGCTATTTTGGCTGCTTTGTCTGCTGCCTCGTAACTGAGAGAAATTGGGTCTGTGTTGTTAGTATGTGCAGCGCACTTGACAACAGCAAGAAGCGTAGGCAGCGACAGAGCATGGATCAGCTTGTCTAACAGTGAAGCATGTTGTACTGGGGATCCATCTGCCCTTGGAAAACCCTCTCCTCTTCCATTGTGACAGTCCTAAATGAACGGTGGTGGTAACATATGCTGAATCAGAGTAAATGGTGATCCGACATCCTTGGGATGGCTCTAGCGGTTTAATAAGGGCAAAGAGTTCTGCAGCCTGGGCAGAGTAGTGCATGGTTAATCTCTTTTGTACTAGCACTTCATACTCTCCATCTACCAAACGCACCACTCTTGCACCTGTGTGCCTCTTACCCATCTCCTGGTCAATAGTTGAAGAACCGTCAATGAAGAATATTTCTCCATCTTCAAGAGCACAGTCCATTGCTTTTGGTATGTCATTGTCCGGGCCTTCATATGTGGTACAGTCATGCACGTCATTAGCGTCAGTGATTAGTTCAGCGATGAATGTGGCTGGGTTCACTGTCTTACACCGAACAATATGAATGGATGGGCTGGACAGTATTTTCTTTGAACGCTGAAGCCCTTTGTGTATTCAATGTGGATTTGGACCTTTATTGAATGGCAAATACTGCATGCTCTACATACAATGTCACTGAACATCCCCTCGTAATAATGGCAGACTTCTCAATGGCAAAGACTGCTGCAGCCAGAGCCTAGTCACAAGGGAACTGTCCCTGCATTTCTGAGTTCAGCATCTTGCTGTAGTATGCTAGGGGATTGTGGCCCATAGTGTTTTTTTGTGTCAGGACAACGGTCATCATTTGCCCACCTGAGTGCAAAAAAAGATAGAACTCTTGTGTTGCTAGAACTTGGGCAGTAGCAATGGCATCCTTGTGTTCTTGAAAACTAGGGATCATTTTATCAGTCCATGTGATGGTGCTCTCTGTCTTTTGGGCCTCTTCAAGTGCCTGCAGTAGTGGTCGAGTGTATGTTGTGTAATACAAATCCAGGCCGTGCAGCAATTACATAACCCTGGAAATGGCTGCACGTCCTTAGGCGTTACTGGTTGGGGAGTGCCACGCACTGATACTGTACGCTCTGGAGTTACCTTCTTGCCAATATTTCAAAAAAGATAGCAGGCGCTCCTCTCCAGAAAGAACATGGCATGATAACCTGTTCTTAGATGAGAGTTTGCAGCACAAGCTTTTTGCTCACTGTACCTTTCATAGATAAGAAATATCAATTTGCATATCAGTCTTTGTCCCGCCCACATGGGCAGTCCATCACCGAAATGCTATGGCAATTCCTCTCTGAACAAGAGTACCAGCAACAACCCCATACACATATTTCAGCCTTGACACGTGTATGGGGTTGCTGTTGGTACACTTGTTCAGTGAGGAATTGCCATAGCATTTCAGTGCTGGACTGCTCATGTGGGGATTTTTTGACAGCATATATAGCCATGTTGCAAGGAGAATTGGACTGCAAAATAATGCCTTGGTGTAGGAGAGCCATGATGGTGTCATGTATTCCCTCCTCAGCTTCTTTAGACAATGGGTACTGTTTAACTCTGGGCAATACCGTGCCTAGTTTAAGCACAATGAGTATTGGTGCAACACTTCGTAACAGCTCCACATCGTGGGGGTTACTTGTCCACAAATTGTCAGGCACTTGCGCTATATTACTTTGGGCAAATAATATATTGTCTGTGACTTCTCTGAGGGGCTGGGCTGGCTCAATGACCAGAACTGCACGCCATTCTCCTCCCTCGGCATCTGTCCCTATAAGGACCATTTTCTCGTTTGACACCACCCCTTTTAAATCGAGCGTGATGATAATCCCTGCAACCTGTTCCTGGAGCTGGGCTGGTCTAAACAAAATGATGGCACTCTCAAAGATTGCTTGTGTACATTCAGCACTGCATTCAACAATACTGTAGCCCCAGACAATTAACAGATATGGGTGCACTGGTATTCCTCTAGCTACTGCTTCATTCCCTAATGAGTATATAATCAATATTACCCTTACGTAGCATATTCTGAGGTGGAGCACACCACCCCTCTCTCAGTTAAGGAGATGGTTATTTTTAGTTTACTGAGCGCGTCTCTCTCTAACAGGTTGACATGGGATGCCGTTGAAAACAACAATGGGGCCCATTCCATCATGTTACTTACCTTAATAGGCAGCGTTTCTGTAAATGGAACTGATTGTGTTGCCCCAAAAAACCCCTGTGTGTCCATTACCTCACCTGACAAAGGGAAATGCCCCTCTTCTCCTAAGCTCCCATAAGAAATGACCCATTCTCCCACATGTCCAATATTGTCCCGTGTTCCCCCAACTTAGGAATATCCCACCAAAACTACCCCTTCCTCCCCAGGGTCCTGCAAACCACCCTCTCCCCTGGTGATACCTCCTTGGGGGCCATCCCTGATACTGTGGCTGACACCCACCGTTCCAGTCGTATCCACTTGCGCATGCGGGTGCCGCTTGTACTTCTCCCAGGATCGCCCTGTGCTCTGTCTGCCCTTCTTGCAGTGCCGCTACTACTGCCCCATCCACTGATAGTTTTGCTAACCTTTTTTGCACTAGTTTTGCTTCCTCTGTTTGTACCCTCTGTGCCATTTCCTTTTACTTCCCCTTCAATCGCTTACAATGATGTACCCCTTCGCTTCAATCCCCACTATCTTATCGAGTGATTTATGTACTTCTTTGGGGAGCCAGTTCTTGACAACAAAATGGAGAAATTCAATTGACTGGTGCCATGGTTCACCCATTTCTGTCCTCCACATCTCTTGTATTTATAAGATATACTGAGCTGGGTTACCATCATCCTGCATACTATGTTGCATTATTGACTGGTGATCTACCATATTGGGATATACGCACCACAGCTCCACCCACACCTGTGCCCTGATATCATTAAAATGGGCCCCATTGTGACTGTCATCCCCTAATCGCATCCCGGGATACTTTGCTTTAGCCCAAATATCATCTGCCAGTTCTCCCAATATTGCAAAAAACACACTATTCACATCGCCCACAGTCTTCATAGGGTCAGATGGGGCATCTTCTAAATCCTCTACCATTTTACATAGTTCCAACACCTCCTTTCTGTTATTTAACTTCTTCCCCTTATATTTGGCTGCTAGGGATGTGTACATATGAACCAGTACGTCTGTGTCGTTGGTCCCCTGTTCTGGCCATGGCTGAAACAAACCCCCCTGATCTCGCCCACCCACATCTTATGGTATTTCATGATTTTCTCCCTATACAATGGAAGAGCTGTCCACATATACCCCAATGGGGTCACTGGCTCCATTTTAGGTTGGACCTGGCGGGCAGAAAGGCACTCGCGAGCACAGCATGTCGGATGGGGAGCATTGTTTTTCCGGCACCCACAAATGGGCAATTACAGGGTCTGGCAGGGCCGTAATGACCTGGTAATTGCCCATTTGTGGGTGCTGGAAAAAATATCAAGTTTGGCAGCAGCCTGCCGGTTTTACCGGCAAGGCTACCACCAAACTTGTAATGAGGCCCATTGTCTCCCTGGAACTGGCTCATATCCTTAAGATTAGGCTGCCATTGTTGATCGATATCAGAGGCCATGGTCATTCGTTGTTTAAAATGTTTTCGGACTTCTTATGGCCCTCTGGGGCAGTACGGAAAAAATAGTCCGACATGACACCTCCGTATGATAAAGGGGGGTTCACTGCCCCTGACATGATGCGGTACTGGATCGCAGCTCAGGCACAATTTGCCTCTTATTGGTACCCTGCCCCCCCCATGTAAAACTGGAAGCTCTGGCGGCTGCGAGCATCAATGTTATGTCACTAATACTGCACCAACAATATGAGCCGGATTCCCCTATTGTTCCAGTTCATACCACTTTACACGCCTGGGGCGATCATTTAAGTCTGGTGCCGACCACCACCCGTACTAGAAGTGGCTCCCCGCCCGGCGATTCCCCGGGCTGGAACCTACACATGACTTGGCCCTGGCGCATCATTGGGAGACTCTGGGGTACCACGCCCTAACAGACTTTTACCCAGATGGGCAATTCATTATGCCACAGACTTGGAGACCTGGCCACTCTGGTTCAGTTCTAGAACTTATGCAATATTATAGACTCTGTGCCGCCTTCCGCGCCGCCTGGCCTGACTTCCCCAAGGAACCCCTGGAGTCCCACGGGATTGCTTACATTGTCAACGCAGGTGGCGCCCGTGGTGTGATTTCCTCACTGTACAAGATATTGCTACTGGGTGCCCCGCCCCAATCCTCTAGGGCCCGGGACGACTGGGCGACCGAACTGGAACTGGAACTCACGGATTATCTGTGGGGGAAGATGTGTTCACACACTAGCAGAGTTTCCCTTGATTTTCGCTATCGCACCATACAATACTAATTATTAACAGGCTGTACTATACTCCACATAAGATCTCCAGGTTTGCTTGAACCAACTCGCAACTTTGCACTCGCTGTGATGCGGAAGACGCCTGTCACTTACACATGTTCTGGGGGTGCCCGATGCTTACGGAATTCTGGGGCAAGATTCTGGAGACACTAACTGAGATCTGCGACACTCCTGTTGACCCAGAGCCAATGGGAGTTCTGTTTGGGATGTGGCAAACGGATGGGGCTAAATGTATGGCCACATTTTTGAATGTGGGCTCTATTGTGGCTAAAAAATGTATTCTACAGAACTGGAAGAGCCCCTCTCCCCCCTCATTCCAGAAATGGCTAAACCTACTTACCTGGTCTCGCAACTGTGAGGAAGAGTTTATTGTCACGATACCAGAGCGATCTCGGCCCAAGAACATTTGGACTGCCTTCAACAGTTACCTCCATGGCCTAGACGAAATCTCCTCAGGGAAGGAGTCCTCCCAAACCCCGCATTGATGCTTTGCACCATCTTGATATACTGTGACGCCACTACTTTGTACCTTTTATTCTATTATTGTTGTGTTATAGCTGATTTGATACGTGTATGATGGGAATTTACTGCCCATTCAGATGTATGTGTTCGCTATATGCCTCTGACTTGTGCAGCATGTAAGATTCCTGATCAGAAATCCATGTCTTGGCAGCGCTCTTGACACATTCTCACCACCAGTTCTCATTTTACGATACAATCCCTCAATACCACCATAAATACCAACACCCACTTCATCGTAATATCTTTTGGACAGCTTTACGCAGGACATGTTCATCCCATAGCTGTTGGACATAAAGACACAACTACATTTTACAAAATACAGATTTATATTGACATTTACAACATCAGATTTTTATTTACATTGAATATCTGGGGGTTTTACCGGCATGGCTACCACCAAACTTGTAATGAGGCCCATTGTCTCCCTGGAACTGGCTCATATCCTTAAGATCAGGCTGCCATTGTTGATCGATATCAGAGGCCATGGTCATTCGTTGTTTAAAATGTTTTCGGACTTCTTATGGCCCTCTGGGGCAGTACGGAAAAAATAGTCCGACATGACACCTCCGTATGATAAAGGGGGGTTCACTGCCCCTGACATGATGCGGTACTGGATCGCAGCTCAGGCACAATTTGCCTCTTATTGGTACCCTGCCCCCCCCCATGTAAAACTGGAAGCTCTGGCGGCTGCGAGCATCAATGTTATGTCACTAATACTGCACCAACAATATGAGCCGGATTCCCCTATTGTTCCAGTTCATACCACTTTACACGCCTGGGGGCGATCATTTAAGTCTGGTGCCGACCACCACCCGTACTAGAAGTGGCTCCCCGCCCGGCGATTCCCCGGGCTGGAACCTACACATGACTTGGCCCTGGCGCATCATTGGGAGACTCTGGGGTACCACGCCCTAACAGACTTTTACCCAGATGGGCAATTCATTATGCCACAGACTTGGAGACCTGGCCACTCTGGTTCAGTTCTAGAACTTATGCAATATTATAGACTCTGTGCCGCCTTTCGCGCCGCCTGGCCTGACTTCCCCAAGGACCCCCTGGAGTCCCACGGGATTGCTTACATTGTCAACGCAGGTGGCGCCCGTGGTGTGATTTCCTCACTGTACAAGATATTGCTACTGGGTGCCCCGCCCCAATCCTCTAGGGCCCGGGACGACTGGGCGACCGAACTGGAACTGGAACTCACGGATTATCTGTGGGGGAAGATGTGTTCACACACTAGCAGAGTTTCCCTTGATTTTCGCTATCGCACCATACAATACTAATTACTTAACAGGCTGTACTATACTCCACATAAGATCTCCAGGTTTGCTTGAACCAACTCGCAACTTTGCACTCGCTGTGATGCGGAAGACGCCTGTCACTTACACATGTTCTGGGGGTGCCCGATGCTTACGGAATTCTGGGGCAAGATTCTGGAGACACTAACTGAGATCTGCGACACTCCTGTTGACCCAGAGCCAATGGGAGTTCTGTTTGGGATGTGGCAAACGGATGGGGCTAAATGTATGGCCACATTTTTGAATGTGGGCTCTATTGTGGCTAAAAAATGTATTCTACAGAACTGGAAGAGCCCCTCTCCCCCCTCATTCCAGAAATGGCTAAACCTACTTACCTGGTCTCGCAACTGTGAGGAAGAGTTTATTGTCACGATACCAGAGCGATCTCGGCCCAAGAACATTTGGACTGCCTTCAACAGTTACCTCCATGGCCTAGACGAAATCTCCTCAGGGAAGGAGTCCTCCCAAACCCCGCATTGATGCTTTGCACCATCTTGATATACTGTGACGCCACTACTTTGTACCTTTTATTCTATTATTGTTGTGTTATAGCTGATTTGATACGTGTATGATGTGAATTTACTGCCCATTCAGATGTATGTGTTCGCTATATGCCTCTGACTTGTGCAGCATGTAAGATTCCTGATCAGAAAGCCACGTCTTGGCAGCGCTCTTGACACATTCTCACCACCAGTTCTCATTTTACGATACAATCCCTCAATACCACCATAAATATCAACACCCACTTCATCGTAATATCTTTTGGACAGCTTTACGCAGGACATGTTCATCCCATAGCTGTTGGACATAAAGACACAACTACATTTTACAAAATACAGATTTATATTGACATTTACAACATCAGATTTTTATTTACATTGAATATCTGGGGGTGTATGCTGCTGTGTAGCTATCAATCGGGCTTCAAATTCTGCAGTATGTTCAATTACTTCATACACACTCTGCATTCACTGCGTCGATAAGCAAATGTACACAATATACTGGTGGCTGATATAAATTCATAAAGGTCCTTATCAAATAGTCAATATCCTTTAATGGCTAGGAAATTATGTTGCATGTTGTACACTGCCAGCTTCAATCAAAGTTCCACAGGTATCCTTAAATTGTCAAAACCCCCTTTGTAATGATTTCACCAGTAGATGTCCATTGTAGGGTGGCATCTGTTGAAATATATGTTTGCGAAACAAAGAACATTGTTACATTCACATTTGTATGCCCGCGGTGGTCTTATGCCAATAAATCATCACTGCTTTTCAATCAAAGTAGTGAGACTCATCATTCACTTAGGGCCTTACGTACTACCATAACTGGTCAAGATACCTCAGGTCCAGCACAACCACCAACAGGGTCTCCTCCCCCCGCTTTCTCTCATGTTTGCAGATAACACAACATCCTAGGGGATATACTGCCTAGAAGCTCTTTAAGTAAAGCCAACATTAATTGAATTGCTGTACACATCCAATGGCGAGATTCACATTAAATTGCCAGCTTCCCAAAAGACATTATTATTTTATTTCCTGCAAATAAGCCTAAATGCATGTAAATTATATACATTCTCAATCTTCATAGGTCAGTTTACGGGGCACCATGCACATTTCTCTGTTGTAATGGCCTAAATATACTTTATCCCCCAACTTGCAAACAGTTTTCTCATTTATACGTCTAATACACAGCAGACATCCACTTCTAAACTGCTTTATTTTCAAAGGGGCTTATATGCCACTTGTATAGCCCACAACATTTTAGACACTCATTGTTCCTCCCTTTTCCCAACCCTTAGTTGGGTTAAAGGCTATATTGGACTTATCATTTTTACAAGACGTTTAGGGCTCAACATGTAGCATATTTTACATAACGATTTATCTGTATGGGATATTTGCAAACATTCATGAGCCTCCTGCTGCAGATCATCAATTTTATGCCTGGTGCTCCATCTATGAATGTGTTATTTGAAACACATTTTCAACACTATGGCTGTGAAGCTCTGAATGGCAAGAATATCGACCAAGGTCGCAACTTTTGTGACCGCATAGTCTTTAACACTAACGGTCTACATTATCGAGATACATTGCTTGCACAGTCTATTATTGAGATTCCCTGCATTTTTAAATTGATTTGCACTGTATTGTACTTGTCATTAATATAGCTCCTTTTTTAACAGAAAACACAGTAAACATTGACAGTGTCTGCTACAGCGTGGCTCTCCTCATTGCCATCCATTTTGTCAGCTAGAGGTTTTAGACAAAAACAAACACATGGTTTAAACTCTGGGTTAGGCGTCAAACATTTGCTTTAAAAATATACCTACTGGCTGGCACAACATCTGATATCGACGATCCATATGTCCTTCTGTATTACACAAATGTTGAGAGGGTCAGGGTCCCTCTCCCCCACCTCAACTCCATCATTATGCATGATCATAGACTTGTATCCATTGCCTTCAGACTCCATTTCAGCATGTTGCATATCTAGACATGATAGTGTGGGTTCTTTGCCCATAGGCTGCTCGATAACCACAGCATCAGCATTGTTAGCCATCTGCAAATTAGCTATATCTTCGGCTGTACTCGCCTGAGTGTCTTGAATGACATCTCCAAAAGACCACCCCATGACGGTGGCGATGAGAGGCGGCTGACTGTGCACAGAAAGTGTACATATATTGTCATTGAGCTCATGATCTTCATGGTCCGCCATCAAAGTTTCAGAGTTGTCCACTGCATCAAGACTGTTGTATCTAGTCCTAAGGCAATAAGGTAAATAACTATCAAAGGGATCGCTCGGGCTGTGGGGGACTGTTTTCTCCTTGTCGTAACTGCAGCAGTTCTTAATTACAGTTTCCTTGACACCATGCTGGATAGCCCCGAGAAGTCTGAATGTTTTCCCGGTCAAAATGTATAGAGGTTCAGGTAAATTTAGATTACATTTTTATATCAAACTCATTGGAATTCTTATCAAATGTATATACAATTCATATCACATTTAAATAATTTTGTTTTTTTGATGGATCATCAAATTTATTGGGGTTCAATTAAATTTGTAGGGGTTCAGATACATCTCTATCAAATGTTATATACACTACAGCAGGGTTCTTATTGAGTTTATATAACATGTATACATAATATTTTGGGGGCATTACAATTATAGAGGTTCAATCACATTTATTGGGGTTCAGGGGCATGTTAAAGGGGCTGAGCCACTGTCACTGGAAATGCTTCATGAAAGATATCCCACTCTACTACTCACCTACATCATTTTAACAGCAATCAAACTTTAGGAAAAATTCATGAAACGTTTCAAAGGTTAAGTCAAGAAAAAAAGAAGTTTTGACCATATTCGCAATCCTTTTCCCACAGAGAAAAAGGCGCTTCATTTGAACAAACACACAACTAAAACCACTACATGGATTTGTGCCACATAAGAACACATGAACACAAAGCATTGCAGATATTCATTTTTATTGGTTTGGTGTGAATCTGCTCAGTATTTTTGCAAAAGTACTGGTGGAGAATGGGGTACCTGGACCCAAAAAGCTTTTCTATATGCATAGTGCATTGCAGCATTAAGGCTTTTCTGAAATTAAAAGCCACCGTTTTTCTTTTTTCTGAATTTAAGTGATTCTGTGTGAAAGTGAAAAAGAGATGGGCTCAAAAAGATATTTGAAGAAAGGAAAGGGATGGTTCCAATTAAGCATAGGGGTGGTGAGGGTGAAGGAGCATCAAATGGTAGTTGGGCCATTTGGAGAGGGCTGAAGAGCCTGGCTTAAGTCAAACCATGTTTGCCTTACCAAAGAAGGAAATTCTGCTGGATTATTGTGAGAAAATCGTAAAATGCAATTAAAATAAAGGGCACAAATGGAAAGGAAATAAATGGAGACGTTTAGGAGGGATTTACTGAGTGGAAGGAAGGGGAAGGAACCTACAAGGGAGGAGGGGTGAACAGAGGGGATGGGGAAGACATTAATGATCAAGCATTTGTGCATTGTCAGAGTCATTGGAAAACCTTATTGCAGCAATGCAGGCAGACATCAGGGTGATCGCGAGTATGTTTCTGCTGGAAAGTATCTGGGAAAGAAACTACAGGAATGAAAGGAGAGGGGGCGGAGTACAGAGGGACAAGGCCAGGTCCAATGCGTGATGCTAAATTAGCCTAATTGGTGCAATGTTCACAGTGGCCATGGCCAAGGGGACATATCCAGTGGCACAAAGCTATTTACTAGCAATGATCTAGCCAGGGCATGATATTTTATCAGAATTGTTGCAGAATGGACAGCAACTGTGGCCGAAGGTGGAACCAGTTATATACTAATGAGGGAGATCTGGGCAATGGCCATAGGACATGACCAATGTTCATAGTGGGCCACGGTCTTCTTGCAAATTGTTTCAGAGTGGGCAGGGCCCATGGCAAGTAGGCCATGGATAAGGTATGGCATCACAAATCCCTTGAAATTCAGTGAATACACTTTAGTTAAGTGAATGATCTGTAGAAGCAGATGGGCATTTGATTGAAGGTGTAGGCAAGGAAACAACAACCTCCCATCTGCTGCTTCCACAGAGGTGCTCAAGGGTTTTATCACTGCCCTCCCTGGTAGTCCTGCTGCCTACACTCTGTAGCTGGTTTCTAATTCTTCTCTGGCCCTCCTGGATGCCATGCTAGTTCCTCCAACCACCATGGACTCAACTCCTTAGAATTGGGGCCATATCCCCCCGCCCCTTGCCTCGGGGGATGTGCAAGTTCTTGTTCCTTCTTGTGCTCACTGCTCCTGGGCTTATCCTACATATTTCTTTGCATTCCCATGTCTGAGTATGCTGGTTTCTTCCTGCTACCACCTTAGATACTTGTTCCTGCCACCTGTTATTCTCCTCCTGTCAACTTTTCATGCTCTCTTTCTTCCACCATATTCTATCCTGCCACCATATTGTGCTCTCCACCTGCCACTTGTTTATGCTCTACCTTTGCCCCTTCTCACCTCCATTCTCCTCTGCTTCCTCTTCTTTTATCCCAACCTCCTTCTACCAACTCTCTGTTAAATTGCCAACTCATTCTACATTCATCTCTAGACCGCCTCCAAACACCCACAGACTGCCTTTCCTTGCACAGATTTTGACACCCCGATATGCACTTCCCCAGGATTAGGAGTGTTTTCACATGAGTTTTTTAATGATTTTCATGATCCTCTGTAGCTGATTGATCTTCTTCTAACAGACATTTAATCATAGGTTTTATAGAGATTTTCCAAATTGCTTGTTGGAAGCAGAATCTGCCATCTTGGATTGGGACAGTGTGTATTCTCATGCATGCGCACAAGTGCTGAGCAATCTGAGTGGTGCCACATCTGCCTCGATCTGCACAGTGAGCGCTTGCGAAGGACGAATTCCAAGAACAATGTGTTCATATACTCTTTCTTTGCACTTGGAGGTTGCCTTACTGTTGCCTCATGGGCAACTGCTAAGCTACTTTGGGAATCCGTGATCTTTCCAATCCCATTGTCAGTGTCTTAAAGGACCACTAGCATTGTGTTGATCTATCCAGTGGTCCCCTGTACAAGAGTGGGGACTAAGTGGGGGTGACAATGTCTTCCTCCCCATACTACCCCAAGCACATCATCCACTAGCTCGGAGAGGCACCCTGCTTCCTTGACCACCCTACTAGATGACCCAAACACCAGGCATGGGACTTTGTTACAGAGAGTTAGACCATACTGTATAGGGGGTTACTAATACTGTGCAAGAAGAGGGTGGCAGGATAATGAGAGCCGCTTGCACTTCAGCTGTTTCTCATCTTCTACCAAGCTTGGTATAAGTTGTTTTTTTAATAGGTAGGTCAATCTTAATGCAGACATTTTAACAGAGATTAAATTTGTGTTTTGATTAGTATTTTATAGTTTTTAAATATGATCAAAGAATTTTTCAAGCACAATCCTCAAGTCATGGAGCAACAACTGTTAACCCGGAAAGACCTGACCCCAACTTTAGATAAAAACTTGTAGAATGCTATAAAGTGGGAAACATTTCCTGAAGGCCTAAGCCAAAGTGCTCTCTCAACCCCAAAACATGCTGCTTTACTAAAGGTGCCCTCTTCCTAGGTTGCAGTGCTATTTAGTCTGTTACAATTATTAGCCTGCCAATCCCCATCTTCAACCCTCTCACCACACCTCTCTCCTGGTCTGATCATACTCTCCTGTCCTCACACATGATCTCTAGCTTCCCTTGGCTAAGCCTCTGCCCACACTGCCAGTCTCCATCCCCCCATTTGACTGATGATGCAAGTGTCAGGTGCTGCTTTTGCCGCCACTTTCATTCCCCCTCTCACTCAAGCCACTGACTCTCACATCATCACAGCCCTTGCTAACCTTCACTTCTCAATCTCCAAAACCCTGGACATCCTTGCCCTCGTCATGAGGATCCGCATGAAGCCTGCCTCCAAGTGCAACATCTGGTATGACTCCAATCCAGCCTCTCAGAAACGCAAGTGCAGAGTTGCTGAACGAAAGTGGCAGGCTTCTAGCACATCCACTGACAGACTGGCCAGCTGCCTGCTCCAAAGACAATACAAACTCTCCATCCGCACGAAGAAGAGGGTCCATATCCAAGCTTGTATCTCTGGGGCCACCAACAACACAGCTAAACTGTTCAAAATCTGCAAGGAACTCACCAATCCCACTGCAGTCTCCCTCCACTTCATCTCTGCCATCCCTGGCCCTCTGCACTGCACTGGCCTCCCACTTCATAACCAAATCTCAGGACATCCTGTCCTCACTCTCCACTAGTCCCATCCAGCCTCCCTCACCCGCTCATTGCCCCCCTCTCCTCTTCCCTCCTACTCTCCTCCTCCTCACCCAAAGCACCAGATGAGGTCTGTAAATAAGTCATCTCTATGAAAATCTCCTCCAAGCAGGTGCTCCCTTGCTCCCCCAGATCTACCAAGAACACCATTGCCTCTCTTGCCCCAGCCTTGGCTGATTTCTGCAATCACAAATTTGCCCCTGGCTCCTTCCCACTACTCCGCAAGCACACCCTTGTGCACCCTCTCCTCAAAAAGCATTCTGTCGACCCTTCCTGAACAAACTCTTGGAGAAGTTGGTCATCTCCGCACTGATCCACCACACTGAATCTGTTGGTAGTCTCCATGACCATCAGTCTCGCTTCAGAGCAAACATTGGCATGGAAACTGCTCTGCTGAACACCTGTGATTCTAACTCTCCTTCTTGATCTTTCCTCTGCCTTTAACAGGGTCAATTATGCCATCTGGCTCCATGATACACTTGGCGACACTGAACTGGCACTGGACTGGTTGACTTCCTTCCTCTCTGACCGACCGTCCCAGGGTCAACGTGGCCCTTTTCTCTCCTCTACCACACTTTCCACCTGCAGCATCCCCCAGGGCTCTATCCTCTCATCGCGGCTCTTCAACATCTACCTTGCCCCTCTGGCTCACTTGATCTCCACCTTCTCCCCTCACTTCCAGTGTTATGCAGATGACACGCAGCTCTCCTTCAAGCTTCCCTCCACTGGCTCCTCTTCTTCCTCTCTCATTCCTGCCTGGCTGAGTGCTATTCAGGCATAGGTCTCTGCTAAAAATCTCTGCCTTAATGCCAGTAAGACAGAAATCCTTCTCATTGGGACCCCTGCTCTCTTCTTCCCTCTTACTATCTGGCCGCCCTCTATGGATACTCTCCCCTCACCCTCTTGTGAGGTTAAAAACCTTTGTGTCATCTTCAACTCCTTTCTCACCTTCTCTGCTCACATCGCGGACCACTTTCAGCTGCACCTCCTCAGAGGCATTCTCACTTTCCTCACCTTCCCCCAGAAACTAAATGTCTCCATGCTCTAGTCCTCCCTAGGCTGGACTACTGCAATAGCCTCTTTCTCAATCTACCTTTATCCTCCCTTCCCCCATTTATTATTATTTTTTATTTTTTATTTTGGTTGGCTGACAAAATCAACCTTTCAAAAATGTTTATCTTACAATTCATATTGACATATAATTTGATATCAAATTAAAACATTCACATATATTCTTAGAAGTACATTATTTCATTATAACAACAAATAGGATAAAATGAAAAAAAATAAGTACAGATTTTGGTGAAAGGAAACGGAATGAGACCGCCAATCATCATTTATGTAAATAGGTTGCCACTGGTTGCAGTGTTTTGATGGTTATTTTGACTAATTGTTGGCGATAGAACCATATGCAAGAACTGTACTAGGGCGATTGTAACCGACATTCTCATAGTGGCAAAAAGAGCTTGCCAAATGTCATCACTACTCTCAGTGCATGTCAAACCCATGAGATTCTTCAAATACAGTTCTCGTTCTGTCTTCAAATGCTGTGTAGTTTCTTTATGCTTGATGTCTTTACAAAAGCGGCAAAAACTCATTCCCTTAGGTATTAGACTTATTCTGGCGCATATTTCATTTGTGGGCTATAACTTCATCCTCAGTCTCAAATACTGATTGCAAAAATGTGAAGATGGCCAGCGCATTAGATAATACGCCATCTGTCCTAACTTTAAGGCCGGTCAAGTGGCACAGCGAGTAGAGCACTCGCAGGGCCAAACTCAGCCTTTCATCCTTCCGAGGTCGATAAATGACAGTTCGTAGCGCTATATAAATGCGAAATTATTATTATTATTATTATTTGACCAAACATTAGCAGATTAACATCTCGGTATGTAGTACATTTCTCTCTTGTACACACCCAATCATATCCGTACAATTTCAGCTTGACTTTGTCTGGATTCATTATTAATTCATCAATTGTTAGGTCAGCATAAGTGATAATGTCCAACACGTTGTTTCTCCACGTAGATGGAAATTTGTCTCTTGAAGTCAACGGATAACAAGCCACAGTACTCAGTACAGTTTGCGATTCAACACCCAACATGCATTTTCTGAAAAAGGCACATATTCTCCAGGCCACCTTGTGTAGCTAAGGAGACTGAACCTAATTCAAACCTCACCAAGACCATAGGTACACAATTAAGAAGTTTCAAAATGGCCCTCCAAAAACGACTTTCAAGTGTCTCCCATTTAGCAGGATTCCACGGCAACATTGCTTCCACCCCATATGTAATAATGGGGATCACTTTTTGTTGAAAGAACATCATAATGTGGGAGTATGAGAACTTGCCCTTTTTAAGGGCTAGAGTCTTAGCTTGTGAAGTTAAGTGTCTGAGTTTCAAGTCAATGGTTGTCTGGAAAGTGGAACTAGCAATATTGCCACTAAACAGCACAACCAAATATGTATACTGCTCTACAACCATTAGATTCAAATGTTGTAATTTCCATTGAGATATGTTCGATTTCTTCCCCACGTTTGCCCCACATATGACAACTTGTGTTTTCCCTATATTAATCAGAAGGTTGCTGTCTTTTGCATATTCTTCGGGTTTTGATAGCAGATTCTGCAAAACCCTAGGTGTTTGTGATAACAGAACTAAATCGTCTGTGTATAGCAGCCAAGCCAGTTTTTGTTGACCAAACCCTTCCCCCATTTAACTAATCCAGAATAGGACTGCAAGACTTATCCTTGGCCTCAAGCCCAGGGACTGCATCTCTCCAGCCCCAAAATCTCTCCACTTGCACCCGGTGGCTGTGAGGATCAAGTTCAAGAGCCTCTGCATCATCCACAAGGCCTTCTGGGGCCTGGTACCCCACTACATCTAACTCCTTCTCCCTAAATATCCCCCTGCTAGAGCCCTTCGGTCTTCTAGTTCCAAATCTCTGCAGCTCAGATGCTTCTACAAGCAGAGAGTGGGAGGAAGATCTCTATGTTCCGTAAGACCCGCCCTACGGAATGGCCTCCCTGCCCTTCTCAAGACCCTCCTTTTCTCTTCTTCCATCCCTCTCCCCCACCCGTGCTAATGCCCCCTCTGGCATTTTGACTGGCTGCGTGGTCCCTTCTAACAGGGTAACAGGCCCTCCTCGCACAGTCTTCCCCAGCACCCCAGTCTCCCTTATCCCCCCCGCCCCTAAACCTGCACTTGCCCTTCCGGGCCTCCTTCCCCCGACTGGCAGGGTGTGCATCCCTACCGAGTCTGGTCCACCCGTCCTCACATTTTAGTATGTAAACTTCACTCCCTGCAACCTCTGGCACTTGCCTACCTGGCCTCCCCTTACCACTCCCCTAGCCCCTGGGGCCCTTCTTCCCCTTCCCTTACTCCCCCCGTGCACATGTATCCCTCCTCTCTGCCTGCACTTCCCTTCCCACCCTAGCATTATCCCTTCCGCCCGAACTGCACTCCCCCTCCCAACTCCTACCCCCTGCACTTCTTGTTATAGCACTTGCACAATCCAAATGACACATGGCCTAATAAGACCATTATTGTATGCTTCTTCCTTCCCCCCGCCCCTTTTGTATTGTGGCGCCTTGAAACACCATTTACAGGCACCTTATAAATACTCAATAAATACATTAACTAAATAAATATATATATATGTCAAATGGTACGTGGGAAGTACTAAATGCAAGCTCAAAGTACGTATCTTGCAACACGTTAGAGCCATTATTAACAAGGACTGCCCATGGCCAAACATTTTTCAGAAATGCACAATGCCGACCCGGCCCATCTTACGTTTTTTGGCATACATAAGGTCATTCCAGGTCCCAGGGGAGGTGATAATGAGAGAATACTCCGACAAGAAGAGACTAAATATATTTTAGACTTCGAGAGTAAGACCCCAGTGGGACATAATATTGATGAGGAGCTCTACACCTTTTTGGGGACATAAGGACTATACTTTATATGATTCAGTACCCCATGCAGCCCATCTATTTTAATAACCTTATATTGTAACCGAATATGTTTGACTTCCTGTGCGAAGGTTTCCTTCTTACCTTTTTTACTTATCACTTTTTATCTTTCATTTTGTATGGTGACTTATAATCTGACTCAAATATTTAATTGATTTGGCGAATCAGTGTACATAAGGAGGCATTTTAATTGTTGACAACACAATTATGGCATGATATTGGAGTAATGGTATCTCTTATACATTTTTAAGGTATCTGATGTTTTTAAATAGTGTGATTCGAATATCAGCTTAGTGTAAGGACTTTGTTAGTTTTTTGTTTTATATATGCACTTGGCCCTTTAGAACATGCTTCTCCCTTATACTAATTTTGATGTTATTATGCCCGGAATAGCCAATATAGGAATGCATTATTGCTAATGTATTACTTAAGGTAGTTTTTGTATATATGTGATACTGTTAGAAAATCTGCTCTCTGTGTGGTTTTATGCAAAAATACCTTCATCGTATGAAAGCATTTTATACAATGTTAGTAGTTTGCACTATGCACTTTATTGTTTTCTTTAATGTGAAACTATTATTATCATAGGAATGCATTTTTGTGCACATAAAAAACACCAATGTATATGGAAATATCATTGAATACATTGGATATGCACTATGCACTTTACATGCTTACAACACTGTTTACTAACTGAGACTTTGATTTGAATCATCCATATTTTCATAGATTTGGTGATACACATATTGAAATACTATCTCTGTTTGCAAGTACTTTTGCAGATTTCTGGGCAATATATTAACTTTGTTATGACCAAGGGTAGAGCTTATTCCCTGCCTGTGCACTTGGCAAATACTGTTCTTTAAAATACATAAATGATGATTAACTTATTCATTACTAATGACCTGGTGAAACTATTCATGGTCTCGAAATTGGAGTAACATGTCAAAACTAAAAATGTCCATAAACACTATGTAAATAATACTGTAGCACGTACAACTAGGCATGGCCTTATCAATCATGGATTGTGCAATATGCAATTGCCTAGTTTAAAAACAAAAACGTTAATATCCAAATGCCAGAATTTGTGTTTGCATTGCTTCGATTTAAAAGCCGGGTTTGGCCTGTGTAATATGTACTAAACAGGTCACATTGGGAGTTACTTTACTAGTAGCCCAAGCCAAAATGGCTAACAGCCATCATGTTGAGTTTCTAAGTCACCTTTCCTATGTTTTTCACTGAGGTGTGTGTTTTTTTATAAAAACGAACTTACTGTGGTGATGAGTGACTGTGAACAAGCCACTGGGTAGTGGCGAAACGCGTCAGGCTGCCGTCTGGCAAGAAAACTCTCACTGGGAGAACTAAATGGATTTTTTAATTGCTGCAAAAGAAAAATAAAGGTTGTTTTAAAACGTACAACCGGCATTGCAGTGTTTGCTGCTGGTTACCCGTCATTACTACTTGACAATTGGAACACTTTTGTATGTGGAGTGCTGCTCCCCTGAACAGTTTTCTTTTGTTGCCGTTCTTACTTGAAATATATACATATATATATATGTATATATATATAAGTGAACATTTGCTTGTGGCACGATTTGTGGCAAAGCGTTGTTCCTTATTCAATTCCACGACCATTTTACCAATCTGCACCAAATTTAGCATAGTTGCCTGTTAGGACCCTTCGAACATTACTGGCTACATGACATTTGGATACCACACCCCTTTCCCTGGATTTCAGCACAAGTCGACATTTGTTTGTGGGTTTGTAGTTTGGCGAAGAGTTGTTCCTTATACAAATACATACTATTTCACCAATCTGCACCACATTTTGCGTAGCAGGCTGTTTGGACCCTCCAGACATAATTGGCTACATGACATTTGGACACCCCACCCCGTTCCCTGGATTTCAGCACAAGTCAACATTTGTTTTTGGGTTTATGGCTTGGCAAAGCTTGGTTCTTTATAAAATTCCACACCATTTCACCAACCTGCACAACATTTTACATAGTTACTTGTTAAGACCCTCCAGACATTAGTTTGGTTCAGTTTATTATTTGTAGAGTGCACCAAGCCCTGAGGCATCTGGGCGCTAGTCTTACAAGTTACATATGTGCATACACTTATCTTACAATGTGCACAGTAGCTTACATCCAATTAGTTATGTACAATGGCATAGAGAGGTACAGTGGTATAGTCAGAACATGACTTAACTTACATACATTACATATTTACAGATAGGTAGATATATGAAAAGCAACATAACATTTGGACACCCCACCGCTTTCCCGGACATCAGCACCTTCACACGTGAGACGGTTGCCTGAAATCTGCACAAATCGATGTGGTCATAGAAGCACCGGTCCTGACACAAGAACAAAAGTTGAGATACAGGCCCTAGAATGCACAGTTTCCAAGATATTTGCACCGCAATGCACCACAATGAACTGCACCACACCACAGGTTTGGAGAAAGTGCAGAAGGTCCAAGTATGCAGCAGCACACCAACTCTTAACTCCCCCAAGGTCTGCTCTGGGGTATGTCAGACAGCCACACAAACCCATTCTCAGTGCAGTTTACTTCAGGGTGCAAAGCACATCAATCGACAAGCGAATTGGAATAGCGATCTGCAGGATCAGTGCTATCATGTCTGTCTACAGAACCCGCTTGGAGAACAGGTATTTCTGCTAGTTCCCAACACATAGGAAGAGTGGCACGCTGGTGGGACTGAGGGTTCTTATTCATGTTGTCATTGATTGCTCTGATACATGAAATGGCAAATGAGGGAGAAAGCGAGTTGTGCCCTTGATGCTGTAAAGGCCCTGCTACCTGTGTTGTTGCAGGTGGGTATGATCTTGCCAGGCTATGAGGTACCAAACCCCCAACACAGAGCGAGGGAAGGAGTTATGTGATACCAATCGAATCCAATACAACACCCAATAGTGGTATAGAACGTCCTCTGCTCCTTTATTATAATGGGAAAGGGGGCTCACTCGTGGCAACACTGGTTCCTCTGTCAAACAGGTTCTCACTCTTGAATCTCCTGGGGGATGAACTGGCAGCTTCTATACCAAGAAATGAACAGAAGCTTTGGGTGGTACATTAAACAAACCTGGGGGTAGGAGTGGGGTAAGGGCTGGGGGAGCCCATACTAAGGTGACTATGAGATCCGTAGGAAAAGGAGGATAGGGGTATGACTCCGGCAACAGCCGGGGTGGACCCAATCAGGAAGCCCAGTACCCCCCCATGTATGGCAAGCAAGCGCGAGTAGGTTTTAAATCTTATACATAGCGTGCAGCAGGTCAAAATGGCCCTGGAAACATTGTCAAAAGTGGTTGAAGCGCCTAATAGGCACATTGGCTGAGTTCCAGCAAGATCTGGGTGCCTTTGGGGGAAGTGGTTGATTAATTTGGAAGTAGCAGGAGAGTGATCCTGTAGGAGGGACACCCGGAGGATGGGCCCCTCCACCCACCCTGCCCTCCGAGGAGCTATCTCCTTTTCCCCCGACCAAATCTGAGGGAGGTGCCAAGAGAGATGGACCGGAAGGAGAACACTCACCCCCCCCCCCAGTCTCTAGGCATTTGTCTATTGCACAGCAATGCAACTCCTATTTCTTTCTGACCAATGTCCCTAGAGTTCAAAGCCATTATCAGAATTCTGCAGAAGGCTTGATTAGCTAAGTATGTTAGTGGTTGAGATCGAAGAGGGGCTGTTTTTCAATCATCAGGAGTGATATAATCGGATGTTTATGTTTGCCCCATACTTTGTCCCAAGATTTTATCAGAGTGGACTTAAAATGGAATGTACTGGTTGAGGGGCTGTTAGCTATGGAGCAGAGGACCGTGCGTCCTAGCAGGTTGAAGATGGAGCTAATAATCCCTGGTCTACAGGTGGTATACCCAGTACAAAAGACAGTTGTGTGGCATCGAGTGAGAGAGCAGCCCCCATTTCATTGTGTATTCCATCTAATCCAAGAAGGGATCTAATATAAGGGCCAATTGTTGTGCTCAAACCTGGCATTGGTGTTAGATTGAGTGCCCTAGCAGTGGGGCCATCGTTTGGAGCCCTGGGGGCGACGGCTATAGTGGGAGGGGATTCTCTGGGCCTAAAGGAAGTGGAAGACAGGGGCAATCCAAATTTATCAGTGTCGGGGGTATTGACTGACAGATGGTGGCCCGCAGAGCAAGCCCTCCTCATTAAATCATGAGGTTGTCCCTGATAACCACCCCTGATGCAATCTGTAATCCCCTTGAATGTTTCAGCTGGTTTCCAGCGTTTGATGTCTTGGAACATTGCAGGCCTTCAGAAATATATGGAAGATCTAATCTGGTTAGATTTGGTGTACTCCCATGATATAGTTGCCATGCAAAAAACTTGATCTCTTGTGGCCCATAATATCCAGGCCTTTGCCTCTTTTTTTTATCCGTGCAATAAAGGAGAAGGGGGGCACCCTAGTAGTGGGCATTATTTATGTCAATTTGTATGAATCCTGCCTTGATGGGTCAAAACTTCTGCGTATGAATCGGTATAATCGATATGGAACTGCTGTTGGTAACTCCATGTTTTCAATGCTGGAGGAAGGGTTCTCCCAATGGAGAGAAAATCAGAAAGGCCCGGTAAAAATCATCATAATGGGTGACCTGAACCTCCAGTTTGAACCGCTTGTGAACATGATGGGGCTTACTTAGGAGGAGGATGCAAGATGTGGTATTGAGGAGCTGGAGGCAACATGCTCTAAGAGGAAATATAGATACGCTGAGGTGGCAGCCAGTGTGTTTTTGTCTCTAGGCCTCAGGGTATGTAATGACAGATTTTTGAGTGATAGACCAGCAAAAACATTGTTTGGGTCTGGTTCTAAATGTACCTCAATTGATTACATTCTGGTGCATATTGAACGATGGAAACACCTACTGGACATTAAGGTGATGAAAAGACCAGAAAGCGACCATGACCCTGTAGTTTTATCTGTCCCAGGGACTTTATTCGGCCTAAGTGGGGATGCTAGCAAAAGGGGGAAGCCAGACGTGTCATAAAGTGGTGTTCACTTGATTTAGAAGCAAACTTACCACACATTTATGCAAATATTCTCCCATTGATTGAGGAGGTTGTTGATGATATGCCAACTGTGCACAAGTCAGTATGCAAAAAGCCATGGTATGATGGAGAGTGTTGCACTGAAAAAAAGTATTGATTGAGGATGCCAAAGGGGTTAGGGGAGGGGGTAAAAGGACACTGGCCAATTCAGGGGTGGCATACAGCAAATTGCTGAAGCTGAAGAAAACATAGTTTTCTGATCGGCTATGGGATAATCTCCTTCAGGCTTCTAAAATTGGTAACTAGAGAATTCTGGCACAGTGTGTGTGTGGGCAGTGAAATCCAGTGAACAAAATGTAATTCAGAATGGTATCTCAGAGGTTGCCTGGAGTGCCCACTTTCATAATGTGTATAGGGATTAGAAACAGTTCTTGAGTCCTACAGGAGGTGTTGTCCCGGACAGGGCCAGGGAGAAGGGCTACGTTCCATTAGTGCTGTCCTTATGTTCCATTAGTGCTGTCCTTAAGCGACATAACAGCAGCACTTTTGTCCCAGAAACTGGGGAAGGTGCCCGGACTCGACATGCATGGACCCAAGCAATAGTTGTCCCCAGTTCAAGAAGGGAGACAGAGGGTCTCCCACCAACTGCAGGCCCATCTTCCTTCTTGATGAGGAAGGCAAGGTGTTTGCAGAGGCGGTGCTGGGTCACTTGGATACCTCGTGTCTCAAAGCGGGGGTGCTGAACCACCTCTAGGCCGGGTTCCAGCATAATGTCAGCATCATAGATCAATTCATGAGGCTTAATCTGATTCTGACAAAGCACGTAATACTGAGGAACAGGAACATCTATGCAGTTTTTATCAACCTCAAAACTGCTTTTGACAGTGTTCCCAGAGTAAGATTGTGGCAGAGATTGATGAATTTGACCATGCCATTGGGAATTCTGAGAGCAATTCAGTCCCTCTATACTAATAATGGAGCAGTCATAAGGCATTAATTGGATGGTCAAACAACAGCCATAGTATACATTTAAGCTGGAGTTAGGCAAGGCTGCCTCCTTGCACCCAGTTTGTTTTGCCAGTTCATCAGCAGGGTTATTGATTCGCTTCTGGCAGAATCCACTGGTGCACCATCAATGGCGAGCGAGAGGATTCCAATTCTCTTGTTCACAGACAATGCTGTCCTGCTTTCCCTCACCCCAACAGGCCTTCGTAGACAATTGGCTATCTTTGAAACTTTTTGTGATGGAAATGGGCTTAGAATGAATGTGCTGAAAACGCAGTCAATGGTGTTTAGCAGAAGCAGGGCAAAAAGAAATTCCCATCTTATATTACTAATACTAATTACTAATTCAGCATTTATATAGCACTACAATCCCTCAGGCATCTGAGCACTGCTTATTACTACCCATGGTGTGTGGTGATAACGGAAGGATGGAAGGCTGAGTTTGGCCCTGCCGGGATTCGAACCTGTGTCAGCAGGCTCTGCACGGATGTCAAAGCGAGCACTCCTACTCGCTGTGCTATCGGACCGGCTATAATCAGACTGAGGGATGATCAGATCGAGAAGGCCACCCAAAATGATTACTTGGGGGTTAGAATGAAGGCTAATTGCCTATGGAGTGACCAGGTGAACCGGGCAGCACTCAATTTGACTAGGCACTGCGTGGCTGTGGCTAGATTCACTCAGGACCATGGGGCGGGCCCAGTGAGTATCATATTACAGATTTATAAGAGCCAAGCTAGACAAGCAGCCCTGTAAGGGGCTGAATTGTGAGGCATGTTTAATCCATTCTGGGCCTGCCTGTAAATGCTCCTAATATCCCAGGATTCTGGGACCTTGATCTGCAGAGCATTGGTTTCATTTGTGGCCAGTGTTTATGTGGGCCCGCCTTTGGTCCAATTGAAACCTGGGCAATTATAGAAAGGTGGTAAAAGACATTTTATCCCAGCCCGGAGGCTCAGACTTACCCTGGCTGGCTGCTATAAGAAATTAGCTGATTGCGATGGGGTGGGAAAGTTACTGGCATGACTCAGTATCAATCCCAGGAAATGTTAAGACACAATTGAAAAAGGGGTATGCAAGAAGGTGGGAGAGAGAAACCCATGTGAAAATATCAAACTCAGCTAGCTTGGTCGCATATGTGTTAAGTATGGTATACTCTGGCTTTGAACAGTACTTGGAAAGGATGCAGCTGAACATTATGAGAGTCCTTTATATGAAGTTGCAAATTGGTATTTTGCCTTTTGCCAGTTTGAAGCACAAGTGGAACTCAAGCAATTCTGTAGATTACCCATTCTGTCCAAATGTAATTGGAAGCACAGTGCACTTCATTATTTTCTGTCCGGAGTACTCTTATATTAGAAGGAAATATTTGGTATTACTTTTTAAACAATTATGTATAAGAAGTGTAAATGAGGCTCTACACCTATGTCTGGCGCGGGCGAATGAAGTAGAAGCCCATTGTATGGGGAAATATGTCTATGAGGTTTGGCGAAAGAGAGCTAAATATTTATCTCGTCTCAAGACGGTTGTGCCAGCTTTGAATGCTTAATTGACTGTAGGATGAAGTGTGTGAAAGGATGAAGTATGTGGAAGGAAGAAGCCGATAGAACAGATGAAGTGGGTGGTAAGGATGAAGTGGGTGGTAAGGATGAAGTGGGTGGAACAGATGAAATGGGTGGAACGAATGAAGTGGGTGATACGGATGAAGTGGATGGAACAGATGAAATAGTTGGAACGGATGGAATGCATCGATCGGACGAAGTGCATGGACAAGAAGATATGCATGGAATTGATTGAACAGATGGAGTGCATAGAACTGAGGGAGTACATGCAACAGTTGGAATGCCTGGAAAAGATTGAGGGCAAGGAATGGACATTGTGCAAGAATGGTTCGAGTGCATGGAACGGTTGGAGTGCATGGAACGGTTGGAGTGCATGGAACGCTTAGAGTGCTAGGAACGCTGAGAGCGCTTGGAACGCTTAGAGCGCTTGGAACGCTTGGAGCACATAAAACAGTTGGAGCGCATAAAATAGTTGGAGCGCATGAAACGGTTGGAGCGCATGAAACGGTTGGAGCGCATGAAACGGTTGGAACGCATGAAACGGTTGGAACGCATGGAACGGTTGGAGCGCATGGAACGGTCGGAGCGCATGGAACGGTCGGAGCGCATGGAACGGATGGAGTGCATGGAACGGTTGGAATGCATGAAACGGTTGGAGGGCATGGAATGTTTGGAGCGCATGGAATGGTTGGAGCGCAATAAACCGTTGGAGCGCATGGAACGCTTGGAGTGCATGGAACGCTTGGAGTGCATGGAATGGTTCGAGTGCATGGAACGGTTCGAGTGCATGGAACGGTTGGAGTGCATGGAACGGTTGGAGTGCATGGAACGGTTGGAGTGCATGGAACGGTTGGAGTGCATGGAACGGTTGGAGTGCCTGGATCACTTGGAGTGCATGAACCGCTTGTAGTGCATGGAACGGTTGGAGTGCATGGAACAGTTCGAGTGCATAGAACGGTTCGAGTGCATGGAACGGTTGGAGTACATGGAATGATTGGAGTGCATGGAGCATGAAGACGCTCGATCCCAAGCACCTACTGAAAACCACCATATCACATCGCCATGCTTACTCTCTTCTATACACCACCACTCAACTAGAACACAGCGATACTATGACACATTCGGTATAGCTGCTCTCATACCAACACAGGCCACAGACACCCCATCATCCTAACTAGACATAGCTGGTTGCACACCCGCCAGCCTAGGAGTTCTCCTGAGGCCTAACGAAGCCACAATCAGCCTGGTATCTCCCTGCCAGAACTAACGCATACTCCTGATCTCCCAACCACCACACCTACCACTAAGAAGCAGCTATCATACGAGTGCCACACCTGCTGCACACATATCTGGTGAACACACACCTTTTGACTCTCTCTCTCTCTCTCTCTCTCTCTCTCTCTCTCTCTCTCTCTCTCTCTCTCTCTCTCTCTCTCTACTGACTCGAACTATGGTTCTCGAAGGCGTTCAACCTACCAGCGCCTTGAGATCATACCGATGGTACAAAAGGCGCTATATAAATGAAAAATATATAACATAACATGTTATTAGTGTATTTTACACATCACCTCTTATCTGAAAATATTAATCATGCAAGTTATTTATTTTTTATTTATTGGTCATTTGTTAGGCGCTTATACAAGTAGCAAAACTGTTTCGAAGTGCCCACAGGGCGACAGAGTGGGAACAGGCTAAGGAAGACAATGAATTAAACAAAGAAAATAATAGAATTAATAATACAAACATATGAGAATAAAGGGACGGGAGACACACCTACTATGCCCTATGAGTGTTCAGAACGTGCAAGAGCAGGTTGGAGAGGGGTGAGGGATAGGTGCTGTGGTGCTCATGAGAAGTGCTCAGGGCGAAGTGCTGAGAAGAGAAGAACGTAAGTGCAACCTCCCATTGGGAGGGTGAGCCTAAGTAAGTACAGTAAATAGACAGCGGCGGGAATGAGAGATGTGGGGGGTCAGGGCCACGAGGATACATAAGGTCCCTGAACATCAGTCATGCTACTGTATGATTAGTAGGAAAGAGAGGAGGAGAAGGAAGAGGTAAAGAGAAAGGTCTTGAGACTTTTTCAGAACTTAAGGAGGTCCTGCTCAAGACGCAGAGGGAGAGGGACGCTATTCCAGAGGAGGGAGCCCACTGAGGAAAGTGATATATAATATGATGCGATAGGTTATTTATGACGCACTTAATACCCAGAGGTTTCCAAGAGCAGACCCAGGGATCGAACCTGTGGTACTTTGTGTCGTCTTGCTTCCAAGGTGAGCATGTTGCCACTGAACTATCCTCCCGAGACCACCAGCTCTCTGTTTAGCAAACCACTTCACACGCAGGCAGTTTGTACCAGAGGAACGCAGGAGTCTAGAAGGGGAGTATTTGGTCTAGGAAGCGTTGAAGATAAAGTGAACCCCAGTCCCAGATAGCCTTGTAGATGATGCAGAGGGATTTGAATTTAATCTGTGTTGAGACGGGGAGCCAGTGAAGGCTTTGTAGGGCAGGAAAGATGCGGTCCCTGGCCTTGTGGCCAAGGATAAGTGTTGCTGCCCTATTCTGGGTTAGCTGGATGGGTCTCAGGGTGGACAAGGAATATTAAGGAGGAGGCTGTTGCAATCGTCTAGCCTGGAGAGAACCAGAGCCCGGGTAACATTGAGTCTCTGGGGGAAGGTGAGGAAAGGTAGAGTTCCTTTGAGAAGGAAGAGCTGAAAGTGGGACTTCTTGACAATGTCCTGAATATGAGGGATGAAGGAAAGGGAGGAGTCGAAGATGACTGAGATTCCTGGCTTCAGAGGAGGGGGGCAGGAGGAGAGCCTATGGAGGAAGGCCAGAGTGAAGGGAAGAAGCAGGGTGCAGGGGATCCAACAGGGAGAATCTATGTTTTGCTGACATTGAGGCAGAGGTCATTAGCAGTGCACCAGGCCTGGATGGCAGAGAGGCAGTCAGGGATGAAGGAGGGTGCAAGGGTGTCATTCGGAAATTTGAAGAAGAGTTGGCTGTCATCAGCGTAGCACTGGAAGTTGGCAGAGAAGGAGGAAATGAGGTGGGCCAGCAGAAAAAGGTATATGTTAAAAAGCCAAGGTGAAATAATGGAGCCCTGGGGGATGCCACAGGTGGAGGAAGAAGAAGGGGAGGAGAAAGTGCCCAGTATGGTTTTGGAGGAACGGTCAGTTAGGAAGGAGATAAGCCAGTCCAGTGCCCACTCCGAGATACCAAGGGTATCATGGAGCCTTTTTATGAGGATGGAATGGTTCACTGTGTCAAATGCAGAAGCGAGATCAAGGAGGATGAGGACAGCAGGGGAGTTGGAATTTAGAGATGCAAGCAGTTCTTCACAGGTGTTCAGAAGAGCAGTTTCCGTGCCTCTGGATGCTCGGAATCCAGACTGGTGGTCATGTAGACCGCCAACAAGTTCGGTATGAGAGTTGAGTTGGGTTAGGGTCAACTTCTTGAGCAGTTTCCCCAGGAAGGGGGTTATGGAAATGGGGCAGTAGTTAGTTGGGCTTGACGGGTCTGCAGAGGGTTTTTTAAGGAGGGGACACGCAATCAATATTCGATCCTTTTAATCACTGAATTTTGTATGCAGCTTTTATGATCTGTAGGATCGATATAAAGGTATATGATGATGAAATGGCAATGTATTTATTGCTGATTTTATAAGGCACTCTGTTCAACAAGTGTGTTTCATAGCAATACATGAAAAGCTAATGTTAAAGCCAAGGGTAAAGCTCATTTAAAAGCAAAACAGAAAATGGGAGCAAAGCAGAAATGCAACTGGAGTTCAGATTGAAATCTTCATGCTGCATTACTGTATTCTAAATGGTCCGAGGGAAAACAAAAACAGTGTAGCGATCACTTCTGACTTGGCTCAAAGCCAACAGACTTCGCTCCCATGAGCTAATTAATGTTGTTAACAACTTCAAATGAAGTCTGACAATCTCAATCATTACACTGGGCCTTGCTGAGAAAAGCTGGGGCCAGGGGGGCTATAATGGACCCGCTCTTGTGGACAAAGGTTTACCACGTGGACATTTCTGTTCATATAAGCGGGGTCATTCATAGATTTTAGCGCAGAGGCAGCGCACGCGAGCAGCGCAGAGAGGGATTGTGCACCAGCGGGCGCCAGCGGTGTGCGCTAAACAGCATTCTGGCGCAATGCGTATTCATGGAATTTCCAAGCCATAATGAGCGCTGGCGCAGAGAACATCCCGCAGCGCCAGTTACGCCCGCAAGAATGCCCCTTGCGCAAGGAAAAGCCATTGAAATCCCCAATGCAGCGCAAAGGCCTGTGCTAACCCCGGACCAGTTTACAGGTCCGCTACACTGCAATCACGCGAGCGGGGAACATGCATTTCTGGGGTGCGCTTGAATTATCACACGTGACAGGGCTTGTGCAATCGGGGTACGTATATTTCTGGGGTGCGCGGGAAGTTTCACACGTGAAAGGGCTTGTGCGAGCGGGGTACGTGTATTTCGGGGGTGCGCGTGGAGAATCACATGCGATAGGCCCTGTGCGAGCGGGATACGTGTATTTCGGGGGTGCGCGTGGAGAATCACACGCGATAGGCCCTGTGCGAGCGAGGTACGTGTATTCTGAGGGGTGCGTGGGGAGAATCACATGCGATAGGCCCTGTGCGAGCGGGGTATGTGTATTTCGGGGGTGCACGTGGAGAATCACACGCGATAGGCCCTGTGCGAGCGGGGTACGTGTATTTCGGGGGTGCGCGTGAAGAATCACACGCGATAGGCCCTGTGCGAGCAGGGTACGCGTATTTCGGGGGTGCGCGTGGAGAATCACACGCGATAGGCCATGTGCAAGCGGGGTACGTGTATTTCGAGGGTGCGCATGGAAAACCACACGCGATAGGCCTTGTGCGAGTGGGGTACGTGTATTCTGAGGGGTGCGCAGGGAGAATCACACGCGAAAGGGCTTGTCCGAGCGGGGTACGTGTATTTCGGGGGTGCGCATGGAGAATCACACGCGATAGGCCCTGTGCGAGCGGGGTATGTGTATTTCGGGGCTGCACGTGGAGAATCACACTTGATAGGCCCTGTGCGAGCAGGGTATGTGTATTTCAGGGTGCGCGTGGAGAACCACACGCGATAGACCTTGTGCGAGTGGGGTACGTGTATTCTGAGGGGTGCGCAGGGAGAATCACACGCGAAAGGGCTTGTGCGAGCGGGGTACATGTATTTCTGGTGTGCGCGGGAAGTTTCACATGCGATAGGCCCTGTGCGAGCGGGGTACATGTATTTCGGGGGTGCGCATGGAGAACCACATGCGATAGGCCTTGTGCGAGTGGGGTACGTGTATTCTGAGGGGTGCGTGGAGAGAATCACACGTGAAAGGGCTTGTGCGAGCGGGGTACGTGTATTTCTCGTGTGCGTGGGAAGTTTCACACGCGATAGGCCCTGTGCAAACAGGGTACGTCTATTTCAGGGGGTGCGCATGGAGAATCACACGCGATAGGCCCTGTGCGAGCGGGGTATGTGTATTTCGGGGGTGCGCATGGAGAACCACATGAGATAGGCCTTGTGCGAACAGGGTATGTGTATTCTGAGGGGTGTGCGGGGAGAATCACACGCGAAAGGGCTTGTGTGAGCGGGGTATGTGTATTTCGGGGGTGCGCGTGGAGAATCACACGCGATAGGCCCTGTGCGACCGGGGTGCGTGTATTTCGGGGGTGCTCGTGGAGAACCACACGCGATAGGCCTTGTGCGAGCAGGGTACATGTATTCTGAGGGGTGCGCGGGGAGAATCACACGCGAAAGGGCTTGTGCAAGCGGGGTATGTCTATTTCGGCGGTGCGCGGGAAGTTTCACACGCGATAGGCCCTGTGGGAGCGGAGCATGTGTATCACGGGGTGTGTGTGGAGAATCACACGCGATAGGCCCTAAGCGAGCGGGGTACGTGTATTTTGGGGGTGCGTGTGGAGAACCACACACGATAGGCCCTGTGCGAGCGGGGTACGTGTATTCTGAGGGGTGTGCGGGGAGTTTCACACGTGAATTGGCAGTGTGGGTCCTCTACCCCCTCCTCAGCCCCTGCAGGAAGCCCACACCACAGGGGACTACCCTGCACCCCTGGTCATGTCCTGTAGGCAGCCCATCCATCCTGGCCATGCCCCCCAGCCAGCCCACATGTCACCATGCACCAGTGAGCACCGACTCATGTCCCCCTGCACCCCACCCACCCATCATTGATGGGCACCTGCCAGCAGGCCCCGACTCATGTCCCCCCACCCACTCACCCACCAGTGACAGGCACCTGCCAGCAGTCCCCGACTCATGTCCCCCCACCCACCCAGCAGTGACGGACACCTGCCAGCAGGCCCCGACTCATGTCCCCCTGCACCCCCTCACCCACCCATCATTGACCGCCACCTGGCAGCAGGCCCCGACTCATGTCCCCCTGCACCCCACCCACCCATCATTGACAGGCACCTGCCAGCAGGCCCTGACTCATGTCCCCCCACCCACTCACCCACCCAGCAGTGACGGGCACCTGCCAGGAGGCCCCGACTCATGTCCCCCTGCAATCCCTCACCCACCCATCATTGACGGCCACCTGGCAGCAGGCCCGACTCATGTCACCCCACCCGCTCACCCACCCAGAAGTGACAGGCACCTGCCAGCAGGCCCTGACTCATGTCCCCCACCCACTCTTCCACCCAGCAGTGACAGGCACCTGCCAGCAGGCACCGCCTCATGTCCCCCCCATCCACTCACCCACCCAGCAGTGACAGGCACCTGCCAGCAGGCCCCGACTCATGTTCCCCCACCCACTCATCCACCCAGCAGTGACGGGCACCTGCCAGCAGGCCCCGACTCATATCCCCCGCCCCCATGTCATGACGATCCACAACCATGCCCAAATCACACCCCACGCCACCCCACTCCAAACACACAACCAGGTATTACATCCAGCCCACAATGAAATCCCCATTACATGACACATCCCAAATGGAAAGTATGGACATCAACACATTTCCGTCACACCCACACAATGGGTCCATGTGATTGAGAAAACACACATCGTGACATGCATGAAACCAAAGAGAGAATACCAGACAATGAAGTAGGAAATAAAAATGTATTGAACACAAAAGCAAGGGAATTAAATGAAACACAAAAATTGAAATAAATAATGAAAATCTGCATGTTCAAAATATAAACCAAAAAAGCATGAAAGCAAAATCCAAATCAATCCAAAAGCATGTGTCCAAAGTGTCAGTCCGGCAAAACAAATCCAAAGTGGAAAAACAAGAAAAAAACATTGATCCATGGAAAAAATATTAATAAGAAGCCAAATCCAATGTCAAACTATTTACAAAGTACAAATCCAGGGTCCATGTGCCCAATCTATTAAATGAAACTTATAAAAAAAAAAATACCTAATGAAGAACTATATAAAAAACGTGGGGCATTGTCCAAGCGTCCCAAAAGAAATAAAAACAGAAAGGAAACCTAACACTAACTAACTATATACAATGGCGGCGGGCAAGTCCTACCGCTCACTCTGTGATGTCGTGGGCCAGGGCATCATCAAACTCCATGTCAATTGCCTGGAGGTGGGCCTCTGCCCTGGCCCCGAGGTCTGGCGGGGATGCAGTCATGGCCTGCTCCAACTTCCTGCGAGTTGCCTCGAGGCACTCAGCCCGCCTCAACACCCGGCACATGGAGAACTCCGCCTTGACCATGGTGAGCCGCGCAGCTTCCGCACGCCGCCGCTCTGCACCTATCCGCTGGCCCAACCACAGCCACACGGAAGACACTCCCATTCCAGGGTCCTCCTGCCCTCTGGCCGATGCCTGCCCCTCTGATGTTGATGGCCCCGAGCCATCATCGCTCCCACCTTGAGCCTGCTGCTGCTGCTGTCCATGTGCCCTGTCCGGTGATGCCTGCACATCCTCCATCTGCTGGTCTCCAGTTAGTGGGGTGTCCACCCCTGCTGGACCGCCGACTACCGACTGTGGTAGGGATGGGATCTCCACCAAGCTGGCTGTGTTGGCCAGGCCAGGTCCACAGGGGGCCCTGGTGGAATCTGGGCCGGAAGACGGCAGGGAGAACGACTGGCGCATAGTCTCCACAGAGGAGGAGAGGTCCGCCAGAGTGCGCGACACATGTAGGAACCCTCCGACCATGGCCCCTCCCAACTGTGCCACGTTGCCACGCAGCTCTTCGTGATGGCATGCGTGGTCCCCCCAGGAAGCACGCACGTCATCACGAATGGCACGCGTGCGCAACGCGACACCAATCAGGACGGAGCCCATACGGTCATCGGACTCCTCGTCCGCAGGTAGTGGGGAGCCAGATGAAGTGGGCCTCCCCCCTACCTGCGGACGGGCCTGGGACGGGGCATCCCTGCTGGTGCATGATGGTGCAGTCATAGGGACAGCGACATGCACAGGCCCCTCCTCGGCGACCTGTGCTGCCTCCTGACCCTGGCTCTGGACTGCACCACTTGCACCAGTGGTACTACCCCCACCAGGCCCCATCTGCGGCTCAGTAGCGGGCTCCTCCTCCTCTGCGGAGACCACCAACCTGGATGTCTCTGCACCGTCTTCTGCCATTGCAAGCCCCTGTGGGGGCTCACCCGGCCCTTCCGCTACAGCCGTAGTGGCAGACGCGGCACCAGTCCCCTCCCTCCCGGATGATGGCAATTCCTGGGAGGGTGGCTGGGCCTTGCGTCACCGCCCGGTGGAGGCATCCCCAGCGCTGTGCTCCACAGCGCCGTCTCCGCCCTCTTCTTCACTCGAGGGTGCGTAGAGGGAGACATAGCACACAAGCATCAGGATACTGTACAATAGTCCCCTAGACAGGAAGCAATAACACATGAGTGGCACTGTGAAACGTCACTTCCATCCTGTCCCTCCACAACACATGGGTCAATGCAGGCAACACACATGCAGAAACAGGGACGGCGCCTGCAATCAACATCAGCATCCATGTACAAGGGTCTCTATTGACATAAATGTTGCCTTAAAACTCACATGCATCATGGCTCATACTGATCCCATGCACACACATCACCGGAGGGTCATGCATCATGGCTCGTACACCACAGACACAGTGGATACAAGGGTGACTCGACTGCATAAGTGAATCTACACATCGTCACAGACATGTGTCATGCATCCATGGCGTTTCAAAGTCACACACACGCTTTTCAGACACACAGACATGTACACCATACATGTACATGAGAGCAGCACCCATCTGTCAGCCCCCATCCATGTCCAAGAACAGGGACAGGCATGCAGTCAAGTGTGCATTCCGCATGCTGCTCCCCATGTTGCATTGGAACACATGCACCGTCCATGTGGTTCACGCATTACTGGTCTCACATGCATTACCATGATGTCCCTGCACACACACATCCATACATGGCCTATGTTACACATACAGGCAAGTAGCTCACTACCAGCACACTGCAACATGCCCTGTTTCACACAGCAATGCATGGCCACTTACCGCTCGACTCCAGACGGGTCTTCCTCCGAAGGATCTGGGCGTGGAGCGCTGGGCTTATGCGTTCCAGGACCCTCATCTGGATGTTGGTCAGGCTGTTGGTGAGGATGCACGCTCCCCCTCTGCATCCTCTGCCTTCATGAGGCGCCGGGCCTTGTTGAGGGTCCTGGACCCGAAGTCCTCCCAGCACTTCCGGACGTGCTTGGTGTCGCGGGTTGCCACCTCCTCCGCATTGATGGCAACCACTACGTCCTCCCAGATCCTCTCCCGTCCTTCCTTGTCGGCGCGCGATGGTGTGAAGAGGGCATCATAATGCCCCAGAACTTGCTCCACCAGGACACCAACTTCCTTCTCACTGAAGCTGGTGGCCCTCTGCCTCTCTGGCTGGGGGTCACCAGTGGTCTCGGATGGTGTTTGCCCCGACATGGTGACCCCCGAGGCGGGTTTGGGTGGGCAACTGGGTCGTGGGGCTGGGCTGTGGAGCAATGGTATCCCAGTCGGGAGTCTTCTGTTCCAGCAGGGGTGGGCACAGCAACTGGACCCCTGCAGATGGCTGACGTGCAGGCACCAAATAGCAGGGCACGTGGGCAGCAGGCAGGCAGGCAGCAGCAGACAGGTGGGAGCGTGCTCGGGGCTATGAGGGGCAGGGAAATGGCCTTTTGGGCAGAAGCGTGGTCTTCCGTGTGTTGTCGCGTGGCCAGCTTGATACGGAGAGATTTGGCACGTGAAAAAAGTGCATGTCAGCATGTAATTCGAGGAAAGGCCCTTAGTGCGTAAGCGCGTCTGTGACATAACGCGCACAGGCGTTTCCCACAACATGGATGCATGTTCATTGTACACGTGAAAAAAATGCACGTCCGGGTGGCACTGCGTGTAATTGGAGGAAAGTCCCATAGCGCGTACGTGACGTGGCACGTGTGGGCTGGCATAAAAGGTACACGTAGGACGCCATTTTCTTGTACGTGCTTTTTGTGGAGAGCGAGCGGGTGATTCTTGTACTTCTTGTCGGTTCACATGCAATTACTTCACAATGGTTCCAGTTCGTACTCCCCGTTTCCTCAGAGAGCGTTCATTTCTTCTTTTGGCGGGGGTGTTGCCAACGCGCACACGTGCGCCTTTTTTACGTTCTTTTTCCAGGCAGACGGTGAGTCGCGCACGTATTTTCCAACTGTGGTTGCCCCCGTGTGTCGCGTACCCCTTCAGAGGTCATTGTAGGCTGCGTGTATCACTCGTACACTTATTTTCGTGTTTCTGGGTGCCACAGCGTAGTGCAGGGGTTGCGTGCATGTTTAATTTTGTTTTTGGGGTGCCTGTGCGTTGCGTGACCCGTCATCTTCCCCCAGGGGTCACAGACAGCCTTGCTAGAGCACTAGGGTACGAATTCCATCTAGTACCCTACCCCTTTCACCCCAATTGCCCAGGACAATTGTTTACTGCAACTCCCATACGCACAACAACATCAGTGCCATAGTTGGGAGGTGACCAAGCAGTAAGGGAGGCAAAGGTGGCCGACCTCCAAAAGGTGGGCGCGGTAGGGGACGTGGCCAGGATGTGCAGGGTGCCCCAAGAGGCCAGTGTGAGGAGGACAATCGGGGCCATGTATGCCCCCCCCCAATGGTTGTGGGAAATGTAGCTGACACCATCCCAGCTCAGCCCTTGTTAAACCGGCCCTTATTGTCAACTGAACCGGCACAGGATGACTCCCAAGCTGACTTCCAGGTCACCAAGTCTAAGCCACGTGTGGCGGTGAAAGTTGCTGTCACCAGGCCACGTGGATCTGGGGCAGCAATGTCATCTGCTGCCCCAAGTAGCCAGGGTGAGGAGGCTGCAGGGGCAGCTGCAACTCAATCCACCCCAGCTCCAAGTCTCCTAGCCGGGACAGTGTCGGTCCAAGTCCATCACACCGAGGTTGGTCCTGCCAACATCACCCTGCAGCCAATGCCTGCACCGAGATCTTTGGTCATTGTGCCTTCGCAAACTTACAGTACCCAGTCCACCTGCGCTTCTGCCCCTACCAAAGAGCGGCATAAGCCGCTCAGGATCCACACCACCTTCCAAGAAGAAGAAGCGTGCTCTTGCACTACAGGCTGGGACCCCAGACACTGCTACACACTCCGGCACGTCAAGGAAGCCTAGCTTCAATGACGCCGAACTAGATGCACTTGTGGCCTATGTGTTGGCACATAGACGCGAAATGGTGGTGACTGCAGGATGCAAGACTACGCCTTCTCAGCGAAGGGCCCACTGACAGACCATCGCGGACACCATTAGTGCCCTTGGATTTGTGAGGCGCACAGCTGATGATTGCTACAAGCGGTGGAATGATCTGAAAAGCAGAGCAAAGAGCAAGCTGGCTTCCAATCATGCCTCTACTCTGGTGACTGGCGGTGGGTCTCCACCAGAGAACGACCAACCCATTGAACATGAGTCTGTCGCTGGAACCTTCGTCACAGAGGAACAGATCTGAGGCGTGGGAGACCTACCAGATCTTGAAGCATTGTCTGGTGAGTGCCCATGCATGTGTGTGTGATCCATGTGTATGTTGCTTGGGTGATGTGTTCTGATTGAGTGCCAGGTGAGGGTGTGTAGTCATGACTGGTATGGGTCACCCATGTGGTTTCTCCAAACCATTCCCTGGCCTTGGGTTTGGGTGTGACAGTATCCCTTCTGACCACAGTAGCCAATTTGCACCAGATTACTGCAGTTGCCCTTCATCTGTCATCTTGCAACAACATTGTTCAAAATGTTTTCCTGTTCATTCAGCCGGATTGTTTCAATCCTTGCCATTTTTACAACACATTTTGCTGCCCTACTGCCACAAATGTGACATGCTTCTGTCATAGATTACACCCCACAATGGCCCGCATTTATTACCTTGTTATGGGAATGATTTAACCATTCAGACTGACTGAGTAATGGCCTGCACACAATCATTTTTGGGCCCTGTTTGAATGTTGAACATGACTGTTGTCTTCTGTCATGCTGAAGTGACCAACCATTGATGTATCCATCTGCCTGCCATCACTGTAAAATTGAACCCTGAATATGTAGCAGCGTGTGGCTCATGCATGTCACACAATTTTGCATGTTGTATCTCATGATGTCCATCTCACATGGATGGGTGACAGTACTTATTTCCTACCATATGGCTGTACTTGCCAAATGTACCATGTCTATGCTACGTGCCATCTGTGTGTTGGCATGTGTCATGTATGTGTATTGGACATGCCACTCACAGGCTAATGTGTGATGCCAGTGCTATCCAGCATGCAGCACATGTGTTGCTTTTACATCTTGGAATCCTCAGTGTCTGCTTCTTGCCTCCCCTTCCAACTCATTGACAGTGCATGCATGCCATGGTTATAGTCATGTGGGACATGTGTAATTTATGTACTGGATCTCTGCCTCATCAGGCCTATGTGTGTGCTATGGTACTCATGCCTGTTTCCATTTGTTATCTTTCATGTTTTTGCAGGTGATGAGGCACTTGATGCTGTTGAGGAGGAGGAGATGGTGCAGACACAGGAGGAATCACAGCCACAACCGGGCACCACTGGAGGACGGGGGGTGGTGGTGGGTGACAACCCATTTATCCTACAAACCATGCTGTCCAGGGGTGTTCTGGGTACTCCTCCACAGACCTCTATGAATCAGGTGTTGAATCAGACAGTGAGACATATGTGCTGTCGCAGGTGAGTGTTTCTGGCAGGGATGCTGTTCTGTCCAACCCACCTGCACGGGGGTAGACCCCTCTATGGGGATTTCAGTGTTGGTAAGTCCACCTTTGGTGGTTACGGGTGCAGGGTCACACTCCACAATATTTCCTCCTGTTCCTGGGCCAGCAGATCAAAGGAGGAATGCAGTCCTGCAGCCTCAGGCAGTGCCAGCACAGCAAGGTGCAGATCGCCTTTCCCCAAACAGGTGTGGTGCCCGTCAACGCGGTGGCCATGCGCCACCAGGCAATACAGTGTGGAAAAACTCCATGTACAGTATTGCAGCACAACAGGGAGCATCGTGTGAAATGATGGCTCAGGCAATGGATAAGGTGGCCACTTCCATTCTCCCCCCTGAAAGGCAGATGGAGCTCCAGCATCAGGCATCAGACTCCATTTGCCACTCACACAGGGAGTACATGTTGGCGTCAACAGGGACTGACGGGCTGGACTGGAGGCTCTGCGCGAAGCCATATCTGTAGAGTCACAGGCCCACAGGGAAGCCCTGAGGTTAGAACACGGGTTCCTCAGGAATACTCTGGGTGAACTTGAGGCTTCCCGGAATTTTAGGTCAGAACAGCAGCTGGAGCAGCTCACACGTGCACTCTCAGCTGAGCTCCAGGCAACCCGTGCGGAGATCCGGGCATCACGCGAGGCCATGCAGGCTGAAATGCGGGCAACCCGTGAGGTGCTGAATGGGGATCTCCGTACCATCATCCTGCAGAGCCAAAGCTTCCAGACCTGCATGCTTGCTGCCATGGAGGACCATACCAGCGCTTTGCGTGGGCTGCCTCGCATATCACGGCCACCTCCTACACACCCTCACCTAGCAGCAGAGGGTGAAGAGAGCGATGGCAGTTCTCCCACTGTAGCGTAGCCGTACAGGCCATGATCCCATGGAGGTATTTTTTTCTCTCAACATCCTCGCATGTGGGTGTTGGGGTGCACCCTGTACCTCGAACCTCCTGGGTGGCCTCCCCCCCACACCCCTCCGATCCACACATGGCCATTTTTAATTTTTTTATTTTTTTATATTTTTTTTTTACAGTGTGTTGCTTTGTGTGGCTCCCTTGGGCATCCACTGTGTATTCCAGCTGGGCACATGCAGGCTTGTCCTGTCTTTGGGTTAGATGCTTGGTTTCCTGACACACACACCCCTCCTGCTTTCCCTTTCCATGGGCTTGCAAAGGGTGTGACCAAGTGACAGTAACTTACACAGTGAAATTGGGCTCCCATGAGTTGTGTGGGCAGTCTGTAGTCAAAACTGTGTGTACATCCCTAGTGGGGATTGTTGTTGGATTCTACACTGCATGGTGTACTGATATGTGCTTGTGCATCCATGTCTTTCTTCATATTTACATGTATGTTCTTCATGTCTTCACAAGGCCGTCTCCTTTGCAGATGCAGATTCCATGAATACGTGTTGTTGGCTCGCGTGTGGGCGTTGCAAGCATTTACCTCCTGTACTTCCCCCGTAACGCCCACATTTTCACGCGTTGTTCCCCATTCCACGTGTTACGCCCCGTGTTCCACCCACTTTTGTTGTGTGCGCTGCGCTATGTGCGCTTTCCCTGTACGTGTAGCACATACCATTTAATGACATGTGCGCCACCCACGAATTTAGCGCACATCCCAGGATTTACACGCGCACTGAATTCCATGAATCGATGTGCACGGCTTTGGCACGCGTGCGCTGCGATTTTCACGCTTGCGCTGCGATTTTCACGCTTGCGCTCCCCTTTTCGGCACACATTTATTCCATGAATCGGCTTGATTATGTTTTTGTGTACCGATTTTTGAAACGTATTAAGCCTTTAAATAGAGTTAAAGTTCTTCAGTTATGGATAATCATGGAGTTTAGAGGCAGAGCTCATGAATCCACCGATTCCATGTTTCTTGTACTTTGCAAAAGGAATCGCCTATTCTCTCGTGTTATCAGTGTAGTGTAATCGCCACATGTGCAGTTGTAGCAATAGCATTGCACTTCCGATACAATCTCAGAGCCTGGGTCGTAGACACCGAGATTTGTCTGGAGACTATGAATTATGAAAATCTGGTTTGCAGCTGTATGTTGTACCCATTTTTTTTAAAAAAACAACATTATTTGATATAGCTGCAAGGAAAAAACGTTACAGCCTTTCAAATTATAAATCGATTATGTATCACAACAAGCAGATAAAATCTTCATTGTTAAAAATATTTACGTCAAAATAAAATAACAAAAACACAAAAAGAAAACTTGTATATCATATACCTTTACAATTAATTATTTTTGTTTTAACAGTCATTAAACCCTTTTCTTTCTTTAAAATGAGCACAACATAATAATCAATTTAACACAATCTTCATTTACAGAGCTTTGACTAAATATGTTTTTCTATTCAAGCATTTTAACAGCCACTTTTAACTCTCTTCTTCTTTTCGGCATTAACATCTTATTAGGATCAATTACATCAGACTGTTCACTTAGCATGAGTGATTGAGTAAATAGTACCATTGCCATATTCATTTGTGGAGTCTGGCTATTATGTAGAGAGTCCTATAGAGTTTCAGAGTTCAAGATTGTTCGTCCAACATACATATGTTTGAAACATATTATTCTTCTTTCACTCAGCTCATCACATTCCACAATTAAATGTTTTAGCAATTCTCTCTGACCTAGTACTTTACAAAATCTACAATCATCATTACTTGTGAGTTTTCTCATGAATCTTACTTCATTGGTCATGTAAAGATTGAGTCTCAATCGCAAATAGCCAAATCTATTTTTCGGGTCAGGATATTTTAACAAATACTGTTCTGTTTTGTATAATCCTTTAATTTCATATGCTTGTTCCTTAAAGACTCTTAGTTTTAAACAGGCATCTCTTGTGGTGATCCAGTCAAACAGCCATAGCTTTTTCTTGCCTCTTTGAGGGTTTGAAATAAGCAGATCCTTATCGATGTCTGCTTCCTCCATAATCTGATCTAACCAATTACGCCATTTACAAATTCTTTTCTTCATAGATTCCAGCATATGGTTGCCCATTTTTGCCATCACATTATTTGAATTTACTAATATCATGTATTTTCGATATAGCGATAAAACCTTCCAGCAATATATGGCATACAGAGATGTAATTGCTAACTCATGGCGAATTAAGCACATAGATATCGTTGTTGGCACACCACATATTGTTTTCCAGTAACGTCCCTCCAAAGTTTGCCAAGTTTTCTCTGGAATGATATCTCTCGTTTCTGCTGCATACGTCAGGATCGGGGTGATCTTTTCTTTATAAAAGATTATCGCCGGAGACAACGAAAATTTGCCGTATTTGGCCAAAAATGGTTTGGTTTGGGCAATACTAGTTCGATTTTTTTGTTCTACTTCTCTACAATAAGGTTTATCATTTTTATCGTTACTGATTTGTATTCCTAAATATTTATACTTGGACACAACATCTATGATGACATTTTGTGTGAGCCATTTTTTAGTGAAATTCTTTTTTAGGCCTAGCATCATAATTTTACATTTATTTTGGTTTATCTTCAGCAGATTAGTATCCGCGAACTTAGTTAGTGCCGATAGTAGTTCTTGTAGGCCCCTCAGTTTTTGCCAACAAAACCAAGTCGTCGGCATAAAACAACCAGGGGACTATCTGGCTTCCAATATGTGGAGCGTCTGAGACAACATTACCAAAATCGTGCCGGACATCAGAAACAAAAAATTAAATAAGGTGCTTGCCAAGATGCAACCTTGTTTTAACCCACAACTTGTTTGAATCGGGTTAGACAAGGTTCCATCTAATGCTAACCTAATTTGCACTGTTGTATTGGTATGCAATTCATTAATCCAATATACCAAGTACGAGGGACACTTTGCCATCAATAGTTTGTTGATTAGTAGTTTCCTACAAACCAAGTCAAAAGCGGCTTGAAAATCAATAAATGCCAAAAATACTGGTTGTTGTTTGTCTCGCTCTTGTTGTTTTATAATTTCCAGAATATGTAAATTGACAGATGTGCCAATTCCTGGTACAAATCCCGTTTGATTCGGGTCACACAAGTTATTCGTATTTAGCCATTTATTCAGATCTCTTAATAGCAATCTAGCAAATAATTTGCCGGGTATATCCATCAATGATATGGGTCTATAATTTGCTGGATCAGAATTCAGCCCTTTCTTATAGATTGGAATGGTGATAGATTTTCTCCATGACAGTGGGATGCATCTAGTTCTCAGTGTATGTTCAAGAATTATGACAAGGATCATGGCCCAACTCTCAGGGTTCTTTTTGATCATGTAATTCGATAGCCCATCAGTGCCAGGAGCTCTGGAGATTGATAGTTTAGATATAAAAAAATAACACGTCTTCAATATCAAAGACAGGGACTATAGCTTGGATGTTATCATGGATGATATTAGATCTCTTAGTGTACGTGTCATCATGCAATGTTTTATAGTATGTAGCCCAGACCTCCTGTGAAATCGGGTTCATTTGATACACAGTTTGTATTTTACACTGAGATTCTTTTAATAATGACCATATTTTAGAAGAGCTTTTGGATCTCAGCCTTTCAAGCATTAGGTCCGCATCATCTTGCTACATTTGGACATGTCTGCTTTTTATCCAATTTTTATATCTACATTTAAGCGTCTTCAATTGAGATATACGTTCAATCAAACCCAGATTCTGAAGCTGTCTTTTGTCATATCTATATTGAGTTTTACGCAAGGCAATTTCATTGCTATAGGCATGAAGTTTCTCTGGTACTTTAACACCTGATGTTTTTTCTGATATGCAAATATTTGTAATTCTTCAACATAGATTGACTCATTCTTTAGATTAGAGTTTTTGCTATCTGCATATTTCTTAGTGAGATTGGGATTCTAGCATCGGAGGAGTCCAAAGAGTTCAAGATCATATTTGACGCTAACGAACTATCAAAACTTTTCTTATTCTGGCACATTGACCATCTAAAAGATTGAATGTCATGGTCACTTTTATCTTGCTGGATTATTTTAAACTCATTGATACAGTTAAACAAACCCTTATCTACAAAAGTATAGTCAATAAAGGCAGATTGTGTTCCTCTGTGCCACGTCGAATTGGGGGGAATATCACCTCCTTTGGCACCATTCAATCTTAAAAAATGTCGTTCTGCCATTAATGAGTTCCACCTCCTAGCCACCGGGATAACATTCTTGCCGTTTTGCTCATAACAGTTGATATTCAAATCACCTGTGAATACTAGATGACCACAGTTTGGATCAAGGAGTGTAAGATTTAGCAAATCTTCAAGCGCCTCAAACAATTGGTTGTCAGAGATGGCCAAGTGATTCCAATAGCAATTTATTAGCCCAATTGTCATGGAGTCTATTTTTATTTTTACCAACTGTAAAAAAACTATTCGGAGAACTCCACGGTGCCAGTTGGATATGGGGTACATTTTTGATAGCTACCATGAGTCCGGCCATAGGCCTGCCTTTCACTGGTACACTAGCCGGGATCATAATGATAGTATGTTTGTCCCAAATTGGAGGTGTTGACAACCAAATTTCTTGGAGGGCTATTATGTCAAATTCCCATAATATTATGTTTTTGGAGGCTGTTAAATGCTTGAAACCTCTGGTGTTCCAAGAGGCAACCGAGTATTTATATTCAGATTGGCTTAGCTAATAATTCATCGTTCTAGTGTCAGTTCCTTCCTCTCTCTGTTCATTCTCAACTGAAGACCACCTTTGCTGTTTGGAGGTCAATTCTTTAGCATATCCCACTGATTTGGAAGCATACACATTTCCTGCTCTTAAGGGCTGCTGGTTGTTCATTACCATTTCATTTAATAGCAAAAAGCATAGTTCGTATAGATCGGCTCTAGCCTACCACATTGCATTTTTAACGAACCCCGATCTCATCCATAGTTTGACCACTGATAGATCACTTTCATGAATAAATTCAATTTGGTCAATGTCAGCAGAGCAGATTCCAGTTAACGACGGTACATCAGCCAAGATGTTCATTTCAGATTGTCTGTTTAAATCAAAAGTTCTGAAGGGATGAGGCCAGTATTGCAATAACAAATGGTTCAATTCTTGTTTTTTCAGTATTTGCTTTTGAAGTCTAGGAGTAGCCTGCATTCCCTTTGTGGTTTGTGAGTGTTGGGCTTGATGGATCGTATTCACTGTGGGCGTTCTCGATGTTTCACCATTATTTATCTGTGATGACGCCTCTTGTTTGTTTGCTAGGAAAATTAATCTTTTTAATGATTGCTCAATTTCACCCCTCCAATCACCAATTGGTAGTTGAATTTCACCATTTGATTCAGCAGATTCCGGCCTCATCACTTCCTTTTGTGTATTACAGTCAGCTGATATACTCTGAACAGAATCACTTTTCTTTACCTCATTTCCTGGAATTTTCATTTTTTGCTCATTGCTCAGTTTGACCGGAGTGTCTAAAGGTTCATATGTCAATGATTTATTTACAGTTTCACGTTCTCTTGCCATTCTAATTAGATGGACATTTTTACATTTTTATACTTATGAGCTATGGCAGTGAGAGCCGTGGCTACTGCTGATTTAGGCATAGTTAGAGCTTGCAGAAAATGTTGTGAACCTGTCATACTTTTAAAATTTTTCGTTTTTTTTAATTTAGTCTTTGCGTGCTGAGAAGTTAGATCTTTGTTCTTTTTTTTAAAGATATTTTAGGAGGGCGTATTACTACATTCAGGAAGTTCTTCATCTTCTACAACAGGTGTTACCTTTTGTATTTTATGAGGGACACACATTGCTGCATCCTCCTGATTTTTAGATTTTGACTTTTTTTTTAGACTACATCTTTCACCCACTTTACATGGGTGTGCAGGTTTCAGTCACTGGGTTCTCAAGAGGCATATGAATAGAATCATTATTTAGATTTTTCTCATTTGTCATATTTTTTGTCCTCTCTACTGTAGATAAGACTTTGTTTTTACATTTTTGTTCGAAAACTTCTTGTTGATTTTGTGTACAATCAATCAACAAGACTTCTTCACATTCAGATGGTGTTACCTTCCTTTTTAGAGCATTTATATCATCGATTTAGAACATCAGGCTGTATTTCACAATTTTTACATTGCCTTTGTTTGGAGTTTATTTCATGCAGCAGTTGTACTATGATCATGTGTTGTGCATTTAACTTAGTGTCAAGAGTGTCATATAATCTTGTGAGGGAAAACAGAGCAGCATTCATGGTCTGGAGTGAAGTTTCCATACCTATTACAAAGTGACCCGGTGCACACTGACCTAGTATTAGGTGGGGCCTATCATTAGGGTCTATATTATTTCCTCGTGGGGTGGGATGAATAAATGAACACGAGAGAGCTGAAGAATGTTTAGCTGTGGGAGATAACATCATCGGTGACCGTGACAGATAATTCCTCGGTGAAGTTACCTCTCCCTTGTCATGATGCCTACCTCCAAGGAGCCAGGTCCGACCCAGCAACCCCAGAGGCAGGCATCATTTCCCCCAGGGGAGTGCCAGCGGGCCCAAGCTGGGGCCCTTTGGACGCAGTCCTGGCGCCTTAGGCGCCAGGCTCATGTTGGACCTCTGTCCTGGCGCCTTAGGCGCCAGGCTAATAAAGCTAGACATGTGTTCAAGTGTTTTAATGTGCACTTACCTGATGCAGACCATGCTGCCACATCCAGGCCCTCTTGAGGCCTGAATGGAACTACTTTACCTGTGGGACTACTTTCTACCCGGGTGTGGTCGGGAAAGGATACATACCTGATCGGTGGAAGGATACACACTTGCAACTTCTTCCAAAGCTATTTAAACCACACCCGATCAGCAACTCACGCTTCGCGTTGTTCTGCTCCTCGCAGCTGGACGCTCACCGTGTCGGCTCCTGCATCTGGACCTCAGCCACGCCTGTCAGTATCCTGGGTCACCTGCAAAGGGAGACAAAAGACCTTACCTGCTAAATCAGCACCACGGAGACATCACACCGACGATCCTGAAAAGGAAGACATAATTTTTAAAAGCATTTCGCTACGATCGCTGCAGCGCTGCATTTCACTCACCTATCCTGGACGCCACCATCTTCAGCAGCGATCATCCGGATCCACAGACACTTCAGAGCCTAGAGAGAAAAAGACAAGAACAAGGTGAGAGAAGGAAGGGAATAGGAAAAAGCTCAGTTTACTTCTAAGACTTACCTGTTGGGTCATTCCCATTTCATTTCGGGTCTTGCCGCTTCCAGGCATTTTCCGGACCCCGGCCCCTATGGGGAAAAGAGACAAAGACATTGAATGAGCGAATGCAAAGACATTACCCGAGCGCTCATCCAGAACTTATCTGTCATTTACTGGAACTGCACGTTTCACTTCGGGTCGGCGCCATATCTCCGGCATTCCGAACCCCCTAAGGGGAAAAAGACAATGAACATTATTATTAAGCTTGGACTTTTGAACTTGCAACAGAACTTTTACAGAGCCTTACCTGAATAGTCAAGCTTACCTGAACTCCCATCAATCCTCAATCCAGTGAAGTAACTGGGTTTCAACGCGCCCCTGCATCAGAAGCAGGATGGAGAGCTCATCCTTCCTGACCCTAAGGTGAGACTTCACGGGGTATCGTGGAGGGTTGGAAGAGAGTGGGAGGCTTGAGCATAACTCAGTCAGTAGGTAATACTCCCTTTTCACGCACAGGGGAATATTCCTGCGAGCCAGAGAAGCCAGAGTAGAGGGGCCCTTCCTGTCCATCTTCAGAGTCCTGCGCTTCACCATTGAAGAAGCATCAGCACTCGAAGCCAGACCTGCGCCTCCGTGGGAATCAGGTGAGCGTTACAGAACGCGAAGCCTACCCACAATTTCCCACCCGGGCGCTATGGAGACTTCCGAGACTGACCAGCTGGCCCAGCTTTTGGGGGAATTACGGGCAGAGGTGAACTCAGCCCGCCAGGAGACTAACGCTCTCAAAAGAGAACTGATCCTATCCAAGGAAAGAACAGATGACCTAGCCAAAAGGTTATTACAGGCCCAGACAGGGCACACTCCTTTACCTAATTCCGGAGACATTTCCACATCAATGGGTTTGAATAACCCGGTACAAATTAATCTACCTGGACACATGCCTTTGGCCCCGCCTGAACGTTTTGCGGGGGATCCCAAAAAATATGCCGTCTTTATGAACCAATGTCGTTTACACTTTCTATGCAGACCCGGAGCCTTCCCTAACGACCAGACCAAGGTAGCCTTTATACTTTCTTACCTCAGTGGCAGTGCTGCCGATTGGTCTATTCCATTGGTAAATCAGGATGATCCCATTCTCCAGAATTTTCAGGGCTTCCAGGCCAGCATGGAAAGATTGTTCGCTCGACACTCTCAAGGACAGGCCCTTGATAACGAACTGCTATCCTTACGACAAGGTAATCAGGATCTTCTGCCCTACATTGCCACCTTTAACAGACTGGTTGTGGAAACTGGATGGCCAGAAAACAAAAGGATCACATTGTTTCATCGAGGCCTGCGCGGAGAGCTTAAGGATGTTCTAGCTCAGATAGTAAACCCACCCCAGGTCTGCGCAGACTACATAGACTTGGTGGTTCAACTTGATCACAGACTTCAAAATAGAAAAGCAGATCGGTTCAAGTATGAAACCCGAGTACCGATCAAAACCCACGCTAACTCCAAGAATACCGACGTATCCGAACCTATGCAAATCGGTGGTGTTAAAGGACCATTAACGCAGAAAGAACGAGAGAGAAGGCGGCAAATGCAACTTTGTCTGTATTGCGGAACTTCCGGTCACTTTCTTCGAAATTGTCCAGTTAAACCACCTAAGAAGGTGGTTGGAGCTACTGATAACGAATTATTGACACCTGATTCGGGAAACGACCTAGCCCGACAAGCGTAGGGGTCCGCTTGCCGAGCTTGAAAACTAACTCTTTGACCTCGCATTTTGTCATGCCAATGGTGCTCGTGGACCCAAAACAGCCTCAGCAGTTGCATGCCATAAAAGCATACATCGACAGTGGAGCTATTGGAAATTACATAGACCGTGAATTGGCTTCCAGGATTAAGCTTCCTCTCCGCCTGAAAGTAACCCAAGATGTCATTACTACAGTAGATGGAACCGAAATAGCCTCAGGGCCTGTAACGCATTCCACGGTTGAAGTGACACTGGTGGGTCAGGATGGACATCGGGAAGCAATCGTGTTTGATGTGATCAAGGCCCCACAATATCAAGTAATTCTTGGAATTCCTTGGTTAGAAACACATAATCCCAGAATTGACTGGCGAGCAAAGAAGATAAGTTTTCCTGATTGTGAACCAACTTGTTATCCAAGAAATCCAGCTATGGGTCTAGCCTCAGCAACTTCCACCCCTGTACAGCTACCGTCACAATACCAAGAATTCCAAGACGTTTTTCAGAAAGAACAGGCTAACACGTTACCTCCCCATCGGTCTTATGATTGCCAAATCGATCTGGTACCCAATGCTCAACTACCTTGTAGTAGGATTTATGCTCTTACGGAACCTGAGAACCTGCATTTGCGTCAGTATTTAGATCAGTACCTAGCCAATGGTTTTATTCGCCCGTCTAAGTCTCCTGTCTCCTCAGCTCTGTTCTTCGTGCCGAAAAAAGAGGGCGACCTTAGAACATGTATAGACTATCGCGCCCTAAATCAAATAACGATTAAGAATCATTATCCTCTGCCCCTGATCCCTGAGCTTATCGACCAGGTAAAAGACGCTTGTGTGTACACCAAGTTAGATCTCCGAGGAGCTTATCACCTGGTGCGTATAAAAGAAGGCGACGAATGGAAGACTGCATTCCGCACCAAATTTGGGCTTTTCGAATATCAGGTGATGCCCTTCGGGTTGTGCAATGCACCTGCCGCCTTTCAGTACTTTATGAATGATGTTCTTCGGGAACTTATCGATGTCTGTGTCATTGTTTATATTGATGACATCCTGGTGTACTCTTCTTCAGAATCCGATCACAGAAAACATGTTAGGGCAGTTCTTGAGAAATTGCACCAGCACAGACTATTTGCAAAGCTCGAAAAATGCGTTTTTCATACCACAGAAGTTGAGTTTCTCGGATTCATCCTAACACCTCAAGGAGTCCGAATGGACTCGCGAAAGGTGGACGCCATCCTCAAATGGCCATCTCCTAGCTCAGTGAAGGGAGTTCAGAGCATGCTCGGCTTTGCCAATTTCTATCGAAGATTCATCCCGGAATTTTCCCAAACAGTCCAACCCATCACAGCTCTCCTAAAGAAAAACAAACGCTTTGAATGGACTATTGAGGCCGAACAAGCCTTTCAGGACCTGAAAACCAAATTCACCACTGCACCTGTATTGAAGCACCCACACCCAGACCTCCCTTACATTGTGGAAACCAACGCATCCAGTTCGGCCATGGGAGCTGTCCTGTCGCAAAGAGACCCAGAAACTAACCAACTACACCCTGTGGCCTTTTGGTCCAGGACATTTTCTCCTCCTGAAATCAACTACTCAATTACCGACAAAGAGTTACTGGCTATTAAATCTGCTTTCAAGGCTTGGCGTCACTACCTTCTCGGGGCAAGACACACCATCACCGTAATTACGGACCACAGAAACTTACAGTATTTAAAGACGGCCAAAGCTCAATCTTCACAACTCCGATGGGCTCTATTCTTTGCGGAATTTGATTTTGTAATTACCTATCGCCCTGGCTGCAAGAATGGAAAAGCGGACGCCTTATCCCGGATTGGCATGGAAGAACCTAATTCGAGCTTAGAACCTGTGCCCATCATACCTGAGCAAAGAATCTTAGGCTTAACTTCATTGCAAACTATTGAGGACATCCAAACGCAAGTAAAACAACTTCTAGACTCTTCAACCTTACTGGAATGGAGTCAAAAGGGTCCTCATTACACCGTTAAGGATGACTTACCCTACTTCCAGGAGCGGTTGTTTCTGCCAAGTAAAGAATTGCAAGAACTTGTTATTGCCCATCATCATGAATCTTTAATGGAAGGACACCCTGGTATCGCTAAAACGGAGGAAAAAATCAAACGCCACTTCTGGTGGCCTTCTTGGAGAAAAGACATAAATTTGCGCCCAAAACAAGGCTCAAAAGAAAAGGCCAGCCGGCCTACTTCAACCCTTGGATATTCCACCTGCACCATGGCACACCCTGTCTATGGACTTTATAACCGACCTGCCTCCTTGTGCTGGTTACAACACAATCCTTGTAATTGTGGACCTATTCTCCAAAATGGCCCACTTTATTCCTTTAAAGGGTTTGCCTTCAGCTTCCACCTTGGCCAAGGAATTCCTGGAGAATATAGTTCGCATACATGGTTTCCCTTCCATATTAGTCTCGGATCGTGGAAGTCAATTTATCTCCCATTTTTGGAAGAAGTGTTGCCAACTAGCACAGATAGATGTGCGGTTATCCACCAGCCACCACCCCCAGACCAACGGACAAACCGAGAGAACCAATCAGACTCTCGAGCAATATCTTCGATGCATGTTACACCAATCCGAGTTAAACTGGAAAGACATCCTTTGGATCGCAGAATATGCATACAACAACTCAGTGCATTCTGGAACCGGACAAACCCCTTTTTATACTTTGTATGGTCACCATCCTCGGACCTCTGACCTAGATCCACCTCTGACCCTGGAAATGCCCGCAGTAAATCATCTGCATTCCACAATAACCCGAGCCTTCAAAGAAGCTGCAACTCATTTACAGCAAGCCAAGAAAAAGTATAAAGAAAACGCTGATTGGCACCGAAGTAAAACTCCTCCTTACCAAGTAGGAGACCAGGTATGGCTAGCAACTAAACATTTACCCCTCAAGGGCCCATGAACCTTCAATCCCAGATTCATAGGACCTTATCCCATCAAGGCTATAATCAACCCAGTGGCCTTTAAACTGGATCTACCGTCCAACATGCGTATTCATCCAGTTTTTCATGCATCACTTTTGAAGCCAGTACAACCAGGAACCCGATTGTACAAGCCTCCAGATCCAGTTCAAATTGAAGGGGAATTAGAATTCGAAGTTAAAGACATTTTAGACTCCAAGTTGGTAAAGTCAAAACTCTTCTATCTTGTTGACTGGAAGGGATATGGACCTCAGGAGAGATCGTGGGAGCCTAGTAACCATGTCCACGCACCTCGATTAGTACAAAGGTTTCACCGGAGATTTCCAAACAAGCCAAAACCCGGAAAGAACCTTGGGAGGGGCCTTGAGGGGGGGTACTGTCATGATGCCTACCTCCAAGGAGCCAGGTCCGACCCAGCAACCCCAGAGGCAGGCATCATTTCCCCCAGGGGAGTGCCAGCGGGCCCAAGCTGGGGCCCTTTGGACGCAGTCCTGGCGCCTTAGGCGCCAGGCTCATGTTGGACCTCTGTCCTGGCGCCTTAGGCGCCAGGCTCATAAAGCTAGACATGTGTTCAAGTGTTTTAATATGCACTTACCTGATGCAGACCATGCTGCCACATCCAGGCCCTCTTGAGGCCTGAATGGAACTACTTTACCTGTGGGACTACTTTCCACCGGGTGTGGTCGGGGAAGGATACATACCTGATCGGTGGAAGGATACACACTTGGACCTTCTTCCAAAGCTATTTAAACCACACCCGATCAGCAACTCACGCTTCGCGTTGTTCTGCTCCTCGCAGCTGGACGCTCCCCGTGTCGGCTCCTGCATCTGGACCTCAGCCACGCCTGTCCGTATCCTGGGTCACCTGCAAATGGAGACAAAAGACCTTACCTGCTAAATCAGCACCACGGAGACATCACACCAACGATCCTGAAAAGGAAGACATCATTTTTAAAAGCATTTCGCTACGATCGCTGCAGCGCTGCATTTCACTCACCTATCCTGGATGCCACCATCTTCAGCAGCGATCATCCGGATCCACAGCCACTTCAGAGCCTAGAGAGAAAAAGACAAGAACAAGGTGAGAGAAGGAAGGGAATAGGAAAAGCTCAGTTTCCTTCTAAGACTTACCTGTTGGGTCATTCCCATTTCATTTCGGGTCTTGCCACTTCCAGGCATTTTCCGGACCCCGGCCCCTATGGGGAAAAGAGACAAAGACATTGAATGAGCGAATGCAAAGACATTACCCGAGCGCTCATCCAGAACTTACCTGTCATTTACTGGAACTGCACGTTTCACTTCGGGTCGGCGCCATATCTCCGGCATTCCGAACCCCCTAAGGGGAAAAAGACAATGAACATTATTATTAAGCTTGGACTTTTGAATTTGCAACATAACTTTTACAGAGCCTTACCTGAATAGTCAAGCTTACCTGAACTCCCATCAATCCTCAATCCAGTGAAGTAACTGGGTTTCAACGCGCCCCTCCATCAGAAGCAGGATGGAGAGCTCATCCTTCCTGACCCTAAGGTGAGACTTCACGGGGTATCGTGGAGGGTTGGAAGAGAGTGGGAGGCTTGAGCATAACTCAGTCAGTAGGTAATACTCCCTTTTCACGCACAGGGGAATATTCCTGCGAGCCAGAGAAGCCAGAGTAGAGGGGCCCTTCCTGTCCATCTTCAGAGTCCTGCGCTTCACCATTGAAGAAGCATCAGCACTCGAAGCCAGACCTGCGCCTCCGTGGGAATCAGGTGAGCGTTACATCCCTGTTCTCTAATCTGAGTGTTCAGTTTACACGGGTCGATATGTTATTGCCCATTAGACTCTCCACCCCTACAGGTTCTGGTATATTCGATGTCTGATGGTTCAGTGGAATTCCCTTTTCTACGGCAAGTTTCTTCGGGTCAGTATCGTACCCATTTTGCAATCATCCATAACGTATTGGTCGACAGGGGTGCACAAGCACAGGCCATCCTTACCGAATGGACACAATGACTATTCCCCAGATACATTTTCACGTGTAAATTCAGTTTGACAAACACGTTTTAATTACAAAACTAAAAGATTTTGACACATGGTTTACTGGCAACATGCACAGGTGCCTAAATAAACACGCATTGCCAAAGCCAATAGGCCTGGATTTGCAAATGTGCAGGGCAAGCCTTTTGTGTGTGCTGTGAGAGTCAACATAAGAAATGACCCTATAACTGTATAAAGCCAGGCTATAGAATTGACCATTACTTATTGTGAGAGTCAGGATGGATAGGGAGAATCGTGAAGGTTTATATAACAAGGTTTGCAAACTATCATGGCTGAACTCTTTAACGACACAAGCCGTGGCAGCCACACATATTAGTAAAGGTAATGATGATCAAAAGTCAAAATAAGTGAAAAATACATCAATGTGCCATGCAAAATTACAACCAAGCAAGGTCTTAAAAACCACATCCAACCAAACTCCCAACTTCAACTAGCACTTGCTTGTGCAAAATGGCTGACACTGTAACAACTTTAATTATGATGCACTTGTGTGGCATCACAGAGCAGTTGATTGACTCCAAAGATGCATCTTCAAGAGCTCAGGCAGAGAGCTAAAGCTTACTCAGTGACCTTAACAAGGCCAGGTACAGGTCAGTAGTGGAGAGACAAAGAACAGAAAAAAGCAATGGAAATAAAAGACAGGCAAAGTTCTATAAAGCAGGTTGGGCTAGGTGGTACAAGTGGCATAAGGATAGTGTTGAGCAGGGCAATCTTAAGTGATTTAGGGATCCAAACATATTTGCCTCCTCACCCTCCCAAACCATAAGATATCCAGAAACCCTGGTGCTCCTCTCCCCCTTGTCCCAGTCACAACCTATAGCTTGATGTGCTGTCCCAAAATAACCATAGGTATTTCCTTCAAGTCCCCTCACCACCTCCTCCCTGCTGGAATGAGACTAACAAACAAGTGGCATTTCAAGGGAAACAGCAATTCAAGACGCATTTACTTTGCTCTAGCCTAGGTACAAGACCATGTTTAACAATAGCAGCTAAAAGGAAGAGATAAGGGAAGTAATATAGATTCAGGACACAGATCATTAGCCATGTGACCATGTGAAAAAGTACACAAACCCAAGCATAGACACATAACTCTGATTTGCAGCCTTAACATGGATAGTGGATACAGATTAGAAACTATCAGCAAGGTGCACATATCCCAAAACAGAATGATATTAGGAAAGGGCCATGATTTTGAAATGGTTTTGCCAGCAGTAACTGAAGAAACAAATGAAATTGGGGCTCTTTACGAGTTGGACGATATTCCGCTGGTAAATGTATACAAAGGTTCTCTGAATTCAGCACTTATTAGTGTTATTGGAGAAATTAACGCTTTTCAATAGTTTGTTATTCAACTTGAGTAATTTAGAACTGTTTCGAAGTCAAGAGAGTATTCATACAGTGATTTATAAGCAGAAGTATGACTATATTGCTGATTGCTATTCAGAATTAAACATATATAGAGTTGATTATCTAAATTGAAACATTTTGTAGAGATGCTGCCTGTGATTGTGCAACATTGTGGTGACTTCTACTCAATAAAGCTTGGGGACCATATCTGCCTCTATATAGGTTCCTATATTAGCCTGTTTCTTGCACTCAGATATCTGTGACACAGGTCAATAACCCAAACATGTTCCTCCCGGACAAATGAAAGAAAAACATAAGTCTCTGCCAATCAAGAATTTTTCCAGACAATCCAGAACATTGTTTTTCACCCTCTGGTCCCAAGAATGCCAGTGTCCCTGGTTCAGTTACCTAGACACAGGCCTCCTGGGCCCCATACCATTGGCTGTCTGTCAATGTCCTCACTCGAATCACCACTTTCCTCACCTGAATATTCAGAGTCTGTCTCCCGGATTCCTTTTCGGTGGGCCAGATGGTCCTCCTTCTGTTTTGAAGTCTGTGACCTGTCACGAGAAGTAGCCATGGTGGATCCCAAACTGGACCACTCCACGACTCCAGCCTCGGTAGCAGGAATAACGGGGGAAAAACCCCTTAGGCAGAAAAAACCCCCATGGTTATCCCAAGTTGCTGGCCAACAGGAGTAGTAGCGGTCCACCGGCTGTGATGAAATGACAGCAGAAAACTCAACCGGAGTGGAGCTGGAGGCAGGCAGCGGATAAGAGGGAAATGAGTAACCAATGAAAAGAACAGGTAAGAATCGATATGGACTGAACCGCTACAAGGAGCGGGCAGAAAATGCTGACTGGAGCGAGCAAGGAGGCGGCGACAGGTAGGAACAGAAAAAGGTAAACAAACGAGCAAGTAAGCGTGAATGGAGACAGAGCGGAGAATCGCTCGGCAAGCGAAGCGCAAAGAAAAGAAGTGGAAAAGCAATAGAGGAAAGGAGCGGGTAAACAGAGAAAGGCAGGCTTCCGTGTGAAGCATAAAAAGGAGAAAACTAGCGTATGGGCGTAAACGAAGCAGTAGATAAGACGGTTGCAACGCCCAGACCGCAGGGATAGCTGGGATGAAATACTCCTGGCAGCGGCAAGCAGAACAACACTAGAACGTTGCAATGACAGCGTGAGTAGCGTAATGGAACCGATCAATGGCGGCGGAGTCGTATTCGCGGCAACCACCGCCATCCGTATGGTTTCATGACAGTATGCCCCCTCTTTATATTACCTCCACCAGGTTTCCCTGGATGTAATTAGTGGAAGCGAGCCACCAGTCTGGGAGCTTTAAGAAAGTGCTCTGGTTCCCAAGAGTCCTCTGACCTAGGGTAACCTTTCCAAGATACTAGGTATTGAAGTCGTCCTATGCAAACTTGAGAGTCACGGTTCTTGGAAACTTCATACTCATCTTGGGTATCACCCTGTGGCAAGATTTGTGGCAAATAAGGTTTGCATCGCGTCTCCGGATGAAATTCCTTGAGAAGGGAGGAATGAAAAACAGGATGCATGCGTTGGAGGTGATGCGGTAGTTTGATCTTATAAGCCACTGGGTTAATCCTCTCTAGGACACGAAATGGACCCGAAAATCTGGGGGACAACTTAGAGGGTCGGATCCACCTGGGTAGAAATTTGGTAGAAAGCCACACCTTGGTTCCTTTGGACCATTCTGGGGCCTTTGCGTCGATGTACATCAACCTGTCTTTTATAGATGTTGAAACTCCTTCCCAGACTGCTCTTGGCTACTTTATGGGCCTCAGCGATCTCAGATAAGATAGATTCCACTGTTGGGGAATTGCTAGGTAATGAAGAGATGGGACAGATTGCTCTGGGATGAATACCATAGTTGCAAAAGAAAGGAGTTAAACCAGTAGCTGAGTGTTTAGAGTTGTTGTATGCAAACTCGGCCGTGGGAAGGAGCTGAACCCAATTGTCTTGCAGTTGGTTGGTGTAACATCTGAGATACTGCTTGAGGGTTGCGTTGAGTCTCTCTGTCTGACCATTGGTCTGTGGGTGGAAACCTGAGGAAAGGGCCCGGTCAATGCCTAAAGGTCTGCACAGTGGCTTCCAAAACTTTGAGATATACTGGCTACCTCTGTCCGAAGTAATCTTATCTGGAAGCCCATGTAGAGGAAAAATGTCTCTGGCAAATATTTCGGCCATTCGGTAGTCCAGTTAAAGGAGAAAAATGGCCCATTTTAGTAAGAGAATCAATGGTTACCATTATGCAGGTACAGGAATCCGAGAAGGGGAGATCCACTATAAAATCTGTGGATAAATGTCCCCAAGGGCGTTGAGGAATATCTGGCTGGGTGAGGAGGCCAAATGGCTTGCCTATGAGATTCTTAGACATGGCACACACCGGACATGACGATATGTAGGATCGGACTTCCTCCTTGAGGTTGGGCCAATAAAAAGAACGTCCAATGAGTTCAGTGGTGTTGGATTGACCTCTATGGCCTGCGGACAAACTGTCATGACACCAGTTGATGACCTTCTTGCAGAGATGACCTGATGGTACATATAAGCGATTCTTGTAGAACCAGAGACCATCTTTAAGTTGATAATCATGAGAAAGTTTCTGGTTAGTGACAGCGGGTTCTAATACCATGGCCTCCTTTACCTCTTGTAAGAAAGTATTAATCTGAGCTACTATCTGATTACATGGAAACATGAGTTCAGGAGGGAGAGGATGAGATTCCAAATTAGTCTCCTTGTGAGATAAGGCGTCAGCCAACACATTTTGTGAACCCGGTAGATAGGTAATTTTGAAGTTGTATTGGGAAAAAAATACACCCATCGAGCCTGACGGGAGTTTGAGCATTCCAATGATTGCAGAACCTTGAGGTTCTTGTGGTCGGTTCGAATGATGAATGGAAGGCTTGCACCCAGTAGTGAATGACGCCATTCTTCACATGCCTGCTTCATGGCCAACAACTCTTTTTCTAAAACAGAATAGTTCCTTTGGCTGGAAGTGAGAGTATGTGAGAGGTAGGCCACAGGATGTTCGACTCCTTCCTTCACTTGGAGTAGAGCTGCTCCAATGGCTGCTGAAGAGGCATCTGTTTCAACAATGAATTGCTTTGACTGATCCGGTTGCAATAGAATGGGAGCCGAGCAGAAAAGTGTCTTGAGATGCTTAAAGCTGTCTTCAGCTGTTGTTGACCATGCAAAAGGTCCGGAAGATTTCTTTAGAAGAGATGTTATGGGTAACACGGTTTCAGAAAACCTGGGGATAAATCTTCTATAGAAATTAGTTAGACCCAAAAACCTCTGAACTTCCTTAATGGAAGAAGGCGAGGGCCAATCTAGGAAGGCCGAAACCTTGTGTGGGTCCATAGAAATTCTGTGTTCTGATAACATAAACCCCAAGTACGGGGTGGTAGACACTCCGAATTTACACTTTTCGGGCTTAGCTAGTAGGCGGTTTGCCTTAAGACTGTTAAGCACCATCCGAACCTGTTCTTCATGTTCTTCCTTGTTGATGGAGTATACCAATATGTCATCAAGGTAAAAGATTACTGAAACATACAACAGATCAGAGAACATGCGGTCCATAAATCTTTGAAAGATTGCTGGGGCATTGACCAATCCGAATGGCATCACTCTGTATTCGTACAGCCCGAAAGGTGTACGAAATGCTGTCTTCCATTCGTCCCCCTTAGCTATGCGTAGCAAATGATAGGCATTGCGAAGATCCAACTTGGTGAATACCTGTGCACCTTGAACTGCCTCTATAATGTCTGTTATAAGAGGCATGGGGTAGCGATCTCTGATGGTAACTTTGTTGAGACCCCCATATTCTATACATGGCCGCAATTCTTTGGAGTCCCTCTTAGAAATAAAAAACAGAGGAGCTCCCGCAGGGGATTTAGATGGCTGAATGAGTCCATTATGGAGATTAGTGTCCAGATAAGTGCATAATGCACTCTTCTCTGTCTGGGATAATGAAAACATCCTGCTAAATGGAACTAAAGCATTGGGCTCTAGGTCTATCGAACAGTCCTCAGGCCGATGAGGTGGTAAAGCGGCAGGTTTGACCTCAGTAAAAACATCTTGAAAATCCTCACAGAAATGCGGCAGTGCGTGTATGCTTGAGGATTCTTGACATAGAGCCGGGCAAGTTGTAGTTTAGTAAAAGACTGGTGTGGAAGACATTGGGCCTCATTACGACCCAGGCGGTCTGGAAATAACGGTGGCGGTAAACCCGCCGCCACCGTTGTTTCCGGACCGCCTGAGTCTGACCCCTGCAGGCGGGAGGTGATGTTCCCGCAAGGTCTGAACTGGCGGGTTTAACACCGCCCGCCTGCAGGCGGACAAGGAAACACCGGCAGCATTACGAGATGCTGCCGGTGTTTCCATGATCCCCATTCCCATCGAGTCCCATAGGACTGAATGGGAATGGGGATTTACACCATTCCGCCTCCGTGATTCCTGGAAAACCGGGGTTGTAATGCCCCGGTAATTCCAGGAATCACGGAGGCGGAATGGTAACCGCCGGACTCGTAATGAGGCCCATTGACTTTTACAGAAATCTGATTCGAAACTCAGTTGATTCGAGACACAAGCAATGTGAGGATTGTGTCTTCTAAGCCAGGTTATTCCCAGAATAACTGGAAAATGGGCAGCTCTTATGATGTCGAATTTTAATCTTTTGATGTGTTGAGAAATCTTGATCTCCAGGGTATCCGTAGTCTGAGTAATGAGTCCTGAGGAAAGTGGGGTACCATCCACTCCTTCCACTTTCTGATCTTCCAAGGGGGGCAGCCTCTTAAGACCCACCTCGTCGACCCATACTGTATCTACGAAGTTCCCTGCAGCGCCGAAGTCCAGAAGAGCTAGAGTATCAACTAATTTGTCTTTGATCTTTATGCTGATGTTGACTACCATGAGTCTGGAATCTTCTTTAATTTCCTTAGTAGAAATGGACAAAGAAACGTAGGGACTGGATGAATCTGAAAACGCCCGGGGTTGCTCATTTCCAGATCATCGTTGTGGTAGTTCGGAACACTCCTTAAGAAGGTGCTTATCTGAACCACAAGAAGTACATAGTCCTCTTTCTCTTCGCCGTCTTCTTTCTTCGGTAGAGTGGTGTTCGAGTGCTTCCTATCTGCATGGGTCATCTCGAGGAGCAGACTGTGGTGATGAAGAATTTTGCGGAGGGTCATTGCTTACTAAACCTATTCTGTAGCGTCTTCTTTCGTGGCGTCGTTCCTGTAAACAATGTTCTATCTGCAGTGAAGCAGATATAACAGATTTGAGAAAGTCTTAGGACAGGGAAACCGGGCTAATTCGTCCTTTATGTCTTCTTTAAGACCTCTGTGAAAAATGGCATATTGAGCCTGTTCGGCCCATCCAGCCCCGGCAGCCAAGGTTTTAAAGGTGGTGATGTATGAAAGAACATCAGAGGACCCTTGTTGAACATCTAAGATGTCCTCAGTAGCTGTGTACGTGAGTTCTGGTCTCTCGAATGTTTCTTTGAGAAGGGTCTGAAACCCACTATAGTCCTGCAATACGAGATTACCTCCTGTCACCAAAGGAGTAGCCCAGACAAGACCGTTGCCAATCATGTTTGAAATCAGAAACCCCACCTTTGCCTGATCCGTAGAAAACATTTGAGGTCTGAATATAAAGTAAACTGTAGCAGCCTCCAAGGATTCTTTAACCTTTTTTGGAGAACCGTCAAATTTACCTGATAAGGCAATTGGTGGTAGTTCGGGAGGTGCCTGTTCCCTATTAGAGACCAGTTGTTTCAACACTACATTCTCTGCCTTAACTGTCTGTAATTCTTGGGAAAGGCTTTGCACTGCCTTCCAAAGTTCTTGCATCTGCTCCTGAACCTATTCTGGGGTGGCCATTGTAGGTCTTTGGCGTTGCAATCTGTCAATGTCCTCACTCGAATCACCACTCTCCTCACCTGAATATTCAGAGTCTGTCTCCCGGATTCCTTTTCGGTGGGCCAGATAGTCCTTCTTCTGTTTTGAAGTCTGTGACCTGTCACGAGAAGTAGCCGTGGTGGATCCCAAACTGGACCACTCCACGACTCCAGCCCCGGGAGCAGGAATAACAGGGGAAAAAGCCCTTAGGTGGAAAAACCCCCCATGGTTATCCCACGTTGCTGGCCAACAGGAGTAGTAGCGGTCCACCGGCTGTGATGAAATTACAGCAGAAAACTCACCGGAGTGAAGCTGGAGGGAGGCAGCGGATAAGAGGTAAAGGAGTAACCAATGAGAAGAAAAGGTAAGAATCGATATGGACTGAACCGCTACAAGGAGCGGGCAGAAAATGCTGACTGCAGCGAGCAAGGAGGCGGCGACAGGTAGGAACAGAAAAAGGTAAACAAACGAGCAAGTAAGCGTGAATGGAAACAGAGCGGAGAATCGCTAGGTGAGCAAAGTGCAAAGAAAGGAAGTGGAAAAGCAAGAGAGGAAAGGAGCAGGTAAACAGAGAAGGGCAGGCTTCCGTATGAAGCAAAAAAAGGAGAAAACTAGCGTATGGGCGTAAACGAAGCAGTAGCTAAAACGGTTGCAATGCACAGACCACAGGGATAGCTGGGATGAAATACTCCTGGCAGCGGCGAGCAGAACAAAACTAGAGCATTGCAATGACAGCGTGAGTAGCGTAATGGAACCGATCAATGGCGGCGGAGTCGTGTCCGCGGCAACCACCGCCATCCGAATGGTTTCATGACACTGGGCCTCATTACAAGTACTCCGGTCCGGAATTAACACTGCCGGTAAAACCATACCGGCACCGTTTCCATGTCCGCCCAATCATGACCCGCGGCCCCGGTAATAGCACCACCCTCAACCGCCACCGCGGAAATAGGGGTCCCGTTAAGTCCGTCTGCACGGAAACCCCTCCGTTACCGTCAACACGAAACACCGTGAGCATCACAACTAGCGCGGAAACGGAAATACCGGCAAAAAAATGGCGTAAATACCGTGATCACGGTGGCGGAACCGCCGCCACCGCGAACATGGCGTTATACACTGCCTGCTGAACTGAATCAGGGCACAGGTGCACCAAATCAGCCCAGCTGGACCTAGCAGGCCACTGGGAGCCTACAAAAGGGCCACACCCTGCCCAACACAACACAGAACCATGCAGGCAGCAGGTCTAGTAGCACTGGGACTGGGCCTACTCAACCAACAGGCAGCACTGCACATGGTGGCAGTAATGGCGCAGAGGAGGAGGCGTAGGCGGAGGAGGCGCAGGCGGCTACCAGCCAACCCTGCAGCTATGGCAAACCCCATTGCCCAGCCAGCCCGACCCCGCAGCCAGCCAGCAATACCACGCATCAGGGCCTCACCCTGGAACCTCACCCCAGGACAGATCCACACACTGTACCGGCTAGACCGTGCAACAATCCTGCACGTCACCGCCATGATTGAGGACAACATCAGCAGCCTAATTGACACCCCCACCGCCACCCCACCCCTCTTGAAGGTTGTCTCAGTACTGCATTTCCTTGGCACTGGCACCTATCAACACACCGTTGGTGAGCTGCACGGCATATCACAACCCTGTTTCTCCAAAATCCTGGTACAGGTACTGGATGCCCTGTTGCGCCATGTGTCGGAACACATAGCCCTACCCCGCACCCTCCCCGAGGTCATTGCCACCAAGTTGGCCTTCCATGGCATAGCAGGCATGCCAAATTGCATAGGTGCAGTTGACTGCACCCACGTTGAGCTGACAGTACCACGTGTAATTGAGGCAGTGTTCCGCAATAGGAAACAGTATCACTCTTTGAATGTCCAGATGGTTTGTGATGCCATGCAACTGATTACACACTGCTGCGCACGTTTCCCAGGCTCATCACATGACTCAATGGTACTGCGGAATTCCACGTTGCCACGGTACATGGAACGCTATGCCGGACAAAGCACATGGCTATTGAGTGAGTACAGCTGACGATGCTACAACCCTGTCGAAGTGGTGTGTGTGTGTCCAGGCCAATGAGCATTGTGAGTGTGCCGCTGTGACCGCACATGCATCACCCCCCTTCCATCTACCAAATACACAGCGGATGCCAAACATCATGAAGGAAGACATGACAGGGCACCACAATGAGCCCGTGCACACGCTGGCACAGCCAATCCCGTCACTGTCCCATGAACCTTGTGCCACTGCAGACACCCACCCTCAATTGAAACACTGCCTCAAAAGGCACGAGAGGCGTGTAAATGAGACGACGTGTATTTACTACTTCCGTACAGTGGAGTCACTCTGCCATGTGTGGACAGCACTGCACCGTGACATGCACACAATCAAATGTCACCCGCAGGGCACAGTAAACATGCAAGTTAATGTGTAGGCCCATATCCAGTTAGCGACATACATCGTGATGCCCAAAACATACCTCCATACACTGCATGGTACATATGCATGAATGAATGATGATACAAGAATGCAGAGCAGCAGATGAGGACATGATGCCACAAACACTGACATGTTCCCCCATCTACATCCCATGTAGGTGATGCGGGATATGCACTCACGCCATGGATGATGACACCTGTACGGAGACCAAGAAACAGGCATGAAGAGGCATACAATAGGGCACATATCCGCACACGTGGAATGATTGAGAGGACATTTGGACTGCTGAAGGCCCGTTTCCGCTGCCTGAGCAGATCTGGCGGATCACTGCTGTACAGCCCAGTGAAGACGGGTAAAATCACGCTCGTATGTGCCATGCTGCACAATATATGCCTGCGCAAAAACATCCCAATGCCACCAGACGCAGATGAGGAAGATGGGGATCGGGATGGGAATGGAGATGGGGATGGGGATGGGGATGGGATGGCAACGCCTCCCCCTGGGGGTCCACATGATGGCCAGAGAGCACAGGATGCCCTGATTCGCATGTACTTTTGAGTCACGGCACATTCACAGAAATGCACAAACATGGTGACGACAATGAATTAATAGTTGCACTGCAAAATAAATGATCAATGTCCACACATGTATGTCTTGATTCGAAATGGTGATGTATTGATGTAACAACAACAGGGAAGGAGGTGCATTGGTTAGAGAAGCTGTACACCCGGGGCCACCCATCACCCAAACGTGCCCACCCCCACCCAGACCCCATTGTTCAAACCCCCAAAACTACCTACACCACCACCCAAACGTGCCCACCCCCACCCAGGCCCCATTGTTCAGACCCCCAAAACTACCTACCCCACCACCCAAACGTGCCCACCCCTCTCACACCCTTGTAGTCCACATGTGTCCTGCACTGCCCCACACACATGCCATCACTTCCGTGTGCGCTTCTGTGCCTGTGCAACCTTGCCCGAGGGACCCGTTAGCCTACTCGAGCGCCTCCTTGGACTGGCAGTAGTGGAGCTGGATGGGGTGGTTGTGTTTGATTGCGCAGAATCTGGGATTGAGGGCATCCGTGCCAGATTTGCCTGTTGGCCAACCAACATGGCCTCTACAAGCCTGGAGGTGTGGTCGTTGCCCTCCCGCACATGGCGTGCAAGGGTTACTATAGTGCTCGCAAAGCGCCCGATGGACCTCGACAGGCGACGCACTAGGCGCTGTAGCTCTCCCTCTGCAGCCTGGATTCCTCTAGCTGCCTCTCCACCAGCTGGGTGAGGGTAGCCTGCTGGTCCTCCATCCGCTGCATGCGCGCATTCAGTTCAGCCATGGATGGGGTGGGCAACCTCATGGGACTCCCCAGTGATGTGGGGCTGAACTCCAGCTCATGGAAGGAGCCCAGGTCTTCCAATGTGGGCATCTCCCCCTGTGGCCCCGTTTCCGAGTGCTCTTGCGGGGCACTGTTATCACTGCAGGACGCACCCTCTGCAGTGCTGCTGCCTTCGGTGTTGTGTTGGGTGGCCATGATAGGTTCCCGTGGCACCTGTGGCAGGCAGGCAGTGTGGAGACGGTGGGGATGTTGGTGGTGGTGGTGGGCGGCACATCTGTAGTGGCTGGTAATGTGGCCAGAGGTGCAGAACTGCCGGCAGCATCCTCCTGTGTGGTGGCGGTGGCTTGTGTACTTGCCGGTGCAGATTGGCTGGCCTGTTGTGCAGTATCACTGTCCCTTGAAACGGCTGTGGGGACACAAAGGGCATGCAATTAGTGTTGTTGTGGTGGCAGATGGGTGCATCACATGCGTCATTAAGATTGTACATTGAATAGTGTTGGTCACATGCATCGGATTGCTGGTGTATGCATTCTGTGATATTGGTTGCCATACGGATCATGATGGGTCCTTTGGCCCACACATGCACTGCCGGGGGGGGGGGTTGTTAATGGGTCCTTTGGCACACACATGCACTGCCTGGGGGAGGGGGGGGGTTGTTAATGGGTCCTTTGGCCCAGTACTCACAACTGCATATTTTCATGTGGCATTCATGTTTGGGCACTTACCGGCATCTGCAGGTGGGCTCACTCCTGCCTCAGCCTCCCCAATCCCATGGATTCCCTCTAGGTGGAGGACGCTGCTGCAACGCTCCTCCCATGCTTGCAGCCTCAGTGGGGAAGGGGGTCCTCCGCCTGTCCCACTGCTGCGTTGGCGGTGCGTGGAAATGAGGTTGCGTACCCTCAGCCTTAGGTCGTCCCACCGCTTGTGGCAGTCCTTCACGCTCCTCGCTGTCACGCCCACAGCGGTGCACTTGTGTGCAGCTTCGGCCCACACCTCCTTCCTCCACTGCTGTGTGGCACGCCGTTGGTCGGCGCTGAACAGCATCTCCGCATTGTCCACAATGTGCTCCACCAAGACGGTTAGCTCCGCCTCGCTGAAGCGCTGTTTGCGCTGCCTCTGAGCAGGAATCCTGGCAGACATGCTGGTGGTCCCTTTTGGCTTCTCAGAGTTAGGATTGTGCTTGTGCTGGCTCTGGATGGCAATGGATTGTGCTTTTATATGATGGCCGCCTCTCTGTTTCCTGTTTTGGCGATCATGGTATTTCCGGTTCCGTGTCCGTGGCGGCGGAGGCGGACACGGGTTTTGCGCCACTTGTGGCTGCGTTATTTCCATTTCCGTGGGGTTTTCCGTGACGGCGGTAACAACGTTTCCGGGTCCGTGTGGTGCGCGCGACCGACAACGTGTAATCGGACGGTTTTTCCGCAACCTTGCAGACACGGAAACATTTTTACCGCCGTCACGGATTTTGCACGGTCCCGGACTGGCAGGTTGTAATGAGGCCCACTGTCTAGCAGAATGGTGATTATCAGGTCCAAGACAGAGCTTCTGGGGCCCCCACCTGGAAGGTACTGCGGGTCATCCCCAACAGTTCCAGGTAATGTTGGAACTTCTTGTGGTTGGAGAGCTTGAGCCAGGAATTGTCTAAACCCGCTCCTTTTGCCCAGGTCACTGATCTGCTACTTCAAATATATTCAAGTTGCCACTAGCATGTAGAATCCTTACATCTCTGAACATTCTTTCTGGGGCTCGTGCCTCCTGCTGCCTCTTTAGCCTTCCCCTCTAGCTGTTTCTTCCTTCTTCAGCTTCAATTGTCTTTTAACTCCTTCTGACATAAGCTCCTCCACCATCTGCGCACCACCACCACCTCCTGCCAACTACTCCAGTCCGTGCTTCCTCCTCCTAATGTGCCCTCCTCCATCAGCTTCTCACAAATATCTCCTACTGCCAATTCCTTAGCCCTTTACCACTCCTCCAGATGTAACCATCTGTACCAGCTTCTCACCACCATGTCTTACTACCTCCTAATGGCCGCTTGGCCATCTCCTCTCTCATCTAGCAACAACCTCTTCTCCACCGTTTTTGCAAACCCTTTGAAACTTGTCTCACCAGCAGCCGTAACCTGATAAGAGACCACACCACTGTACTGGGCTGGCCAGGTTTTATAGCAAGATTTCCCTTCACTTGTGTTGTGTTCCAATCTAGCATTAATGACACACCAGTAATAATGACTCCGACATCAATCTAGCTCCTTCTTCCTTTATTGTCTATCCTTGAATACCCAAACGGCGTCCCCCGCTTCCCTTCCCTTCCCTTTCCCACATTCCATTCTTTCCCCGAGCTTCCTTTTACCTTCCGCCCAAACACATTCCACTCAACACAACCTATCCTCTAGGTTCATAGCACATAAACTCATCAAGTCCCCAACCTAAATCTGTTCAATCAAGCGAGAGGGCTTGCGGACAACTCTCTAGGGCCGACCAGTTACAGATGTTTCCTGGACCTCAGGATCTTGTAAGTGAGGCGGACACTGTCCAAAACGTTCAGGCAACTCAGTATTTAGTTCCTCATCTTCATCCATATCTTTTAATTCTCCATCTGAGTCATCCTGAAACATTCTAGGGAAAAACGAGGTATTCCTGGTTATTTCACCATCATCTCCTACCGCTGTAACCATAGGGCCTTTGACTGCCTTGACTACTAGCGACACTGGTCTGTATCTAGGATCCACTTCCCTTTGTTTGTCTCTGCTGAACCAGGACAGTTTCACCCACTGATATTTGACGATCTTCAGCTCTTCCCTTACAATCTGTCCATTCTTTAGCCCTTTTCCTTTTATCATTTTCTCATTTCCTGATGTCTTCATCTTCCACAGGGGTATAGTCCTCAAGTTGCAGAAATCGAGTTCTAGGTGTATATTGTATCATCAACTTGACAGGGGTGCGCCCAGTCGCCTAATGTGGCGTATTCCTATAACCCCTTAACATTTGCAAGATTGCTTGGGGCATGGACATAAGATCTGAAGCAGCATTCTGCTGTTTTCGATTTATTGCGGCCATGAACCTCTCAACCATGGCGTTAGCCTGAGGCCACAAGGGTGTCATCTTTTGATGCCTGAAACCCAAGTGTGCAGCAAACCATTTGTATTCTTGTCCCTTGAAAGGCGGGCCATTGTCGGTCCTAACTGTATTAGGAACACCCCATTCACTAAATAACTCATCTGACAGTTACCACATGGTTCAATGCTGGGAATACCACATGTTTGACTAAAGGAAACCGGGAGTATTCGTCTATCGCCACCAACACACCCTCCTTCCTCTATTGGCCCATTGAAGTCAATTGCGACTCTCTGCCAGGGTCCATCCAACATCGGCACTATTTGAAGCGGACACAGGTTTTTACTTGAATCAGTCACTTGACAGGCCACCCAATGTTTTATGGCATCTTCCACAATCATATCCATGTGAGGAAACCACACCCGATTCATTAGACTCTTCTTTGTGTTTCCAACCCCTCGATGCCCCTCATGCGCTATGATCACAAGGGCCTTCCTCAGACTTTTTGGGGCCAGTCATCGACTCCCCCGAAGCAATATCCCTTGATCTGTTGCAGTCAACTCACTAAGTATTCTTGGCAATCTCTGTAAATCCCTCTTATCCACCTCTCCATTTTCAAATCATTCTGTGTCTAAGCATCTCCACCTGTTAGTCTTGGTAATCTGAATGGCTGCCTGAATTGTGGGATCAGCTTTACTGTTTTCTGCAAACAACTCCTTGGTGATAGTTGGAGGGAGAACATTAAGAGACAAGTATGCTTCCACCTCCATTTGCATCACAGCCTCAGGTGTCCCCTCAGGATACAGAGAGAGATAGTCTGCAGGATTAGCCTCCTTCCCTGGCTTATTTAATATGGTATAGTCATACTCCTGCAGGCGAATAACCCACCGTTCTATGCGTGGAGGCATCTTAACTTTAGGATTTCCAAAGAGTGATAGAAGAGCTTGATGATCTGTGATAAGGACAAATGTCCTCCCTATGCCGAAGTAATGGAACTTCTCACACGCCCCGACTGCAGAAAGGCTTTCCCACTCCGCCTGCGAATACGCCTGATCAATGGTGTTCAAGGCCCTGCTGGCATGTGCCACGATGTGTCTGTCAGACTGCTTCCCTTTTGGATCCGTTTGGGCCAGGATAGCATCTAAACCAACTGGACTGGTAACCACTGTAATCTTTTTATCCCACTTGGGTTTAAAGTACACAAGTTGTCGATTGCTGGTTAGTTCACTCTTAATTGCATCAAAAGCAGCTTCACAGGTCTCATCCCATGCAAACATTCCATTATTCTTGAGGAGTTGTCTGAGTGGATCAGTCATCATTGCATAATTCGGAAGATAACGGGCACAATAACCTGTCATCCCTAAGAATGAACGTAGCTAAATCACATCTTGTGGGGCCTTTAGACCCACGATGGCTTTAATTTTATCCGGATCCGCTTTGATTCCCTTGTAAGAGAATATGTGACCAAAGAAACATAGGCTGGATTTATTGACATTACACTTTGGGCCATTCAGAGTTAAACCATTGTCTTGCAGAATAGTGCAAACCTGTTTCAGTGCCTCATCATGTTGATCCTGTGTAGCACCAAATATTAAAATATAATCACTATAGTTAAGGGCATTTACAACAGGTGCAATAAGTCTTCTTATGGTTTCCTGAAAAATGTCTGCCGCAGAAGATATGCCAAAATGTAGACGTTTGTATCGAAAGAGACCCTCATGAGTAGTGAATGTAGTGATGGGCCTAGACTCAGGGTCAATTACCAATTGATGGTACCCTCGATTTAAATCCAGTTTCGAGAACCTGGTAGCTTGATTTAGCCTGATTACCATATCCTCAATGTTAAGCTCAGGATGTCTTTCTCTTTGTACCGCTGTGTTGGGAATTCTCATATCCAAACAAAGCCAAAGGCACCTATCTGCCTTGGGTACCACCACCAAAGGAGATACCCATGGGGGGGGGACCATCTACTCTTTCAATAATATCACTTTCTAGCAGTTGTTGCGACTCATGTGAAACTCTTGCCTAAAGATGAAATCCTATCCATCGTTTGTGTTGTGGGACAGGACGAATGGTAACATGCAGATGTATAACATTATTTTTCAACTTGCCGACACCTTGGAACAGTTTTGGGAAGTAGTCCTTTAGCCCATCAATATCTAATTCCCCCTTTGACAAGGCTTGCAAGTCATGAGTTTGTGGAGGAAATCCTTGTATTATCTGAGACTGGTCATAGTGGACATCAATCAGTTGTAGTTCAGTAGCCGTCTTGGAGATAAGGAGGCACCTTCCCACTGCTGGGCTGCTTATGACATCTATGCTGACAGAAACACAATGTCCTTTGTGTACCAAATCACACCAAAATTGGGGTTGAGCCGCACCCCATTGGAACATTTGGGCTTGCGATGATTGCAATGGGTATATGCCTGCTATGCTCTCATAAGTCTTTGCATTCACAGTGGCTCCTGTGTCAATAAGAAATGGTATCTCTCGCCCTCCTATATCCACTGTTACCTTTAGAACAACATTATGATATGATATGGCATTTATAACGCACCTATACACAAGTGTTTCAAGGTGTGATGAGGCAAGGGAGCAGAACAAAGGGAGGACGGACAGCGATCCTACTAGGCCAGGTGTCATTCAGATCGCGCAAGTGCGTGGGAAAGGGTCAGGGACAGTGCAGTACATGAGAAAGATGATAAAAATAGTAAGTAAATGGCCAGCAAGTGGCAAGTGTATGGGTAAGTGCGGGCAGCATCAGGTGTCAAGGTCTGGTAGGGGGACTGTAGGGATACAGAACAGTCCCCAAGTGCACAGGTTACCAGGTGGGCAGGTGTTTGACACTGGCAGGGGAAGGCCTGGGCCCGAGGTCAGAGGGTATCCAGGTAGCCAGTGCAGTTCAGGTTACAGCCAGGAGGTCAGCAGAGGAGAGGAGGAGAAAAATCAGAAGCAAAGAGAAAGGTTTTGAGGTGTTTCCAGAACCGGAGATGGTTCTCTTCAAGTTTAAGGGAGGTTGTTCCAGAGGGAGGCACGAGCTGAAGAAAGAGATCTACCACCAACTCGTTGCTTGGAGAAGCGACTGACCTTGAGGGAGTTGGAGGACGGATGAGCGAAGAGCTTGATAAGGAAGATATTTAGAAAGAGAGAGTTGAAGGTATTGAGGCCCTAGGCCCCAGAAGGACTTGTGAATGATTCAGAGGGTTTTGAACTTAATCCTCGCAGCCACTCGGAGCCAGTGCAGAGATTTCATTCCTGGAGAGATACGATCCCTGGGCTTGAGGCCAAGGCCCAGTCTCACAGTCCTGTTCGGGATAAGTTGCAGAGGGCGGAGAGTAGAAGCAGGCAGATTTAGAAAGAGGCTGTTACAATAGTCCAGCATAGAGAGAACCAGAGCTCTGGAGACAGTGAGCTTCTGGGGGAAGGAGAGGAAAGGAAGAATACCTCTGAGGAGGTGCAGCTGGTAGTGTGACTTCTTAGAGACATCCAAGATGTGAGGAGAGAAGGAGAGTGTGGAGTTGAAGATGATCCGAAGGTTTTTAGCCTTGCAGGTGGGAGCAGGGGGAGGGCCGAGAGAGGCCAAGGAGAGCTACAGGGAAGGAGGGAGCGGGTGAGCCAATGAGGAGAATCTCAGTCTTACTGGCATTAAGGCAGAGGTCATTGGCGGCACACCACTCCTGGATAGCAGACAGTCAGTCAGAGATGAGGGAAGGAGAGGAGGAGGCAGAGGGTAGCCGTAAAGATGAGATGGGTGTCATCCACACAGCACTGAAAGTTGTGGCAGAGAGCGTTGTTGCGGTGGGTAAGGAGTGCCAGATATTGGTTGAACAGCCAGGGAGAGAGATTAGACCCCTGGGGGACACCACAGGCAGAGAAAAAGATAGCAGAGAGGAAGGACCCAAGTTGGACCTGGGAGGGTTGGTCGGAGAGGAAAGAAGTCAGCCACGGCAGAGCCTGACCAGTGATACCCAAGTTATCACAGAGACGGTTGAGCAGGATGGCATGGTTGACAGTGTCAAAGGCAGAAGAGAGATCAAGCAAGATAAGGACGCAAGGTGTGTTAGAGTCAAGGTTGGAGAGCAGGTCTTCACAGATGTTCAGGAGAGTAGTTTCCGTGCTTCTGGCAGCTCTGAAGCCAGACTGATGGTCATGAAGAAAACCAACAGATTCAGTGTGGAGATTAAGCTGGGAGATAGCCAGTTTCTCCAGGAGCTTGCCCAGGAAGGGAGTGATGGAGATTGGGCGATAGTTATCAGGGCAGGAGGGGTCGGCAGAGGGTTTCTTAAGAAGAGGGTACACAAGGGAGTGCTTCAGAGGGGCTGGGAAGACTCCAATGGTGAAGGAGTGATTGCAGAAGTCAGCCAGGGCAGGAACCAGGGAGTCAATGTGGTCCTTGATAGTTTTGGAGGAACAGGGGTGAACCTGTTTCAATGAGACTTTCATAGATTGGACTTGTCTAGAAACCTCGTCAGCGGAGAACAGGGGAAAGACAGAGAATGAGGGAGGAGAGGTGGCTGCAGAAGGGCCAGAGGAAGAGCAGGGAGTAGGGGGAGGGAGTGGATAGGAGGAGAGTGAGGACAGGATGTCTTGAGTTTTAGAGATGAAGTAAGAAGCCAGTGCCGTGCAGAGGGCCTGGGAAGGGACAGGAGAGGTAGAGACTGTGGCAGGATTGGCCAGTTCCTTGCAGATTTTAAAGAGTTCAGCTGAGTTGTTAGATGCCGGAGAGACGCAGGCTTGGATATGAGCTCTCTTCTTGATTAGGACAGAGATCCGGTATTGCCTTTGGAGCAGGCGACAGGCCAGTTTTTCAGAGGATGTACATGAAGCACGCCATTTCCTCTCGGCCACCCTGCACTTGCGTTTTAGGGTGACGAGGTCTGAGTCGTACCAGGAGTTGCACTTGGGTTTAGGCTTCAGGCGGATTCTCATGACAGGGGCAAGGATATCAAGACCATCAGATATAGCAGAGTGGAGCGTGGAGAGGGCAGTGTCAGGGTGAGAGTCAGCCAAAGTGGGAGGGGGGTAGAAGGTGGTGGCGAAAGCCTCAGCTGACACGCGCTTCATGGGTCAGATGACCGAGAAGGTGGGTGGCAGTGATGGAAGTGGCTTGGCCTGAGTGGTAAGGAGGGTGAGGTGGAAGGAGAGAAGACAGTGATCACTCCAGGAGAGAGGAGTAGAGAGAGGAACGGAGAGGGGAAGGTCTGAGGAGATCAGAACATCCAGAGTGTGCCCTGCAGAGTGAGTCGGGCCAGAGGGGAGAATAGTGAGTGAGAGAGAGTTGCAGAGGTTGCGAAAGGGTACAGAGGAAGGACAGGAGGCATCCAGGTGGATGTTGAAGTCCCCAAGAAAGAGGAGTTGAGTGGTTGAGGCCAGGAGTGAGGAGGAGAGGTCCTCCCACTCAGAGAGGAAGGAGGAGATTTGACCAGGTGGCCGATAGATAGTAGCCAAAGTAAGGGAATGGCTAGGAGAGAGAGAGGGCCTGCAGACGAGGCATTCAAAAGAAGAGTAGGCCTGCATAGGAGTGCCAGAGGCAGGGATCCACTCGGGGAAGATGAGGGCTACACCCCCCGCGGAGCAGTCGGACCTCGGTGCGGAGAGGATCTTGTGGCAGCCAGGTAGGAGTGTGCCGAAGCCAGTGACAGAGCTGGCCGTGAACCATGTCTCAGTGAGATCGAGGACATCAAGGTCAAGTTCTTCAAGAAGGTAGCAGATATGTTTGAAAGCAGAGCACAAGTTTAGAGTGGCAATACGGAGAAGGTTGCCATCCTTGAAGGACCAGTGGTCGAAGTGTACGAAAAGAAGTAGTGGAACTATGTTCCTTGCTGGCCTGCCCCTGCTCCCCACAAACCCCATTGCCACAACCCCTCCCACACACAATTCACCCCCCAAACACTTGCACCTGCTGTTTAAGGGAATGTTCAGTGCAGTGCACGGAAAGCGAAGGATTCAACTTCTTCCTACACTTTTATTTTAAAACAAAACCATTCCGGAACGGTTTCTTTTTTAAAATAAAAGTACAGGAGCTGTACGAGGTAATTTAAAAAAGTATAGGAGCACCGCTCCCGACCGCTCCCGCTCACTTCGACCACTGTGAAGGACTTCCGGGCAGGGGTACAAACCAGAGGTACGCCCTTCGAAGGTGTAGAAGGAGCCCGAGAGGGGGCATAGAGGGAAGGAGAAGGCAAGGTAGCAGAGGAGGAGGCAGAAGGGGGAGGCAAGGTAGTCATGGAAAGGGGAGAGGGTACAGCTGTAGAAGAAAGGAAGTTGATGTGGCACAGGAAGCGTCTATCAAAGAGGTGAAGGTTGGCCTGAGGGCCTTGGACCAAGACGGTCGCATTAGAGTACACATTAATGATGACCTTAGAGGAATGGAAGGAGGCCAGGAGAGCATCCCACCAGGTACCACCATTAATGGGAGAGGAAGAGAAAGGAGAGAGCACAGAGTCCATATGAAGGGTCCATAGGTCTGGCGAAGGAACGACAAAGAGGATGTCGGTGAGAGTTTCCTCGGAGGAGGCACTGGTGTAGGTGTCAGCGATAGGGAGGCCTGGGTTGGAGACCAGGATGTCATTTTTAAACTTCTTCCTATCGGATTTGGTGAGGTGAGCAGGAAGATACGAGAGACAGAGAGCACCATAAAATAGGTAGGGGAGAGGAGGAAGGGAGAGAGGGAGACACTAGAAAGGATAACTAGATCAGCCAGAACAGGACAGCGAGAGGCAAGCAGCTTGCACAACGGGACAAGACGACTCTCGGAGATCACAAAATGCACATTTTAAGACAGGAAGGAAGACACATCTAAATTGGAGAATCCTAAATAGAGGGAGAAAAGCCTAAGTTTCACAATGCAAATTCAAACTATGTGTAGAGAAAGAGGTATCATAAAAGAGTCTAACATATTCCTTACTGTATCTATCATATTCATGATATTGATCTAGGTTTGAGTGTTCTTCAATTGGTGGATTTTCATAATGATCTCCTAACACTGTCTCCCTTTCTTGATCTTGACTCTCCCTCTGATATGACTGTACTTTTTGATCACATTCCGGAGAGAAATGTTTGGTTGTTCCCATCTGCATGTTTTCCATTTGCCTGATGAATCCTGGCTGTGATGGATATGTTGCTGCAGTCCTATTAAAATTTGGTCGTATGTTGTCACTCTCCTGGTGGAATTTTATGCTGGGGTTCTTTTGCATCTCATATCTCCTATTTGGCACCATCTGAATATTAGGCCTGTACACTGGTAACAAAGGGTTTGTTTTTCTACACATAGTTTGAAAATGATTGTCTTGTCCACATCTCAAGCACATTTGACCCAGGGCTGGGCATTGACCTTTATGTTGAAATTAAAATCCACACTGTTAGTTCCTACGACTGTTATTCCATGAATCTTGGCGAGATGACATGTTTGCATATCGTGATTGTCCTTTCATGTTTGGTCCCAAAGCGGCAATCGCGTCTATCTTTTTTGGATTTTTAATGTTGGCTGCTTGCGTGTCAACTCTCTCATACACTCTTGCCAATTCTAGGACATCTTTTAGAGGAAGAGATTTATTTAGAAGATGTTTTCTAAATTGTGATGATATGTATCCTTCAATTACTCTCAATCTTATCACCTCATCTTCATTAAACCCTGCAAATTCACAATATGTTGCTTTCCTTTGCAGTTGTAACAAAAATTGTGCAATAGTTTCATGTGGGGCTTGTATACATTGATTGAATATGTAGCATTCATAGTCTCTGTTAGGAGGAACTACTCAACGACCACTGATGGCGGTAATTAAAAGTTGGTGTGTTGTCTTTTCTTCAGTTGGTATGGTCTTGATGACACTTTTCATCTCCTTCCCCACCAAATGTATGAATATGTCCAATTTGTTTGGAGCATCTTGAGTTCCCACTGCTCCCAAAAATTCCTCAAACTCATCTCACCATTCTTGCCAGCACTGTCCTTGATCATCTTGTGGTTCAAGACTGAAAGGATTTGGACGGCATAGGTAATTAACGGGATTTGTAAGTGTCCCAAGCATATTTTGTGATGCTGTTGTAGCCCCACTTGCATTGCCAGAAGACATGTTTGCCTATCCTTTCTTTGCTTCTTGGGCTTGCGTGTATTTTGCTATTTAATATGTAGCATGTGATGTTGTTTTGGAGATGTTTGTTTCTGCTGCAATAAATTTATTGATTTCTTATTCTGTGTGGTTTGATTATTTTTCTGCCACGTATGTAGTTTGATTTATTATTGTCTCTGTTTTTTTTTCAAATGTACCGTTAGGAAATTTACATTTCAATGAATTGACTGTTTTCGCTTACTCCGCACTCTAATAAAGCATTAAGGTGTGATTGTTTTATGGATCGGGTGTTGCAGCAGCTGCAATGTTTCTTTGCGTTGTGAGGATTCAGCATTATACCAGCCGAAGTTGTTCCTTTGTGTCATTGTTGTGACAAGCTTAGTGTTGCTGTTGTCAAATCCAATATGGCCGCACATTTTCTTACGCTCCTAGGTCCTTTTCTTTAACATGTGTGTGTTAGAGCTACGCACTGCGTTTTGATGTCAATGCTGGTCTGTGCTTTCACGCGCCATTGGCAGGTAAGCAGCACGCAGCTTTCAAATATATCAAAGATGCAAACTTGTACAACACTTTATTGCTAATTCCAATCAATATTTTCATGCACGTCGTGGCATAATTTTATGATATTGTCAATAACTATTTGTATGTTTGGCTGTTTGACAATGCAGCATAGCGCTTCTTACCATTAGTCCAGTTGCTGCCTCCTTTTGTATTTGGCGGGTCGCAGTCTTTGTGTTACCCTCGTTGTGTTTGTACTGGCGTAACCATCTGCTCATGTCCCGTTACGGTATCTCCAGACAGGCTTTAGTTTTGGGAGTTTCTCTTTCGCTCCCCGTATGCACGTTCTGTAAATGTCGATTCCGACCTACTCTTTAGGTTAGTCACTCCCTTTACAAAGGTTTCCAAAGTTTCCTTTTTTTTTTTTAAATCAGCTACCTCCATAGGCTGTATGTTTCTTTTTACTTTCCTTATATGCGGGTCTCCCCTTGTCGCCAATTGTTGTGTTCCAATCTAGCACTAATGACACACCAGTTATAATGACTCCCACATTAATCTACCTCCTTCTTCCTTTATTGTCTATCCTTGAATACCCAACCATCTTCCCCTCGCTTCCCTTCCCTTTCCCCAAGCTTCCTTCTACCTTCCGCCCAACCACATTCCACATTACACCCAGCCACAACAAATTGTAACAATTTACAAGGGCCTGGATTGTTTGAGGGTTGTGATTAGCTGTGTCCCTCGCTTCTTGTGGGTTGCAATGAGGCTGAGGGGAGCGTCCCAAAATTGTATCCATTTATGGGGGGCAGTCTAGATAAATGCTGTTTACCTAACCAGGCAGGCTGAACCTGTCAGCCTTGTAAATTAGCTGTGCTAGTGCTGATCATGAATTAATCTTTTTTGGGGTGTATGGGTGCCCGTCGGGATTCCCTTAAATTCCCTGGAGGATTTGTGGACCGCCCCCGCACTTGAAGGCCTGCATACCTTGTGGGTGGGTCTGTGGTTGCCACAAGTGGGTTTATTAACCTTTAGAAGCTTGCGGACTCTGTGGGCGGGCCTGCAGTCTCAAGTGTATCTGCAAGTGCTGTGAGAAATTGTACATACCCCTGAGTGCCTGTGAAATTTGTGACTGTGTAGAGGAGGGGCCAAGTACCCCTACTCCACCTACCCCGCATACATTACCTGAGAAGTATGAACCAAAGTATGTGACATATACTACACCAATCAGAAGGCAAGACGAAGAGCAACGACTCTGTGCAGTACCCATAAGAATACCTATACCTGAGGGAATATGGTAAGTGAAGTATCCATCAAAGAAACCATACCTACATCCAAGACAATGGGCCTCATTCCGAGTACGGCGCTAACCAATGGCGCTATTAACGCCTTGGTTGACGCCGTACCCGGACCGGCAGCGCCTTGGTGGATGGCGGAATTACCGCCCCATTCCAAGGTTGGCGGGGCGGTAATTCCCCAATCCCCATTTACCCTTCCCCATTCCCATTCTTGCCCCATAGGGCATAATGGGAGTGGGGAAGGCGTCAATTACGCCACCGTAAATTACGGTAGCGTAATTTACATCAAGGTCCCTTAGCGCCATGGTTTTTAACACCTGCTAAAGGCAGGTGTTAAAACCACCATGGCGCAAAGGGAACTCGGAGTATGGCGGTAAGGGATTACCGCCACCGCTCTCGTTAGCGGTGGCCGCTATCCCTTACCGCCATGCTCGGAATGAGGCCCAATATGATGGCCATTTGAATGTGATTCCTGATGAAATAAAGAAACTGAATGACCAGGATGAATTGTGACGTCATGCAAAACTGAATCGACTCCATATATAGAAAATAACAAGACCAGAGAGGCAGACAATTTATGAAGAATAAAGAAGTACTAAGGATAAGTGACATCTTGAGATCAAGATAAAGAGATTTATGCCATAAGCATGATGAAGATACTTAGTTAGTTTAAACATGTACAGATGCAATGAAACGCAAGCAGCAAAGCATCATGAAGCTAGCCAAATGTTTATTGTAAATAGATTGCGGCAAGCGCCAACATATACATATATACCTCAAAGATACTATGGATTGAATAAAGAATGAAGGTTCCACTACGTATACAGAAGTCTTGAACAACGAGGAAGGCCTCAAATTCAGTGTTGCAGTTACAAAAGCAATTGAATTAACACAGAATATATTTCAGCTAAGAAGTTGGATGAGCCAAAGAGCCAAGGTCTTATCAGAACTAAAATTGGCTGACATTAGTTAACGTGAAAGAACAGAAGGTCCTGTTCAAGAAGGTCAAGTGAAAACAAAAGATGTCAGAGGACCAGTGGAGAATAAAATCAAATACAAAGAAAGGCTCAAATCGTGGTGTCCAGTCACCTGATCGAAGAAAATTGGACGCATGAAGAGATCACACCTACGCACGGAAGCCAGACAGTACCCATACTCCTTAAAAAATCCCAGAGAACAGTACAGACTCAAGGCCAACTTCAAACAATAATTGCCACTGAAACATTGAGGTGATGAAGGAAATGTACTTTTAATTGGTGGGAAGCTGGTAGCAAGACAAGCTCACCCGCACCTGGTTGTTCAGTCTGCATGCTGCTCACGTAGGTGGAAAGTTATTGATGGGGGTTAGAAGCCAACCAATTGTAGAGGACCAAGTAGTTGGGGTCCTATAGTTTGTGTAGCCAATGGGACGTTGTACATTAAGTGACGTCCATAGTGGCCAGTTTAAAGGGAGGGCTTAGTTTTCCCACCTGTTGATGGATATCCAATTATTTCTCTCTGTTACTCTATACAGATAATACACCTATACTTAGTAGTTCACTTAGAGCCAATCCCGCTTCCCGATAGGTTTTAGAAGTTTGCCACGTAGGATGACGTTGGTAATGACGCAGGTCTACACATCAGTAGTGACACATTTGGTCTATAAAAATATTGTTTTTTCTTAAATGAGTTGAGAGTTGAGTATCGAGCAATTGCTGATGTTCGTTGCACTCCCTGTTTTACTTACTTACATTAAAACAGACAAACTTTTGCCAAGCTATTTGTGTCGTCTGAATTATTGATGTTTGATTAAAATCTGCATCCCCATCCATCTCAAGGGTATTGCTACTCATCTTAAAGGGCTGGAAAGTCTCCAGTTCACTTGGTAGCAGAGATTGATGGTTAGATAAGATACCATCGGCCGTCGACATAAGTAAACTTTAGGGTCTCGGCAATATCGTACAACCTTCGCCATTCGGCTGACAGGACGTGAAGCTCCCCGTAGATCGTGGTTAGAATAGAACCCAAATATTGCAAGACGGGTGTGACGGGACCCCTATTTTAAAATAGGAACCCCTCCCACATCTACGCAAAGTGGATCGAAAAGCAGCTCGAAGAGGTGGTAACGAAGGCAGTGATCCCGAGGGTCCGAAGACGAAAACATGCGAACGATGAGTGAATAAGACCAAAGAGAGTGGCAAAAGGGATGCATGCATAGTAAATAACAGAGAGTAACAGAGGGAGGCAGGATAAAATATAATGCAAGTGTAAAAGACTAAAATATATGCATATGGGAAAGATATTGACTTAAGTGTTGCCAAGCAATATATGAGGAAAATAGTTGTGAGGTGTAGCCACGCTACAAGGATACGCCCTGTTCCTAGATTTTAAAGAATGCTATCAGAAGCCTTAATTCAGAGCCCCCTTTTATGAGGGGCATATAGGAGACAAGATAAGTTTAAAGACTTTCTTAAGGGAATTGGCTTAAGTTCCAGTCAGAACAAGAATTGTAGAGGATAAGACGAGTCCAAAGGAAAGGATTGTGAGGTGCACGTATATATGACCGGTCAAGTCTGTCTGTTTTGTTTTATGTTGTTGAAAAGTGTGATGACGTAAGAGCTGGAAAAATAAATGTTTTAAGTGATAAAGAAATGTGAAAAGTTAAGACGCGAAAAGTGATTATTTTAAGATTACATTTTGATGGTTGTTTCAGTAAAAAAATTGCATTGTAACAGGATTGGAGCTTGCAACGATTGATGCTCGCTCATAAGTGTATGTTGATTGAAAAATAAATTTAAAATTGTAACTAGAACATAAGCGAAGTGGTAATAAAAAGAGAAGTAAAAGTTACAAATGGAAGAGGTTACACCATTAGTGCGCGCTTAAACTTAAACAGTACAGTGCAGAATGGGTTAAAGGGACCGCAGACAAAATGGTTATGCCGTGGCCCCAAGGTGGGTCATTATCGAGAACAGTTCTACAGCATAAGATGACTTATTTGCATGCTGTGTACACAGGAAAAAAGTTAGAAAAGCGCCTACCGAGTCTAGAGCTTTGGAAAATGTATGAACACGAGAAGGAGGAGGAGCCTCCTTTAGATTAGATAGTCAATATATGCAAAGAGGGGGGTGAAGAGCCTTCTGCTCTGCCCTCCCTGTCTGAAATAAACGACGAGACTAAGAAAGACGAAGGGTTATACCCATTAAGAGAACTTAAAGCAGCGATGGGATATCCATCATATGAGTCACCTACGCAAAGTAGTGACGAGGGCCCAGAGAAAGACACCGAGAAAGACATCACCTCCAAAGTCCTGAGGGACAAGGAGAAACGCGATAAGGAGAGAAGTGATCAAGCGAGTACATCTCTAGACAACAGGAGAGAAATAAAGAGATGGAAGGGAGATGGGGATAAAACTGATGAGCTAGCGCTCGTACAGAACAAGTGGTTGGGAGGTCAGATTTTACTTAAACACGATGGTAAAGGCATCGAAGATGCAAGACAAAGTGGAGATCAAGACGAACAAGTCAAAAAAGCCAAAGAAAGGGAGGAACGATTGAGAGACGAAGGAGCTAGAAGAAAAGATAGACAAAGATGAGAACAGTTATATCAAAATGAGCAAGCTAAAAAACAAGAGAGAGCAGAAGAACAAAGAAAGCGTGATAATAAAAGAAGAACAGCCGAGGAAAAAGAAAGATTAAAAGAGAAAAGAATAGAAGCCGATGAACAGGAAAGGATAAGAGAAAAAAGAACAAAGGCGAAGGGATGATGAAAAGCAAAGGGCAAATTAACGAAGATATATGAAAAAGAAAGAGGAAGATAGAATAAGAGAAGAGGAGATAAAGTGCAGAGAAGTCGATGATGACATGGAACGCAAAAGGAGACAGAGAGCAAACGATCTTGAGTATTTGGAAAAGGAAGTAAGAGATCCAAATCCACTGGTAGACTGGGAAGACATAGAGGAATTGTTTCCTGAGTCTGAGCCATTTCCAGGCACGTAAATCTGGAAGACGAATTTGACTCGCAAAGCATTGGGGAAACGATCGATAAAGTATATCACGAAATGCAAGCCCAGAAAGAAGCACAAAGGAAGAGAAAAAATTAGCATCTTGAGAGTACCCAATTGTATGACACGGAGGAAGCCTCCTGTAGTACGGGACAGAAGTAGCTGTCTTTAGACAGGTTAACATTAAATAAAGATGACGATGAGAGGAGTTGGGGCACAAGAAGTATCAGACGAAGAAAGGGAAACCTACTCAAGGGAGCTTAGGAGTTTTATATGTGAGCTAGAAGAACACCCGCCTTTGGATAAAGAAGTAAGATGGTTGGATTTAAAATTACCTATGTCTAAGGCATCAAAGCCACTAACACAGTCAGACCGACAAAAGGGGCAACCCCATGGTCAGAGGGGGCAGTCTCCGCCCTATGTAAGCAGGTTAAGGTCATTGCCAGGTAGACTGCGATGTGGGACTATGACTCCAGCAGTAGATAGACAAATGATGAGATGAGCATGAGTTTGGAGCATTGCTGTTTTCCTTGTTAGAAAAAGGAGGAACCAGACCACAGTATATACAATGGCACTAGATGGACAGGGAAAACTTAAAAATGTAAACTCCCAAATGTAACTTCCGGCGCTGGAAAATGGATACATGAGTTAGAAAAAATGATGGGAGAGAATACATTAGCCATAGGAGATATTAAAGATCTTCTAATCGCTATACTTGGTGAAAGAGCTGATGATGTATGGACGTGAGAACGTTACCCGGGTGTGACTACAGTCAACACCGCGCATGATGGAGTACCGTTTAATAACTGTAGAGCAGCGATTTGGAAAGCGCTTCAAATGCTATATTCAGACACGTCCAATATGGGAGCTATAATGACAAGAAAAATGAAAGAAGGAGAGGATCCGTTGCTTTATATTCAAAGTTTTCAAGACGCATGGGCGCTTGAAACGTGTGAGGCTTGGGGGAAGTCTATACCTGTATTATATCATATATTATGCCAAGGGCTGCCAGAGCAGGTGCAGAAGCAGCTCAAGAAATTAGTGTGGATAGAAGCAAAACCATGGTCGGAAATTCAGTTGACCATCGCACATTATTGCAGACTCGTGCAGGATAATAATGCACGAAAAGGTGAAGAAGCAAAGTTAGTGCAGAAAAAGTTATCCAAGTATGCCATTGAAGGGGCAATGTTAACTAACGTGGGTGGATCAAACCCATAGCAAGCAGTACCTATGCCACAAGTAAATAACCAAAGACAGTTTGATCAGACAAATAATGCATTTGCTCCAAGAGGACGGGGATATCAAGGGAGAGGTTGGCATGGTAATTAAGGATATTGGCAGAATAATCGGGGAAGTTTTCAGAATAACCAACAAGGGTTTCAGAATTTTCAAAATGGTACTCAAAACATGGAAAATGGGCAGATGGGAAGACAACCGCTTGTGTGTTGGACGTGTGGAATGACAGGGCATATAGCTTGTATCTGCAGAAGCCAAGGGATGGTACAGAATGCTCAGTTTTCAAGACAGGGAATGCCAAATCCACCTGCATATTCGCAGCAAAGCGGAAATGGAGTTGCGCAAGATCAAACAGTGCAGCAGAAAGCGCCGAGAGTGCAGCAAGACTTGCAACCACAGCAAGTAACAGATAACCAACCGCAAGGACAATCGCAGCAATCTCCTATGCAACTTCAGCAAAACACAAACACAGAACAGCCTATGACGCATAGAATAGGAGGTGTCACTGTTGATGGAGGAAATCCATTCACGAGTGATGGAGTGAGGCTGTACCCTGAATAGTACAGCTCACTGGGGGACCTGATGTGTTCAGTCCTATCTATTATGCCAAATCCTTGTGTGGAGCCAAGGATAGACGTAATTATAGGCTTCAAAGCTTACTCCTTCTTAGTGGACATGGGTGCGACACGCTCGTGTATACGTGAGGGCATATTTTTAATGTCTGGTGATGCGATGAATACTCAGGGCTTTACAGGAGCTACAAGTCGTGTTCCTTTTAGAGAAGAATTACCAGTCTCATTACCAGTCATGAGTGTGATATGAAGGAGCCACTGCTTTATTCCAGGCAAACACCTGTCAACATATTAGGATGAGATTTAATGACAAAAATGAATATGACCATTTAATTTACAGCTGATGGCATAGTATGCTGAACACCAGGAATGCATTATTTAAAAGTGTGCGAAATGATGCGGGCATACGCAGGACAAATAACGCCTAGAGCAAAACCCTTGAGCCCGAAGTGTTCCATTATGGGATACGCATTCTGTTAACATGGCTGCCAGGTCTAGTAGGCAGAACCATGAGAATACCAGATAAGTTTCTGTTTAGACCGCAGATACCTATGGTGAAGAAGAGGGGCACATTTTCCCCTTAGACATAAAAGCAGCTATAGTCTGAGGGAATATGGCTTTGCTTGATACAACTAATGAGAAAGGTAGACGATGGTGCACAGTAATTGCCATTGAGGAAGGCCGCAGAGTGACTGACGTCACTGATGAAGATTTGTTTGGAGATGGCAAATCTGAGGATTTTGTGATATTTGAAATGTGCATTGCTTATTGAGTCAAAGCGATTAAAAAAGAGGCCCCACAGAGAATGATGCTAGCAAAGAAGCGTCCTAAATATTTTGATGAAGATATGGTGAAAGTGCCAATCTCATTGTGGAATCCAGGCCCATATGACGTAGGCTTACTGAAAGGAGTTGGGGAAGTGAAGATTAAATTGAAACCAGGAGCAATTTTACCTCGAGCACGGCAATATCCCATGTCTCGAGAGGCAGATGAAGGCAGATGAAAGAATTTTCAAGATGATTTCCGCCATGATGGACCAAGGTATCTTGGTGACGTCAGAGTCATCATGCAATACATCAATTTACCCAGAGAAATAAGGAAAGGGGGTGTTGTGGTATTTAAGACCAATAAACAAGATTGTAGAGGCTGAGTTCCCCCTAGTCGCTAACCAATCCACAATTCTATGTAATATACCTGTTGATGCACGATATTTCACAGTGATTGACTGAAATCACATGATGGAAGAAAATTGGATGCATGAGGAGATCACACCTATGCACGGAAGCCAGACAGTACCCATAATCCTTAAAAACTACAACTTCAAACACTAATTGCCACTGAAACATTGAGGTGATGAAGGAAATGTACTTTTACTTGGTGGGAAGCTGGGAAGCTGGTAGCAAGACAAGCTCACCCGCACCTGGTTGTTCAGTCTGCATGCTGCTCACGTGGGTGGAAAGATATTGACAGGGGTTAGAAGCCAAACAATTTTAGAGGACCACGTAGTTGGGGTCCTATAGTTTGTGTAGCCAATGGGACGTTGTACATTTAGTGATGTTCATAGTGGCCATTTTGAAGGGAGGGCTTAGTTGTCCCACCTGTTGTTGAATATCCAATTATTTCTCTCTGTTACTCTATACAGATATTACACCTATAGTTCACTTAGAGCCGATCCCGCTTCCCTATAGGTTTTAGAAGTTTGCCACGTAGGATGACGTTGGTAATGACGCAGGTCTACACGTCAGTAGTGACACATTTGGTCTATAAAAATATTCTTTTTTTATTAAATGGGTTGAGAGTTGAGTATTGAGCGATTGCTGATGTTCGTTGTACTCCCTGTTTTACTTACTTACATTAAAACAGAAAAACCTTTGCTAAACTGTTTGTGTCGTCTGAATTATTGATGTTTGATTAAAATCTGCATCCCCATCCATCTCAAGGGTATAGCTATACATCTTAAAGGGCTGGAAAGTCTCCAGTTCAACTCTATACCACCAGAGTTATGAATCTGATATGGGCTACATGAAGAGGTTGTTCTGTAGGATTGGTGCGGGTAAGGTGCTCCCAGATGTCTGGCATAACATGAGGAACGTTTATGGTGCTCCTAATGTGACTCTCCCCCTGATATGTAGCACAAAGTGGGTCCTGGGACTACTGCTACTGTTCTGTCCTCAAACTCATTATTCAGTAGCTCCGAGAGATATAGGCCTCTAAGTCCACTCTCCCACCTCTATGCAGAGCCAGGAAGAATATGTCATCACAGTGCCAAATAAGGAGACCTGAAAAATAAGCTTAGCAGAGGCATGTGACATTTGGTAAGCTCCATTCTGCCTAGGTCCCCTTCCATTCAAATGGCATAGATGAAAAGAAAGAGCAAGCAATGGGCTAGAGAATGCCACCAGAATGTGAAAAGACAGACTTTTTCATAGAAGGAAGCACAATACTATACACGCAACAGATGACCTTTTCCAGTATCATTATAGCCTGGTGGCAAAGCCAATAATTGAAACTCCACACATTGCTTCCACATTCTCAAATTGGGCTACTTAATCACCTCCCCAGATTGGTGTTTTGTGCTCTTGATTGTGGGCATCTGTTCAGTTTTTACAACCTTATTGTGGAGGAACCAGGCTCTGAACCTGCACCATGCTGATGCTATGTCAGAAAGTATGGATATTGCTATGTAGTGCAGGTAATTTGTTCTGTGGCAGAGTAGCTGCTCCTATCACCAAAGTATACATACACTCAAGTTTATCAATCGTGTAGAGCAGAAAAGCTAATTTGGCCTTCGCTTGTATTTAGTATTGTGATCAGACATATGGAGACAGATTTCTGCAAGGAGCTTAACACACAGAACTAACTGCTGAATCATTGTGGGACTGAAATGTATCAAACTGCATTTAATCTTTGGTTACTGCACATGATCCATATATTCCTCACAGAAATATTAAAACGCTTCACAGGCTTGATATAGTGAATGCAAAAACAGTATTTACTACAGTCAACACAGATGCATTACAGGATTAGTTGATCAGATACACTTAACAGCGGCCAGGTAGCAGGCTTAGAGCCTTGGCAATGCACTGTACAATATCATGTGTTACTTATGTATTGCAAAGTAGCAGGTACTGCCTTCTTTGCATCGGGCAGCCTTGTGGCAGCCACTTTTGCCCTCCATAAAGAAATCTTAGGGGTTGAGGGGTGGAATTCACCAGTTAAACATATTATGTTAAATCTGCAAATTCGGCAGAGAAAATGAAGGTATTGTTCAATTTTGTCTGAAATATCAAACCAGTATTTCGACTCATGACTACATTTTTATTACATTGTCTCATGGTACAGATCATGCCACCTAGTGATAGGATCCCTTACCAAAACAATTGTTTGAGACAACAAAATCAGTGAGTGTGACTTACCGGATCATTTGGTGGTTTTAGCAAAGGGTTGTAGACATAATGCTGTCAAGGCTGGACAGAAAACGCAGTGTTCACCTTGGGACCAGGATGATGCTGTGCATTATACATTTGATATTGTGGTCAGGCTGACTCAGCCCTTTATCCTGCAGAAATCAATAAATTACGTACCACACACGTGCAATGATGGTGGCACCAATTATTAGAGTATTTCGAAACTGAAAGAATTTGGTATGAAGGGTTATATACAGCATCATACAATATTTATTATTACTACCATTACTAATTCCTTTTAATACATCATTAGTGTAATAGCATGCAAAACAAACTGTTGTGGATCACAGGCAGTTTGGTATGCTGTGTAGAGGACAATGACTCTACAGCCTTCTTAAACTCAAACTTCATAAACATTTTGGAAATCAAATTGAATTGAATAGACTCAGTTATTTCAAATTATGCAAATTGGCTGACTAGAATATGTCTGTGTGAGGTTTGGCTATTGCAAGTACAATCCAGTGAGGTTGGGTGATGAAATCCCAGGATCTACCATTTATATCTCCGCAGATTACCTTGGTGGGTGTTGAAAGTTAATTTGAGTAAATCTGTTTTAGCCTCAAATTGACACATTGTTTGTTAGAGCAATTTATATTAAACCCTAATGCCAGAATAAAAATATGCATGATGAGGAGTTTGCAAGGGAGAAATTACTGAATGCTTATGATTTAGGCAGCCATATTGATGCCGTTTAGGTGCTCTTAAGTCAGGTATTCATGGAATTGGCTTAATGGAAGAAGTATGATGCACAATTTGTATTCTATGACCACACAGGGATGTTTAGTTTCTGAAACACTTTTTATCCTCATAATTTTTGTTTTTGTTGTTGGCTACATTTTGCAACATTGTAAATGGCAATTTGTGACAAAAAACGGGTCTATTTCAGATGGGCGACCATTTTTGCCAGGTGAAACCTCATCAGGTTTCAATTAGAACTGTGGGCTTTAATGTCAAACTTAACCTAACCTTCTAGGAAAAATCCCAATGGCAGTCCTTATTTCACCACAGTGCAAGTCTCACTTTGTGGATCTTTCTTACTAAATAAGAGGCATACCATCAATGTTGTGTACCTTAACCACTTAACTGCCAGGCTATTATGCAAGTCTATGCAAAAAGAATGAGCATACTCGTCCTTGGCATAATAGGCACTTTCTAAAGAATCATACAGTTAAACCATTCTATCAGTAGCCTATTTATTCATTTTTCTCATTTGTAAAGCGCCCAAGCCCGAGGGCATCGGGGCGCTGTTGCAACTAGTTACACTGTTAATAGTTATGTGAGCTGAGTTTGTAATTGGGCGTCGGGTCAGTAGGTCCAGATTAGGCAAATAGCCATGTTTTGAGAACCTTACGGAAGGGCCAGTAGGAAGTCTCTGCTCTTAGCTCAGGCGGTAAGGAGTTCCAGAGTTTAGCAGCAACTGATGGGAAGCTGGAGCCTGCCCCTCTAGACCTTTTTGTCTTAGACATTTTCTCTATTGACCTCACTATTATCATGTTAGAAAATGTAACGGATTATAAGATTGGCAAGGCATTGGCTAGTGACCATCTTCCCCAATCATTCATTTTAAACTCAATTGTGTCTACTCTGCCATTTGTGATTTCAAGTTAGTCAGAGGTTGACCTGGATGTGCCACTAAACAGATGTTTATAAAATGAAATAGTCATCCTTCAAGTGTTAACATCTGCAAGCATTAACCCATAAACTGTTGGTATGGAAGACTAAGCTACTCTATTGAAACACCTTCCAGGGTTTAAAAATAATTATTTTAAAAAAGGAAGATGGTTGGGTAAAACTGCAGGTTTTGAAAACTTGGTATAACACAGCGGCCCTCATTACGACCCTGGCGGAAAGTGACTGACCGGACCGCCACAGCGTAAATAGCGTTTCCGCCATTGCAAGAAGGAGCAAAGTGCGGCCCATTCCGACCCATCGGGCACGAGCACCACGGCATGGCGGAAGTGCAAAGTCCGCGATGGCGGAAATGACCCCAAAACGGCCCACACCGCCGCCGTACGGCGCCCTAGGTGCAATACCGCCACCCATCACAGCGGACACCGCAGTGTGCGCCTACCGTAAAGTACGGTGACCGGAAATATACGGAAACGGAAGTTAAAACACGGGCCCGGAACGGGAAACAACCCGCCGTACACCTATAAAACCACTAAAACCACACAACCACTAAAATCACCACCCTGAGACACAACCCAACCCGTCATCCACCCTAGCGAAACCAAGAAAAATGGGAAAAGTAGCGAAGAAAGCGTGCGACCGCAAGCGGCAGGTCCACTTCTCCCGTGAGGAACTCACCGTGCTAACAGAGACCCTCCAGGAGAATGCTGCCGTCGTCTTCTCCACGCAAATGACCAGGACGGCACTCGCAAACAAGAAGGCCATATGGGCTCTGGTGGCACAGCGGGTAAGTGCGGTGGGGACCGCACCCCGCACCCCACAGCAATGCAGGAAGCGGTGGGACGACCTGCGGATACGCGTCCGCAGCATACTCTCTGCCAACCGCAACATTGCCACAGCCACCGGGGGAGGGTCGGAATCACCAATCAAGCTGACCCCCTGGGAAGAAATCTGTGCCTCCACCATCGGAATGGAGAGCATAGAGGGAGTCGGAGGGATGGAGAAAGGAGTGCAGACATCCGAAGATTCAGGTAGGTGGGCCTAATGAAACAATGCTAAATCCACAAAGTCCATCCATTCGAAGCACCATGTGTCCCCATAGTGCAACAGAAACACATGTCCAGGAGAACGTCCACACACATTGGCCTGATAGCGCACGTTAAAACCCACAATAAATACATAAATAATTAAAAACCCCTAAAACACGCACTACACGTGCAGCAGGCACACCCTAACTGCAGGCTGCCAAACAACTGCACCCTCACTCCACACACAAATGGAAGCACCTCCAAGGCCCCGACCCAAATCACCCTCAGGTACCACCCCAATGCATGTGATACATTGCCATTCCAATTCCCACAGACCCACCAATAACCCTCGCCCTCCTTTACTCCACCACAGGGTCCGATCCAAACGACGAGCTGCAGGACACCCCTACCAGCACACCTGCAAAGAGGGCCAAGACCGACGGCCAAAGACCCTCCACCTCAGCTGCACGCATCAAGACACGGCAGCAGCACAAATCAAGTGGCAGCACACAGGAGGGAACATCAACAGGCACCCCAGCAGCCAGCATGGCCACAACACCACCACCACAGGTCCCCCCAACGGATGCCACAGAAGGCACTGCCTCCGGTGGCAGCAGCACCATAGGTGACACCCCATTGATGGCAGCATGCTCCGACACAGAAGACGGGGATGTCGAAGTCAGATCCATCCATGACCTGTCCCAATCCCCCTGTCTGTTCCATCCCGTACTACATGAGGATACCACGCAGGGGCACCCACAAGACGACGACTGGCCATCCCCCACAAGCCCTGTGGCAGGGCAACATGAGGACAACAGCCCCTCTGTGACACCCCCGCAAATGGCCATGGCCCAGCAGAGGCAACAGTCCCTCGACCAGTTAATCGTGCAACAGCAGCAACTGGCCACGCTCCTCAAGGACCATGCCGATGAATGTGGGGGCACTAAGGCAGACATAGAAACATCAACTGAGACACTTAGGGCACAAATGGAGAGAGGCACAGAGACACTAAGGGCACAAATGGAGAGTAGCACCGAGAGCCTGAGAGTCCAAATGGAGAGAAGCACCGAGAGCCTGAGGGGGGTACTGCATGCGACGTCCAAAGACGTATGTGGTGAACTTGCCGCAGTGCGCCGTGTGCTCACTGAGCTCTCGCAAACCCTTAGGGACATGCATGGACGTGAGCAGGCAGAGACATCATCCGTTGCAAGTTCCGTCCAGGGCAGCCCCCAACGTAGATCTGGGAGGAACCTGCGCTCCACAGGCAGGGGTGCCCCTGATACCCGCAGAGGGGGCTTGCAATAGCGACTGCCCACGGACGATGAGCATCTTTGGACACTGGTGTTCGGGGGGGAGGTGGGAGGGTGGAGGGGGTGTGTTGGGCTCACTTGGGTGGCGGGTCGATAGGGTGTACAACATGATATCACATATGCCATAAAAAGTGCACGATCAACCAATGAGATGTGTGGACATTGATCTTTGTGTACTAGGCCATTATAGGCGTACAGTCCATATTGTGCATGTACCAGACACACACAGTGCCACGCATCCCGTGTCCATGTATCAGCCACCAGGCGTGAGTGCTAGAAGCATGCATCAATGAGATGCTGACGAATGTCACGGGCCTCCGGTGCCTCGCAGACACCTTGAGGTGCTGCCACATCCCCACCCTCATCATGACCATCATCAGGTGCTTGCAGTTCTGCGTCAGGGGGCATGGGCACATTTCTACGTACGCACATGTTGTGGAGCATGACACATGCCATCACCATCTTTGCAACCTTCTCATGGCGGTACAGGAGTGCCCCGCCAGACCTGCTGAGGCACCGGAAACGGGTCTTCAGTAGGCCGAATGCCTGTTCAATGACTACACGGGTACGTGAGTGGGCATGGTTGTAGTCCTCCTCATGCTGGTCCCGTGGGTTGCGGACTGGTGTGAGGAGCCATCTCTTCAGTGGATACCCGGCATCACCTGTATGTGGACGAGAAACGTATGATGTGGAATGCCATTGCTACGTACGCACACCCCCCCCCCTTCCTGCCAGGTCATTGCCGAATCACATATCCCACATTATCATGCATGTAATGAGACTCACCGAGTAGCCAGGATCTGTTCCCTGCGTGTCGCTCCATGTAGCGTGGTATTGTAGAGTTCCTCAAGACCATAGAATCATGGGTTGATCCAGGGAATCGGGCACAACAATGTGTAATGATCCTGTTGGAGTCACACACCATTTGTACATTCAGGGAATGAAATTGTTTTCGGTTGCGGTACTGGGCCTCCATGGCATGTGGGACGACCAATTCCACATGGGTGCAGTCGATGGCACCAATGCAACCCGGTATGCCGCCAAGTGCATGGAATCCCACTTTTGTGTTGGTAATTTCCTGCTCCGAGCGTGGTAGAGAGATGTAGTCGTCTGCGTGCTTCAGGAGGGCATCGAGCACTTGCAATAGTGTCCGTGAGAACAGTGGCTGTGATATGCCATGCAACTGTCCGACTGTGTGCTGGTAGGTGCCTGTGGCCAGGAAGTGTAGTACAGACACCACCTTCAGTAGGGGTGGGATGGCGGTTGGGCTATCTATCATGCTGACAAGGTCAGCCTGTGTCATGTCCACAATGGCGGTTATGGTGTCCCGGTCCAAACGGTAGAGGGTGTGGATCTGCTCATCAGTGAGGTTGAACGGATGTGCTCGGAGGCGTGGGATTGCGGGCTGCCTGCGTGGTGGTAGTGGCTGTGCTGGCGGCCCTTGCTGGCCCTGCCTTGGCCTCCTCCTCCTCCTGCGTCTCCTCCGTGCGGCCGGTTGTAGTTGGTGTTCGTCTTCTTCTTGGAGTTGGAGTACTTGCAGTGCTATCAGGTCCCCCAGGGCCAACATCGCGAGTCCTGCCGGTAGCATTTCGGAGTGGTTGTGGGAGGAGACTGGGCGTGAAATTTATGTGTTTCCAGGCTGAATGGCCTCCACCTGTGGTGATTCATTCCACCTGTGCAAACTGCTCTCCCCTTTGGCCGAGCACGTCCCGCGCACAACGCTGCAATTCGTGGAATGGCATCTTGCTATTGCAATCTTGTATTTGTACCCGATGGCCGTGTAACATTGGTTGATATGTTCATTCTGTTGTGGTCCCATTGTTTCACATACCATCTGTGCAGTCGCGAACAGAGTTGTGAAGGGTCAGTGGAACGTAGTACTCGAGTAACGGTGGGCCCTCATTCATCACTGTACCGAGTTGCAACGACGGGCGGGGCGTCCCATTCGTGGGTGAAGGCAGTTGCCATTTTCACACACAGCCGCACTCGATGGATTAATTAGTGTTTTCAAACGGCCACAGATGCCTCTTCGACGTGATGTTGCAAATGAGGAATTCGAAGGGCGGCGCTTTCGGTTTTCAGCTAGCGGCGAGGAGATGCCCACAGGTCCGACTGCAAATATAACGTTCTATTGTTCAATGTCCTTGGGACAGGGGCCATGGCGAGAATGCTATGATTGATATGAATAGTATGGGATGCGCAATTGCGTAGTGGACGATAAGGCAGGACGTTCCCAAATACATGTTACTTCACTAGACTGGAATTACGTGCTGGAGCACTGTGGATTTTGCAGGCTGCATAACGCACAGACTCAATGGATATTTCTAATGTTATGTGAGTAAATATTCAGGCGTTTTCATTACGGGATGAGGGAATGATGAATGGATGCATGGGCAGGTGATTTGATACAGTGTTTGCCATGTACAGGGCTTCTTGGGATCTGTCCGCCCCCCCTGCGCTATGTGATGCAGGGCTGCCATAGTGGGACCATCGTCTATCTGGCCTTGTTGAGCCCTCCCTGTCTCGACGCGCCTTCAGACACTTGTGTCCATGCACGTTACCAATCCCATCTGAAGGATTCTGTTTTCACAGGCGCATGCACAGGTACACTCGTTTGTGATGGTGTTTTCACCTCGATATAGGTAGTTATGATTCGCAAGTGGTTTTGGGGTGGTGATGATCCTTTGGAGTGGGCTTGCATGCATATGGCTGTGGATCTAGTGTGATCATTGAAGTGAGTTGTTCGAATGTAGTTCTGATGGCCATTCTATTCTGTTTCTTTTCTTTTGGTTGACAGGTATCTCCTCCCCTTTTGCCACTGCCATCTGTATGCCACTCCTGCAGATGGATTTTACTCCCGACACCTGCTGCTTCGTGTTAATCAGTGGAGCAGCATTACGATCTTATGGGACGATCGCCAATGGGCCACATGCCCTTACGCAGTACTGGTGGCTCGGAGCAACATTTCGGCCTTTCAGCTGGACTAGTGCCTCCCCATTGGGACGGCCCTGCGGTTCTGTGCGCTTCCATGTTGCCTTTTCGTACGTGTATGTGGCTCTGTGTACCATGAGGGAACAGGGCGTCACACGAGTAGTGGCTGGTCATTTCTTGCGGATGCAGCCCACAATGGTGAAATGTGTTTTGGAGTTCATGGCCTGATGGCTGTATGGGCTTGGTGATATTGATGTGCATTAAAATTCTATTCTGATATGGGCCGTGTAGCGTTCTTCTTTGCAAGTGATGTGGCATATTCCTATTTGGGGAGCGATGTATTGTGAGGGGATCTGCATTGGGTTCCAGCTTCGGAGTTTTGTTGCGTGGTCCTGTACTGGGCGCGTTTGCCTACGAAGCCCGTGAGGTCAGGGATGGGGGCTGCCAATATGACAGTTTGAATGTTGTCATGCTCAGGGGCGGGGGATTGGATTTTGTGTGACAGATGCCGGTCAGCCAGGTGGACTGGTGGAATGTTGTGATTTTCGGAATATTGCTGGTCACAGGTGCCTGTGTTTGCGTGCGTTTCTTGGTGGGGGACTGTGGTCATGTCCATTGGGATGGCTTCTGTATTCGTGCCATCTGTGCCCTGCAGCTCCCATTGGCCCCTCTTGAGGTCCATTTGTTCGTTGGCATGCATGGGTGACTTGTGCATTTCACTGGTTGCATTGTGGCTTCGTTGCACCTACGGGGAGTTGTACTTTGTGGGCAGGGAGCGGTGTACGGGCAGTCAGTGGGGCCGTTTACGGTTGATTCGCGATGCCGTACTTCTCACCATGGCGGAATGGTGCATTCCGCCATGCTTGATGGCGTTAGGTACATGTCCGCTGGGGTCGGAATTGGCGTACCGTTGCGCCATGGTGGTGTTTACGGTTTGGCATGGCGCGCGCGCGCGTGCTTGGTGCAGTTAGCGTTGGCGTTCACTACGGTGTCGCTAATGGCATCGTACTTTGCGGTGACGGGTCATAGTCGCACCGAGCGCTATTCGATGGCGGTATTGCATTTCCGCCATCGTTTTCCGAATTCCGCCAGGGTCGTAATGAGGGCCAGCATGTTTTGGTGGTAAAAAGAATGTAAGATATATAACTAGAGGCTTTTTCATTTTGGGATTCTAAGTGTAAGTGATTTCAATCAGGCACACATCCAAGTCTCGCCCAGCATGGAGTGCGCAAATTAAACCCTTATTTATTTGTATCTATAAGTTCAATGTTCTGAATGATATACCACTCATATCTCACCCTCCTCAAAATATCCCCCAGGTTACACTGAACCAGGAATCAGGCTAGTTGTAAAGGTAATTATTTGTTTATTTATTTCGAATTTAAAATCACAATATATTTTTAATAGGTAACAACAATCACCAATGGGGTGACAGGAACAATGAATAATATCTTTCATCCACTAGGAATGAAGTAATGAACACAAAAAGAATGCAGCAAAGAAAAGAATACTTCTGAGTTGGTTTCGAACAGATAGCACTATGGTTAGGGGTTCCCCTTGCAACACACCTCAACTCACCAATAGGCAATTTATATAGATATGAGGAGAGAGCAGGTATTCAGGAATAATGCAGACCAAACAGAATATCACTCCCACCTTCCCCCCTTAAACACAAGAGAAAAACGGATTTGACTTTTCAACTATGAGAATGGCTTTAAATTGGCTGAGCAAAGACACAAAATATGCTTAAATTATTATAAATTCCTACGGAAGCCGCTTTGAACAGATGCAAGCAAACACAAGCAATGATTTAATCAAAAGGAAACAGCTGGGATCTCAAAGGTCAAGTGGGAAATAATTTACAGGTAATTCACCCGTGTACAACTTTCCAAATGTCAATTTTCTGCAAACTTTTACTTGTGCGATTTTTGATATAACGGGTCAGTCACACTGTTTGGAGTTGTAGATATAGCTAAGGATGTTAGGTACAAGTGGGAGTTGAAATTTCACTTCCATCTTAAAAACAAAGGGACTTCTAGAGGTTTTAGTGAGAGGTGTTTTTCGAAAATAAAGACACGAATTTGAACAAGGACTTCCTATCAGGACTGGCAATATTGGCTACGGGTTTTGCTAGGTGATCAGCTATATCTTCGTCTTCACTCGATTTATAACCCTCCCCGGTCTCTTCCTCCTCACCTGAATAGTCCAGTTTCTTCCGACGGGTAAGTCCTGTGTACGGCTTCTTCTTTTTTAGAAGATATGGTCTACCTCGGAAAGAAGCCACCGTGACTCTCAGACAAAGAAACCCCACGGTGACTCCCCTCCGCGATAGCCAGAGGGGAAAAAGCCACTGGAACGGCAAAAAACCCCTGGATCCAATATAGACGTGAAGATTGTGGGAGTCGTCAGCACAGTCGTAGGTTGAATGATCCTTCGCCGAAAATCCAGATAATAGGTAAGGTCGGCGATTCTGCTATTCGAGGGAATAGGAGATGGCGGTTAACAGGAGGGTACCCCTCGGGGTGGAGGACAAGAGTAAACGGAGAAATCCGAGAGCAGTATCACTAGAGAGAATAAATACTCAGCAGAGATTTAAACACGGGAACAGAAACACAAGAGAAGGCAAACAGGATACAGAGATAGGGGGGCGGCCCGTAGGGAACGGGAGGTGGAGAAATAACAGGAAGATAGTAAGTAGACTATCCGAAGGGAAAAACTAGCGCAAGCAACAGGGCAAGGAAATAAACACAGTTGCAACGCGCCGAACCGCCGCCAGCCGAGTGATATATATACAAACGGCGGCGGCCATCTTGAAAACAACTAGACCGAGTCTGATAGACGAGGAGGAACGTAATGGAACATTTAATGGCGTCCTCGCGTCCACCTTCGCCACAAACGCCAGTCGCTGGCGGCCGTGACAGTATGCCCCCTCCGAAGGCTTCTCCCACCCGGCCTTTCTGGATGTAGTCGGTGGAACTTGTGTAACAGTTGAGGAGAGTGAATATGGAACTGTGGTTCCCAGGTGTCTTCTGAGGAAGGATATCCTTTCCAATGAACGAGATACTCAAGACATCCCCGATGATAACGGGAATCCCGTATCCGAGAAACTTCATATTCCTCGGAAGCTGGAACCGGCAAAGTACCCAGCTTGGGGGATGCTTGTTTCCGGGTATCTGGCACAAAGGGGCGTAAGAGAGATGAGTGAAACACGGGATGAATCCGCCTGAGTCCCTTTGGCAACTTGAGGCGGAAGGCCACAGGATTAACCTTTGAGGTTATCTCAAAGGGTCCGATGTAGCGAGGTGACAGCTTAGAAGGCCGAACCCATCGAGGAAGGAACTTGGTGGACAGCATGACCTTGGAACCTTTGTCCCAGGCAGGAACTTGACTTCGGTGTTTGTCCGTTTGCTCCTTGTAATGACTGCTAGCCTTAGAGAGGCTCTGACTGGCTGTGTTATGGGCCTCCTTGATCTGCGCAAGGGTGTTCTCCAAGGTAGGAACGTTAGTTTCCTCCCAGAAACACGGGACTATGGACTGCGGGTTGTATCCGTAGGTACAAAAGAACGGGCTAGTTCCTGTAGCCGTGTGGACAGCGTTATTGTATGCAAACTCTGCTGTGGGAAGCAGGTCCACCCAGTTGTCTTGCTGTTTATTTATGTAACACCTTAAGTATTGCTCTAAGGTACCGTTTAACCTCTCGGTTTGTCCATTTGTCTGGGGATGAAACCCCGACGAAAGAGCTCTCTCCACGCCCAATGAATTGCACAATGCTGCCCAGAATCTGGAGGTATACTGGCTGCCCCTGTCAGAAACTATCTTTTGAGGCAGCCCATGTAACCTAAATATGTCCTTTAGGAATACGTCAGCCATGACCGAGGCGGATGGGATCTTTGTCAATGGAGAAAAATGTGCAAGCTTCGAGAAAGCGTCTACGGTTACCATAATGCAGGTACAGCCTCGGGATACCGGCAACTCCACAATAAAATCCGTAGAAATGCATTTCCAGGGGCCAAGCGGAACCGGCTCCTGTTGTAACAGCCCCATAGGTTTCGAGGTGGAATATTTGCTTTGTAAGCATACCATACAGGATTTAACATAAACTTGTGTGTCAGCCTTCATGTTCGGCCAGATGAAAACCCTTTGGAGTAGTTCCAGAGTACCTCGTACTCCTCGGTGACCAGCGGTCTTGGAATCGTGACACCACTGAGTGACTCGTCTTCTGAGACTACTGGAAGGAATAAACAGTCTTCCGTGGATAAAGTGCAACCCGCCCTTAGTGGTGACCGGTTGATTTCCCATAGTGAGAACAGGTTCTTGGAGGCAGGCTCCTCGTACTTCATCCAAGAAGTTAGACACAGTAGATATGATCCGGGTACGAGGAAACATAAACTCCGTTCTGTAAGGGAAGATAACATCGTCTCTGCGGGAGAGAGCATCGGCAACTAGATTTTGAGAGCCAGGGATGAATGTGATGACAAAATCGAACTGGGCGAAAAAATGAGCCCATCTGGCCTGGCGGGTGTTATAACACTCTTGCTGCTTGAGTATTTGCAGATTTTTATGGTCTGTTCGTATCTGGAACGGGTGTAGGCTCCCTTGGAGCAAATGCCTCCATTCCACACAAGCCAATTTCATAGCAAGTAATTCCTTCTCTATGACTGAGTAGTTTCGTTGGCTAGGATTTAGAGTTTTTGAGTAATATGCCACCGGATGCTCTAGGTCCTTGACTCTCTGAAGAAGAACAGCACCTACGGCTGCTGCAGAAGCGTCAGTTTCCAGGATAAAGGGTAGTAGCTGATCTGGTTGTTTCAAGATAGGAGCTGCACAGAACTTGTGCTTTAAGCTGAGGAAGCTTTCTTCAGCCTCACTAGACCAGATGAAAGGGCCTGTGGATTTCTTGAGAAGGGATGTAATAGGAAGAGTGAGCAAGGAAAAACTTGGAATGAACTTCCTATAGAAATTTGCCAGCCCTAGGAAACGTTGAATGTCCTTAACCGAAGAAGGCGATGGCCATGACAAGATGGCATCCACCTTCCTTGGGTCCATAGTAACCCCCTTGTCGGATAGGATAAACCCCAAGTACGACAATGAGGATTGAGCAAATGCACATTTCTCAGGTTTTACCAGAAGACTGTGATGTTGTAGTCTGCGCAGCACTTCCTTGACATGTCGGGTATGTTCCTCCTGGCTCCGTGAGAAGACCAAAATGTCATCCAGGTAAACCACTGTGTTAAGGTTAAGAAGGTCGGAAAACAATCGGTCCATGAATCTCTGGAAAATAGAGGGTGCATTGACTAGGCCAAACGGCATGACTTGGTATTCAAACAACCCATAGGGGGTGCGAAACGCCGTCTTCCACTCATCTCCTGTTCTTATGCGGAGTAGATGATACGCATTCCGTAGATCGAGTTTAGTAAACACAACAGAGCCTTGGACAGCCTCTAGGATCTCTGATATAATGGGCATAGGGTATCGATCTTTTATGGTCACTCTGTTTAACCCCCGATAGTCGATACAGGGCCGCAGCTCCTTGGTATCCCGTTTGGGTATGAAAAACAGAGAGGCCCCAGCGGGGGATTTGGAAGGTCTTATGAGTCCGTTAGCTAAATTATCATCAAGGTAGCATCGGAGTACAGCCTTCTCCGATACTGAGAGGGAATACATCTTCCCAAAGGGGACCAATGCTTGTGGCACTAAGTCGATACCACAATCCTCTGGGCGATGTGGAGGGAGTCTAATGGGGGTCTGCTCCTGAAAGACTTCGTTGTATTCCGAAAGACATTTTGGTATGCAATGGATTGTACTGCCTTCAACAGCAGACATGGTCCTTACAGTTGTGAATGTTGGTTCTGGAAGGCATTCTCTTAGGCAAAAGGCGGAATGGAAACTTAGTAGGTTCTTAGACCAGTCCACCGTTGGGTTGTGTTTCCTGAGCCAGCCTATTCCTAAGATGACAGGGAAATGGGCCACTCGTATAATATCGAACCTTATGTTTTCAGAATGCTGGTATATGGACACCTGAATCTCCTCAGTGGTGTGGGTAATGAGTCCTGAACATAGGGGTGTACCATCCACTCCTTCAACCTTTTGGTCCTCCTTTTTCTCGATTCTTAGCAGACCCATCTTATCAGCCCAAAAAGTGTCAAGGAAGTTTCCAGCCGCACCACAATCCAGTAGAGCCTGCGTCTCTACCTCTCTGTCCCGGAAGCGAAGTTTGATGGCTATCACCATGAGACGTACGTCTTCGCTCATCTGAGAAGAGGCCACAGAAAGTGTAGTATAGGAACAAGGTGTAGCCCCTCGATAGTCCGTTCCACTGACTATCGAGGGCGGTCGTTTCCCGATCTCCTTGGGGGCACATCGGGGCAGTCTCTCAGCAAATGGTTGGCTCCCCCACAATATAAACAAAGGTTCCCTTCACGTCTCCTCTTCTTTTCTTCGGCAGTCAACGGAGATCTGGTGCTTCCGATCTGCATGGGTTCCTCTCTCGCGTGACGCGATACAGGTGAGGAGGAGGCGGGGGGTATATCCAAAAAAGATTGTGGACCTCGAACCTTCTTCCTTTCATTTCTTCGTTCCATCAGGCGGAAATCGATTCTTAGAACTGCAGTTTGAAGATCTAGAAAGGTGTCTGGGCGCGGGATCCGGGCAAGCTCATCCTTGAGCTCTTCTCGCAAGCCCCGGCGGAATATGGTATACTGGGCCTGCTCTTGCCAACCTGCCTCTGCAGCAAGTTTCTTGAAAGTGGAGATATAAGATAGTAAGTCGGTACTCCCTTGACGTATGTCCAGCAGGTCTTCGCTAGCCACATGTGAGCATTCGGTTCGCAGAAAGGTGTGTCGCAGCAGTTCCTTAAAGGCCGCGTAGTCCTGCAACACTGGGTCTGATAGGGATACCAATGGAGTAGCCCATGCCAAGGCGTTTCCCGTCATGTGCGTGATCATGAACCCCACCTTGGAATGATCTGTGGAAAAGGCATTTCTGCGGAAGGTGAAGTGAATATTACAGGCCTCCAGGAATTCCTTAACCTTTCTTTCCGAGCCGTCGAATTTACCTGACACCAGGGGTAGTGGGGGTAAATCAGTTGTCTGTTGTTCTCTTGCAGCTACTCTTTGTTGGAGCGCCACGTTGTCAGCCTTTAGTGTTTGGACCTCTACGTTGAGGGTTTGGACAGCTGTCACCAGCTCTTGCAGTTGTTGTGGCGTAGCCATGTTTTCTGTTTGGCGTTGCAAACTATCAGGACTGGCAATATTGGCTACGGGTTTTGCTAGGTGTTCAGCTATATCTTCGTCTTCACTCGATTTATAACCCTCCCCGGTCTCTTCCTCCTCACCTGAATAGTCCAGTTTCTTCCGACGGGTAAGTCCTGTGTACGGCTTCTTCTTTTTTAGAAGATATGGTCTACCTCGGAAAGAAGCCACCGTGACTCTCAGACAAAGAAACCCCACGGTGACTCCCCTCCGCGATAGCCAGAGGGGAAAAAGCCACTGGAACGGCAAAAAACCCCTGGATCCAATATAGACGTGAAGATTGTGGGAGTCGTCAGCACAGTCGTAGGTTGAATGATCCTTCGCCGAAAATCCAGATAATAGGTAAGGTCGGCGATTCTGCTATTCGAGGGAATAGGAGATGGCGGTTAACAGGAGGGTACCCCTCGGGGTGGAGGACAAGAGTAAACGGAGAAATCCGAGAGCAGTATCACTAGAGAGAATAAATACTCAGCAGAGATTTAAACACGGGAACAGAAACACAAGAGAAGGCAAACAGGATACAGAGATAGGGGGGCGGCCCGTAGGGAACGGGAGGTGGAGAAATAACAGGAAGATAGTAAGTAGACTATCCGAAGGGAAAAACTAGCGCAAGCAACAGGGCAAGGAAATAAACACAGTTGCAACGCGCCGAACCGCCGGCAGCCGAGTGATATATATACAAACGGCGGCGGCCATCTTGAAAACAACTAGACCGAGTCTGATAGACGAGGAGGAACGTAATGGAACATTTAATGGCGTCCTCGCGTCCACCTTCGCCACAAACGCCAGTCGCTGGCGGCCGTGACACTTCCATTTAGAATCAGAAAATATGGCTTATGCTGTCATTCAAGGCAAGAGCATTCAGGCTTGGCAACCAAGTCGGGACGAAGTAAGCTCTGAGACTGATTCATGACTTCAGTAACAGATCCCCATCACCTTCCCCGGCGGCCCCAGTCCAAACACTCAAAATGGGATTTATGGATCAGAGTTACACAAATAAAGAGGACTATGAAAATGGCGCTTTAGCAGCTAGACAGAATAAGATAGCACTAAAGATTTTGTCACTGTTACTGGCTGGGAAAGTAGGGATAGTTCAGAGATCAGAATGGACCAAGATAATGCAAGGTATACAATAGTTCTCCAGCGTCCTATTAATACTCACAATCCATTGGAAGTTTAAGATTTTTGGACAGTCACGGTTCTGGTCAATGGATTGGATCTATCAAGGAAAGACAGCACATCAGGCACGGGACTAGATCATCTAGGACAGTCACCGGAACTGCACAGGATCTGCCCTTCTTGTTTCTGGGTATTTCAAATTAGCGGGATGGCGAGTTCATCAAGCAGCATTATGGTAGCAAGCCAGATAGTTCCAGGATGCTAGTTTCAGTATGCTTTCTCACACCACAACGCTTCACTGGGTTGTAAGAATTATTTTGAGGATTGAGGCCTTCTTGAAAATGGTTCAGCTACTGCTTGGCCTGGTCCTTGGCATCTGGATCTGGAAAGATGTTGAATGCTGGATGTTGAATGCTGGATGTTGAGTGCTGGATGTTGAATGCTGGATCAGAGTGCTTCGCTGGAATCAGAAGAGTGAGTCCCTATGTGTTGTCAGCTGTCTCTATTTATCCTTTTAAATGACATCACAAAAATGGGTGTATGGGCCGGCTTAACTAAACTCACCCATGTGGACTGGGATTGGATCAGAGCCTCCTTTCCGCCTTGCATCTGAGTGATTGGTTCAAACAGAGGTGATGTCAAGTTTATGGTTTGGTTTTTACAATCCTTAGAAACCTCCCCTAGCCACTAGTATCAAAATCGAATTTTGTCCTAAATACATATTTATACATTTGTAACCTCTACAAAAATAACACACAAGGATTCCATATTTTATGTAGCATCTGTTCATCAAAATCCCACAGCTGTGAGATCTTGTTTCGCCTTTCTGCAGCATTTTGTCAATTTCTCCATGAAAACATTTTTCAAACTTTCTCCAAATTTCTACAAATATGTGTGTTTATCATAGGGATGTGTGTGTAAAGTTTAACAATTCTAGCATAAATACAGTTCCCATAAAATCACATATACCGCCATTCCTGTTCGGAATATGCTACACAGTTCCACCATATTTTGAAATGTAGTGCCAAAACTTAGACTAACAAATCTGCCCTTTTTATATTTTTCACCATTTCTGATAATAAGTTATGAGTCTCTAAAAATGTTTTGCTCTTAACCTTTCAGGACTTTGACATTCACAGTGCTTCATTAGGTTAAATGGATTTTAGCGCCAAGCAAGATTTTGAGTGTTGAGAAGTGTTGTGTACAGGCATTTTGGAGTTTTAGCAGCAAAGTAAATGTCATTTACAGGCAAATTCTGGAGTTTCACTTGCAAAGCGTTGCTGCTCCCTCTGCACTCTATGTTTATTTGTCATGGAGCCCACTGGCCCTTTTTCTGCAGTGTGTGCTCTTTTCCACCGCACATGCACCATGGGTGGCAGGTTGTGCATCCATCTTTTTGTGTGTTGAAAAACGCGGTTTTGGAGGTTTTGGCGCACACAAAAGTTTTGCTGACATTTTTGCTGTTTCTTGCACCATAGATAGCAGAGCGATGCCGCATAGTATAGCAGAGTGGGTCAATACATCCCACATAAGGTGCTAATACAACTAGCAAAAATTGCCCTGCATACTCACATGCAATACACTCTCCCCTTTACACAGATGCACAAACTGACCCAGAGGTATGTCGGTACAGAGGTAGCAATAACAGCATTGCCTAGCAACACATCCACACTCAAACTATGGGTGCAGGCAGAAGGAACAACTGAGCCGGTGTCTGCACGAAAGCTGCACAAGGTATTGATTAGAATGACTGTGCCTATTTATTTAGTCAAGACAGTGGAGCACTAGTTGTAGCAGAGTCCTGTACCTGCAATACAATGCCAGATCATAGTGGCTAATTGGAGCGTTATGTGCTTTACACAATATTAGGTGGTTGGCCAAAGCACAGCGCCTTAAGAATCACCACAGATGTGAAGACCTCAAGTAACTAAAAGGTCTCACATGCGTAGGTGATGTGTTATGTCCTGGTGGCTGAACCCTGTGTCAGATTGTCTGTTTTAAAGTACATAGTTCAATATCCTGCCTATAGGATAATGTGAATGTGATGAGAAGTGCAGTAGGCACTTCAGAATATTGAACAACATGCTCCCTGTCTATTTCCCAGGTTGTTCAAATTTGCACCTGGCCTGTCACTGTACAAGGAAGGAAAGTGGTCTACATTAAAGTAAGTAATACCCCCACTGTTGATGGTCCTGAAGAAAGTGACTACCTACATGTCACTGAAACCCGTTAACTGACTCTTGTAAAACTAGATATGCTATGCTATGTAAACAAAACATAAGAGGATCAAAGAGACACAGAAATCGGATTATTTCAAAACAGAATGCACCTTTATTCATGCATTACACAATGTTACTAATATCTAGCAAGCAGCACTCTCTAGCAATGAGTGCATTTAGCAAATCCCAACCCTCCCAGCATTAGCTCTACCTCCACACAGCCAGCCTCCAATAATAAGACTGTGAGGCTGCCTTCCTTCTCTCTCAACTAGCTGTGAGACAGCCTCCCTCCTTCCAGCTACAGAACAGATCAGTATCAAGGATTGTATGTAATCGGTAAACTCTTTTCACACCAGACAAAGCTAATCATTACCCTGAATTTCACAATTCATACACGATTAACATTGTTCTAGTCTCTGTCAGAGCTAGCAATGCTCGAACCACAGTGTCTGGCCATTCTCATTCAATGTGTACTAGTTGATTAAGTGCCAAAGGTCTGTCATAATTCAAGCTGATGTCAACTCTGTGAAGCATCTTGCCTTCACTTTCTCTGGATGAAGCAACTGCTGTAGCTACTGCTCTAAGACATTCAGGTACCACATAACCAACAGGACCCAATGCATAGGAAAAAAATCCCCATGGACTATCTCTTCCATCATGTTCTCGGTCTAACACTGTCAAATCACATCCATCTTTCACATATACAAACACAACAAACATTTTCACATAATTCGAAATCTCCAAGATTGCAGCACAACAAAAGGCTGTATGCAGTGACAAATGCATTCTGATTCTGACCATAAGCATCCCCTGGAAACTCTAATCCATCAGCCTGTACTCTACTGTAAATGCTAGTACTGTTAGTGTATCCCCGTGGCATTCTAGTAAACGCCAATGCATCAATCACAGAAAAACATGTTCCCTGTGCAGAAATCATGGTCAAATTGTCCTCTACATAAATTGCAAAACGGTCGGGCAAAGCATTGTCACTATTTCTATAAACTGGCAACATGGTGCTATTAGAATTGCTGTCATGTATTTCCCCAATTTCACCTCTCCCCACCAAATCAGAATGCAATGCTAAGTAATGTGTAAAAGCATTTCTCTGCGAGAATACAGTGAAGTACACACCATCAGAAATGCACTGAATTACTGCATACATTACTCTCAACACATTCACTCCCAATACGTTTTCTACATAATGGGAAGTCAGCAAGTGGCATTTCTCTGTAAAGGGACCAACAGTAATGGGTACTAACTCTGACATAGGACATATTTCTGGCATACGTGAAAACCCTACAGAAACATTCTGTTGCCCTGACAAGGCAATATCTGGAACCATTGAACTGTCAATGGAACATTCTTGTGACATAGGGCCTCATTACGACCTGGGCGTTAACCATGGCCCTATTAGCGCCATGGTTGACGCCGGATTCCGCCCCATTCCAAGGTTGGCGGGGCGGTTATTCCCCATTCACCATTGGCCCTTCCCCATTCCCATTCTTGCCCCCATAGGGCTCAATGGGAATGGGGAAGGCGGTAATTACGGCACCGCAAATTGTGGAACCGTAATTACCTCCAAGGTCCCTTTGCGGGTCCCTCATAATTGGGCGGTAAGGGATTACCGGCACCAGTGTCCTTACCGGTACCGGTAATCCCTTACCGCCCGGGTCGTAATGAGGCCCATAATATCTATCACACATGAATCTGCCCTAGGTAACTTCTCCTTGGTAACCCTTATCTCCTCATTCTCTCACACTAACTGGTGCACTGATTCTGGGACCACTTCCCAGTTTTCTAACATATTTCTCAGTCTATCCCTATTGCTCTCAGTCCACTAAGGTTCGGACTCGCTATTCCATTTTCTAACCCTGCAGGTTTATTCTGAACAGGCAAAGCCTTACAACACGTGTGAGTTTACAAGCAAACTTCAGGCATCTTCAAACAAAAAACGTTTCTCTGGCCTGGCAAATATGTGCACACATTTCAAAACAAAACACGCCTATTCAAAACAAATTCGGAGCATGCTCACCGAACTCCAAAGATCCAAAGAGAGTCAACACGATCTCCCATCAACTCAAACTCCGATTTCTGTGAATGGTAATCTCTTCATCCAACAAAATGCAAACAGCATCACAGCTGCAACCCAACGCGGTTCAAACCCTTGCAGTAGACAATCTCGGCCAACAAGTGGATCGGAAGTGACAGCTGCTGGCAAGTCCTACTTGGCAGTCACAGATCCTCTGTCCCAAACACCGTCCTCGATCATCATTGGAAGGGACCCGCGTTGGGTGACATTTGTAAAACTAGATATGCTATGCTATGTAAACAAAACAGAAGAGGATCAAATAGACACAGGAATCAGATTATTTCAAAATGGAATGCACCTTTATTCATGCATTACAAAATGTTACTAATCTCTAGCAAGCAGCACTTTGTAGCAATGAGTGCATTTAGCAAATCCCAACCTCCCAGCATTAGCTCTACCCCCACACAGCCAGCCTCCAAGACTAAGACTTTGAGGCTGCCTCCCTTCTCTGTCAAACAGCTGTGAGACAGCCTCCCTCCTTCTAGCTACAGAACAGAACAGCAATCTACTGTTATACAGAGCAACGACGCATTCATTTTACAATTGTATGCATAGAAAGCATTCCATGTCAACCTACGTGCATTCTATACTACATGTGTGCATACATCATTTCAGCCAGCATAGCATAATCATATACTGTACTAGAACATGGTGACATGAAATGTTCTCTATTCTATTCTAAGAAGAACAGCATATTGTGTAACATAACATTCCTGTCTTTTCGCATCGAGACAGTCTCATTCAGAATGAAAACAAGCATTTCTCTGCAGCCAGCAAGGTTATTTCTCTAACGGTCTGCCAAGAGTCATTTATTAAGGAAACATTGCTTCCACTGGGTACGTCTGCTAACACATTTCTCTCTCCACGCTCTACATGAGCCAGATTCATGATGGTCAAAAACACAATAGCAATAGCGCCTAGAAACACACTACAATGGGCATTCTCCAAAATAACAAGCTAAATATATCTGCATAGATTTAGCAAATATCAATCTATAATCAAAACAAACTATACTGCTTAAACAAATGGAAGCATGAATGAATGGATTAGGTCATGCTAAACTGTCATAGATAAATGCAGACTAACACTCTGTGTATATCTTTTTTGACATGGTTTTTTTGGGTGGTTGCAGGTGGCTATAGACCAACAAATGTTTTGATTTTAGGACGGATCTTATTTACGCACACTTGAGGGTGGGTAAAATAAAAAAGAAAGAACCCCCCCTTTAAATGCTAAATGGAAGAGTCCTGCGACATACAAAATTTAATCCCATTCTATCGGTGGTCCAAAGAATTGCGAGTGGCCCTGAACTGCCTTTTGTGTGTTTTTGGACAACTAGTTTTGAGATTAGTGAAAAGACATCCCTCCGCTTATCCCTTTTAGATAGGCGGCGCAACACCATTCACTGGGGTCAGCCTGGGCTTCCAGGGAAAGTTCTTCCTAGAGGGACAGAGATAGCCTTAGCAAAATAGACCTCTTCTTTATTAAATCTATACCTCAAATTTGTGTGGTGCTCTTCGTGATCACCCTTGTGTGTTATAAAATATACAACTTTGGTGATCAAGAAGCAAATTATTTATGGAACAGTTTCCGTGTTTGTGTTTACTTACCCTTTAAGACCTTCCCTGACATGAAAATTGCACTTGACACATAGCTATTCAGTATACACATCTATGCCGGAATGTCCCCCACATGAGAGGGAAATTGCAGCGTGCCGTCAGCTAATGCCACTCCACCTCCAGATTGATTTCAGCCTTTTTCCCCTTTGCACCGTGGGAACCATCAGGATACACTCAAAAACATATGACAAACTAGAGGCTAACAACTAGGGGATAGAGCTTGACAGTTAAGCTAAGTGACTAGGGGATAGGTGCTTCTAGAAAGAGGTTAGGTGATAATGACTAGTAGCTACAGGTGAGGGTTAATGGGTAGTTACTAGGGTCGAACTAGGAGCTGTTTGGCAGATGTCCATTTCTAGAGGATATACAGCTGGTGTAAATTACTTAGGGCTATTGGATAGGAGTGAGTATCTGAGGGCTAGGCATTAGTGGCTAGGGTTTAGTAGCTAGGGATTAGGACTCAGGGGTAGTGGCTGGGTCCTAGAGGCTAGTGTTTAGGGTTGGTGAATAGGAGTTGGACCCTATCCTGCAGATAAATCAGTAAATCGGGTCCAATTTGTTATAAAATTATATGGGAAGGTGTCCAAAGGCAAGGAGAACACCTGGGCGGAAAACCGTTGCAAAGAGAGACGATGAGCCAACACAAGACGCTCCAAAACAGAGCCGCACAGAAGATACACCAAGATGGTGGACGGGAGCCCGGTGGCTCACTGAGTAGGTGCAGACGAGTTTGCAGGCGACCACGAGAAGTGGCCGTGCAGTCTGCGGAGTGGAAGGGTGAGACGGCGGCACAGGTTGGAGCGGAGGCAATGATACGGAGCGGTGTGGCAGACAGAACCAGAACGGACAGCAGCTGCAGGTGAGCAGGTGAGCCCGGCAAAGGAGAGCGGGAAGCCAGAGAACAGGGCAAGGGGAGAGGGCAATGAGCACAGGACACAAGGCAGAGACCCCCCTCACCCCTGAATCCATATCATGGCCCGTGAGGGGCGGATACATAAGAAGGCTCACGGGCACAGAGCGCCGACATAACTAACCCGCTGGGGGAACCCAGCGACGCACCCCATACGGCATGAATCTGCGGACGCAGAGGGGGCCCGCCTCCACCCGGAGATGGGCTGCACACGTGGGAGAACACAAACTACTGAAACTGTGGAACAAAGCGAATGGAGCACAGAGAGGGAAAGCGGCAGGCACGAGATCCTTGAGACACGAGACCCTTGAGAAAGTCAGAGCAGGGAAAAGAGCATCCCCAGCTGTCTAACTCTCCCCAGCAGACCCACAGCAGTGCAAGCAAGCTGCACATGCAGTGAGAGGGTTAAGAGGGCAACTTCCCCCGAGCAACCAACACACGGCTCAAACAACGTTGGGAAGGGCCCAAATAGTTCAGGTGGTAAGAACTACGGTGCTGCACGGATACGAAGAACACACAGGGTGAGAAAGCAGGGTGAGACATGAAGCAGGTAGCACCCCCCCCCCCCGCACTCCATCCGATCCCACACCCCTGGGAACAAAAGAGAACCAAAGTGGCAAAGAGAAACTTGAACCAGGGCCACAAAGGTTGCATTGAGAGGGGGAAGGAGGCCATAGCCTGACACACATAACTAAGCAGCAAGCCACCTACACAACAGAGAAGGGGCGCAGAAGGCCCAGAAACAAGAGCAGCATCCTTCCACACCTGAGCAACTGGACCACATCACAAAAACCTGCTACCTGAGAAAGGGCAGAAATGCACAGGGATAAATAAGAACTGTGAGACCAGGACATGCCAGAGAAACGAGGGGGCAAGGGTAAGTAGACCAGTATGGAATCCTATGCTCACAAGAACGATACTAGCCAACACACCCCGGTGAATGGCAGTACGAGCACCGCAGGAGCAGAACAGCAAACAGGGCGACAAGAAGACTGCCCCATCCTCGAGGCAATTGCAGCGCTGAAGAAATCGCTTGAACACAAATTAGATGCAGTAATAGTGGACGTGGGTCTGCTAAGACAAGATGTTCGAGCTCTGGCAGACCGAGTGAGCACAGCGTAGCAGCAAGTGCAGACTAACACCAATAACATCACCACCGCCCAATCCCAGATGCCAGATGTACTTGGTCGAATACAAACCCTCGAGCACATAGCTGAGGATGCAGAAGGAAGAGCACGAATAAATAATATATGCATTGTCGGACTGCCGGAAGGAGAGGAAGACAAGGACCCCACTAACTATGTAGAGAATCTACTATTACAAGAAGTGGGTGCTGGGGTACTATCGCAGGGCTTTGCAGTAGAAAGAGCCCACAGAGCTCTGACCAGAAAACACCCTCCTGCCCAGGAGACAGAGGAGAATGACCCCTAGGGTGCCCCGATGGACGCCACAACACCAAACCCCTCGGAATCAAAAAAGTTTGAGATGCCAGTTCTAAGGTATCACGCTGCAGCGGGCCAGCCTCAGGGAACTGGGACTGTGCAAGGAAAGTGGCGGAGCCGGAGCAGGGGGAGGGTGACTGTGCGTTTGTTAACAGTTAAAGTTTGTTGGTTGGAAGGAGGCACAAGAATGGGAGAATCTACTAGTCACAAAGAACATCACGAGAGCGCACGAAGCAAAAGGACAAAAGCACGAAAGAAGAGGAAGTATAACCGAACACTGGAAGGGCAAAGGAACCAAGCAAATGCCCACTCTGAGCAAGGTTGCAGGGGAAGAGGAAGAGGGAACACCAGTAGAGGAAGTAGAAAGCAAACACCAGGGGAAGAGGACGGAAGGCATGTTCAAGAGAACAATATAGGCCTATGGGAAAAGACGAGCCACAGCATGAGCTGCCAAAATGTGCCCTGATGTAATCCAAATAGCCACTTGGAATGTACGAGGGCTGAACAATTACGTCAAGAGACTAAGAGTGTATGCTTTGTTGAACAGATCGAAAGTGAAGGTGGCAATGCTGCAGGAAACCCACTTGACGGAAGAAAAACAGTCCAAAATAGCGAAAAAGTGGGTAGGACAAATGTACGACTCAACCTATTCCAACTATGATAGAGTATTAACGTGGGTAGCCCCCAATGTCCCTTTCCAGCTTATAATGCAAGAACAAGACAAGGAGGGCAGGTTGATCATAGTGCACGGAATGTTGAAAAACAAAGAAGTGTGTTTGGTGAATGCATACGCCCCAAATCACGACGCGACAAAGTTCTTCAGGACACTTGTACCTCGACTAGCCCCATACAGAGAGGTGACCTGCATCTGGGCAGGAGATTTCAACTGCACACTCAACCTGACGTTGGACAGGTCAGACAAACACATAAAGCCAGCACCTCCGGCGAAAGCCCTACAGGTGATCCTAGACCATTTCAGACTGGAAGATGTCTGGAGGAAAATGCATGAGGAAACCAGGGGGTACTCACACTACAGCGGCCCGCAGGGAACGCACACACGTATAGATTATATTTTCATTGTCATAGAAACCCTGGGGGAATTCACTAGCATACACTTTAGAGTAAGAACACTCTCAGACCATGCCCCGCTACTGGCGACATTGGACTACACTCATAGGAAGGCCCCTACACCAACTTGGTGACTAAGAGAAGAAGCACTATTGGAGGGTGAGTTCCAGAAAAATTATGCAAGACACAAAAGAAGACTACTATGACCACAATGCAGGCAGTGTAGACAAGTTCCGGACCCTGTGGGACACCTTTTAAGTGGTGGTCAGGGGAGCAGCGATTGGGAAGACAGGGGGACTTAAAGGGAGCATCCTGGCACAATTGGTTAAAGTAGAGGAAGAAATAGAAGAGGCGGAAAGACAGACAGGCATAACTGGGGAAGAACCAGCCAAACTACTATCACTAAAACTACAGTGTAATACCATTTGCGAGAAGCTGGGGAAACTAGACTACGGGAAAATGTGCAGAAACTACACGCAGGTGATAAGCCGGGAATACCCCTTGCCTTGTTAACCAAGCAGGACACAAAAAAGGAACTGATTAATGCGATAAGAAATGGGACTGAGGAAGTGGCGAGGACACAAGACGGCATCAACCAGGTATTCTCACAAGTCTACGAGAATCTGTACTCTCAGAACAAAGAGGCAGATACCTTGACCATAAGAGACACCCTGACCCAAATAGAACTACCAGAATTAACTGACGAGCAGGTGTAGATACTTGAAGCCCCGCTAACAGCAGAAGAACTAGAAGCTGTAATAGATAGTCTCCTGACAGCCAAGACCCCGGGACCCGACGGGTTGCCCGGAGAGTTTTACAAAAAATACAAGCAGACGCTGGCACCTAAAATGCTGGAAGTCTATGAAGAGGCGTACATGCAGGGTCAATTACCAGACAGCATGATAGAATCATTCATAACACCAGTCCTGAAGCCGGGAAAGTCACCACTAGACTGCGGCTCATACAGGCCTATTTCCATGATCAATCAGGATTGCAAATTCCTGACTGTGACCCTGGCTACAGGCTCAAACGGGTCATACACACGTTGGTGCACTCGGACCCAGGGCGAAACACCACATGGAATTTTCAAAGACTGCACCACATTATAGACCGGACCAACCTAAGACAGGAGGAGTGTGAGGTGGGGTCTTTAGATGCAGTAAAAGCCTTCCACTCCGTGAGCTGGAACTGGCTATTGCATGTACTTAAGCACTTTGGGTGGGGGAGGGCTTCCTGCATTGGATCAAGTTGCTATATAGGAACCCCAGGGTGAGGGTGAAGATGGGCAGACACATCTCAGCGGCATGGAAAAATCAACAGGAGCACAAAGCAGGGCTGCCCATTGTCATCAATGCTCTACATACTGGCCTTGGAACCATTAGCAGTCTTCCTGAGAGAGGAGTATGGTAAGGCAGGAATAAAAATAGATAACGTCATTCACCTAATCTCGCTCTGCGCAGACGACATGCTCTTATATGTCGTAAACCCACAAAATAACCTACCAGATGAGGTAATAGGAGCATTTGCCAGATTGTGCGGTATATCCTTTAATAAAGAGAAGTCCTCCTTGTACCCACTAGCAGGACTCAGGGAAATTAGCACAGACCAACTGCCCGACTTAGGCCTGACATGGGCGCCGCTCATGTTCTGCTATTTGGGGATAGATATATACCACAACCCCACGGAGACACACAGGGCCAACACGCAAGTAGCGCTAGAGAAAATTGTAAAGTTAATAACATTTTGGATGATACTGCCACTAGGGATGATAGGAAGAGCAGCCCTGCTGAAGATGACAGTACTACCCCGCCTCCTATATTACTTCACAAACATACCCCACAACATTCCCGGGACATTCTTTAAACAATTTAACACAATAGCATGGGAATTCCTGTCAAGGGGGGGGGGGGGAATAGACTGGCACTAAACACAATGCAGAGAGACTATGAGTCGGGAGGGATTAAACAGACTAATTTTGAATGATATTACTTGGCAGGGCAGCTACAATTTGTGGTACAATGGCTGGAGACAAGACTGCTATAGACACACTACTATTGCAACCAGCACGGCGGCACCGCTCCCCACACTGGCCAAACTGGATCTGACCCTCTGTAAGAAATTGAGGAACATCCAGGGAACCCCGGACCCTTGCTCAGCACAGATCCCGCTGGTGGGACTTGCGACTACCCGACCTAAAGCCTTTAACCTGTATCGTGGGCACTGGGAAGCCAAAGGAATAGCACAGATCGGAGACTTATAGAAGGAGGGACAATGGGTGGAATTCCAGGCCCTGATAGAACAATATGATGTGCATAAAGGTCAATTCATGCTATATTATAGCATGGTGAAAACAATAACAAAGAGATGGCCAAATCTACCAGAGCACAGCGGAACAAGGGAGACACTAGATGTATGGTGCGACGTGGCCGAAGGAGGACACACAGTTTCCAGACTTTATGAACTGCTTATGAAAAGCCACAACACGCAGGAACTGCCAGTACGAGGGAAGTGGGAGGCAGAACTCCAAAAAACCTTCACAGATGAGGAATGGTCAAGGACCTTAAGGTACATAAAGAGGATCTCCAGGAACTCGAGGTTTAGGCAGCCACAGCTCTAAGTCACGCAAAGAGCATACCTTACCCCTGGTAAAATATCCAAGATGTGGAGAACAACAACCCAAAGCTGCCCAGGATGCGCAACAGAAAATGCAGATATGCTGAACATGTCCTGGGCCTGTCCAGTGATAACATTTTGAGATGACAAAGGCAAGAGCGGCAAAGGGTGGACTCCACATGCAGGCGTGGTCACCGGAGTCTTACCTGCTAGGATTGTTCCCGAGAGTTGGCAAGCCAAGAACACACTTGGCGAAACATTGCATAGCAATAGCATGGAACTCCAACACCGGCCCAACCATAGGCGCATGGAGGGCAGACGTAAAGCACTGGTCACTGGCTGAAACAAAGGTATGGACTACGGCATTACACATAGGAGCAAGTGAAAGCAGTGATAAGATACTGGCATGGAACTCATTGGTACAGGAGCTGTTTGCACCCAGGGACGTAGCGGACACAGACAATCCCAGTGCGCCAGAAATCGCAGACATGGACACAGGGGAAAATGAAAAGCATCGTTAGGAAAAGCCCAAGCTAGCAGAGGAGGGATGGACCTAATTTTAGATAACCCTAAAGGTGAAGATACCCAGCTGCAAATAAGTAATGAGAGATCCAAGTATGGATGACTAAGATTGTGCACCAAGACAAAGAAGATGTTGGACACTCCCAGCACGACCTGCTAGTATGAATGTTATGTTATGTGTTGTGTGTTATCTAAATGTTGTGTAAAAACCAATAAAGAGTTTAAAAAAAAAGAAGTGTTCTCAATTTACAGTACGTTGGCCATACCTGCCTAAAATGTTTCACTCTGCTCCAACCCAAAGTACGGAAGATGGCAACCTATCATCTCCAGTATAGAAGACTTCCGAAGCTCTATGACTTTAAAGACATAGACAGCAGTACCAATATCAACCTACATTAAACCCATTTGCGCTCTAACAACATTCTGATCTGTTAAAGCAGAGAAGATTCTAAAGACTAAACTCTGTAGAAAAAAATGGAAGGATGCCATGCTAATCCCACCTGGCCAAGGACTAAGAGTCACATTGGCTACTCCAGTAATGATCCCATGCAACTCCTCGCTAACCACTTGAAGAGTCTCGCCCAACCTCAAGTCTGCTACAATTGCAATACTCCAGAAGAAAGAAACAGGACTCAGATACTCCATCTTATCTAATAACTGCCCAATTTCTTCTCTCCTGCTAGAAGCAAAACTCGAGAAACTAGTCACTTGACTCCACGAATATAGTGAGCACCAGCTGCTTCTTCGTGATAGTCAGGTGCCAGCTGGAATGCCCCTTCTGGACATTAAAGAAGATATTCTCCAGAACTTTGATTTCAGATGGTTTGGACCTATTAGTGCCATACAGCACTGTGGATAACCCCACTCTGTTTAAGAGACCAAAAGAAATATCTGAGCATAAATGGAATAGCATTGGACTGGATCTCCTCCCTGAACGACTGCATTGCAAGGGTAAAATGTGATAACTTCACATCCAAACTTGTCATTATCACACGGAAGTCCCCCACCACCTTTGCTATTTAACAGATATACCACCCACTGCCCCAAATCTTTTAGCTCTTCAAGATGGACTGCAGACAATACCAAGATCAGATTCAACCTGGAGCTCTGCCCTAAAACGGATGCGAAACGAACATCCACCTGCATATCTGGGCTTCACTACTGAAGGTACAAGTAATGACTTAATTTGTGTAAAACTGAAGTCCTCATCTGTTGGCCAAACCAAGACGAGCATCCTCCCTAACATCTGGCGCAAGGAAATGCATCCCCTTACCACACCCATTGAGAAAGCAAAGAACATAGATGTCCTCTTCAATCAGTACTTCTCTTTCTTATGCCACATCTCAGCCACAATGTCTTAATGTCATTACCTCCCTAAACTGATATGATGAATACTCCTGGCTCTAAAGATAAACTTCAAGGTCCAGATCACCCAGGTCCTGATGATTTTTAAACTAGACGCAACAGTCCCAAACAGTTCTGCATGCCTGATGCTAAGCCTCGGAATATTTGCTAACTACACTAGTTCCACACCCACACCAGTCAATTTCAAAGCTTGTATGCATCATTAGAAAGGCGGACTGGGCAAAGGCCACAAAATGTATCCAACTAGTCACCATATATACCTCCAAAGTTTCCTGCATTCCCCTGTGTCCAACAGATTAGTGGTGAACACCTACAAACTGAACAAATTCTTACAAAGAAGGTCGACAACTGTGGGACCCGATGTATGGCACAACATCCCCTTCGATGTGCATTTATATTCAGGAAGGCCTGCCTTGATGAGCTGGAAACAAAAAAACGACATAGCCACATGGCTGCTGAGCACTTAAGACTTTCTGTCATTAAATACCTTGCATTTCAAGGCAGGAATAGGCCAAAGCAATTTAGCACTTTTAAAGTAAGGTTATCCTTTCCTACTGGTGCATGCCTAAATGCTGGATTATTCTCATCCCCCACCTTCCCTTCCTGCTCCCTCTAAACCTTTTTCTTCCTTGAACACTCTGTGGTGAGTTGTCAGGACTCCCCATTCTTTTATGTGAGGGGGCAACACAGGGAAATGCCCAATTTCTACAAGGGCTATTTCCCGACAGGCCCCGTTGATAGAACTGCGTCCTTTCGACAATAGCGCATGCGCTTATCGCAGATTACTGGGGACAGGCAGGAAGAGGTGATGCAGACACGCAAAAGGTAAGAAAGGAGAAGGAGGTGGAGAAAAGTGGGCTTTTGTTTTGGGGGAAGGCACGGGCGACAGGGTAGAGCAAGGTCAGTTCCTGCGATGGGAAGGAGTGCAAGCTTAGGGTAAGATCGGGGCTGATGGCCCCCCACCCCCACCCTTCCGTTATGTGGGGGAAATCCCAATGGATGGGGGTGTGAGGTTGTCCCCCGCACAAGAGCAGGGTCAGAGGGAGTGGGGGGATGAAATATGGTTCCCTGCATTGCCAAAGCCAGACTAGGAAACTTGGCTTCAGCAAACTGGCCTGGGGGAATGTTGTGTCTTAAAGATAACACGATTCTTGATTGATGTAGGTAAAGCTTTATTGGCAGTGGATACACTGAACAGAAGTCATTCTTTAAAGAACAATGTATGTCTCTTGAGCAACCACTGCAGTCGCTTCACTGCTGAGGGATTGTGCTCTCACTTAATGTCCTTCAGATGAAGATAATTTATGAAGGTGAGGCTGTGGGCCTAAACGCAGGTGGCGCGAAGGGGAGCATCGCTTTTCACCTGGTCTGCTCCAGGTCTGGCGTGCTTCTGGCGCAGCACGCGCTTCAATCGCATAGTCCCGCAAGATCTCCTTTTGTCGAGAAGGTTGGTCTTATTCCATCACAAAGTCTCTGTACTGTGTTGGTCTTCTCTTCTCTCGATGTGGTTGGCTCTTGCTGGGTGAGATTTCAGTGGGGTGGTCTCGACTTCTAGTGCTTCTTCCAAGTCTTGTGATAGCTGTATCCTCTCCAAGTGTTGTTCATCTTCTCCTTGTGCAAGATCCCTTCTGCTGCCTCTTACTCAACTCTCATTCAATCTGTTCTCTGTCTCTGTAGTCTTTAGTTCTTCATTTGGGTCTTGATGTTCTGCTGATGACTCATCTCTAGTTGATTGTCTACTGTTGGCTGCTATCCTTGTCAATCCAGGCATAGAGGTTCTCATGCCTCCTGGACTCAGCATGTAGACTAAAGGTTTATGATCAGTGAGCAATCGGAACTTTGTGCCCCATACATATGTCCGGAAATATTCCACAGCCAAGGCGCATGCTCGTCTTTCTTTTTCTACTGTAGAGTAGTGTTTTCTAAGTCAGAGAGGATGCGAAAGCGACTATATGTTCAGTGACTCCCTTCTTTTGGGTGAGCGTGGCTCCTAGTCCATAGGCACTTGCATCTGTGGTGATACACGTTTTCCACGTCCGCTTGAACGGTTTCACACATGGGGCGTTGGCAATCCGATAACCTTGGTAGAAACTTAGCATAGTACTGCATGAGCCCTAGAAAGATTCATAACTCATCTTTCGACATTGGGGCCAGGGATTTGACTATAGCCTGCAGGAGATCTTCCTTTGGGCTTACCCTTTCTCTCGTGACCCGGTAGCCTAAGTACTCCACCTCCTGGGATCTCAACATGCATTTTTCATATCTTAGTTGAACTCCTGTCACTTGAAGTTTGTCCAAGACTTTCCTCAGTGCTTTGTCATGAGGTTCTGCATCCTCAGCATATATGAGGATGTCATCTTGGAAGTATGACACGTTCCCCACACCACGGAACAGGGAGTCCATCATTCTTTGGAACGCTGAAGCAGCTGAAGCCAGTCGAATGGCATTCACATTTACTGATACATGCCGAAAGGTGTTATCAAAGCCGTGAGCGGACATGGTACTTTGTGTAAGCTTACGTGATGGTATGCATCGCACATGTCCAACTTTGAGAAGATTGTAGCTTCCTACATCACAAGTATCAGCTCAGTGATGCTGGGTAGTGGGTAGCTATCTGCTATCACTTCAATATTGAGGCTACGCAGGTCAATGCACACGCTTATATCATTAGTCGGACGTTTTTTGATTAGAACCTCCTGGCTCAACCACTCCGAGGACTCCATGGTTTCGATGTTACCGTCCTTGACCATCTGTTGTAGCTGGAATTCCAAGGCATCTCTTGCGGTTTCTGGCACCGTTCTCACCTTATGCTTAATGGGAACCGCATTTGGCTTGAGCCAAATTTTCTGGACATAGTTTTTTATCCTCCCTGGTTCTTCAGAAAATAATTCAGAGAATTCTTCTAGCAAGCTTGACGCTCCTACTACTTTGACTGAGAGCACTTGATCATCGGTGTTGGGGTACAGACGCATGCTTAAATTGTGTTGATCATCCCACCCAACACTGCTGGACCTACTTCTGAGAAATATAATTTAGTCGTGGTTTGTCTGTCCTTAAACTCTATCTTGGCATTAACGTAGCCTAGAAGATCCACTGACGCTCCCCCAAAGACTGTCGGCTTGTGCTTGGTTCTTTTAACTTCCATGGTCTGTTGTCCCACCATGCTTTTATAGGTCTGGATGGGAATAATAGTTGGGTCAGAGTCTGAGTCAGCCATTACTCGGGTCGCATTTCCACTCACTTTTATCACACAATGGGGTTCCTCCCTTTACACTCGGTTAGAGTTCACCATGATGACGATTGGTCTGTTATCTTCCTCTTAATCATTACTTGTGCACCCTTCATCGCCGATGATCGTGATGTTCTTCCCCTTCCATCTGCAGACAATTGCGATGTGGCCGAACCTTTTGCAATTTGACCACTCTTTGTTTCTTGTGGGACAGTCCTCGTCATTTGGTAGATGTTCCGTGGTGGTACACCTATGGCACTTCAGGGGCTCTCTTTTCCCACTGCTCCATCATAGGCAGCATCTCTCTTGGGCCTGTCACCGTGCCCCATACACTGTAGTGTCGCCACTTTGGCAGCAGGCATGGTTCCTGACATTTCTTTCCATCTGCTTTACATTTCTTCTTCTGCCCTCGCTATCCAGATGGCTCTTTGTCTAAGCTTAGCTCTTTTTCTAGGATAAACTTGTCCTGGACTTTCCTGCAATTCGTGTGTACCACCAACATGCCACAGATGACATTTTCCACAGTATCATCAAAACCACAGTGAGCAGCCAGTTCACTCATGTGGGTGGTTTAATCATCAACTGGCTCACCATTCTCCTGCTTACTGGTGTAAAACTTCAATCGGTGAAGTGCTACATTTTCCTTGTTAGATAACTGCTTTATGAATTGCCTCCTTGAACACGTCATCCCCTTTACCTCCTGCTGGCTCTGGTTTGAGGCCTGCAAATATCCGCTGCCCTTCAACGCCCATGACGTTGCTTAACATGGCCTTTGTTCGCGTAGTCTTGTGAAATCTCGGCAGGACATGATCTTGCGAGACTGCTTCCCCACGGGGAAGTTAAGTGTTGTTTGAATTAACGTACAACCCATACAGAGATGATATAAAAATATACTTTTTATCTGCATGTTGCTATATAAGAAAAATGTGAATATGGAGATGATACAAGATTAATTAACCAACAGGTTATAGTTCTCTGCAGAGCTAGCACAGGTAACGTGCTGTGATGTAAATATGTCCTTACAGGAGCTCAAGCGTACTGGAGTACACCACAGAGTGCAGACAACAGTTCTATCCTGAACTTGCCCAGTTACTGATCACCTCTGGTTTAGGTGCACGCACCTCTTTGTTGTTAGGATCAGTGCCTTGACCAATGTAAGCAAAGGGCATCAGGTCTGTGGTAACCCATTTCAGTTCAGTTCATTAGTAAGAATTGCCACAGGTGCTGCTGGTTACTGGTTGTAGTAACGACTCCACTTCTCAGAGCAGCAGAATATGCGCAAGAACAGCACAAAAGCCCCCCCCCCCTCCCCAGTGGAGCTTGGCCATCAGGGGCTGTGTTGGGAGGATGCTGCCCAACAGAGCATTGCACAATTTTTCTTTGGATGGATTCTTCTTCTTCCTCTTTATTATTCCTAAGGATTCATTCCCAGGATTACAACGTATGGGTTCAGACCTCTGGGCCTATATACAAAACCTTGAACAGAGTGGTGACTCGGTTCCCAAACTCAGGGTTGCATACTTTCAAACATTTGGTAGCCCCCCAATGTATGGGCGCAGCCACATTCACATTTTCCCAGGCTTGTCTGTGGTCTTCCGCTCAGGTGTGGATTCAAAGTCGATTCCAGACAGCATTCAACCATCTGGCCAAATCTGGTTCTAGAAGCTGGAACCCACACTTTCCAAAGCAGACAGAAGCCATGACCATATAAAAACATCCATGCTCAACTCACTCGTGCAGGATAATACGTTGAGCTCTTTCATGCAGTTCTGGATTTTTACAGGAATATGCTCCAGTGCAACTGTCTAGAAAAAGCAGCTGCTGCAACCCAGTAAATTGCACACAAAAGCCTTGCACTAAGCAGTGGAGTCCACACGGGTCTCGCACAGGGTACCTTTTGGGCGCCTGAACCCAGCAACGTTTAAGACCATACAGAAGCACATTCAGAGCTGCATTCCCGAAGACCTGTCTGTGGATTTAAAAGGGAGTTGGTCAGAAAACAGTCAAATATGTGTGGTTCTCAAGAGGTGAAGAAGCATAACGCTAGTGATGACTGTTGATAGTCAGTTAATAGTTCAACAAGGTTGTGTTTAAAGTGGGGGTTGTTGCATCAACTTCTTATGCTCAGCCACCAAATTTCTATTAATGTCCCTTTTAATTCAAAAAGGGTGGTGTCACAATTGTGAGGAAAAGGGAGGACAAGACCCCACCTCCGAAAAAGTGGTCAGTACTATTGTCCTCAACAATAAACTGCGCCACACTCAGAGCTTGTAATAGTGCACAATTTAATCATGCTAAAGCGTAGGTAAAGACTTTCATTGAAAGAGCCCTTTGATTACACGTGTTTCGGCACGCCAGGTGCCTTCCTCAAATCAGGGCTAATTGGAATACAAACAAAAGAAATGTAGTAGTACGTTTGTTTGTATGGTTAGCACTCTCTCGGAATTTGAAAAGGGAATATTACGGGTTAAATCCCACCTTATTTTCTGTATAACTGAGCGGCGTCGGCTCTCCGGGATACAGATTTTAATAGTTCACCACACAGATTATGCTGCTATTTTAAGTGAGACATTTCCTCTTATCTGGAGCTACTAAATGCTTTACAAAGTATTAGCAAACCTGCTGAACCTTTATGCATTATTCACTAGCTGATAACATTACAATATGGAAAAACCGACATCTATCAATTAAAAAAGAAAAAGAGCAGGAGTAGGTAGACATACACATAGAAAGGCAGAGGAGAATATGGAACACTGGGAAGAGGACTTCTCATATTGATTGTTGTGTACGTGGTACACGAAGCGCGCATGCGCGGCCCAGCGGGCCGGCGCATGCGCGCCAGTTAATAAAGGCGGCGCCCGCAGCAGTTCGCGCCGGAGCGCCGGAACAGGCAGACGTCTCCGGTGTGTGTTCTTGCGCGCCGCATACGCGCGCTGGTGCCCAGACCCAGGGGGGGCCCACACTCCACCACAGTGCCCCCCAGGTTACAACACTGGCGACGATGAGGTACGGTCCGCTTCCGTGCCCGACTACCTCGGAGAGACGGAAGTCTGCCGTATTACGGACCCGCGGAGCGCCGGCGGCCATCTTCTTTTCACTCGCTCCCCTTCACACGTGGCGACAGTGGTTGTGGCCCGACTGGGTGCTCGTGCGCCACTCGCCAGCGGTGTTGGAGAACACAGAAGAATAATTTTTGGAAAGCCCACAGTCCTGCAGGCGCAGGGCTGTGGCAATTAAGAAGAAAGAAGTGGGTTTTACACCCCAACCCTACCACGAGACCAGGACAAGCCACCCTTCCCTCAAGACAGCCAACTGTGAGTACGTGGCGCCGAGATGGGGGAAGAAGCTGACGATGAGGGTGCCGCCGCCCCAATCCCTCGCAGAGCTCGTAGCTCCCTAGCCCCCATGCCGGAATTCGATACTACTGGCCCCCCTTCCAAGCTAGGCCCGAAGTGGCTATTGTGGGTCAAAAGACTAGATATGTTCTTCAGGGCATCTGGGGTGGACGATGATGACACCAAAATCGCAACCATGATCTACACGGCAGGCGCAGAAGTCCACAAGATCTACGACTCCCTCGTCATCCCCGTGGTCACGTATGAGGCAGTCAAGCAGGCACTCAAAGACCATTTTCTCCCCATGGCTAACGTGGATTTTGATAGGTTTGTCATGGGCGCTGAGAGACAATTGGACGACGAGCCCCTAGACAAATTTTGCGCCCGCCTGAGACACCTGGCGACCTCCTGCAGATGGGCCAACGAGGAAGAAATGGTCCGCAACCAACTACTGCAGGGGTGCAGCTCCGGAAAACTTCGGAGGCAGGTATTGAGAGAGCCTGGCCTGACCCTCCAGCAAAATTTGGACCTGGGTAGAGCACATGAGCTGGCGGAAGCCAGAGGTGCGAAAATGGACGCTGCCACGCGACCAGGGAATAACGAGGACGCATTTGCAGTAGGACGGTCAGCTGCGGGTAGGTCAAGATGGGCGCCGAGAAGGCCCGATGCCACACCCACACCAGGCAACGCCCCATCGTGCTCGTACTGTGGGTATGACCTCCCCCACAGCGGTGACTGCCCGGCAAAGTCGAGAACATGCGCCCGGTGTGGCACACCGGGGCACTATGCCAGGATGTGCCGAGCTGCTTCCCCCGTTGCAGCAGGAAGGGGACCAGAGAGAGTTGGACGAGGAGGCGCTCGCAGAGTGAGAGGCATCTCCTCGATCGATCAGGGCCTGCAGGACCTGGATATCGCAGAAGAAGAAGAGGAGGAGGAAGAAGTTTTCTTCATCTCCAGCATCGCGAAAGGTCCCGGCACGAGGCGCCAACCCACATGCACTGTCAACATCGATGACGTTCCCACCCCCATCGACACTGGGGCTTCGGTCTGCGTGCTAGCCACCAAACATTATGTGGCCCTGCCAGGCCCACCGGAACTGTCAGCGTCCACGGCAAGAATATATGCATTCGGCGGGGAAACACCCTTACCCATCCAAGGCGTGTTTGTTGCCCCAGTCTCTCATGGACAAAACACCATCAAAGCAAGATTCTTCGTCACCAACGTCAGCCCACATTCCTTGTTGAGCTGTGCGGCGTCAGAAGCGCTCGACATTGTCCATTTCACGTTTGGGGTATACCACGCTGATCTGAAAAGCATGCTACACAAGTTTGAGACTCTCTTCAAGGGCATTGGCAAACTGAACGCAGAGCCCATTCGCCTGCACATCGACAAGTCCGTGAGGCCGACAGCCCTCAAACACCGCCGGATCCCTTTTCACTTAAGGGCCCAAGTAGAGGAGGAGCTGCAACAGTTGGTCGACCGAGATATCATCGAAAGAGTGGAAGGCCCCACCCCTTGGGTTTCGCCTATCGTAGTAGCCCCAAAGCTGAAACAGCCGGGGGCAGTACGCATCTGCGTGGACATGAGGCTCCCAAATGCCGCCATCAAAAGGGAGCGTCACCTCACACCCACTCTAGATGACATCGTCGGAGAACTTCAAGGCGCCAAAGTCTTCTCCAAACTGGACCTCAGGTCTGGGTATCACCAGTTGGAACTGCACCCCGAGTCGAGGTACATTACAACGTTCACTACGCACGAGGGGTTGTACCAGTACAAGAGACTTAACTTTGGGATCTCGTCCGCGGCTGAGGTCTTCCAGAATGCCATCAGAGGAGCCTTGTCCGGTCTGAAGGGTGTCATTAACATGTCCGACGACATCTTGGTCTTCGCCAGGTCGGAAAGTGAACACCTTAAACGGCTAGAGTGCACGTTTGAGAGACTACAGGCGGTAGGCCTAACCCTGCACCAAGAAAAGTGCGAATTCCTCAAAGACCGGCTGGAATTCTTCGGGTTCACCTTCCATGCGGGAGGCATATCCCCGGACCCTGGAAAAGTGAAAGACATAAGAGATGCGCCTCCACCCACATCACCGGCGGAGGTTCGGAGCTTCTTGGGGATGGTCAACTACTGCGGCCGATTCATCAAAGACCTGGCCTCCCTGTCAGAACCACTGAGGGCACTTACGAGAAATGACGTAGCTTGGCAGTGGACGGTGACTGAACAAAGATCCTTCAATGCCATCAAAGAAGCCCTGTCAGAGCAGGAGACAATGGCCTACTTCAACCCCAGCCGGGAATCAGAGATTGTGGTCGATGCCAGCCCAGTGGGACTGGGGGCAGTCCTCATGCAGGCAGACGAACTAGGGGCCATGAGACCCATAGCATACGCCAGCAAAGCCCTCACCGACACGGAAAGGCGGTATTCCCAGATTGAAAGAGAGGCCCTTGCCATCCTGTGGGGGTGCAAACACTTCAGAATCTACATCCTCGGCAAACCCGTTGTCGTGGTTACGGATCATAAACCCCTGATTCCTATCCTGTCTGGAACATCTTCCAAGCCGCCTCCCCGTATCGAGAGATGGATGCTGTCCCTCATCGAATACGGCGTCAAGCTGGTATACCGCCCAGGCACTCATAACCCCGCTGACTACCTGTCTTGCCACCCAGGCACGAGGAACGCCCAGAGTCCTGTAGAGGTGTCAGACGCTAGGGACGCTGTGCATCTCGTCGTTGAATCAGCCCTGCCAGTGGCCCTGTCAAGAGAGGACATTGCGGACGACTCGAACTCTGACGAGGCATTCCTAAGAGTGAAAAAGGCGGTGGCCACAGGGGAGTGGCGGGACGTCCTCCTAAACAATGCCAACTGCTGTGGAAAGCTCGACACGAGCTCTCGGTGTCCACGGACGGCCTGCTGCTGCGTGGGGACCAGATCGTGATCCCCAGGTCACTGGTCATGAGAGTCCTCCAGTTGGCCCACACAGGGCACCAAGGCATGGCGAGGATGAAGGCGCGCCTTAGGCTGAAGGTCTGGTTCCCCGATCTGGAACACAGGGTGGCCGAATTCGTGAGGACCTGCATCCCCTGCCAGGCCACGAGTCCTGCGGAAAAGGGTCCGCCCATTCAGGCCATGGAACGGAGCGACGTGCCATGGGGAACAGTGCACGCAGATTTCGGCTCGACCGGAAGAGGTCTATATTTCTTGGTAGTCACAGACCAGTGGTCGAGGTACCCGGAAGTGGAACTCGTGGAATCCACCGCCAGCGATCACACCATCCTGGCCATGGACAAAATCTTCGCCACCCATGGTTTCCCACTTGAGATCTGCTCAGACAATGGAGCGCCGTTCCAAGGGCAGCGGTTTGCCAGATACTGTGCGGAACGAGGCATCAAGCACCGAAAGGTGACCCCGCTGTGGCCAAGGGCCAATGGAGAGGTTGAGCGTTTCATGCGGACGCTCAACAAAATTTTTCGTATCTCTGTCAATGGAGGGGAGGACCTGCGCCACAACTTAATCGACTTTCTCCGGGAGTACCGGTCCACCCCACATCGGTCCACCGGAATCGCACCCGCCGAGGCGCTGTTCAGGCGAATACCCAGAGGGCTGATACCGGAAGCGGGAGACCGACGCCCAGGAATGATCGATGGCGCACAGGTGGCAGCAGACAGAGCCGCGAGGAACGAGAGCGAGACAACAAGGCGGAGGCTGCCGGAGAAAGAGATAGCAGTAGGAGACACCGTCCTTGTCCGGAACAGGAAACCGGAAGGAAAACTCTCAATGACTTACGAAACCCAACCAATGGGAGTAACTCACGTCAAAGGCTCCATGGTCACGGCTGCGAATGCGCGAGGGATGGTGACCAGAAATGTGTCCTTCTTCAAGCGCATAGGACCCGTGGCAGCGGAGGAAGAACCCGATCCTGACCAAGGACTAGCGGCAGAGGCGCCGCCGGAAGGCGTTGAACCGCCCGAAGATCCTGGGAGGCCAGAGAACCTCGAGAGGAGCTCGCCCAGGTACCCGCGCAGGGAAGGGCGCCGCCCCCCACAAAGATTCCAAGATTTCATCATGGACTCGGCAGCCTGAGTAACTAAGTCTGTTAAGTATAAGTTGTTTTGAGCCATGTTGGCTCCCCATGTTTAATGTGTTTGTTGTTTGAGGGGGAAAAGGAGGGATGTTGTGTACGTGGTACACGAAGCGCGCATGCGCGGCCCAGCGGGCCGGCGCATGCGCGCCAGTTAATAAAGGCGGCGCCCGCGGCAGTTCGCGCCGGAGCGCCGGAATAGGCAGATGTCTCCGGTGTGTGTTCTTGCGCGCCGCATATGCGCGCTGGTGCCCAGACCCAGGGGGGCCCACACTCCACCACAGTGCCCCCCAGGTTACAACATTGATGTTAAATCCTTTGAGGTTTTTTATTTCTAAGTCAGGAGGAGAATCCAGACTTGGATCCATTCATTACTCCCTGTGACTAAACAGGTAGTTGCACCTCGCTGAGCATGGCTAATGATTCAGAAAACCGCCTCTGGGGTTGCTTTTGGTACCCTTGTTCAGACGAGATTCTCCTGGCATGTTGGGCTGCTCAGTATATGGGCAGGATCAAACTGATATGCAAATGAGAATTCTCCTCTCGTTTGGCACAGAGAACTCAAGCCCGAGTGGTCAACGCCCATAGGACAGGCTATTTGAGGTATTTTTCATTCTCACGCTGTTGGCTCATGACTTCGAGCATACTTGCCTCTGTGCAAATCTCCTCCTCTCGTAGATTTATCAGCGATATTTTGTACCCGATTTCTTCTCCTCTCAGCTGCCCTTACACACATTTGATTTTGGAACCTCTTGAGGCCCTTCTATTTCTGAAAGGACGATTTGAAGTATCAGCTGCATCTATACACATACCTCCAAGTGGGAAAGGGTGTCTACAGCCCGCTGCCTCACACCTGTGCGGACCTCTAGCAGCTGCACTATGGACCCTTCCCCTCTGGACATGGACTTTAATTATGGTTTCCTGTTTTTAGTATATGCACATAATGCACTGGGACCTTTGCGTCACCTTGACCCGCTAAAAGAAAACAATCATTGCATTTTCTTAACTATACTCAGGGCCTGATTCATTGAATTTTGTGAGTGCTGAAAAGTGACTTTGTGCACTTTCTTTGTATTTACGTGAGTCTGCGCAGGACCATCACATCTTTGCGTCTAGTCGAGCGCTTTGCGTGACACTACACACCAAGTGTGGGATGGGCCGACGCAAAGAAATAAGTAGGGGCGGAACATGTATATTCCCCATTCTCACGGCAAAATGAGGAAGAACAAGGACTTACGTGGGCATGTTGAGGGACGGCCAAGCAAAGAAATCGCACTCCCAGTCAAGCGCAAACCCAACCGAATTCATGGATTTCAATGCGCAACTTAATGTTGGGAAAAGACACACGTAAACCTTGTGAACTTACTGCTACACGATAGGAGGCGCAAAGCACTATGAACATAGGTTCCAACGCGCAAAGGTAACGCTAACATAGCAATTTAGGGGTGACGGCACGTAGTTAAGGTGTCGCTTGGACTTAGGGTTGATCTTATGCAGTATTGCCGGGGTGCTTGATGGTGGGCCTAAGGTAGGCGCAAAAGTTGGTATATGTCGTTGGTTTTGGTTTGAGTGGGGGCGTGTCATAGGCGTTCTGGGCGCTACTCTATTTTCTTTGAGCCTAGGGTTACTTTGCGGTTAGAATTCCATGAATATGTGGAACGCGCAAAACATACTTTTGCGTGCAGGTAGGTGCAAAGTTGTTTTATGCACAGAGGACTTTGCGCTTTTTCTATGAATCGGGCCCTCAATGAGCAACAAGAGCAACAAAAGGGTAAAGGGAGCATGTAAGGCAAGATGCACAACATCCTATAGAGGCAGGGAGGCAAGGCGATAAGGGAGGAGGATAATGTGGCGCAAGACGTCCATAAATATTCTAGAAAGTTATTCTACATACATCCAAATGACCAGGTGTGGAATAGCGGTGTAGGGTTTTGCACGGGCCCCAAAACCGCCTACAGTAAATATCACACGGGACCCGGGGCTGCATACAACCTGCCTTTAATTTTTAACACGGTAGTAACTGCCGGAACTTCCCTCGCCCCCTCCCTAACCCCAACGTCACTTCCCTTTCCCGCGGGAAGGACCGCAACAGCGGTCCGCCCACATAACGGTGTGGGCTGGCTACTGCCAGTGCGGGAGACGACCTGACAACTCCCCCTTTTTAAAGTACAAGGTCCTCACCTCTCACTCCATCTCTTCAATAAGTCTGTGAGGTTTTATGCGACTCCTCTGTGGTCTCCTTGTGCAGCGAAGAGTCGCCCAGGTCTCGAGGTGGTTTGCCTGGCTGTATTCACCCTCCGAGGCCTCGCTGTCTCCTAAGTAGGGTTTGTCTCATTGTCTTTCCTCCACACAGGGGGCGTCCCTGTCCCCTGTGTCTTTGGGGCGAGTCATCATGCACTTGAAGTGTGAGACGTTGCGAGTTACTGAGTATTGATCCTTTCTCTGTGCCGTGATCATTGTTCCTTTCTTTTGGGTCACGGTCAGTGGTTCCTTTTCGAAGGTGGCATCCTCTTTCCGTTGTTTTGGTTGGCGCATCCAAGTCTCCTAGTTCCACCGTTGATTCCCGAGCGCGCCTCTTCTGATCAGCCGTGGCTTTCATTTTGGCCTTCACGTCGACGTCGTTTCCTTTGGCCTCCTGTTCTAGCGGTGTTGCGACTCCTGAGTTGGGATCTTCTGGTAGCCGCGTTCTGAATGATCTTCTAAGCATCAGGTCGGCCGGGCATATTCCAGTCGTGCTATGGGGGGTGTGTCTGTAATCCCTCAGAAATTGGTAGAGGGCCTGTTCGAACAGCTTGTTTAGAATGGAGGCTATTTGTAGTGTTCTTTTGACGTTGGCCATGAATCTCTCAACGATGCCATTTGGCTGTGGCTATCGGGGTGTTGTTTTTCGGTGTTGAAAACCCATGCATCTGGAGAAATTCTCAAAGTCTTGACAAATGAATGGCACCCCGTTGTCAGATTTTATCAGTCTTGGGATTCCGTAGGTGGACAACATGCGGTCCATGGCTGGGATGACGCTCGATGCAGCTGTGCTCTCCACGATTTGCGCTTCCGGGAATCGCGAGTGTTCGTCTATTAACACTAGCACGTAGGTGCCGTCTCGCAGTGGCCCGAAGAAGTCTACCGCTAGTTCCTCCCATACCTGTGCTGGTAAGGCTGCCATCTGGAGCGGGTTTGGGTGTGGTGGTGGTGCTATTTGTTCACACATCGGCATTTCCCCACTATTTTTTCCACCATGGTGTCGAGCCTCGGGAACCATACCTTCTGTCTTAGTAGCCGCTTTGTGGCGACTACCCCTTGGTGGCTTTCATGTGCTGTGTGTATTGTTTTTTCTCGCAGGGCTTCCGGGATGATCACCTTGCAACCCTTTAATACTACGTGCTCATCTACAATGGAGAGTTCATCTCGGACGTGGTCTATCCACTTGATGTCCTCTTGCACTGCCTCCGGTGCCTGTCTGGCCTGCTGTTTCATGTGCGCTCTCCTTTCTGTCTGTATGCAATGTCGGATGATCCGGAGAGTCGGGTCTCATTCTGACTGCATGATGATGTCTGCCCACCCCACTGGCAGGGGTTGTAGGTGATGTACCACATAATTGATGTACGCGTCCGCTATGGACGGCTGGGTACTCGCTGGACCTGTTGGGTGACGGGACAGGTAGTCTGCCGGGTTGTCCTCTTTGCCTGAGCGGTGTTTGATGACAAATTTGTAGTCTTGTAGATGTAAACCCCAACTGGCTATCCGCCGGGGCATTCTCGCCTTGGGGTCTCCGTATAATGTGAGCAGGGCTTGATGGTCCGTTGTGATCGTGAACTCTTTCCCATACAGAAACAAATGAAAGTACTCACAGCCCATACCACTGCCAGGCTTTCCTTTTCTGCTTGGGAGTATGCTTGTTCTGTAGGGGTGAGGCTTCTACTGGCGTATCCTACTATGTAGAGGTTTGTGGGTGTCCCAGGGTCTCTTTGTGTGAGGATGGCTCTTAGCCCGACCGGGCTGGCATCCACTATTACTTCTGTGTCCCTCTTGGCATCAAAGTAGGCCATGTCTTCTGCTTTCACGATGGCATTGCGTATTGCTTCAAATGCTTTTTGGCAGTCATCAGACCAGACGTATGGTTGATCTTTTCGCGTTAGTGTGCGTGGTGGGTTGCTGACCGTGGTGTAGTCCTTTAAATATCTCGAGCAGTAGCTGGCCAAGCTGAGAAATGATCGCAGTTCCGTTGCGGTTGTGGAGGGCGAGGCCGAGTTGAGGGCAGCTACCTTGTCTGGGTCCGGCCACATGCCTTTGTTGGAGAAGATGTGTCCGAAGAAGCGTAAAGAGCCTTTTCCGAATTCGCATTTGGCTTTGTTAAGTGTAAGTCCAGCTGCATCTACCGCCGCACACACCCTGTAGGGCAGTATCGTGTTCCTCTTTGGTTTTCCCGAAGACTAACACGTCATCCGAGTGATTTAAGCAATTGGGCACGTGTCTGATCACTCGATGGATTTCCTCTTGAAAAATCTCGGCGGCAGATGAAATGCCGAAACGGAGTCTCTTATACTGAAAGAGTCCTAGATGGGTTACAAAAGTTGTTATATACCTTGATTCAGGGGCTATCTCGATTTGATGATACCCTTTAGTTAGGTCCAACGTGGAGAAGACTTGTGATCCGTGGAAAAGGTGGATCATGTCTGTGATCCTGGGCGCTTGATGCCTTTCCCTCTCAATTGCTACGTTTGCCCTTCTCATGTCCACGCACAGGCGTATTGACCCGTCAGGGGATTTCTTTGGGACCGGGACTATGGGTGATACCCAGGGTGTTGGTCCAGAGACGGGTTTGATGACATTGAGCTTAATGAGCTTGTCTAACTCTTCTTCTACTTGTTGTTGTATATTGACGGGTATACCGCGGTAGTGCTGGGCAACTGGGGGATATCTGGGTTGATGTGGAGTTGCACCTTCCTGTTTTTCAGCTTCCCTAGGCCTTTGAAGAGATTTGGAAAAGCTTGCTCTATGGCGTCGGGCTGTGCAAAGTATTTGTGGGCCACAAATTGGTACAGTATGTGGACGAGTCCCATCTCAACCGCTGTCTTAAAGCCTAGTATGCAGCCGCTGTTGGCTTCTGTTTTCAGAATACGTAGCGGGATCTTTGCGGCATGAGATTTGTGTACACACCATGCTGAGATTGTGCCTTTACAGGGTAGCGGGGTCGTTGCTCCATAGGGATATATGTCTACGGTGGCCTTGCGGATCTTGGGTGGACTGACAAGGGAGTTGTATGCTTGTTCGCTTATTATGTTGACTCTCGCCCCCGTGTCAATGAGGAATTCTAGTGGTGTGTTGTTTACCTGTAGTGTGAGGCTGGGGCTGTGCTGGGTGGCCGTAGTGTTGTTGAGGGCCCACACATATCCTTTCTTCCTCTGGTCCTCTTCTGATGACTGAGATGCACTGCTGGATGGGGATCGCATCTCAATGTATCTGACAAATCTCCTTCTCTGGGACCTTCTGGAGCCTTCTGATGGCCTCTTGTCATCACGTGTGTATGAGCTCCTTCAGGCTCTGTCTTCCCTTCTCGGTCCCTCCTTTTCACCTTCTCCCCTGTTGGCTGGTGGGCTGAGGCGTGAACTCCTCTGTCTTTCCCGATAACTCTGTCTGCTGGGTGCGGGTCCTGGCACGTTCTTGCAGACCGCTCTATAGTGGTCCATACCACCGCACGTGGCGCATTGTTGACCTACTGCGGGGCACTGACCAGTGTGAGGATATTCGTAACCACATTGATAGCAGGTGGCGTCTGCGCGTTTTACGCCTTGTGTGGGGGTGCTGTATAGTTTATTAATCATGTCCGTGCTTGGCGTCGGCTGCTGTATGGTGACTTTTCCCAGGCTGTCCAGTTGTGATTCTACTGCTGCCTCCATTTTGGCTAGTGTGAGTATCTCCTCCAGCGACCTTTGTTTTTGAAGCAGTTTTTTGCCTTTGGGCTATCTGCCTTTGAGCAGCATGCAGACTTGAAACAAACAATTCCTTCAAAAATGTGGAAACGCAGCGACTGCGGACTTAAGTGCCTTTGCGCCTCGAACCCTGCAAGTCACACCCCCCATCAATCAGGACTGATCACTCTGGGCAGCAGGCAGTGACTGACTGTGGGCCACGTTGCCTTTGAGCTGGTTCTCACGCATTTGCCAGGGAAACCGTTTTTCTTGCTTTTTAATACTTGTTTCTAACGTTTTTAATTCAATCCTGAGCGATACAGATATTTTCAAGACTGAATACATTTTAATGAGTGGTTAGTTAGTCGCCCAGCCTGGTCCATTCCATCTCTCTAGTATTCTAGTACTTTATTATCCTAACATCTAGCATCGCCTTATTTCAATTCCGGGTCATTTTGCGTCTCGTATCCCGAAAATTGCCACAAATACTTGATTTGGACTCTTTAGGATTATCACGAGCAATGCGTAAATGAAAGGCAATTAACCTTTATAAAGCTGCAGCTGACAAAACAGAGGAAAGGAGGAAATACATTGACGGAAAAACCCTACAAACATTCTAGACAAATAAGTGAAGTGGCAGGCAAACGTAATGAACAAAATTCACTTGTGGAAAGTGCCCTTCACGTTACAAAAAAACTCCAATCCCGATGGAGCTCAGCTGGAGAGTGCTCCAGAAAGCTAATTGGGACCGAACACCCCCTACAAATAATTCGAACTAAGGAGGATTGAATTAGAATGCAACAAATTGCAAACGGAGCTCACTACTAGACTACTAGCCCCCTCCCCACCCCTTCCAACTAAGCGCCTAGAAAAAATCTGATCCAGGACAAACAAGGTTCTTTCCCAAACAACAACTTAATGGGTTCTGACAAGGGTAGCACACTGACCAATTCATTATTATGTCTACGAGTAATACTAATATTGTCAGAAAATCCAAACACCCAAATAAAACCCCTATGAAGGAATCTACTAAAGCAATCAATGAACTCATTGAAAAGACACATGGAATCATGGATCTACTTTAACTCACTGATTATCTTTGATGACCTTATTAGATCATTAACAAAGGACCTTTTGACCTCTAAACATGGTCCCACTCCATCATCTTTATCCAAGTCGAATGACTGCCACTGGGACTAAAACATTACATCTACCAGTGAGCTACCCATCCATATAGTAGAGCCGACTCACTAAAACGAAACAGATCCTAAACCACCAATTGATTGGCCATAAGGTAGCATATGAACTAAAAATACCATTAATTCAATTGCCAGCTCCGACGTTGCCTTGTCACCCAAGGCTACGGCCACCATTAACATTGAGCCTTCCCCCAGTTGCTTTACTGCTGGTTAGGGTAATTGTTGAGGAGGCTCCCTTATCAGGACATCTCAATGAATCAACCACCTCATTGATAATCAAAGCCACACATTGGCTCAATACTATTTTAATGGGTCGTCTAATTAATCCAAAAACACATACTCTTTTTTTTATTTTTTTTAAGTATTTTTATTTGTAGTTCTTGACAAAGAAAAACAACAATACAAGAAACCACAAAGAACAGGCAGCTGAGTGCTACATCAAAAGAAAGAGGGAGAGAATAATCATATCTCATACACTGTGCATCTCAAGGGTTAATCGTTTTCACACTTTACAATCAATGTCCTTACGCACATTACAACTGCGCACCCTTGCTGCGTGCATCTGTCCCCCTCCCTCAAATCCATCTCATTCAAGCTTGTTAGTCGTCAGCTGAACGAGGCTCAAAGGCCCCAACTCCTAAACAAGATTAACAAGAACTGTGCATGCCACACCCGACCCGCCCTGCCCTTTCCCGCCCTCCCCATCCTCTTTGCTCCTAGCCCTACTGCAAATCTGCGCCCTCTTGTGCTCGATGCGCCCCGTAACTCTGAAGCGCGAGCCTCATGGTGGCTGGTCATCAGAGGGTGCAACCATGAGCAAAAAGCGTGTGCTGCAAACTGTCATCTCAGAACAGGTTATCATGGCATGTTCTTTATGGAGAGGAGCGCCTGCTACCTTTCTTTTAAAATATTTGCAAGGAACTTGGCGTTGGTCACCCTAAGTTTCCTGGGGGCAACCAGACGTGGCCTGATATGCAAATGGATATTTCCCGTCTGTGAAAGGTACAGTGAGCAAAAAGCGTGTGCTGCAAACTCTCATCTCAGAACAGGTTATCATGCCATGTTCTTTATGGAGAGGAGCGCCTGCTACCTTTTTTTGACATCTTTTGCACTAATGTATTCCATGCTGTGACATCATTGTTGACCTCCCTTTGTCTCCTGTACACCACCCTGTACCACACAACTGTTTCCACCTCCACCAATCACCTGAGGTCTCCACACCAAACCTCTATGCAAGGACCTTCCGCGGACTTCCAGGCCAGTGCCATCCTGCACTTAGCCAAGATGCAGCCTCCGCGCCACCTGGTGAACATCCCCAGCAGGCATGCCTCCGGTGGCTATTCGCGCATCTCTATCGCCACGCAAAAGGTCTGTTCGCAATGTTCTGAAAGAATCTCTTGACCACCGGGCATGACCAAAACATGTGCAGCATATCTGTAGACTTGCACGTGCATCTTGGGCATCTCTGCTCCCGGGAATCGCGAAATGGCGTGTGGGGTCATGGATGCTCTGTGTGATTTGCAGCTGTATCAATTTGAATCTAACATTCCTGGATACCTTCCATGTTTACAACAGCACCCTAGCCTATTCCCCATCCGTGAAGGCTCGATCCACATCCTCCTCCCACTGGGTTTGCACTCTGTTTACTGAGCGAGTTCAGTATCATGTCATATAGTTTGGAGATCACATGGCCCCCCCTCCAATATATCATAAAGGGAGTCCAGCATTGCATCCCCTGAAATGCCCATCTTCATGTCTGCCCAACTAGCTGTGACAATTGTATTCACCCTGTGGTATATTAACAACTGTTATTTCGGTATATCATGGCTCTCAATCAGTATGGGGAACCCAACAAAACATCATCCCGGCACAGATCCCCCAAAGGGATCACCCCATTCTGCTCCCAGTACCACATAATGCTGCGGACACCCTCCTGGCTCCATACTCAGATTGCTACCAGAAGCATATTAGCAGAGTATGGGTCTTGCCTGCCTACTATCCTCCATAGTCTTTGCCATAATTTCTATCCTAGTGCCACCAACACTGACGTTCCCACCCGACCCACGCCCTCCACCCAAAGCACTTCCCTCAGGTAAAATGGTGTGACTTTGTTTCGCAACAGGATGGTGTCTAAAGAGGCTTTGTCCACCAGCCAGGTCATAATAAACTGCAGCGGACCTCCAGATAGTATGCTTCGCAATACAGCAGCCTAATCCCCCGTTCCTGTAGTCCCTTCTCAGTGACCCAATGAGATTCGGCACCTCTTACCCCCCCATCCCAGATATATCCTCTTATTGCTGAGTCGAGTTTGCGATAGAACGATCTCGGGATCTCAGAGGATATGTTCACAAAGTGATACAGCAAGCACGGCAGCACCACCATTTTGAGTAATGCTGCAAGGCCCATCTTTTGCCAAAACTCCATGGATTTATCAACTCTGCGGAACGCTTTCAGTGTATTTGCTTAGAGCTCCTTCCTAGGATCATGATAAATGTCCACCCCCAAGTACCTCAAGGTGTCTACAGCCCACTGCATCCCTAAATTCGGCAGGTGCCGCTTTTCCAGTGCTGCTAGGCAAACGAGCTGGAACAACCACCACTTCTCCTTACTTATGGTTATACCGGATAGCCTTGCAAAGCCATCTAGTACCTCTAATATGTATGGCAGATTGATTTCCGGATTATGGGCCTCATTACAAATTTGGCGGTAGTCTTGCTAGTAAAACCGGCAGGCTGCCGCCAAACTTGCAATTTTTTCCTAGCACTCGCAAATTGGCAATTACTGGGTTATTACGGCCTAGCCGGACCCGGTAATTGCCCATTCGTGGGCCCCAGAATGCATTACTCCCCATTCCCATTGTAGCCCCATAGGGCTCAATGGGAATGGGGAGGTCCGATGCACCGGCACCATTGAGAATGGTGCCGGTGCATCCGACATGCTCTGCTCGCGGATGCCGGTACGGCCACCAGGACAGACCTGGCGGCCGTAATGGCACCCACGAGCAGAACTCGTAGTTTGCCAGTCCGGGAACTACAGTACCGGCAAGCTTACCGGTACCGTAGTTCCCAGACCGGAAAACTTGTAATGACCCCCCATGCACATTGAGCGCTGCTCCACTCCAAAGCGCTGCAGCGCCACACGCAGCCAGTCCCACCTCACAGAGTGGAATGCCTTTATTGCATCCATCCAGCGAGGCCACAGCATACTCCACTTCCATTCCCCTGGTTTTGTCTATGTCATAGTGCAGCCTGCGCAGGTTCTAGGACGTGTTTCTCCCAGGTACATAGCCCGCTTGATCGGGGTATATCAGAATGCTGACTACGCCCTTCGATCTATTCGCCAACATTTCAGCCAGAACTTTGCAGTCTTTATTAGTCATTGGGAGTGGCCTATATGAGCCACACTCAAGCGGCGGCTTGCCTGGCTTAAGTATCAGCACTATTATAGACTCTCAGAGGCTTGCCGGGAGTAATCCTACATCAAATGCCTCCTCGAGCATCTGCAGCAGGCGCAGTGCAAGGTCTCCTGCAAACTCCCTATAGAATTCCGGAAGCAGCCCGCCCGCGCCCAGCGTTTTACCAGAGAGTAACAAGGCATCAAGTATCTCTGCCCGATTCCGCTCTAGATGGAGCAATTCAATTTCCACCCAAACATTTCCTAGAACCTAGCGCAGCCCTGCTCATCTGCATCGTATAAGCGTTGGTAACAAAAAAAGCTGAAAATGGTGTTAATCTCGCTCTGGGCCCCCCACTCCTCTCTCATCTTTAAAAGAACTAATCATACCCCCCCTTTCTTCTGCACGACACAGCCAGGCCAGTAGTCTTCCAGGTGTATCTCCACTTTCATGGAGTCTTACTATGTATTTATTGTAATCATGTTTGCCCAGACGCACCCAGGCTGCAATACAGGCCTGCCTGAGCTCAAATAGTTTCTTCTCGTGCTCCACTGGTGTCCCGCTCCGCCTGCCAATGCCTCCATTTGTGTCTCTGTGTTGCATATATCATGCAGCAGGTCCTTCCTTATTCCATCCATCTTCCCAATTTCCTCCCCCCTCATTACCACCATAAAGGATTCCCAGCGAGTCCCCACACTCTCCATACTCCCCGTGTTATGAGTCGAAAATTCCTCTATCTTTTCTCCCATATGGACTCTAAACCGTTAATCAAGCAGTGCTTCTGCTCTTAACTTCCACGTCAGGATTGGGGGTGTGCATGCATCTTTCTGCCACCTCACAATGAGTGGTGAATGGTCTGAAAGGATTCTAGCTCTGTAGTCAGCAGCTACGAATTCGCCCAGCGTCTCAGTGCCAGTGAACATATAATCTATATGTGAGTGCACCCCATGTGGGTTAGAATAATAATAATAGCCCCTCCCATCCCCATGTAGTTGCCTCCATATATCACACAATCCCAGCGCCCGCAGTAATGTCACCAGAGCCTTAGCCAGTGGCACCTGTTTCAAGTTCCTGTCATCCGACCTATTTAGCACCGGATTCAAGGTGCAATTAAAATCTCGTCACAGCAACAGGGCTTCTCTGTATGGAGCTAGTTGGAGGTCTAATTACCTAAAATAACCATTGGCCTCATGGTTGGGTGCATATGTGTTGATTATGCAAATCTCTCTCTGTTCCAATACCCATACAAAATGGTCAACCTACCTTCGCTGTCACACTTGCATTCTAGTAGTCTGAAAGGCACCAAGGGGGCTACCCACACCAGGGTACCCGGGAATACGCTGAATACAGAGATCTGTCCACTAATCCCCCCACTTCTTAGCAATTGTGGCCTGTCTGGCTGCTGTAAAATGCATCTCTTGCAGGAGGGCCACCTGTACTCCCTTATTGATCAATCAAGTATGTGTGTACCCTTTTTTGCTTGATGTAGCTACTAAACCCTCTCACGTTCCAGGAGATTACTTAGATGTTGCTCATCTCGATCACGTAGTCCCACTCCTTTCAGGCGTCCTACTTGCCCCTTCCCGGACCGTCCCTTCCCCTGCACTCTTGTTACATGTCATGACCGGCTGTCCACTCCCGCCCAGCCCTGAGACTGCCTACGCCCTCTTTCCCCATCTCCAGACCAGCCCCAACCCAGTGGCATTCGCCCATGTACAAATGAAAGGCGTGTTACAGGACATGTATGCATGCTATTCAACCCTATTTATAACAACCCCCCAGCCCCGAACATCACCAACAAATGCCCAACAGCTCCTAGGACATTCAGGCTCAGCCCCCTCTCACACTCAACCAGTGTGTCGCCACTCACCCTGCCGGTCACAAATGCAGAAGCAGGATGCCTTTACATGGCACCCCTGAAATGAAACCGGAGTTACTGATGGGGTGTACAGCACCTGCCCGTGAGCTGCTATAAGAAACTCAAGGTGGCAACAGTAAAGACAAGACACAAGTGATCACAGTTCAAGGGTGTTTATTAAACTGTAAATGCAATATGGAAAAAAGCCTTAACTAAACCTAAATCTAAGATGGGAGCAAGCGTCGATCATCAAAAGAAAAATAAGGCAGTCCTTGTAAAAAAAAAAAGAGCTTATACTAAGTAAAACATATTGCCAATTCCTTACAACTAATTACAGAAAGAGTGTGGGATACGGTTTCAATAAAGAAAGAAGAGTTCACAAATAATAAGTCAGGATGTGATTGCCAGGTTTCCCCTTTACCCACGTTTTGAACATGGGACAAGGCGGATCTCCTGCGCACAGCACACACTCGAGCTTTCCCAGCACGGGCCGACAGTTCTGCATCAGCTATCAAGTTCTTCGATGGTTGAGTTTCAAACATAGTAATGTTGCATGAATACTTTGGTTGATGGCTTCACTGCTGGGTCCCCCTCTTCCGGGTGTAGACCTTTCATAAATCGTATTCAACAAATCGACTAAACAGTTCCTTTGTCAATTAACTTTGTATGATGACTTTTCACCCCTGGATCTCCCTCGGCTGGGCTCAGACCCCAAATGTCAAGCGGGACAGTTCACTTCTTGTCTTGCAATACTTCTTGTTTTTATGAATCTTTATGTCTTTTTAAATGGCAGTGTAAATTTCCCTCGACTGGGTTCAGTCCTGTCAACCCACTGTTCATAGAGAGTTCAGGCCTCGCCCCTTTCCATTAGCATCCCTCTGCCGGGATCACTCTTGCCAACCTTTATGAAACAGTTCACTATGGGACTGAAGACTTTGCTCCTTCTTGTTAGCATCGCTCCGCCGGGTTCACTCTTGCCAACCTTTACGAGAGACAGTTCTTGTCTTCTCTTCACCAAGCATGATTAATTTCCCTTTCGCGTCACAATCATCTGTCGGTCAAAGACCTTCGACAGTATAAAGGATTTTGCAAGGCCCCTGTATGACCACTTTGACCTCTTCTCGCCTTTGCTGAAGGCTTTCTGGTTATGGTAGTTCCTACCATCGGGTAATCGTCCAGAGTTTCCCGTGTGAGCACCCACATGGTGCCAGACTCCTCTGTTGTGGGTTTTCCCCTTCTTTCACTGATAGTGTCTTTTGCTTTTCAAAGTTCAATTTAGCCGTTGACTACTTTTTGTTCAACACAGTTTGGTTTCTTATCGACACTCCCCTCGACTCACCGGCTGTAATGTTACCACCGAGACAAGCGTCTCTCCCGGCTTGGTATTCAGCAGAGGAGGGTCTTGTATACTGTTGACATCTGCTGCAACACACGCTGGCTATTGTTCGCAGACTTATTTTTCCATCTGGGGAGGTCTCACGGGCCTTGGACGGAAAGGGCAAGGTCGCATCTCTCCTTGCCACCCTCTCGGTCTGCACCGTCCTTCTCCTCCTCTTGAACTGCGATGCTGAGTTAGCTCTCACGTTGTGCGGTCGGCCTTGCTCAACCTGTGCTCCACCTTTAATCCCTGTGGGGAAGGGAAAGGGCTCTCAGGTTTGTGTGATTCTGGTCAATTGGCTGACTTTGCCTGACCCTGGTATTGGCACATGTCAGGTAATCAGCTCTGGTGTTAGTCCGTTGTCTTTCGTGTTGTGCAAAAGTGTTCATGTGGAAAAATGGGGGCAGTGTTTTGGAATATCCTTCATGGTAGGATGGTGGAAAAGGTGTTGAAAGTAGGGGAATACCGCGTCTGAGCCGTCAGTGTCCCACTACCACTCCCCAAGGAACCCCCATCCCAGGAACTGAATCCAATAGCGATGGCCGTGTCCTGGCCACCTGGATGACAGATCCCAAGCGACTAGCCAGGGAGTCACTATCAGGTTTCTCACACTGCTTACCATGCAGTCTCAAAGTCATCAAGTCTTTTTACCACCTTACCAGTAAGGTGATGCCGTCTTCACCTCCCACCATTTGGTAGCTGCATATTTCCCTGCTGCATATTCCTGAGGGGCCTAGCCTGTCAATTGCATCTCTGCTTCTCACAGGGCTGCTTCTGACCACCTCCGATCGCGCCCATCCATGCCTGCGCACCCTCCGTGTTTTCAAAGAAGTGGGAGGTGCCATTGTGCAGTACCTTGAGCTTCGAGGGATATATGAGCATATACTTCAAACTCGTTTGCAGCTGTCTCTCCTTTGTAGGTCCAAAAGCTGCCCTCTGTCTCTGCACCTTCAGTGTATAATCAGGGTATACCGTGATCTTGTCAGACCCCCTTGTGATGGTCCCCCATTGTCTGGAGAATGCTAAGATTGTTTCTCGGTCCCTATAATTTAGGAGCTTTGCAATCAGAGGTCTCAGATGTGCTCCCGGTGGGGGGTCATCTGGCCAAGGACCTGTGGGCCCGTTCCACTGTAAAGCCCTGCAACAGGGTGCCCACCGCAACCTCCTGCAGCAGCATAATTTCCACATATGTTGTGGGGTCTCTGCCCTCCATCTCCTCCGGCAGGCCTAGTATCTGTATATTGTTCCGCTGTGCCCTTGCTTCAGCATTTTCGGGTCTGTTTTCCAGTGCTGCCACCTTCAGTTTTAACTCCTGCACTCCAGACAAGGCCCCTGGGATATTTTGCTTGTTTTCGTCGGCTTATGCCTCCACTGCCTGCATCTCCGCCAATGCGATGACATCCTGCCGCAGTAACCCCAGATCTATTCTGACCTCATCTATTCCCCTCTACAGGGTAGTATGTTGCGTCGCAATGGCTTTCAGGATCTTGTTCTCCTACTTTTGCATCCATCTGCGTGGTGCTGCCTTCCCTCGGGACTTTGCTGTCTCCCTCCCCCTTGCGCACAAAGGCTTCCATCCTGATTTGTTTCATTTTTTTCTTATGTTGCCTGTCTGGCATGTGCTCGGTGTTACTCCCACACAGCGCTGTGCCAGCCAGCAGCTACATGCTCTGTTTCGCCCCTTAAGTGTGGTCTATTAGTGTTCCAGGTTCGGGCCTATCAGGTACGGTCCGCAGCCTTTTGCTGGGGGTGGGGGAATACTGCTCAGTATTGTACAGCATGCCGGGTGCGGTCCTGCCCGTTATGAGTGAACTTCTAACAGTGTGCCGTTCCTGCCTCGTGGCACCTCTCCCCTCCTGTGGGTTACTGTGTCGCCATCTTTATTATGCCAGGCACCCCTGGGGGGTGCAGGTGCTCCCTTGTGGTGGCACACTGTTCAAAGTTGCAGGCCACCCTCAGTTCTTTGACGTCAGACAGTATGCTGGACGTCCCTCCCAGTTCTTCGTCGATTCTCCTTGCACAGTTGCCCTGATCCCCGTTCTGCTGCATCGACTGTTATATGTTACCAGGCTTGCCCCATTCGTGGTTCAATTTCCTCTGCCCACTGTGTCTACTCGCACCACTGCACAGCGAGCACTGGTGCAGTGTTACCCTTTAAGTCCAGTATGGCCACTCTCTATTCGTTGTGCATTTAGGCAAGTGCCAGCTCTATTGGTGCGCGCTTCTCACAACAGGGCTCCGTTCCTCCCAGCAGGGCAGTTTCCTCTCTTCTTTGCCCTTCCCAGGCTCCAGTCTCTACTGCCGCCACATCGGGGGTAAATTGCACTGAAGGGGCAGGTCTTTCCTGTAATCATCAACGCGGATTATGCAACCTACATGTTGAAGTCTTATGTGGGGCTATTGTATGGATCAAACAGGGCTATCACGATTTGTGAGTCAGTGAACTGACCAATAGTTTGGTCCTGGGCCCAAAAGCGTGCTTTCTTCTATTGTGTCCCAACATTCTGGGCCCCCCCCTCAATGTCCTTATTCCCAGGCACCCCTGTACTAAGTGCGCATGGGGTGGGCAGAGCTCCGCTCACCTGCTCCTCCTCTGCTCACTCCAAATGTCTGCCAGCAGTTATCCACTAAAGGGGTCTTCCCCCGTGGGTTGTGCACTGCGCTGCAGGCCTCCTTTCCTTTATTGCAATGCAATGCCATTGCCAGCTCGCTCCTGTGTGCCACCACTGCCCGAGGCCACTGCCTGAGCATTTCTCCCGCTCTCCAGGTCGGCTGTCACTTCTTCTGCCTCGACCTAGGTGTTCTCCTCCCCTTCAGTGAGCCACTGCTTCTCCAGCTCCTCCCAGGTCGGTCTCACACTCCTCAGGGGCCGCCTTCCTCACTGCCGCAGCACGTATACCTCTGGCACTTCTGCACCTGGCATTCACCCAGCAGAAGCTCTGTATCCGCTTTTTGATCGTTAGGGTGCTGGGCTTCACCCTGAGCAGCTGTGCCGCTTATGCCCTCTAGCTTGCTTCCGCCTCGGCGGCTGGTGTCCCGGCCCACTGTTCAAGCCGTAGACGCCATTTTCTTCACTGACTTCACTGCCGAGTCCCTTCTTCTTTGGGGCTTGACAGTCTCCTCAGGTGCTCTCTGCATACTAGAGCTTGCATTTTGGTGCTTTTTTCACTGTTTTGTCTTGCTTTAAAGCAGCAGGGCTAATCAGTTTAGCGGATGAGGCTGGAGTTTACAGGTTGAGCGACCTTTGCCCTCAATACCCAACCTATACTCATGGTAAGAAGAACCTCCTGGGTTGGTACAACTACAAAATAGTTAAAAGGTGACTGCTGATTGGTTACCTTTTCAACACCTAGCCTTACGGATCATACAATCAATTCTAAAATGGGCAGGAAAGCAGTCCCGAAGAGACCATGGATGGTCCTACTTTTCTTTCTTTTCTTTTTTTTTACCCAAGAGTTTCATTCCCCTTGCAGTCTACTCACACAATTAACCTGCATTACACATTTCACAAAGATATGATCAATGATCAATGGGCAACATGGCAAAAATGATTCTACGCTTAAGACCGGAGAAGGGGATGTCCAAAGCACATCAGCTTCCCAGACCAGTGTATACACCAAACAACGGTCACTTCAGTCTCACAGTAACACCCTGCTACACAATCAGTTTGAGGTACTATCCACACAAGAAGAAATCGATTGACAGCTTAACCATTTGACTTCGATCACAGGCGACAAATTAGAGGAGGGTACCTCTGAGCCAAACAGGCCAGATTTTGCCCCTTCGGGTTAGCACTCCCACTGGCCTCTCTAGGCCTGCATACAGATAATTGGAAATCAATCTCTGTGATGTCGTGGAACATAACAGGGGTACAAAACAAATTAAACTACCCCAACATCATTTACTTTTTGGCAAAATTTAACATAATACTTCTACAGGAGACTTGGCCTTTTGACCCCCTATTTTTGGATGGGTTTGTCATCAATCAAGTTAAGCACAGAAATCACACTGGGGTAGACCGGTTGGGGGCCTGGAAATATTTACAAAATCGTGGCTAACCTCCAACCTTCTATTATCTGATTTTTCATCGAACTTTGTACAACTGGTCAAAATCAAGACTGTTAACAAGATGGACCTTGTGATAATACACTTCTACAACAGTCCTCACAGATCATATGACTCAAACTGCTTATAGGAATTAAAGCTATATTTGCTCTGTCAAAATCACCTTATTACAAGCAGACGACTGCATTATCATCTTGGGTGGTGATTTTAATTTAAAAATAGGAAACGGTACCCATCCAAACCTATTTGACAACATGGAAGAAGTTTCACAACAAATTTTATCTCCTTCGAGGACTGTCCCCCGGATGTGTACCAGCAGCCTAACATTTTTCATCTGGCTGTGTGAATGGGGCCTAAGGACTATTAATGGTAGAATGCAAAATGATATACCAGGCAAATATATGTACAAAGGGTGCCAGGTGTACTCAACAATTGGTTATCTTTGTTTCCCTGTTAGGCACTGGTCACTGATTAACACATTTTATGTGGTAGATGATTTAGTAAGTGATCACCATCCACTAGCGCTGACCCTTAGTCGTCCACATTCGAACAACAAAAATCCCAATCATTCACACCTGGAAGGAGCAACCCTATATAACACTACGGCACACTCTTGCAGTCTTTTTCCAGTTGCTGTTGCTGTGGTGGGAGGAGTGACCCACAAAGCCTTCATAACCTCTTTTTGGCCGCGGAGCGGCCGCAGAGCTGCTCGCTGAGGTGCTCGCAGTCTACGGCACACGCTTGCAGTCTTTTTCCAGTTGCTGTTGCTGTGGTGGGAGGAGTGACCCACACAGCCTTCATAACCTCTTTTTGGCCGCAGAGCGGCCGCGGAGCTGCTCGCTGAGGTGCTCGCAGTCTACGGCACACTCTTGCAGTCTTTTTCCAGTTGCTGTTGCTGTGGTGGGAGGAGTGACCCACACAGCCTTCATAACCTCTTTTTGGCCGCGGAGCGGCCGTGGAGCTGCTCGCTGAGGTGCTCGCAGTCTACGGCAGTCCGCGGCCGCTTCTCGGCCCGTCGGGCCCCGAGATGCCATTCGGGGACACAGGCTGTGAAGGGCTTTGGCTGAGAAGCCAACGCACCAGAAGCGAAGATAGCGGCCTGGAGAGGCGCAGTCCCCTGAAGCGGAGGACTCGCGCCAAAAAACCGCCCTCTTCAAAAACGGCCACAGATTTAAAAAAACTTTTCGCTTCCAAAGTCCAAAGGCCAAGCGCGACGGCTATCGGACAATCCCAACGAAGTTATGGCCAACATACCAACCGGTTTGGAAGATAGCCATATGCCTACATTACCAGCATTATTGCCCACTATGGAGGGGGAGAAAATTCAATTAGACCTGGCAGAGCAAACAGCGGCTACCACTAACCAGGTCTTGCCGGCAGACTCTACCATCGCCCCGCACCCCACCACAACGCCAGCGAACTTGCTTATCGGGGAGGGGGAGAGAACACAGCCAGACCCGGCTGAGCTGACAGCGGCTGCCCCCAAGCAAGTCGCGCTGAGAGACGTTATCAACATCAACATCGTCCCCCCTACTCCCAAGCGCACTTGCAAACAACGCGCGGGGATTTACCCACTTTGTTGCGCTTGTCAGTGAAACTTTTGCGGCGGACTCACCCGGCGCTGCTACCACTGAGGAGAGGGCTCCTGATGCGGAGACGGGGACTGGAGTGCTCTGTCCCGCTTCGGAGAGTCCGCCAGTTGCGACCGACTGTGGACCGCCTCCTTTCGTGCTTGGCGCCGCCGCCGACCAGGAGCTCGCCGCGAAGGTGGCGAGCCCTGTTGCTGACGTGCCGTGCAATGCCCAGAGTGAGATGGAAAACAGGAGACGGACCGGTGAACCGGATCAGGATCCCCAACAGCCCGAGAAGCCGCCTGAAACAACGTCAGACTCGAGCACAATAAGGACACAACACTCCTCAATGCAAGGCCAGGAAGGCCTCCGAAATCAGCCTGTTTCAGGGAGTTCTGAAGAAGTCTGCGCCACAAAAAACAATAAGGAGTCTCAAAAACCAAGAAGGAACTCCGATCAGGGGGGACACTTTCAAACTATCACCCCAATGAAAACACAGCCCTTACAGAGGCCTTTGGTAATTACCATCTCGTCAGCTAAACCAGCCGACACTTCGGAAAAAGTAATAACCAAAGTGCAAATCAACCAACCGCACAAACCCGAGGACTCTCCTAGCCCCGGGACAAATAATGTTGCAGACAAAAGCCTGGAGGATGACTCGTACTCCACAATCGATTACTCTGAAAATGAATTGGACGTCTCAGGAGAGGTAATCGAACCTATATCTATCCCTTTAAGACTTAACTTCTCGGATCCTATCTCCACGCCAATAGAAGCAGCCTCAGCAACTTGCCTCAACCTCAAGAGCGTAAACTACACTAAGCCCCAGTCCCAACTACGCTCAACGATGCCCCACAAAGCCATCACACAGAAGCCTGGGGATAAAACTCAAATAAAAGGCCTAACACCATCACGAACGGGCAAGGCCCCTAAAACACCACTAAGTGGATCGATAGCCAACTTCTTTGCTACGAAAAGCAAGCCTCAGCAAGAGGAAGACAAAGCGGAGATATCGGATGCTGAATTACTAGAAGGTACCTCCCAAGAGCTGAACCGCGAAAATGACAAGGATTCTCTGCGTAATTTCGCCTTCCTGAAAAGATGGCACTTAAAAGTGGAAAGACCTGGCTCTGCTAACTCTGCGGATGCTGCTAAGTCTAACCTGCCTCAAAGGTCCACGCCAATTCCTGACGACCAATTACAGAACGCACTTAGCTTGGCCGTAGGTAAAACAACCATGGACCAGGGGCAAAGCGACACTGTATCCCACACGAAGAACCATAGTCAGAAGGATTACCCAAGTAAAGTTGCAAAAAACATCAGCGAGCTAGACTTAAGGAGAGAAGCCCCCCATTTGGACAGATCCATGGAAAAGAATACAGTTAGTGAACGCATCACGTCCAAGCTGCGGCAGCCGACGTCTATACCACAGGACCAAAATCAAACCTCAGTCATCAATACAGCAGCAGGTCCCCAATCTCCGTCATCAAAAAGGAAACCAGATCTTATGGCTCTTATGTCGTCATTGACCATAGCCCTCGCTCTGTTCACCAAGTTGTACGAAGCGCTCAATGATTCGGCTAAAGACCAAGTTACCCTACTGGCGCAGATGCAAACTCGGCTTTCCTTCATTGAAGGTTACATTACAGCTAAAGTAAATAAAAAGGGATCTCCAAGAGAAGACATACTGACTCCGGGCTACCTCGTAGTACCCACAATGTGCACGAGAAACACCCAAACTGAAGAAACGGTACCTAAAATCTTCAACTTTACAGGGAAATCGAACGAAGAAAGTAGGACAGCGCCTACTAACCAAGAAAAATACGGGTCTCTTGGTAGGCAAGTAGTGTCACCGTCAGAAGCTCCCTCTGTCAAAACCACTACGCGGATAGCCAAAGAAAAAGCAAAACCTTCAAGTATTAAATCACTGCAAACCATTCCAAACAAAAGCACAGGAAAAACGAGTCTCAGACCCCAACGGAAGAATGGATGCGCATCCTGGGCTGACAACCAATCAATCCATAATGATGATGTCAACCTAAGAGGACCTATAAAGGGGAAGACGAGCAATCTGCCAATTAGACTCAAAATCAATGAGAGCAGCCTGGCTCCCTCCTTTAAACAATCCTGCCTGTCATTCGAGCCCAAACTAAGTGACCTCACTCTCTCTCTCCGACCAAAGTCTGTGCGCACTTCCAATACTGAAAAGATGGTCACGGATGATACCGCATGGTCAATTACGGAAAGCGAGCTGATGGACACAGCGCTGAATGAAACTGAAACTTGGGAAGAACTGGAAGAGGCTGAGAAGAATCCACCACAAAAAAGGAAGAGAAACACAATCTCTCAATCCCCTTTGCTAGTTGCCGAATGTACCAATAATAAACAAAAAAAAGAAAACAAAATTAAGGAAGGCTTACCGAGTCCAAACAGCCCAATCTTCCTAACATTGGAGGAAAGAAAGCTCAATCTCCTGGCGAAAAACAAAGCCAAACTATCGTCCCAGAAGCTACCAATTAGGAAAATTGAAAAGACTCGGGAACGATCAAAGTCTAAGCCACGCAGGGCTGCTGGGACCCAACCATCGAGACGAGATGCCCAAAATGAAAACCTGGAACATCAAAGGACGCACGGGCCGGGCCCTGTTATCTGGTCCAAACCATTGAGACCAGTCCATCAAGAAGTAAAACAGGACCGTCCATTCAAAACTCTAACCCATTGGCGCTCCAGAGTCCAGAAAAGCTCCTATAGGGAGGAGCGCTCAACTACCAGAAATCGGAGCCCAAAAAGACACCACAAATCAGAACACCCAGTCAGTCCCTCATATGTTTCAAGTGATCGACGACCGCCAAAATCTAGAAGGCCTAGATCCCCCAAACAAGCGACTACTTTTGGGGAGGACAACAACGACCGTCAAACAAAAAGAGACCTTATAAGGCGCTCGGCCGGATCCACAAAGACCCGCTCTTTTGTCCTGAAAAGCATTTGGAAAGAAGACACATATTTCATCCTTAATAGGAAAACCATCATGAAAATCTTGCACCTGGTCCCGGTGCTATCCATGTTATCGACTGACGACATTACAATTGTGGAATTGCGGGACAAGATGAGAGTCGACAACGTTTACTTACATATACGATCCGAAACCATAAAAGCCTCCTTACATAAGGCCAAAAATAAATTAAGAGCGCTAGGATATGACCTCACAGACTACATCAGTAAAGAGGGGTACAACCTTAAAGAACAACCCTCAAATCGCCAGGAGAGGCGCTCTCCTGAAAAAAAGACAAAGAACCACGGAACAACGGATCGAACGCCCAAGGGAGATCGGGCTCCGTTACTAAAAAATAGGAACAAATCAAGAGTTACTACAAGGGAACAGATCGAGGGTCTTCGACCGAGTTCTCTTGAACTAGAAAGAGTACCACCAGGTCCGCAGAAAAATTGGAATATCACTATTGAACAAGACATCGCAACCAAAGGAAAGGAGAAGTCAACCATGGAGATCAACCATCTTGACACAAATGAAGATTCAAATCGATGGGCCTGGTTGCCGAAAGCCCTATCATCAAAAGCAAGATTTTAGCAACCAAATCTATGCCAGAATAACAAGGAATGCTCTGGCAAACCACAAACCAGGGAACTCAATTCTAACCTTACCTTGGGATCTTGGAACACCAGAGGTTTCAATCATCTGACGTACGCCTCAGATGTTAACTTAGGATCGTCAGACATTTGGTGTTTCCAAGAAACTTGGATCCAAAACAAGCCATCTATAGAGGGCTACGTAATTACCACTTCTCCAGCCCTGAGAGGCGTTTCGGGCAGACCAAGAGCAGGTCTATTATCAGCGCTGCGAATTGGGTCCAACCTGCAGTTCATCAAAGTGCTAAAGGTGGAGCCACATATACTGGCTACTCTGATTCAACGTAGTAGCACCCAAGAAAAAGCAACTAAACAAAAGGTAACCACTTTCCTACTGGTCAATTTGTATTGGAACCCAATAGAATTTGCAACAGAGCAATTCCTACGAAAAGTGGAAAACATTTTGAAAGACGCCCTATCGAACGAACTAATCGATTGTACTATCATCTGCGGTGACTTGAACGCCACAATCAAGATGAAGGAGCACGACAACCTCGAATCGAAAACTATCAAGGCACAACTGTCGGAAAATTCACTAGATAGAGGAAAGAAATGGGCCACCTTGATGAAAAGTTTCGATCTTCACAATGCCCACTTTCTCGGCAAAGCAGTGCACCCGTTCATTCCGACCTGGAAACTAGCAGGAAGACATGCAACCCTAGACCACGTCTATCTCTCCAGGAATCTCCTGTCGAAAGTCACGGGCTTCGAGGTCATCAGAACACTCAATAGTGACCACAATCTTCTGAAAATGACACTGGCTGCCCCTAGTCTAGAAGCCCACGAGTGTGACGCCGTCCTAAGAACATCAAATATTGAGACCCATGCTAACTCGACACGCCTAAGGTTGAAAGACTCTGCCATCTCGACAATAATAATGGATTACCGTCGAGAAAAAGCGTGGGACAATGAAAAAAGGGCAGGATCCATTACGGACTACTGTCCTTTATTACAGCCTTACCATATCCAAGCAACCGGTATCCGGCCCAAAGGGAAGATCAATCACCGTAACAACGCGACACTTAGAGAAAAAAGGCTGGAGATGAGACGAGCTGTCCGAACGGCAAGACGGGCCCCCTCTATCACCAACATAGAAACAGCCAGGACCTCCACAAAGGCCTACAAGAACTGGCTAAAGGGCTTCAAACTTGAACTATATCAGGAGGACTCGGAACAAATGCTGCGAGTATTGGCCAGCAAACAAACCAAGGCATTTTGGTCACTGGTCAACTCTAAAAGTCCAGCAAGTGATGACCACTTATCATCGAGTGTGCCAGAAGAAGCCTGGATCACTCACTTCTCTGCCCTCTTCTGTCCGTCGGTCAAAAGGACGGAACATCTGAAACATCAAGGATCTCGATGGGAGACTGATCCCACACCGACCGACAACGAAGCAAAAATCAAGAAACAAATAATCACGTGCACCTGGCCCGGACGGCCTATCAAACATGGACCTAAAATCCAACCCAGAAAGTTGGTCCATTTTGATAGCTGAAATTTTCAAATCATGCACAACAGCTAAATCCATTCCGAAGTCCTGGAAGACAGGAAACGTGGTGCCAATATATAAATCGGGGGATAGAAGTGACCCAAACAACTATCGCCCGATTGCTCTTCTTGACTGCATCGGCAAACTTTTTGGTTACATTCTCCTGGACAGCTTCGAAAAATGGATGCCCTCCACAGAAGGGTGGGATACTTTCCAAACTGGCTTTAGAAAGAATATGAACACCATGGCCAACATATTCATCATCAACATACTGAAAGCCAGAGCCCAGGAAGGGGGGCCATCTCTCTGTATAGCCTTTATCGACTTATCAAAAGCATTCGATAAAGTGAACAGAGAGAAGCTTTGGACAAAACTTACTAACTGGAAATGCCCCCCTTCCTTATTGGAACCAATGCAGGAGCTCTACTCGGAAACATCCATGAGAGTGAGACTTAACGGCTTAGGGCAACTCTCCTCCTCAATCAGTACAACTGGTGGAGTAAAGCAGGGTTGCCCCTTGGCACCGGCACTCTACAACGCCTACATAGGTGATTTTCAACACACAGAAAGGAAGGCAAAGGCTTTCCCCCCCTCTCTTGGGTCGGAAAAAGTGAGCAGACTGCTGTATGCGGACGACATCATTTTAATAGATCAAACGAAGATTGGGCTCCAACGAAAATTGGACAACTTAAACGAATACCTTCAAGTAAATGACCTAGAAAATAACACCACAAAAACCAAAGTGATGCAACTAACCAAAGTGGCGAAACGAAAAACTCCAGAGGCTTGGTTCTTTAACAACACCCGCCTTGAAGAGGTAGATGCCTTCAGATACCTGGGAATCATGTTCAGCAATAAAAAGAACGAGCAGCCAATGCTAGACTTCTTGATCAACAAAGCCAATACCCTGTCAAACCAATTGATCATCATGGACAAAAAATATGGCTGCTTTTCGGTCAAGGCGGCGATAAATTTCTACAGGATGAAAGCAGTTCCAGCGCTTACTTACGGCATGGCCGCAACGTTTGGTATTCCAGACTCAATTTGGCCGAAACTGGAAGGCTCACTTTGGAAAAAAGTCCTACGACTGCCTATCTCGACTCCGATAACCCTCATCAGAAGGGAATCGGGTCTTACCTCACTCCAAGCTCAGTATCTCTAAACAGCCTGATGTTCTACAGAGAAGTTAGGTCATCAGTGGAAAAAATCTACACCCTGATTCAGGAAGAAATCGGGAAAGGGTCAAACAAAACGCTAAAAGTCTGGATGGAAAAAAAACAAACGCTGCTAAAGACAATAGGTAGCTCAGAAGAGGAGCTCCTGGATAATCCAAAAAAAACGCAAAAAAACTGAAAGAGCTGGACTGGTGTGAAACACAACTGAAAGCAGCAAATTACAAGGCTATGGCACTTCTTCCACCTTTTGCCCAAAAACTAAATGAGCCAGTCAGCTACCTCTTGAAATTCCCGAACAAATCTGCCCGCTCGACGTTCCCGAGAGCAAGAATGAATACTTTATAAACCAATGAGGTTCTGAAAATCAGAGGAAAAGCAGCATCGGATTTATGCCGATTCTGCCGGAACCAAGAGGCCAAGGAGAGCCTAAAACATTTGATCCTCCAGTGTCCGGGAACCAGTGACAAAAGGGGAATCCACTTGGGCCACCTCCAGTCCACTTTTTCTAAACTGGATGAGGACTATTGGTGGTCATACCTAATGAAAGGGCTAAATCGAAGACCAGTAATCGCAGTGCCAAATTTTGTACATAGTCTGAAGCTGGACGTCATTTGCGACCAACTAGAATGAGCACTAAAGGATTTAGCCCGTTTTGGACAAGTACCTGGACAAATTCAGTTGGAAACAGGCATGCTTCTTTTGTAAAAACTGCTAATAACAGTTAAACACAGTAAAAAAATAAAAAAAATAAATAAATAACACTACCAGAGTTTGAAGATGGGAAACTGTGGATGTTACTGAAGTAAATCAGAACATTATGTAATAATTGGAGGAACGCAGAGTGAGTAAAGATAGGTTTTGTTACTTTATTTGAAGTATTAATTATAAGTAATAAAGGGGATGTAGTTGGGTGCCCCTGCTGACACCAGCCGCGGTGTCGTCCCTCAACCGTCTTCTCCTCGAAGCGTTCGATCTTCCCTCAAACGCTTGTTCTCCCATCCATGATACAGCAGGCTCAGCCTCTGAGAGCCGACTGTACATATTATTACTAAAACCTTGTACTCATCAACTAAATCCTAAATCAAGAATCAAAAGAGGGCCAAATCCTTGATCATTATATTAATCTAATGGCAAACATTACAATCGTTTTCAACATCACTTCCACAAACCACCCGAAACCCAAGAGGAAAGAATATTTTTACAATGAATGTAGCCAGGCAAAACATAGATTAATTCTATCACTTATAAGAATCATGTATCGAGCAGACTGGCCAGCAATGAAGCAATGAGGACGCGAGTCCCTTCGGCTCCCGTGCCCGATGATACAGCCTGTAATCCTTTCCAATTCCGCACCAAATTATCACGAAGGTAAGCAGAACATCTGAGGAGCCGGCGTGAGTGAGGAAAATGCTGAAGGTGCCCGCTGCTTCAAACCCCAGCGGTTCACAGACAGACGGTGCTGCGGAAACTGGTGATTAAAATGGCCGCGGGAGAGGGCCTGTGACTGCGACCAGACGAGTCGAGAACCCGCGTGCAACAGAAGTTACGGCGGCATCTACACTGTAACAAGCCAGTGTAAGTGAAAGCGGAGCCGGCCCCCGGAGGACAGTGAGGCTGGTGCTGCTGCGAAATCGCTTCAACGCGGTTGAGAGGGCGCTGAGAGGTCCCGGAGCTGCGCCTGTTGGGCGAACTGCATGTGGCTGGGAGGCTGTCAGATGAGAGCAGGCGGCCCGGAAGAGGGCCCACGAATGCCACCTCGAACGCGACCCCTCGCACACTGCCGGCAGCAGCGCCTGAGGAGACCACGGAGCTGCTAACTCGCTTTGCGGTAAGGGGCCTGGAAGTGAATGGGACATACTATCCTGCGACATATTGAAGTTTGGAGCACGCATTTGGGGAAAGATACGCTCACTGAGACACTGGGATTGCCTGCCAGGGGTAAGGGGCTGCCTGCTGGGGGACACTATTGCACTTGCCGTGGTGCACTGCATGAGAGGCGTGCATCTTTTGGTCGCTTCGTGCGCTGGCCCCTATTTGACTCCTACTGCCCTGCCAGGGTCGGGCTGCTGTGGCGGTCCGGCTGTACCCTCGGGTAGAGAAACAAGAGCTCCAGGGAAGCAGGGACTTGGCCCCAAGATCGGTGAACACATGCAGCAGAAGGTTTAATCACTACGTGACGCTGCAGATAGTGAGTTTAACTCAGATTAGTTCCGCTGCTGCTACCAGTGAACCGTTTTTATCGCTGAGAATTGCCCCCCCATACTCCCACGCCTTTGGTGCATTTACTCTGTGAAAGTCAGGGGATGTAACGCTTATCAGTGCCGAAAGGTAATAAGTCTTTTGATAACAGCCAGCAACATGCCTGCCATGAAGAATTGAAACTCCAAGCCTCAATCCCGAAGGACAGCGACACAAGTGGCTAGGCCTGGTGAGACAAACTGGGCTGTACGGCTGCCTGGCGGTGTGCCACCAGGTGACCTGTGCTACCCAAACGAAGACACTGAGAAAGCGTACCAGACTCTACAGAAGCAACAGAATCAACAGAAGTGCTTGCACATCCAAGTGAATGATCATGCCTGATAGAAGGGCAAAATAGACACAGCGAGATGTGGAGCCACAGACAGAATACTGGCATACTGAATACCACACCATTGCTCTCCACAACCAGCTCACTGGTACGCAAGCGAAGGGCCTGCACTCTCTGCCCCTGACGGGCTTGGATAGGAGGAATTGCGCGAACTGCCCCTAAAAAGACATTGTCAAATAGGAAACGTACAACAAACTGAGAAGAGGCCCCATAGATCAAGGACTGTTCATTCCCGATACGAATAAGGCATGCATCTACCATGGGCAAAGATAAAGCGAAAAAGTACTCCATACAGCCCAAAATGGATCAACATACCACATTGGCCATGCAGAACCAGGATGAGATAAAAATCAATCAACAACGCCTCAGGCTCAGAGACTACACTTTCCCTGAAGGACGTCATGGCAGCCCTAGCAGACTACCCGCGCCTCCATGGAGCAACAAAAAAAAAGGATGGCATAAGCATGGACGTGTCGCTCTTGTGCCATGACTTGCAAAAGCTAACATGCCACACCGGGGAGGCAGAGCAGCGCATCTCCGATGCAGAAGATGGAATAAGAGGGCTAAAACAACAGCTAAACGGCGTCAAATCAGACCTAAAAGCAATGGCGGAACGTGTGGATGAAAGTGAAGGCCGATCGAGGCGCAACAACGTCAGGATCCTTGGTTTGCCCAAAAATACAAAAGGCCCGAGCATGGAGATTTTCCTTGAGCAATGGTTTATAGACATGTTCGAACCAGACTCCTTCTCAAAATTCCTCTCCATTGAGAGAGCGCATCGCACCCCATCTGGAAAACCGATCCCAGGAGCACCACCCCGAACAGTTTTTGCCAAACTCATCAATTATAGAGATCGAGACACTACTCCACAGAGCAAGAGCTAAAGGCATACTGACTTATAATGGTGCAAGAATTGCTTTCTTCCCCGTTTACACCAGGGAAGTTCAAAAAGCGAGGCAGTCCTTCGACCAGATAAAGAAAAAACTGCAGGCTCTTAACATGAAATACAGCCTTCTGTTCCCGGCCCAACTTAAAATATATCATCAAGGAACAACAGTTAATTTCACTGATCCAAAGGAGGCCTAGAGATGGGCAGAACAGCACATCGAAGGAGACTGGAGAACGATGAGAAACAACAAAGAAACCCACAAGCACGGCAGGAGAGGCACCACCGCCACAGCCGATGGACCACCCTCACGATGTGGAGATCGGCTGACAGCAAGTGACGAACTCCTAGCAGGAAAGCACACCCCCCTAAACACAATTGGGAAACAGGGGAGCTACACACGGCTTGCAACATCACATGCGGTTAGTGGAAGGAAGACTTTGTGGCGGCGGCCGAGAAGGAGCCCCCCCCCCACGGTTTGTTTCTTGGTGCACAGCACCAAACAGGGATTTTGTTAGTCTGATCGTCAGCTATTTTGGTTGGCATCAGCAACTGTTCAAGGTTCGGGCGACAGATGCTTCAGAAAAGGCGAAGTATAGGGTGGGGGGCAAGATGGTTATTTGTTAATGTTCTTGTTAAAGATAAGAAGTTTAGGTTCACACTGGGTCTAAGAGTTACAGCTAACAATCTCTGTGTCAACTAATTATAACACACCAACAAGTGATCATGGTTCCTCCGCAGGCCCCACTGCCTGTAAACATAGCATACCGCCCAACAGTACAGCAGTACGCAATATGGCATCACGTAAGCCAACACAATATGACACGTTCCACTCCTACTCCAAATGACGATGACCTTCAATAGGAATGATATCAGAAACATTAGATTTAGGACCTGGAATGTAAATGGGCTCAGCAGCGGCCTCAAGAGGCGCCTAGTATTACAGCTGTCAAACCGCCATTCCCCAGACACCGTCTTCCTAACCGAAACTCACCTGGTGGGCTCAGATTGCTCCTTATTCAAACGCACCAACTACCGCATAGCGATACATGCCAGGTTCACCATGGGCTCCCACGGGTGTTAGGCAGAATTATATGCAGTACCCTTTGGGAACACCACACACAATTAAGACTACAAGTGACAGTACAAATTCACCTTTGGTACAAGCCCGTACTACACAGGTAAAGTGGTAGCGATGGCTGAGCAGCCAGACTTATCTCAAGAGTAAGTGAGCAGTACAAGATAGTTACACAAAGGACAGCAATTACTATGATTCAGGCAAACACTGACTCAAGGTTTTCAAGTAAAAGAATATACATTTATTTCACTCTTCAGTTGTATAACATTACACTATTATAAGCAGTCTACACTCTTAATACACCACACCATTTCCCTTAAATTCCCGACAAGTTAAGCTCACAAAATGAAGTGGGAGCATAATGGCACTCCAGCAATTTAAAAGGGAGGGAAAGACAAAGTTAATAGAAATTAAATCAAGCCAACAGGTAAGTACTCAGGACAATTGAACAAGAGGAACTACACTTCTAGAATCGGGCAAAAAAGGCTTAGGGCCAAAGTCAATGGGTTAAAAGTCTTTTGCTCAAGATCATACAGTTCAGGGTAGTTTGCGGTAATGTTCGTGGCACGGATTCCGGACGAGGTGGTTGATAGAAAAAATTAGTTCAAAGAGAAGAGAAGGACAAGCCCTCGGATTGGAGAAAGATTTTAAACACTTTCACCGCGGTTGAACGAAACAAGCAACCAGATTTGCACAGTACCTTATAACGGAGAGGAAGCTGTAGCTGAGGCGGACGTTCCTGGTAGTTCCTGCAGGCTCATGTTTCCTGAAGCGACTGTCGGACTGACAAGCAGTAGTAAGAAGTAGGAAGATTGGCGGGTCCTGCGCTACCCAGGGAAGAAACCAGCAGCAAAGCAAAGCAACGAATAAAAGGTGGGAATAAAACCCAAGCAGGGTCCGACCTTCCTGGCTATCCTGCCCACTGTAGCTCTGTACAGCGAATTTGACCAGAGGAGGGGTCCTGGCTTGCAGTTTGGGCGAACTGGTTGGCCCCACCAGCTCAAGCGAAGAAGTTTCCTGGAGGATCTTCCCTGTCGTCAGATTCTGAAGATTCAGACCTGCAGCAGGGCTTCACCGGGCAGTTCAGTTGTTGTAGGGGTCCTCTTCCATCAGCTCCTCGTTGGTTCTTACGTTCCAGTGGCGACTCTGCCTTTCCAGTCCCAGAGACCTGCTTTTTATGCAGTTTCCCCCATTCATACAGTCTGGCTGTCAATCACACAGCAGGGTGGCTGTTCTGGCAAGGTCAGTCCCCTCAGCCAAACAGGAGTGCGACGTGGGTTACCAAGGGAACCCATGGCAGGCGTCCGAAGATCCCTCCCTCACATCCTGCCTACCTAGACTTTCAGGCACCTTGAGGAGGGCTTCTGTGCAGAAGCCCACGAAAAGACGGCGAACAAAGGAATCATCCGCGGTTTGGCCCGCAGAGAAAAACACAAGAAAGACTTTAAACAAAAAGAAATGGCGAATAAACCTGGCCGGAGCCAAAAAAAAAAAAGGTATTTGGTCAAGCGGGTTTATGTTCAAAGCTAATATAATAGCCTGAAACAATACCATGGTTATATAAGATAACCGCGGTAGAAAAGTTAAGGTAGTTACCACTGCCACCAGCCAAGTCTTGATGTAAAGGGAGCGAAACAAGGCTCCAAGAGACACAGACAAAAGGGATAAGAATTAACCCTTTCCAATACTCCATGTAAGATGGGGTGTACTGGGTCTGTGGTTTAAAGTGACTAATAATAAAGTTAAGGGCAACTTTACCTTTTCTGGGGGACAGTAGTCAGGTCCAGAAAATGGAGTCAGTGGGAAGTCTCAAAGACAACCCTGTGTCACTGCACTGAAGGTGCTGTGTAACACATGAAAAATATGAGGCCATGGAGTAGGTGAGGCTCCAGTGCTCAAGATCACACAAAAAGTGAAAACACACACAGCAAAACACATGTAAGAGTGGGAAAAAGGCTCACACTCTTACCAGGTGAAAAAAATAAATCCTAGACATCCAGTAAAGCTGCTGAGGGACTCATTAGGTAAGGGAAATCAGCCATTTATGAGAATTCTCCCTAACAGCAGGGTACTAATCTTAATACATAAGAGGCTTGCCTTTACTCTTTCTACTGTCACCCAAGATACGGGGGTACATTTGTATACATAACAGGGATTCTCTGGGAGCGAACCATTGCAATGCTGGCGGTCTATGCACCCCGGAATCTACTGACTCCCCTAACCAAAGACATTGCACCCATAATTACTGGAGACTCCTCAGACCTTATTTATTTATTTCAAACTTTTTTTATTGGCATTTGTTAGTTGTACATTACAATTTGTATTTTAATCATAAACTTCATTGCAGTGCCTTTATGTAGTTCATTTCTTACAAACATTAAACAATAAACAGTAACTGTATTCTACTTCGATCGTAGGCTGATTTATCCGCTCTGTAGCTGTGGGGGTGTATTTCTGAAGGGGCCGCTGGGGGTCCCTCGTGCTATGGAAACAAGGCAATAACCATACACGAAAAGATGCGCCAGACACGAGGTTCAAATTCCCAATGCTAGGGTTTATTGCAAGCAAAAGATAGTATCAATTGGCCAATTCTGATCTTACGTGAGTTTCCTAGACCTCGAGGGACACAAGAGAGCGAATTACGTACATCAGTTACATATATACAAAATGCATATCATACAATCAGCAAAGTCATGTTCAACACCCCTCTTTAATAAGTTCCTTTGAACTCGGGATGACGATGGACACATCTGAGTATGACGATTATAACATTTTTGATGTCTCTTCTAGTAACAATGTGCAATTAGAAAGTGCGGAGGCATCTTTTAGTTGTTGAACAGAACACGGTGGTTCTGTTCTTGGAAGCAAGCTGCACACGGGGGAAGAGCCACATTCCAAGCTTTGCCATCTATGAGGTACTATTCGTGTCCTGGGAGCGGACACGTTCTAAAGGGTTTTGCGAAGGGGGGCCGTAAGAAAAGCATAATTCAAGCCTTTAGCTGTATTATTCTAACATATTCTACCATCGTACGAGATTGGCTGGCAGCTGTGAAGTGATTAAATGCCCTGCAGCTCCCTCCCAAGGCTACAGAGAGGGAGCGTGGGCATTCCTCTCTGGGCTACTCATGAGGAGTTTCAACAAACTCTTCAGTCCCGCGACCTTGTCCTTTCATATTCAGACAACAATGTTAACAGTTGAGCAGAGTAAGCAGAATCCGCATGAATTGCAAGCTGCAAAGCAGTTTTTAGACAGAAAGCAATGAGCAATGGTTAACAAGCAAAATGGCGATTCTTGCAACATTTAAGATGGCCGCTCGTTGGTTAAGCATAGCAGTTTATATTTCTATAATTCGGTGCATAAGACGGTTGGCCCACGGCCATCAAGTTACGTCTATCATTCAAATGAAGGGTATTCATTTTTCCAGATTGACAAACCCTCCTTTTGGCCGTATGCCAAATGTCTTATTTATTAATTGTATCCTCCTCTAATGAGGATAAGTCTGGGGTGTCTACATCTGAATCATCTTCATCATTAATGTCTATCGCCATGAATTGTTTTACTGTTTTTGTTTCCCCAGTGTCTCTGTTATTCAGGCCATGTGTTTGTTTTCCTCTCGACACCATGTGCATGCATCCCTTAGTACATCCATCAGTTATTTCAGTGCACACTATTGGTAAGCATTGTATGCAACAGCAGCATGTTATGAATACCCCGGGTACCATCATTAGTATCGAAATTAACTTCCAACCCCAAGACCGCAATAATCCCCAAAACCAGGATCCTATCCCCCAACCCCCTTCTTCAGTAGAGAGTGTGGAACTTATGACATGTAATTTCCGGATTGCTTTAAATATCGTAGGGGAGTAGTCATCTATATACACACAGCATGCAGTTTTTACGAGCTTGCAAACTCCCCCACGAACAACTAATATTATATCGAGAGCCATCCTGTTTTGAAGTGCTATTAGTCTTATTCCTTTTTCTTCTAACGTCATATTCAATAAAATATCCGTTGTGGAATCTATTGTTTTTTGTAATATTCCAGACAGTTTTCTTATATTGTAAGAATTTTCTATTTGGGACAAGAACAGTATAAATGATTTGGCTATATCCACTGCTATCATTCCATTCTCGCTACTCCATTGAGTTCTACCTTATGTCCGTTTGGCTACTTCTGCTGTCTTCAAGAGGAACACTCCTGGAAACAGTAGACCTAGGTAGCATGTACCTCCCCAGTTTCTAGGTAACCATGGATATGTTTTTCTCCACATATAAAGTAAACAGGGTCTCCTACGTACAGGGGTTCTATTTCATGTTTTAAAACCACTGTGTTCAGGCAGTTGCTAAAAGTTCCTACTTTATAGGAACCCTTTTTCTGTAGAAATAGGGGAGCAGTTTTGGGGCTGTGATCCACTGTATAGGCAGGGGGCACAGCATCTTTGTTCCATTCATCCCTCATCCGAAATGTCATTACTGATGTTCTTTCTGCTGGCGGGGTTGGTCTATTCTGCCTATGTAATCTATCTAGTCTTGTTATTTTTCATGTATTCTTTCTCATGCATTCTAGTGCAAACACGCGAGCTTTTTGGAATATGGAACAACCCACAGGTCTCATGATCACTTCCTCAAATTCATTCATATTGGTCTCATCTAGCTGACCCGTATTACTCTTGTTCCATTTCCCAAAGAACATTGCACTTAATGTTACTTCACATGAATAAATCAATGGCAACGGTTGTACATACCAGCCTATCCCTTTCCCACCGTGCTGTGGTAAATGGGCGCAAACCCAACAATCTTTTTTCTTTAAAACCGCATGGGTCATGTTCATGATGAACAACAATGTATTGTTGCCGTATCCTTCTCTATGTCTCTCTTCCATTGGGGGCAAAGTACCAGTGATTACATGAACCGGGCTTTCAGTAGCTGCTTTTGACAAGAGTGTTTCTAATGGGTGTACGTACTCCAGGAACCATAGTGTAATAGCTGTTATTGTTGGTACTATCATACTTAAAAAAACTTAGGACCAATGTCCAAATCAGTCCCTTATTCTTCTTACCATGCTTTTTCCCTAAATTTACAGTCTCTAAATCTATTATCTTTTCAGCAGGGGTGCAGGAGGACGCTGAAACCGGTCTTGACTTGTTCTTCATCGTCCTTCTTCTTGCTCACAAAGTTCGTCGCAAATGTCTCTTGGTCTTGATGCCAGAAAAGTTCAGCGAGAAATGTCACAGTTCAATTCTGCCAGCCGTTTCACAGCCTGGATCATCTATCCACTCCGAGCAAGATTAGTTGTTCTTTCTCCCACTGCTCAGACGATTTCCATACAGTTCTTTATTGATAGACTACTATGTGCATCCAGCTTGTCCCGCTCTGGCTTAGGACACATGTACTTTTATAAGCGCACCGAGGAGCCGTGGGTCTTGAATTGTCCGACTTGCACAATTCTCACACTTCTCTCCTCTACGCCCCTGGTTCCTACTCCGTCCGTGAGTGGAACCAAAGGCAAAAAGAAAAGCAACAAAGATCTGTGGATCACTTTGCCTGTCGAGGCCGCAAATTATACCGATTCACTCCTGGTATTGTATGATCCATGAATAGTGCCGTTGCATTTCCAGTATCAGACTCAGTGTCAGCCTGTGGCACAATGATGGGTAGCGATGAGCGCCGTGGCAATGATGTAGTTTCTTTCTTTGGCTTTGGTGCATTCGCAGGAACTGGTGGGCGCCAAAGGGGTACACGCGTTGTTTCTGCTTGTGTTTGCAATGCAGGGTTTGTATCGCTCGGCAGTGATGTTGTTTCCGCTGAGCAACGTTGGGGCACTTTTCGCCCTTTCCCCTTCCTGGCAGCCTCCTCAGGCTCTGTTTCGAGTTTCACTTCTCGTTTGCGCTTTGTTTCAACTTTCACTTCTCGCTCAGGCTGATGCTGTGGCGCTGGACTGGCAACAGTTTCTTTCGTTTCCGAGACCGTTTCCTTTCTCTGGTCGTCGGAAGTTGTCAGCAGTCCTGGGAATCTTTTGGCATGTGTCGCGTGGATCCATGCCTTCCGTCCGTCTACTCGGATGGCCGTCTGCGTTGACAAAAGTACTTGATAGGGGCCGCGCCACCTGGGTGCTAATGCTGTCTTCCGTTCAAAGTTTTTAATTAACACCCAGCTTCCAGGTTCCAGCGAGTGCCCCGGTCCGGTATATCGCACTGGTAACGCCTCCTGCACCTGCTGATGAATCAAACGCAACTTCTGTATTAAAAGTCCACAATAAGTGCTTAACATAGGATGCTCGACCTCACATAATCTTTTGGGCTGCGGTGCGCACCATACATTTGCTGGTCTCCCCATTATAATCTCATAGGGGAGAGCCCAGTCTTAGCCTGCACAGACTTGCACATACACAACAGCGCTAGGGGTAATGCATCCACCCAACTCAACTTGCTCCCAGTGCAAATTTTTGCTATTTTTGACTTCAAGATTCTGTTATGCCTCTCCACAAGCCCGGCAGAACTGGGATGCTTGGAACTGTGGAATTGCTTCTCTATTTGCAGATCTGCACAGATCTGTAGCACTACTGCGCCCACAAAGTGGGGGCCGTTGTCTGACCACAGGACACGGGGCAACCCAAACCGGGAGAAATACTCCTTCAGCATTACTTTTGCTGTGGACATGGCAGTACAGTCTTTTAAAGGATATGCCTCCACCCACTTGCTGAATGCACAAATTACCACTAACACATATTTGTAGTTCTGGCACCTTTCCATTTCTATGAAATCAAAATGGACCACCTCAAATGGCATAGAGGGTGGGCCGAAACTACCTGCTGGAGTAACGGTTCCCTTCCCTACATTGTGTTGCAGGCACGTAATACAATTCTGCACTAGTCTTTCTGCATTCTTTTTTATGTGCTCATTCTTCCATACCGTGGATAAATGCTGTATCATCTTCTTCGCGCAAATGTGGGTAGGGCTATGCGCCATTATAACCATTGCAGTTACATAACAATTTGGCAACATCCAGTTCTTTGTTTCCTTGTCCACCCAACATCCTTCCAAATCTAACTCAGCAGAGCCCTCAGCCCACCCCTGAATCTCTTCGGTCGTGGCCTCAGCCTGCATTTCTTTGACTGTGGCAACTCCATTCTCTATCATACAAGGTACTTCCTCAGTCTGTACTGTCATCATTTTATTCCACAAATCTGTGGCTATTTGCTTTGCAATCCTGTCTGTAAATGCGTTTCCCTCTCCCACTCTACATGTTACTTTCTTATGCGCCTCGCACTTCACTATAGCTAGGTGCTTTGAAAACGTGAGTGCAGACAACAATCGCACAATCAAAGGACCATGCTGAATCCTGGCTCCATGTGATGTCAAGAAAGCCCTCTCAGCCCAAAGTCGGCCAAAGTTGTGAACCACGCCAAAGGCGTACTGGCTGTCAGTATAAATATTCACGTTCAAATTCTCAGAGTTCACAGGCTCGGGTCAGTGCTATTATTTCTGCGGCTTGCGCCGAATTGTAGGGGATTCTCCTGCTTTCTACAACACTCTTTAGGGTAGTAATTGCATATGCGGCCGTTGATGTGCCATCAGGTAATTTAAAACAAGAGCCATCACAAAATAACTCCCCATCTGGCTCTTCTTGTGGGATATCGCTCAAATCAATCCTTCCCTTTGTTTCTTCTTCAGTGATCATTAAACAATCATGGGGTGGTGATTTGTTGCCACCAATTTCTGCTATGGGCAGTGGCATTAATTCTGCAGGATTCAATGCGCTACACCTCATAATTTGGATGTGGGGTGCAAACAAGATGAGCTCATATCTTATCAGTTTAGCTGAGGTGAGGTGTTGCGTCTGCGTCCTATTTAATAGAACGTCTATAGCATGTGGCACCATCAGAATTAAAGTGTGCCCCAATACCATTCCTTCCGTTTGTTTCACTGACGCAGCAGCCGCTGCGACGAATCGCAAACATTGTGGTAGTGCGCACGCTACAGGGTCCAACGCGCAAGAAAAATAGCTGCATGGCCCATTTCTTCCTCCCTCTTCCTGTGTCAAAACCGCCAATGCACATCCTTCACTCTCACTCACAAATAGTCTGAAGATCTTTTTATAGTTAGGAGTGCCTAAAACTGGCGCAACACACAATGCAGCTTTCAATTGCTCAAACGCTTTCTGACATTCCTCATCCCACTGTAAAGGCATCTCTGCATCCTTTTTTGTCAACTTTATCATCGGCTTCACAATCAACGCAAAATTACTGATCCACTGCCGACAATAAGAGGCCATGCCTATTACAGCTCTCACTCCTTTTTGAGATTTTGGAATAGGCATACTAGAAATACTTTCTATGCGTTCTGGCGTTAATCTTCTCCCTTCTTTCGAAAGTAGGTAACCCAAATAAGACACCTCCTTTTGATTATATTATACTGGAATTTCTTCAAACTTGCTTTATGACCATGGGTCGCTAAGTGTGTCAATAGTAATATAGTACTTTCTTTACAGATCTCTTTTGTGTCAGCAGCTAATAAAAAGTCATCTATGTACTGCAAGAGTACGCAACCTTCGGGTAATTCTAGCATGTCTGCTGCTCTTTTAGCGCTCTACTGTAAATGCTCAGGCTTTCTGTGTATCCTTGTGGAATGCGTGTGAATGTGAATGATCCACCTCCTAGAGTGAACGCGAACAGATATCTACTGCTTTTATCCACACGAATGCTAAAGAACGCGTTCTTCAAATCAACTACACTATAATATTCTGCAGTGGCCGGTGCCATTGTTAGTATTGTTGTGACATCTGGGACCAAAGGGAATTGTGGGTCTACCACTTTGTTTAATGCGCGCAGATCAATTATGAAACGATAGGGTACCTCATTGCCTCCTTTTTTGTAAACTGGAAGAATCGGGCTGTTACACGTGCTACCTGCAATTTCCTCAGCCACCCCCAATCCCACCAGGTCAGTAACAATGCTTTTCAATCCCTTCTCACCTTCAACAGAAATTTTATACTGGGGAATTCGTGGTAGTGTGACACCTTCTTTCAAAGTTATTTTTGCTGGCTCTATTTTCAAGCATCCTACATCATTATCATGCATTGCCCACAGACAGGTTGGTACTCTACTTAGCTCTTCTGGCAACTCTTTTGACATAAATTCTGTCACCGGTGCATTGTGAGGCCACATCGTGAGGAACACCCCGTCTGCCGTACAATGTAGGACTGCCCCCAATTTTCTCAACAAATTTAATCCTAGCAAGTCCTCTCCACAATTTTCTGTCAAAAGAAATGGACACTGTTCCATAAATGGTCCTATTGTAATCGGGACAGCTTCAGACATGGGGTTAATTACTGGTGTACCTGCGAACCCTACAGAAACATTCTTCTGCCCCGACAGTGGTATCTCCTGAACCAAGTGGTGGTCTATCGAGCAGTTCTGTGCCCCTATATCTACAAGGAAACGGTGCTCCTTGTTCCCGACTCTCATTTCTACGTAGAGTCCTCTCTGATTCACGGGAATAGACACTGGTTCCCACCCCTGTCGTGGGCTGTCCTATCACGAAAATAACACATCGTCCGATGTGTAGTCACCGCTACTGCTATAGTACGTGTTTGGTTGTGTATCAAAAATGTTCCCATTTCCCCCTCGATGTCCTCCACTCTGATCATTTCTCTGTTGGCCCTGCCTGCCCTGGTTATGGTTCGAAACACTTTGGTTCAGTGTCTGGTTCTGTTGTGCTTGGTTTTGACAATATGATTGGGTTTGAGTACCTCCATTGGTATATCCCTGCTGCTGCTGCATGTTATTTCTGCTTGGGCCGTTTGACCCCTGATGTCCTCTATGAGGCCTTCTCTGACCAAACCCACCCCTATTCTGTAGGTGCGGGCATTGTGCTTGCCAGTGTCCTTCCTCCTTACAATACGCACATTGATTTAATCCCAATGACACCCCGTGCATATTATTCAAAGTTCCCCGGCCTTGTGCGTTTCCTCTACCTCGATTGTATCCAATGACCTGCTGCAGTAACACCCCTACTATCGTTTGCATCGCTTCTTTTCTCATCTCTAATGGGTACCCATTACATATTTCACTTACTTCGTTTACTGACGTTCTTTTGTTCGATATCCATCGCATTGTTTCCCCTACCCATACCTGCAATCTTTGTTTATCGCCTATTTGTCCCGGTACCGGCAAATGCTTTGTACCACCTGGAAAAACTCTCGGCCATGATTTTTTCATATTCAACCTTGACGCCTCCTTCCTACCTTTCTTAATAAACTCTCTACTATACTCAGGTGTAGCAAACATTTCAGCATATCTGTCTTCCATTTCATTTTTTACTTCAATCAGTTTGTGCACATGCTTTCTTACATCCTCATCTCTTTGCTCTCTGCGTGCTAATTTATTCAAATCTAACAATCGCTGTGGCGGTAAATTCCCAAGTATCTTTTTCCATTCTCCCACCAAAATTTCCCCCATGCATTCCAACACTACCTGTCTCTCGTTGCTTCTTCGGTACCCATACAATGAGGCCAATGCTGGCGTCTCATCATTTCCTTCTATGTACATTTCTGCCTCTTGTCGCAATTCAATCTTTCTTTCTTTGCTGATCGCGCTTTGAGTTACCCGTCCAAATCCTGTTCCTTCAGCCCCGCCTCTCGCCTCCCCGGTCTCAATTTCGACTTCTGGAGGGGCGGATGGTGCTGAATCTGTCTCTAGAGCGGGAGGTGCGGATGGGACAAGTGACACAGGTGGCATCTGTGAAGGGCCTTGGTGGGTGCTGGGAAATTGTGTGTCCGTGGTCTGCACTTGTGGGAGTGCTCGCGCTGTGGGCGGGGCTTGGGTTAACGCTTGCGTGAGGGGAAGTGCTTGGGCTGCGGGAGGGGGTATGAGAGCTACTGGTTGGGCCTGCGCAGTCACTGCTGGCGTGTTTGGTTTCAATTCTGGTTTTGGGCCTCGACCCGTGTTAGTTAACAAATGTTCCATTAATTTGTCTGCTATGTGTAGTTCCCGCTGCGGCTATATTCTGTCTATGTTCATCTGGTCACGTCTCCCTTCCCGTCTTAGACTCGCAGTCCACTCCTCCTCTTCCTTCTCTTCTGCTATCTCAAGCTTCGTTTTGTGCCTACGCGCATGCTTCTGTCTACTCCTAAGTCGGAGCATTGCTTCCCTCCTCCAATCTTTGACAGTCTCAAAAGCTGCAGGTCGCGCTTTCTTTCTAATCAGCACCCTCTCTGGGTTATCTATCCTCCCAATCTCAAAACTACCATTAATCGGCCACTGATGGTCGGGTTGCTTTCTAGTTTGCCTATGCCAAATTTCACAAAATATTATCGCACCCACACCATATTTTGAATACATATCATAAGCCGGCGTTCCCCCAGGCGGTGCACTTTGGCCATATTCCAAGGACTGTCTACCGCAGCTGAAAAGCCCCGCTAAAGTGGACAGTAATCCAGGCATGTTTCTTTAACCTTCCCCTTTGGTTAGCCACTTTTACCTGGACGTTTGAGTTTGCAAAATCAACACTCTACCAAAAATCAGGTTTCTCTTTGAATCGGGGAATGACTCACCTGATAAAACAAGTCACCTGTTCTAACGCAACCTCTCCCAACGTCTCTCTGGCTTCTGCCTCGTCTCGGGACCCTCGCCTCCTTTGCCCTGTGGCCGGTACGTCGATCAGGGATCAGATGTGTGCAGATCTGCGGAAGGAATCTCTCCTCTCTTCTACAGGGCACCCCGTACACTTCTTGATCCCGGCTCGACCGTCCCGTCCTCGCCGTTCTTCCGCCTTTACTCCGTTACAACGTATACGATGGGGCAAGTGGGGAAGGGTCCCTATTCGGGCGCCATCTTGAAAGGGGCCCCTAGGGGTCCCTCGTGCTATAGAAACAAGGCAATAACCATACACAAAAAGATGCACCAGACACGAGGTTCAAATTCCCAATGCTAGGGTTTATTGCAAGCAAAAGATAGCATCAATTGGCCAATTCTGATCTCACGCCCCGCAACGTGAGTTTCCTAGACCTCAAGGGACGCAAGAGAGCGAATTACGTACATCAGTTACATATATACAAAATGCATATCATACAATCAGCAAAGTCATGTTCAACACCCCTCTTTATTAAGTTCCTTTGAACTCGGGATGACGATGGACATATCCGACGAGTATGACGATTATAACATTTTCGATGTCTATTCTAGTAACAATGTGCAATTAGAAAGTGCGGAGGCATCTTTTAGTTGTTGAACAGAACACGGTGGTTCTGTTCTTGGAAGCAAGCTGCACACGGGGGAAGAGCCACATTCCAAGCTTTGCTATCTATGAGGTACTATTCATGTCCTGGGAGCCGACACGTTCTAAAGGGTTTTGCGAAGGGGGGCCATCAGAAAAGCATAATTCAAGCCTTTAGCTGTATTATTCTAACATATTCTACCATCGTACGAGACTGGCTGGCAGCTGTGAAGTGATTAAATGCCCTGCAGCTCCCTCCCAAGGCTACAGAGAGGGAGCGTGGGCATTCCTCTCTGGGCTACTCATGAGGAGTTTCAACAAACTCTTCAATCCCGCGACCTTGTCCTTTCATATTCAGACAACAATGTTAAAAGTTGAGCAGAGTAAGCAGAATCCGCAAGAATTTTCAACCTGCAAAGCAGTTTTTAGACAGAAAGCAATGAGCAATGGTTAACAAGCAAAATGCCGATTCTTGCTACATTTAAGATGGCCGCTCGTTGGTCAAGCATAGCAGTTTATATTTCTATAATTCGGTGCATAAGACGGTTGGTCCATGGCCATCAAGTTACGTCTATCATTCAAATGAAGGGTATTCATTTTTCCAGATTGACATTTCCAGTCCAGGTGCAAGGGTGTCTATGTGGACGGGTCGGTGCTCTATTCGTGTCTTTGTATTGACAAATATTTATCCGTTCTTTCCCGTGTGTTCAGGGGGGTTTATCATCAGACGGCAGAAACATGTCTCTTATTAGGGCTTTCCATGCCTCAACTGTGACAATGATATCCTCAGCATTTCCAGCAGACCCCGCTCCTCAGGCCTCTGTTTCTGATGCGGCCCATCTCTCTATTTCTGATTTACAACTAGCATATTGTGGGCCTCCTCTAGATTTCCACGCCATTGCGATCATTCTCTTTGCAAATATGCATGCCATGCCCATGGTTTTCGCTATGTGCTTTGATTTGCTTTGTCTGGGGTATGTGCCCAGGAGACATTTCTTCGGGGACCATTCGTACCTGGTGACTCCAGCCTCTACGCATGTTTGTTTGATTTTTGCCCAGAAATGTTGTGCCTTCGTGCATCCCCAGAACATGTGCATTAGGTCAGCCTCTTTGTTGCCGCACTGCGGGCATGCCAGCCTAGTGTGTTTATTGAAGTTCGCCACCCTCATAGGGGTCATGTACGTTCTGTACAGAACATTAATCTGTATCAGTCTGAATCTTGCCTTCCTAGACACTTCCTTGGGGTGTAATAGTGCCCGTTCCCATTCCTTTTCTGTGATGTCTACTCCCAGGTCTTCCTCCCATTTAGCCTTCAGTGTGGTTGTGCGGGGGTTGGGTCTGTCATTTAGTTGAGCGTACAATCTCGACACCGGCCGCCATCCGTCACTCAGGTTATACATTTCTGTCAACAGAAGGTTCGCCTCTGGTTCTTCCAGCCACTCCACCCAGCTCTTTTTTGTTGTTAATTTTAGCTTTAGGTACCATAAGAATTGCCCACTTGATAGCCCGTCCTTCTCAAGCAGTGATTCGAAGTTTCTGAATAGCCCATCCTCATACATGTCCCCCCAGGTGTATAGGCCTAGCCTTTCCCAGCTTTTTATGGTGCGGAGGTCCTTGCTTCCTGCTCCTGATTCGGCTAGTAGTGGTATGTCTGGCGAGTATGGGTGCACCAGGTGTAGAAGTGTTTTGACCCTGTTCCATATTAGCCTGCCTAGTGTCGCCAGCATGGGGTCTTGTCTCGTGGGATTTCGTGGGGACCATGGAATTTCCTTCAGGTGCATTGGGGCAATCAAATCCCATAGGAGTCTCGTTTCTGCGGTTGAGTCGTGCGACAGCCACCTTGTTATATGGCTGAGTTGTGCCACCAGATAATACTTTCTGAAGTCTGGGAGTTGTATACCCCCTTCCTTACAGGGCAGTGTCAGTATAGCTAATGCTAGTTTGTGGCACGTAGCTCCCCAAAGAAAGTCCCTGAGCATTGCTTCTAGGGTGTGGAAGAAAGATGGCTTGATGTAGTGGCAAATGTTTTGAAAGTAGTACAGGAACCTCGGTAGAATGATCATCTTTGTGATTGATGCCCTTCCCATCACTGATAGCGGTAGCTTGGCCCAGAACTTCATTGAATTGCGTAAGCCCTGCATTACAGTCCCTGTATTGTGTTTGTGTGTAAGTCCCGGCGTGTGCCAGATCCGTACCCCCAAGTACCTGAATGTGTCCACTTGCCACTGTATTCCCACCTCTGGTAGTCACCCAGTCTCCGTTTCCCTCAGGCCTGCGAGTGGGAACATACAAGATTTTTGCTTACTAAAGCGTATCCCACAGTATCGTGCAAAATTATCTAGTACCTCTAGTATTGTCAGGGCATTGTGTTGTGGGTCCCGCATATACAACAATACATCGTCAGCATACAGTGATATGATGTGGTATTCCCACCTATTTTTATCCCAGCGTCAAATAAATGCTTTCTGGTTTGTATCGCCACAGGCTCTAGTCCTAGGATGTATAGCATGGGTGACAGCGGGCATCCCTGTCTGATGCCCCTCTGGATTTCCCAGGCCCTAGATATCATACGCCCCATCTTTACCCTTGCCACCGGGTCTCTATACAACACCTGGATCCACCTCACAAAGCACTCCCCAAACCCAAATGCCCGTAAAACTTCTGTTAGCCATTCCCAGTATATGGAGTCAAATGCCTTAATGGCATCAAGTGACATTACTGCAAGGTGTTCCACCTCTTGTTGCATTTATGCCATAATGTATTGCAACCTGCGCAGGTTAGCAGTCGTATTTCGACCTACAAAGCCGCTTTGGTCTTCATGTATCAGACTCCCCATTACTCTAGACAGGCGTTAGGCCAGTATGGTGGTTAATATTTTGGCGTCATAGTTTAGCATATGAGTATGAGTATGAGGTACGAGTCACACTCATCCGTTGGTTTATTTGATTTGGGTATCGGTACTATCAATGTTTCCCTCATACTTTTCAGCAGTGCTCCTACTTCGTATGCCTCCCTGAACACCTCGTGGAGTACTGGGGTTAGTGTTGATTCATATGCCTTGTAAAATTCGCGGGGGAGCCCATCGCTGCCCGGGGTCTTGCAAGTGAGCAGTGATCTGATTGCATAAGTGATGTCTTCCATGGTGATTTCCTCATCTAGTGCCTCCCTTTGTGATTTACCTAGCTCTTTTTCCTCCAGTGTGTCTTGTATGTCTGCCAGCGGCACCGGAGTGTCGTGGGCATATAGCTTAGCGTAGAAAGCCATGAAGGTGTCGTTGATGGATTGCTGTGTGTTGTGCAGTGTCCCGTGTTCGTCTTTGAGTGCTGTCGTTCGGTGCTTGGGGTGCTCCTGTTTGCACAGCCACGCTAGTAGCCTGCTGGGCTTGTCTCCCTCTTTGTGTGCTCTGGCGGTGCGTGTTATGTAGTCAAATTTGGATAATCTCCCCATGCTTCCTGACAGCCAGTTCTGGCCTCTTTCAGTATCGCCTCCTCCTCCCTGGTCCAATGGGTGGCATCTTCTAGCTGTTTTATATCTTCCTCTCTTTTCTCCAGCTCCTCTTTCAGCAGCCTCCTAATTCCTCCTGCACTTGCAATAACTTCCCCTGTTGTTACCACCTTCAGGGCCTCCCATATCGTGCTCCAGTGTTTTACACTGCCTTGATTTATCGCAAGGTACTCCTCAAGTTTTCCCCCAGTTCTCCCCTGAAGGCCTGGTTGGATAGTGCATCTGTGGGCATTCGCCATATTGGTATGGGTGGCCGGGGGCCTGAAACCGCCCAGTGAATAAGTAGTGGGGAATGGTCTGAGATTGACCTGCTCATGTACTGAATTGAGTCCACTCGCGCTAGGTGTGTTCTGCATATAAAAAAGTAATCGATCCTCGAGAATAAGCCATGTGGTGAGGAGGAGTGTGAGCAGACTCTGACACCGGGTTTGCATTCTCTCCAGGCATCTACCAGGTCTAATTGTTCTAGCATGGCATTCAGGGCCAGCGGGGCGGCCTCAACTCTATTCCGTGGTGGCTCCGATCTATCTAGGACAGTGTCCTTAACACAGTTGAAATTCCCACCCCATATGTACAGACCCGCTTGATGTTGGAGTATTTTGGTGTGAAGCATGTTCAAATGTGCATGTATGCCATGGTTTGGGAAGTATGAGTTTACAATGCATATCTCAGTCTGTTCTATCGCTCCCCACAGTACCAGGTATCTGCCCTCCTTGTCAGTTTCAGATCCCAGCAGTCAGAAAGGTACCCCCGGATTTACCCAAGTGTACACCCCTCTTGCGTATTTGGAGTAGGCAGCCCCTTGTTCCTGGCCTCCCCAGTGTTCAGTTTGGCCGTGGCTTTGACCGTTAGGTGGGTCTCTTGGAGTAGCGCTATGTCCACCTTTTTTTCTAAGCAAATAGGATTTAATTATGTTTCTGCGCAGGTAGGAACCCATCCCATGCACATTCCATGTCATGATCTTAAGTGCGTTGCCATGACCAATTTCTGGCACCCTTAGAGTCCTTGTGACTGCCCCCATGCTTGCCCCCGATCTGCATTGTAGGGTTCCGAGTTCCCCCATCCCATTGTGCACCGCTCTTGGAGTGTGTCATGAGTTTGGACTTTTTTCACCCACCTTTTCTCGACCTGAAGACTTGGGAACAACTGCCGGTCATGTCCCGTCAGCAACATGCCGACACTGTTCCTTTCATGGGGGGTGTTCCTGTTGGTACTGGGCAGGCACTCAGGTGTGCTGCCTGTCCCTTGTGCTAGTCGTGTTCCATTGCAGCAAGTTCTTGTGCTCCTAGCTGTAAACTATTTCGTGGTTCTGTAGGGTGTCTTAATGTTTGGGCGCCGGGCCATGTTGTTGTGTTCTAGCCACATGGTGGCTGCCTCTGGGGTCTCGAGGAACACTGCTTTCCCCTTCTATAGCACTTTGAGCCGGGACGGGTACATTAGCATGTATTTAAGATTTAGCTGTCGGAGTCGGGACTTGACCCGGATGAAAGAGTTTCTTGCTCTTTGAACCACTGGTGTGTAGTCTGGGTATATGGCTATTTTGGCATTGTCCTTTCTTATCTCCCTGCCTTCTCCTGAGTATCGAAGTATAGTTTCCCTATCTTGAAAGTTCAGGATCCTGGCTAGCATTGGCCGTGGGTGCGATCCCCGCAGCGTTTCTTTCTGTAAGGTTCTGTGCGCCCGTTCCACCTCGAAGCCCTGCGAGAGGCAGCCCGCTCCCACTTCCTGCTGTAGCAAAGTCTCTATGAAGTTCGTGGGGTTGGGTCCTTCCATTCCCTCAGGCACCCCGAAGATGCGCCTAGATCTGCCCTCTGCATCTTCTGCCTTTTCCTCTAATGCCTTGTTGCATCTCTCTAGGTCTTGTACCCTGGCCTGCATGTCTTTCAGCGTGTCCCCCGTTTCCTTCTGACCGGCTTCCATGGCAGTGACGCTTTAAGTGAGGTTGCACATATCTTGGCGCATCAGCTGCATGTCTGCTTTAACTTCCTCTATTTTGGTATCTATAAAGGAGCGCATGCCTGAGATTGCTTCCAGTACCTGTTTGCTGTCTTGCTGTGTGGTTCTGGGTCAGCTTGATCCGCGTGGGTCCCCTTGGTGGCCGGCGTCCGATCTCTTGGCTTGGTTGCTGCGAAGGACTCCATTTTTGTGGGGCTGCTCTTTTTATTGGATGAGGGCATGTCTTAAATTGAAGGACCAGGTGATTCCGGGCCTGGGTCCGCACAGCAAGCTGCTAAGAGGCGCGAGTCACTGTGCACCGGTGCAGAGTGCAGGGGCTAGCCGAGGCTGTGCACTACATGTCGCCTCGCAGCGTTTCTCGGTAGTAATCACAGAGCGGTGTTGTGACACCACACTTCAGGCAGATCTTGTCCCCTTTTATTATGTTTTTAGGCTTTGTTGGGAGCAGGCTGTGATGAGTTGCCGCACCTAGCTACTTAGCTGTTGGGTTTCTTGGTGGGGTTTGTGGGTTCCGGATTAAGTGCTGGTGCCCCACTGATTTAGTAGTGGGGTGTTCCCTGAGCCCCCACCACTGAAGCAGTAGTCTTTTGCTTGGTGCTGGGCTTCGGGCTTTAACCCAGTGGGGTGAGGGGTGTCTGAGGTACTGGCCCGCCGTTCTCCTCCGTCTCAACCTTAGATCTGTGTTATGTCGCCCTGCGTCAAGCGGGGCCTGTCCCCTGTTGTAGTATTGCGGGCCCTTGTTGAGAGTAGGCTGTGGTCGAATGCCGACCACAGCCGCTCTTCTTTTGGGTTTGTTAGTGGAGTTTGCATGCACAGTATAGGTGCCCCGCTGCTTTGGTAGTATGCTGCTCGGTGTGCCACTAGTAGTGCTGTGTTGGACTTTTATTTAGTGCTAGTCTCCAGGCCGCCAGGTCCCTGCGTGATAAGTGTGTGTGGCACCGGCACAGCCCCTCTCTGTTCTGTGCTTCTTGCTATGGCTCTGGTGGTGGGGCTAGGCCTCGCTGTTCAGGGGTGCCCCTCACTCAGCTTGATGCCTTGTTGTGCCCAGCACTGCGGGCCTCAGTGGCGTGAGGCTCTGCGCGGGACCCGGCGGTCACTCCCTGCTGCCTGCACACACTGGATCAGTCCAGGTTCCCCAGCGCGCAGTTCACTGCTCCTCGTACCTGTCGGGCGCCCAGGTGGTCCCGCTGCCCGCTTGCTCAGGTCCCCGTGCAGGCGTACCGCTGTCTGGGCGCTGTGCCTCTGCTGCAAGCCGCCTACTCGCAGACGCCTCAATCCGTGTGCTCCTCCGTTCTGGATCCCAGGGCCGCCGTCAGCACCATCCAAGTTCCTTGGGCTGTTTCCTCCGTCGCCGTCGTCACTCTATATGATGTTGGAGGCACGCCAGGACCCTGGGCCTCAGTGAACCTTTTGTCTGCAGTGATGTTGTGTTCTGCATTTTCCCCAAGCGGGCAGTCTCGCTGGTAGCTTCTGCCACTGGGCTCCGCTGTCGCATCGGGTTAAGGGCTCCTCACCGTCTCTTCCGATGCTTCCTGCCTCTCACTGCTTCGCTTCACCCCAGCACAGTGGCGAGCGGGCAGATCGAGGACCGCAACACAGGGAAGTGCAAACGTCTCCTCCAGCGGCCACCAGGGCTCGCTCGCTTCGGGCTCACCCCCTCCGCCACAACGGTCTGGCCGCTTCTCAGGCTGCCATCTTGTGTGCCCGGGGGTCTTTCTTCCGCAGTTTCGTTCCTCGTGTAGCAGCCTCCGATTTTTGCCGTTTCTTCGCCCGCTGTGTGCAGAAACCTTCCTCTGCCTCCGGGTAGTGCTTGATAGGCACAAAGTTGTATAAAAGTATACTTTTTAAGGATCAGGAGAAGAATCTGGACAGGAGCTCCTCCAAGGCACGCCTTCACTCCAGGCTACGCCCCTCGACTCTTCAGACCTTATGATCATGGGAGGAGACTTCAACGAAGTTATGAGTACAGAACTTGACCGTACACACCTTTGCAATAGAAATTGATATTGACATATTGGGATATCAACTTAAAGTGCCCTGCGCCTGTAGAGGTGTTGCATGCTTGTGAAGTTACAGAGAATACCCCTTTCTTCGTGCTAGGTATACCAGAAAAAAAGGAAATTTCTCCTTCACTTTTAGCCTAGCGCCACATTAATTCATGCAAACACAGATTGTGATTTTACTCAATACATCCTAATCTTTATTAGGTAGGTTATCACATTCCTTGTTAAAGTATTCTAATTGCCCTTAGTGAGACACGTGGGCAAGTCCTACAGGCAAATGTGGATGCAATGTGCCCTATACAGGCACATGCTTTGGTCAGTACATTACTACTTATGATTATGTAATTATGACAAATATTGATCAGATTAGGTGATCAGAGGGATGTATAGCATGCTGCTTTTATAATACTTGATTATGACAATGAAACGTGTGACCAATTCATGATGTATGTGCACTAAAACATGCACATGGAATGGGCAGTATAATAATATCTATGATGATACATCTATCAGAATGGTTGGTAAAACAATATTTATGATGATGCACTTATCAGTATCAACATATGCACACCTCACCTGGTAGCTACCAATACAATAGTCTCTAGAAAAATGGATTAAGCTTATAATCTGGCATTTAGGTTGCATTTGAGGGTTTAAGGACTGTGAACCGAGCGCCATTCATGTAAAACGCATACAAGTCGAATAGCTCACAAAGGACAAGAAATAAAGAGGATGGGTGACATATTCTTTACTATAGTAGAAATAGTAAACAGACTTGCCCAAATTGCTTTTGGCACGAATGAATCATGAGCATTATTTAATTTAATTATAAGCATCAAAGAAGATTGAGGGAATAGTATATGTACAAGAGGGCTTTTATGTGTCAACAACGGGCCGAAATATTGATACGGCTACTTATGGATAAATGTATCGAGTGGAGCCCAAAATATGGCGGCCACCAACAAAGAGGGAGAAAGAAACTAAGAAAGGACTAAGGTCACCTAGGTAACGTCCAAAACAACAAACTATGCGCGTTTGCAGCATTTCGATGTCGACGAGAGGAGACCGATACATGAAGCTACAAGTAAGTTTTCACGGCGGATTACACCAGATCTGAGTAAAGATATAGTTTCCCACAAGAAATACATATATGAAGTCACCAAACCATGAGCACTTTAACGAATAACTTTAAAAACCGAACACTAAGAACAGCTTTTTCTTGCATATGTAGCCATTAATAATGTAATGCGACACGGAGTGCAAACTGCACAGTAAGCAGCACGTGCAGTACTACACCTATTTAAATCCCTATAACCTTGGAAGGGTACTCTCAATATGGAGCACCTAAGGGTGCATGAGTTAATTGAACAATTGTAGTAATAACGAAATTATATGCATTCATCAGTAATGTAAATGGCAATTAAGAATAAGTAGGGTCTAAGCAAAAGTAAGCCAATCCCCCTCTTTCATTACACTTTGGGCAGTGACAACACACTTTCTTTTATAGGTGGGATCTAACCCATAATTTTAATATGAACAGCATTAGCAAAGCCTTTGAAAATTAAACCATGACTGGGTAAGTCTGCCTGCAGGACCCCGAATAATTCATACCCAAACAAACACTAGAAGAAGTACAGAATATACTATAACTAACTAATTATTTCCTTTTTTCCTTTTTCCCATTGTACGGATTTGTGTGTGTCTCTCCCTGAATCCCTCTAATCTCCACGGCCACTCCCCCCTCCCCATTTTTCTGTGACACCAATTACAATCACCTGTGTTTTATTCGTAATTTGATGCCATCTTGTAAACACTCAAATGACAAATGCTTTTTGGTACTGTAGGGTATTTTGTATAGATTTGGGGCCTAGCTGTATTTTCTTACCGCCAAAATGAAAATAATTCAGTAATAATCACTCTTTGCATTCAGATTAGATTTGGTATATAGTACTACAGTATACATACATTATTTCAGCACACTGATACATTTAGTGGTATACATTATGTTGGTATGCGTTATTGGTGGTATTTCTGGTGAGCATAATTCCTTTGTTTTATATGTGGCCCCAATATCCAGAACCCCTTATTTTTGCTTAGTTTGTTCGTGTGATCACTAGAGAGGGCTCAGGCTTACATTTCAGGAACACCACATTTTCAATTGGAGTGCCACCATGGGCTGTCCTCACTGGTTTATCTACGGCAGCGAGCTAACATGTGGTATTCATCACCAACTTATCTACATCAGTGAACTATGTCCAGGGCCTCTCTTTCTGCTAACTCATGTACCTCCAGCAGCAGTCTATTTCATTATTTTATTATTATGTTCCGTTCAGAAAACATACACTTATATACTGAATGGAATCATGCACACAGCTACCGCTAAGTCTTATTTTTAGCTAGCTTAAAAATGACAATTGCACTGTCTAAACCTCTCCCCATATTATCAGTACTGTAATGGTAGATGCACAAATAAAAGAGAAAAATAAAACACACTATCCGTCTGCTTTCAGATATTTTTTGTGTATTATAAAAAATTGCATTTCAACACGATCTTACTCTTTTTACAGAAATAAATGGAAATTGCACAGTAACAACCTTATCTGTAACAAAATGAGAAGAGAGCGGCGAGAACATATTCAATTCGCAACATTAAACATGTTGATAAAACACTGGAGTTCCCTCTTCCACGCTGACTGAATAGTTTCGCACACATACACACTGCCCCCACACTCTGTAATATAATTACCAGGCCTGTTCAGCATGTGAAATTTGTCGGCTGGTCGCCTTCTGGAAGTGGTTCAATGAATTCTTCTTAAATCACCCCAGCAAGGACGAGCATCTGCCGTCACTCAAACCGGGGCTTATTGACTGGAATTCCCAGTCTCTGCAGCAGTGCACTGGGATCTGCTTTTTCAATCAGGAAAATCCCCAGCCACCAGCCAGGTCTTTCTCCCAGCTGTGTAAAATGTCTTCTCCTCTCTTCTTCCCCGAGATTCATTAGCAAAGCTCTGTTACAGCCTGCCAAACAAGTTCAACCAATGAAATTCTATCATGTCCTACCCTCCTTTTCTTTAACAATGGCTTGGCTTATACAGTTGCAACTGTAACCAAACTGATTTCCTGCTTATTCGAGTCTTTGCTTCCTGCAAATACTGTGGACAGAGCGCAAATAGAAGCAAAGAAAAAAAAATCTGGATGCGCGTTTAAACTGACTTTCAGAGCCTGTCATTTTCCATCTCATTTTGCACTGGAGAACACATTATAGTATTGTATTGTTAGTATTGTTAATGAGGTTAGTTCATTAATCCTCAAATGTGTCTCCTGCAACAGAGGAATTTCAGGTGAGAAACAAAATATATGCTTTTAACTGTGAAAAAAAATTATTTGCATTTTGGATGTAGAAATCGTTTTTGACTGAATAGCCTGTTTTCATTTACATGTCCATGTCACACTGGCAACACATGCCTTGCTGTACCGCATTATAGCAATGCACCAAACCCATGCAGTGGTGCTGCATGAAAAAAATGCTAAATACTCTTACAGTACACATTATGACATCACCTATCACTACTTTGACATTACCCAAATACACCCAAAAAATTTTCTACTTTTATTTTTATTGTGTTTGTTCTAAAAAATGACTATTAGCCCTGATTTATAAAGGCATAGAATTTGCCGAAACACGTGTCTCACTAAGGGCAATGAGAATACTTTAACAAGGAATGTAAAAGCCTACCTAATAAAAATTAGGATGTATTGAGTAAAATCACAATCAGTGTTTGCATGAATTAATGTGTCGATGTGCTAAAAGTGAAGGAGTCATTTCCTTTTTTCTGGTATACTGTGCAATAGAATCCCTTCCACACGCACCAAACTCGATACGTTCACTGATGCTTTGGGACTCGATGTATGGAGAAACGTACACCACGACACAAGGGAATACTCATATCACTCTGGAGCTCACTCCTCGCTATCAAGGCTAGACTATTTCTTTCTCCCTTCAGTGGATCTACATCTAGTGAATGAGGCACAACTGCATCCCAGAGGTATATCGGATCGCTCCCCCCTGATAATAGGGATTAGAACCAACAGACTGAACCCCCCGCCCCTCTGGCAACTAAATAACTACTACCTAGGCTTCCCAGACCTGGTGGAACAAATCCAGAACACCACAAAGACCTACTTTGAATTAAACACAGGTTCTGTAGACGATCCGGTGACGCTATGGGAGGCTTACAAAACAGTGCCTAGAGGCGAAATTATCTCCTGGTACACGGCCGACAGGAAGAAACATCTAAAAGCACTACACGACACTGAAGCACATGTAATTCGTGCAGAGGCAACTTACCTAACCCTTGACCAACCAGAAACACATCGCGCGCTTCAGTTAGCGCAGAAACAATTACAAAACATAGCGCTAGATAATGCGAAGCAGGCTCATAAAGCAATGAGAGCCAGGGTGTATGAAACGGGGGACAAAGCGTGCAAAATGCTGGCATGGCTGGAACGCAGGGATGAGCGTTTTAGCCAGGTAAGGAGAATCACATCCCAAGAGTCGGGCCACTAGAGACAGATCGAGAAATAGCAGAAGGCTTTGCGGCCTACTATGCCGAGCTCTATAAAGCACCATCCACCCCCATTGACACCTGCATCTTAGACAAAATCGCACTGCCAACCCTCGAATTTGGCTAGCTAGAACTGCTAGAAAAGGACATCACGGAGGATGAGTTAACCACAGCTATGTCAGAGTTACAATCTGGCAAAACCCCGGAGCCAAACGGCTTCCCGATCGAAGTATGGAAAAAGATTGGCACGAACGAGATAACTCTGCACCCGTTGAGGATGTACGCGGACTCACGCGCTCAGGGCTGCCCTCCCCCCAGACCTTAGGAAAGCCACTATAATAGTGATACCGAAACCAAACAAACCGCCGGATAGGTGTAGTTCATATAGGCCCATCGCTCTCATAAATAGCAAAGCCAAACTGCTTGCAAAGGTGCTGGCCAATCGATTACAACAGGTCATACCTACGCTGATCCACCCAGATCAATGTGGATTCATGCCGCAGAGATCCACCCGAATGAATATACATAGGCTACACTCAGCGCTAAAGAGGATATCTGCTATCCAAGGCCCTTTAGCCTTGCTTGCAATAGACTTTGAAAATGCCTTTGACTCGGTTTATTGGGAGGCGATTTGGGAGATAATGCACTGTATGGGCTTTGGCCCGCAATTCATGAGCTGGGTCATGCTCCTTTACGAAGCTCCGCAGGCAGTATTGAGAGTAAACGGATATGTATCAGGCCCCTTTGAACTGGTGAAGGGGGCAAGACGGGGCTGTCCCCTGTCGGCCATGATCTTTGCACTTGCGATAGAACCTCTAGCGGAATTATTGAGATCCACAATGACATGGGAAGGCTTCTGCTGGGTGGACGGATGGCAGGACAAAGTGTCCTTGTATGCGGATGACCTACTGATATACTTGAAAGACCCGATTAGATCCTGCAGCACTGTGACGTGCCCGTTAGAAAGGTACGGTACCTTTAGCGGTCTGTGTGTTAATTAGTCCAAATCCACACTGTTCCCACTGGGAGAAGAGGTAGACATAGTACCAACCGACTGCCCCGATCGAGTGGAAAAGGAACAATTTAGATACCTGGGCATACAAGTCACGAATAACCTCAACGACTATGTGTCTAAACACCTACACACTGTGACGAAGAGATTCACGGAGGATGTCCGACACTGGACATCCCTGCCACTAACACTACTAGGCAGAGCTGCCCTTTTTAAGAGGATAGTCCTGCCCCGCTTCTTATACATATTACAAAACGCTCCTCTATAAATTTCACAAAATGAGTTTAAAAAAATTGACCAAACACTTAGGAAACTACTGTGGGATGGGGGCCACCCACGTCTGGCACTCGCAACCCGCCAAAGATCCATATGGGAGGGTGGGATCGGGCTACCCCGCCTACAGACATACTATTGGGCCAGCCAGATGGCAGTTGTAAACGATAAACTCCACGGAGATATTTCACTACCACATAATAGATTACCTGAAACCGATGCAATGGAAAGACCCATTATGAGATACCTCTATTCTTTTCCCGGTAGAATGGCCGCCCCAACTATGTTAGCACACATTACGCAAATGTGAGACGACACACACAAATATGTCAAATGGGACAAAAAACTGACCCCAGTACAACCATTACGGAACAACAGGAACCTCCCGGAGGTGAACACACTCCCTAGATGGCCCACTTGGTCAAATCAAGGGATACTAAAAGTTGGCGACGTTGTGGGAGAAAGCAACATAATCCCATTTCGGATCTCGCTTCCCGTTTCAATCTCCTCCAGACTGAACAATATCATTACACACGCCAATGGAATGTAGCCTATTTCCAGAACTGATCACACACAAGGTAACATTGGTACTTTACAACTCCATAACTTCTTTTGCCATGAATGAACTGTCGAGTCTAAAAGCAAAATGGGAAAGAGATGTGGGAGCCATACTTCCTGAGGAATGGGTCAACTCGTTGATGTTCCCCCGGGAGATAGCCATCTCATCCAGACTCATGCTAATCCAATTAAAAATACTGCATCGGGTATATTACCCAAGAGTGGCGCTATTCAGATGGGGCAAGATTGCAGATCCAAAATGTCTGGGCTGTAAAACTGAGGATGGAACCTTCTTCCATATCCTGTGGGGGTGTATTCACATCCAACAATATTGGCAGATGTGCTGTAACGAGTTGTCAAATGTCATGGGTAAAACGATCCCCAGGGATCCGAAACTGCTACTGCTGGGAGTGGAAGATGAGGGTGAACTATCATGGTACGAAAAGCTGTTTTAATCCACCACTGTCGCACTGCTCAAAAGAAACATAGCACAATCATGGGGCTCTACTGTAACACCAGACTATGAACAATGGACAACTGACGTAGATATATGCGTCGCAATGGAGCACGAAGTATACACCGCAAGGGGCTGCCCTGAGAAGGCGAGTAAAATTTTGCAGAAATGGGAGGACGCCCACTGACGCGCTACCTGCGGTGAGAGGCTGGTTTAACTGGCAAAGATATACTGTGGACACTAGAACCAAGTTGGTCTGTTATGCAAAAATGTAACCGAGTAAGACGAAAGAACCCTGTTATTTCAATTAAAGTGTGTGTTGTACCAGCCAGCAAAGGCGGGAGGGGTGGCATGACCCTCTAACAGCTGATTTGTTTGCATGTTTTGTCTTAAAACCAATAAAATGTTTTATCAACAAAAAAAAGAATCCTTTATCCTCTAAACGAGACATTAGCACCGTAGAAAGGGGTGCTGGCCAATAAGGATGCTTGGAATGCAGGCTGGATCCTACGGTATCGAGCAGCCTGACGGCTGCTGGCCAGCACCCCCAACCCCGCTTATCCTTCCCTTGCCCACTCCCCCTCACCTCTTAGCGGCCGTCTAGTTTCCCGTGCAGGTGGTAAGAGTGTTTTTAAAAAAAAAATGTTTAAGAAACATACCTTTTTATGCTGCGCAGCACGGCGGCTTAGTCTTCCAACTCTGTTTTCTCAGTTGATGGCGTAATGGTCATCAACATAGAAAACGGGCTTGGAAACTATGACGCTGCACTACAAAGCACCAAAAAGTGTTCCTTTTTTAAATTAAATAAAACACCATTAGCACCCGCGTAGGAAACTCCACGGGTGGTAATGGCCATAATGAGGAATCGGAGCCATACCGGATGGCAATGTCCCAAGGCCCTCGTTAAAGGCCGATGGATGGAATACCAGCTGATCTATTCAGGGCACAAATGGAACTATGGGCACCTGTTTTGATCAAAGGTTTTAATTCTATTACTCGTTACCACTTCATTCCATCTTCTTGGAAGGCAACAATAATAAACCCCACCTTTAAAAAAAGGTAATTGTGGAGTAGCAGCTTCCTATAGACCGATCTCAATGATGGACTCCTCATTTAAGATATTTGGGTGTGCCATCTTGGGTAGATTGGGGCAATGGGCCTCAGACAACCATATTCTCGATAAGGCACAATTGGGGTTTCGATCAGGTGTTAGGACAGCTGAATAAGCACTATATCTATACTTGATTATTTCTCACTTCCTCTACCTGAAACGGGAACACATCTATCTAGCCTTTGTGGTCCTTTGATAAGGTAAATCGGCCTACAGTCTGAGCCTTGCGCGGGGTCACTGAGTTTCCTCCCTGATTTACTGGAATTACTGATTACCATACATTGTAACACAAGGGCGTGTGTGAGGTGTGGTGACCTGGGCCAATGCATTGTGAGTTTTAAGGTTAGCACTGGTGTTTTCCAGGAGTGTGTACTGACCACAGTGCTGTGTTCCCGCTGTATAGCTGGGATAGAGGAGGCTCTAATTCTAACAGGAGGTGGAACGCCGACAACACACTGCTGATTGCCCAGATACCTCATGTGCTCCAAAGCCTCATAACAGCATATACTGATTTTATGAATACCTGAGACCTGCAAGTCAATGCGGCAAAATCTGCAGTAATGGTTTATCAAACAAGTGCTGGAAGAATTATGTTTCCAACCATGTACTCCAATGCTAAGCCCAAATCCACAAGTCAAGGTCTTCCACTATCTGGGCAAATCCACAAGTCAATGTCTTCCACTATCTGGGCATACCCATGGGTGACAGTTATATACAAAAACAATTATCTCACTTCAAACAAGCACTTGGGGATGGTCATGCATGTCAGAAGAACATTCAAGAGCCAAACGATGAACCTCATCCTGCCGGTATATAAGAGCAAAGCAGCCTCGGTTGCAAAATATGGTGCCTCGCTGTGGGGTTCCTCTAACACACAGAAACTACAAGTGGCCGCAAATAGTTTCATTAAACATGTTTTAAATCGGCCTTGGTCGGCCTCCCATTACAGTGTCCATTTGAAAGTTGGCCTAAACATTCTGATGGATGAGTCTCGAGCCAACTTTCACCTGGATCCGTTTATGGTGTCACCCAGCCCTAATGCTCTTAATTTGGGCGGACTCCCCACGAATTTCTTGGGCCTTCTTTTCCTATGTAAGGAAAGTCTTGTACAGAAGAAATCAGTCAGGAAGGTTTCAGCTTATTTTAAATTGTTAGCTTAGAATAGGATTCTGGGGCGAGGACTTCCTTTATGCAATACATCCTGACAAGCACCCTTTTACCCATTTCTTTTGCGAGTAGGGCTTAGGTTCTGATGCTTAGGAAAAGGTTAGGCCTTTTTACGTTAAAGAAAGAATAAAAGTATTAGAAGGTCATGCCTCCTTGTCCGGCTCCTTATTCTGACCTACCAAAGGCAGCAGCCCCTGCAAATACCCATAAAGGGGAGCTGTCTGTGGCACTGGTGCAATACCCAAATAAGAGGAATTGATTGATTTTACTGGATGGGCTTACACCCAGATTTATGTTTCCTTATAAACCGCCCCGGAGACCATGTCAGGCTAAGGAGATGATCATGTTTTTGTGTGAAAATATGCACAAAGATCGTGAATTGGGCAGGGTAGCAGCCCATTTTTGGGACTTCAAGTAACAAATTAGAATGTGTTCCGACTGGGTTTGGCCCCAAAATCGGAAGTGGGGGATCACAGAATGATGTATTACTTATCATTCACCAAAGAAAATTCTGTGAATCATCACTTAGATGGGGACAAATGTAGGATATCTTACACCTCTTTTGAGGCGAAAGTTAGCATGGTGAGGGAGAATTTAGTTGAGGCCTTCTAGAGAAATTAGAAATAAAAATCAACATTTTGGCGGTTACCAGTTCATCCAGACATTTTCCCACTGCTGACTATGTGTGCAACGGCAAGTACTAGTGTGGTCACTGTTTACCGATAGGTTGCACAATTTTGTACGTCACGTTTCAGCGGTTCATTACCTTTTTGTAGAGAATTGACTCAAGAGGTCATGCCTTATATGGATGATTTCCTGTTTGTAGGGCAAGAGGATGAGGACACATGCTCCAGGCTTTTGAAGAGTTTTGAACAAATGACCAGGAGGCTGGGTGTCCTATTGGTGCATGATAAATCTGAGGGACTGACAACTTGCCATTCCGTCCTGGCAATAGAGTGGCTCAAGAATCACACCTACCTTGGACAAAGATAGCTTTTTTCAGAGGAGCAGTGAACATTTGGCTACAGGGCAAAAATGTTACCTCAAGATGTAGACCCTCATATGACAGCCTCATTTTGCCTCTATGGTAATGCCTCTGGGCACGTTATTTTGTGATGGCAGGCGAGGACCACTTTGAGTCCAATAGGACTCAATGTGAATGGGGATCACGGAAGCACTGGCACCGCTAATAATGGGGCCTGTGCATCCGTGAAAGTCTCTGCCAGGTCTGACCCTGGGGGGCAGTACGGCACCCTCCCACAGACTCGTAGTTTGCCGTTCTGGAAACAACGCTGCCGTTAAGCTTACCGGCACCGTTGTTTCCGGACTGGCAACCTTGTAATGCGGGCCACCGTTTTTTTTGTCCGACCATTGGTGTATCGTCCAAGTGTTTATTAAGCCGTCTGCAATGTGCCCACATATACTGCATTTGTTGAGTGCATTTGTTTCACACTGCTTGAAGAAAAACAAACTTCACTGCAAGACTTGTTGAATGGTGTAAGATTGATATCGCTGAAGCGTTGTTTCATTTTCAGTGGGAAAGATTTGGGATACTGGTGCTAGATGCAGAAGAGCAGATGATGACGTTCTCATCAGATCTTTGCAATTTTGCACTCCGCAACTAATGTTCTAGCACTGCATGTGCTGCCCAAAGAGACAAAATCAAAATACGAGAAGAGTAATGGGGACTTCAGGTGCTAGTACGATCTGGAAAACCTGGGCGCTGCCTATTGGCTAGATGAAGAAACATTTGTGGATTTCATTTTATGGACATTGGAACAAGGGAGGTGCTGGGCAGCAATCACCTCTGTAGGGAAGTCTTGTGGGGAGGAGGGCCACCCACGATTGTTTGATCAAGAAGGCAATAGCTGGTTGGGTTTAGATGGGAGAAAGGAAAAGGGATAAGAGGGGAGGAATACAATATGCTTTTTGGAGGGACTATTGTACACGTTGGAGGAAGTGTGCAGGAATGCTTTCGAGGTGGTATTAATTGGATGCACCTTTTCATTTTTTAAGCACAGTAGTGTTAGAGAGTTGCCGGCGGCCAGGAGAGAAGCTGATAGGAGCATGTTAGCAGAATGGGAGTATTGTTAGATGGATATGGATAGGATGGGTTTTAAGATCCCATTGTCATAGATGGGCTAGAGTGGGAAGGGAGAGAAGAACAGATGGTGTCTGAAGTGTATCAGACACTCCGGCCCCTGCACACCTTTTTGCTGAAAATCAGCTGATATTTTTAACAAATGCTAGTAAACAATTAGTACCAAAAAATTGCTCATTGTAATATTCACATGTGTGGAAGAAGACAATTATTTGTAAAGGGTTTAGAAATGACACTCATCAACGATAGATTCTTTGTCCACAATCTTCTTTTTGTGTTCGCAAACAAGCGGCACAACGCATTCCAGGAAATCAAGTTCCCTTCATCAGGTGCAATCCAACACAATCTACAATATAAAGTAGAATGTAAACACACAAAAACTATAAGTTAATACCAAATATATAACGAGAGTCAATGGTTTAAGATTATTTTCCAAAAAATCTCATTAGAAGCCATTTGCACCCACATTATTGGCCCAAGTGCTCATGAAGTTCAATGGTAAAAAGGAGAATAGATTCAAAATGGGGTATGGAACGACTTCGTGAGTAGTCAATTAGCAGACTAAGAACCCCATGTTGAGAGCTTGCGCACATGTATGAAAACTGTGAACTTAGAGAAGTAAAGCCGAAAATACCAAATGCACCCTGTGCATACGTGTCTAAATTGGTCAAAGGTGATGTATGAGGGCAAGTACCGGTAATATAATCTGTGAGGATCACAGATAATGTCAGGAAAGTCACTAGCATCTCTTCTGGATAGAAACTAGGGGATCAAAAAAGGAAGAGATAAGTCCACCACTCTATATGTATTAAATAATATTGGCCCTCATTCCGAGATTGGAGGTAGCCATGGTGCTATTTGCGCCATGGCTGCCTCCAATAGCGGGTCCGGCACCGGTCTGGTTGAATGGGGACTTATCGGGATATTCCGACCTGTGCGGACCCGGTAAATCCCCATTCAACCAACCATTCCCCATTCCCATTGAGCCCATATCGGGCACCCTGGTCCCTTAGCGGGACCCGTAAAGGACGTGTGGTCAGACCACACGTCCTTTATGGTTCCCACAAAGGGACCTCGGAATTGGGCGGTAAGGGATTACCGGCACCGGTCTCCTTACCGGTGCCCGGTGTCCCTTACCGCCCAACTCATAATGACCACCATAGTCAGAAAAGTAAGAGAACAGAGTTAGGGAACCTTAAAAGGAAGGTAACACTCGCATTACCTTAATACGGTAAGTGTATCAAATATTGAGATTAAAGAGAAGTCCACTATGAGATAATCACGGGATAATGGCGTTCCAAGGAGAGGACAGGCTTGTTGATTCTGGGGAGTATGTTTCATATCACAATCACAGAGCGTAACGTGACCTATGGATACACTACAAAGTGTGCTGCTAGTAGATCACATATTCATACAGGCTGTGCTGACAATGTTAAATATGAATGAGCCCTCAAAGTGGCATAATAGCAAAAGCGGCATTCTTGTCTCTGCCCGACTTCCAACAGTGTAGTGCAGGTGAACCGCCGTAACACAGAACGTAGTAGTATTGTGCGAGAGGACAAGAACGATGGTTCAGGCAAGTATGCTCACACCTCAGTAACAAACCGAAGTGTGACCTATGAATATAATACAAGAAGCGCTGCTAGTAGATCGTGTATGTACCCAAGACATAATGACCATGTGAAATATTCGAGTGCCCTCAAGGTGGCATGGAAATATAATGCAGCGTTCTTACCTCCGGCTAGATTCCAAGAGTGTAATGCAGGAGAACCGCTCTGATGAGAACGTGGTTGAATTGTGTAAGATGTAGTCATGGAGACATGTGCTGAACACTGGAGAAGGACTCGCCAGTGAAGAAATCGGGAGTCATGGCAACCAGTAGAGTGCATAGAAAGAGGATACAAGGAATTATTTGAATATAGTAAACAACATAGAGGAGAGACTAGCCAATATCAAATGGAGTCCAGCACCAATATATGATGAAATAGATCAAAGAGTGTAAAGAAAATCGTGGTAAAGGAGATAAGAAAGGATAGTATATTATTGGAGTGTAGTCTAAATAAATGAAAACCTACGAAAACACAACAGTAATGTCCTTCCAAAGTTGGTCACAAAATGTATCTGTCACTCAGTACATTAATTCATGTAATTAGCAATGTGGTAATCTTTCAAAAACGTAAGTGATAATAAAGAGTCTGAATTTGTGGTATGCAATTTCATGACATCAGGTCAACATGTGTAATTCAAAAGCATATATCGGTGGATACAAACAGAATCAGAAGACATGGTCCAAGAAGAAGCCATGTCATGTGTACAAAGTAGGTACTACAGCACATAAAATGATAATCTCAACCTGTGTGTCATGCACAAAAAGTAAAAGAGTCCATACTATAATGTGAATTAAGAACTGGGTCACATAGCATGTAGATCTGTGTCAAAGATATACATAGAGTATAGAAAGGAGTATAATATGTTCACAAGAAACAGTGTTGATTAAACTCTTTATTCATTCCTCTGAGGTGTACTGTATCCAATAAGTGGATCCAGTACATGTATCTTTGTGCAAGCCTCCTGGCTTTGTTCCCTCCTCTGGGTGATGTCGGATCCACTTCCAGGATCATAAACCTGATCTGTGCCAGATTATGTCGATGTTCTTTGAAATGCCTCGTATTTTGGGTACGGATATTGGATTTGAGCTCCAACCATCTTTCTCGTGCTGATCTAGTGGTCTGTCCCACATACAGAAGGCCACACGGGCATTTTATAGCATAGATTACTCCTGCGCTATTGCACGTAGCAAAAACCCTTGAGAACAATCTTTTGTCCAGTGTGTGGGTGTTGGATAGTATTGCGCTTTATGACATTACTGCAATTACTGAACTGTAGGCAGGGATATGTACCCTTCTTACGAGTTGCCAATGCCATTTTTCTATCAGGGGAATTTTTTTTCCTTGCTTTCACTAGTCTATCCCAGAGATTTCTGCCTCTCCTATAGGCCATCATCGGTGGTTTGGGGAATAGTTTCCGAAGCAGTGGATCATGATGTAGGTATTTCCAATCATTAGTAATAATTCTTCGGAGATGGAGACTCTGTATGGAAAATTCTGATGTATAGAGCAGTGGGATCCCCTTATCGTTAGGAATAGGGTGAAGTAGAGCCACTCTATCTATAGTATCAGCTTTCTCTTTAGCTCGTTCTATCTGAGATGGATAGCCTCTCTTGATGAATTAATAGAGTTATCCCTCTACCACATTCCTGGTGATGAGGCCCTATATCTTCTCCAGATGACTAGATGGGTATTCCAATGTAGATTTGCCAAAATATGTTCCTTTTCAAGATAATACATACATGTATTTGTATAGGCTGGAGCCATAGTGGAGCCCATGGCAGTACCTGAAATGTGGGCATAGTATTTATGGTTGTACCGGAGTGGGAAGGGAGCCTGACTCTCAATGACAGCTAATACAGATGGGGACACATGTTTTACGGTGGTGACGATTGGTTATTTGAAGGTAAGGTCGTTGGGCAGGGGAAGCATGCTAGTACAGAAGGATGGGTCGCTGCCAACTATCAGTTCAGTACAATACTGAAAAGTGGGTAGGATCACATGGGATTGGACACAGCCAATTATGGGAAACATGCTTTTAGGATTGGGCTAGCGTCCTAACTAAGTATGTGTTTGTCAATGCTTGTTTTACAGGACTTCATACATCAAGAGGCTGAAGGCACACTTCGTTATGAGATTTTTATTGCACAAGCAGTCCATTCACAGCTGCAATTAAGCCATTCATCTCAGCAGACTGCTTAGAATTAACACTGGCAGGGCGAAGTGAAGCTTGATGTTAATGCTTGATCGCACAAGGTCAACGTGTTTCTAGGAGTATGCGTTTTAGGTGGAGATGGGCAGGTAGCGAGTGGGAATGGTCATAGGGATTCAAATGGCCATGAGACGTCAATGAATGGGTCAATAAACAAAACCCACAAGCTGTGTGCCCCTCCTCGCATGTCATTTCCCTGCTAGCCTTACTCCCATGCAATAGTTTTGACGTATTTATATGTTGCCCAGAAGTGCTACCTAATTGCCACAACTAAAAAGGAACTGAATTTGATGTCTGCTCTGCACATGTGGGACCATGAACCAGACGTGTGAGAGAGAGAGAGAGAGAGAGAGAGAGAGAGAGAGAGAGAGAGAGAGAGAGAAAGAGAGAGACAGACTAGGTTTTCCTTTAGTTGAAGCGTTTTCCTCCTTAAAAGGCCGCCAATCCTCCAAACACAAGCAACCTTTCTCTAAGGTAGCAATTAAAACTCCTCTCGGCTCTGTTATTAGGTAAATCCAGGGAATAAATAGTAGGATTGTGTTACTGCGTATGGTATGATTACGGCAGGAAAGAGTGGAAACCGACTTCTGTCTGCATATAATCACAGGCGACGCTTGAGAGGGCTCAGTAAATCAATGCACCCCTTTGTACTTATGAATCTTAAGGGGCTCTGCACATTACGGCCTCGCCCCATGATGAGAGAGCTACACAAGGAGAGCGACGTGCTGGGGATTTATTTTGGCATGTTTTTATTAAGTCACTATATGATCGTGTCAGTCAAGTTAACGAAGGATCAAACTTGCCAAAATCTAGTTGCCCCACACACCGCAAACAGTGGTTTAATTTCACTTTGATGGTTTGCATAGGCAACACATTTCTCCATGTATGAAACGTGCAGCACTGCTTGCGTTTGTGTGCGATGTACATCGGTGTGTTATGTATGCGCAGCAGTGTATTGAACATACAGCGATGCACTGAAAAACCCCACGGTATATTGAGACTGCGCAAACCCATGCAGCTATAGCCACGTGGTTCCTCGAGCGTGTGCATTAAACACCATATGAACAGCTTAAACACATCGTGGATCAGGAAGGAGGTGGGCATGAAATCAGCATTCCCCTGCAGGTTGCAGGTTACATCCACACGACGTTGCCAGTAGCTCTGCTTGTGTGGTTATCGGTGCTGGCCCAGCCCTTTGGGTCACACGGAGTGTTTGAATGGGATAACATCCTCTGGCCAGAGTCAGCGACCACAGGCTTGCCATAGCGACGGGCGTATTCTCTGCCGCTGGTTAGCCCGTGTGGGACGGGGAGTGTCTAGGCAGGGGTGCGTGCTCACGCGCACGTTGGAAGCCCGAGCAAGAAATCACTGCTGCTCTGTGCATTGTATGCAGCCTACAGACCACAACGGCCCGGAGCAAAGCCGACACAGGAGCGTGGGTCAGGGCACAACAATGAACCCACAGTGCACGGAATGCCACACCGAGCCCTGCCCGGATGGCTGCTTCGTCATACCTCGGTGGGCTGCACCAAAGTGCAGCTGCATTCTCAAGGCGGGGCAAGCGCTCTTTGATGTACTAGGAGAAGGTTTGTGAGGTAGATGCAATGACGAGTGGGCGAGGGTGTGAGTCTGGTGGTTGCGTTAATATGTGGTAATTAGTGATAGATACATGTTTTGTCTTGCATTGATGTAAAACATTCGTGTGTATTCCACATTGGACTGCTCTAGTTGCCTTTGGCCAATTGTCCACCCGCACTATATATATTTGTTTAGCGTGTACTCTATAATTTGACATTTACGTTTTTTGTATTAATCGTGTTTCTTTGACTAATTGTATATACAAAATAACCAATGAAGTCAAACCTCTTTTCTACATTTTTCTTCAGTTCTTGAGATTGCAGTTCGATTGGTCTCACCTAATCAATTATCTGCATGATGTTTTTTCAAACGTAAATAGGAAACAAACTGTGCCCTGGGCTCTCATTTTTGTTTTGTTTTGATTCGCATTGAGCCTTGGTAGATACATTAATTTATGGAACAACCTTATTATTTTGTTTTTAACAGATCAACTTGATGCCATGCATAATGTCATTGGTGATGTAATGTGTGATGTCATCAGTCTCACATGGGCTGCACAAGGGGGGGGCTGTCTTAGAGTTAAGGTGGCAAGGCTTCCAACACTTGCCGAATTCCTTTACACTGTTTCTGCTTAGCTGTCTCTTCAATGAAGTTTTTTTAATCTGAATTTCACAGGTTTTGATATATATAGATATATATATGGGAGTGCACTCTGGTTCCCAGCTTGGTGTACCTTGGTGATCCTCTCCTCCAAGCGTGCTTTCATGCCTCTTGCAATCTTCAGGGAGGCAGTCTGTACAGGTGTTGCTGGTTAATCCCAATTGTAGACTCAGGGGATTCTGGTAACTGTAGTGGATGCAGGCAGCCAGGAACCAACTCTCCATCCAATTATAGCGTCAGACACAGAAATATAAACATGTACAAATGATCAAATAAAAGGCACATGGTTAGGCGGTATAATGATGTGCATGCAAGCGTGTGACCAGCAGCCACTCCTGCCTCCAAGGATCCAGCGAACTTCATTGTGCTCTTGAGATGTCTGCCAGGACGCTTCATCACTGCTGCTCTGTGCATTGTATGCAGCCTACAGACCACAACGCCCTGGAGCAAAGCCGACTCAGGAGCTTGGGGCAGGGCTCTACAATGAACCCACAGTAGGTGTCCAGTCATTTGGTCGACTACAAACTGGTCGACTGGTCGACTGCAATTTGGTCGACGTCATTTGGTCGAAAACCAAATGGTCGAATTTTTTTTTTTTATTTATATATGTGTTTTGTGGGTTTTCGTGTAGAAAAAAAAAAGAAAGAAAAAAGGGGGTTGGGGGGGGACCCCCCCCCCCCCAAAAAAGGGGTAAAAAATAAAAAAATAAAAACATTCGACCATTTGGTTTTCGACCAAATTGATTCGACCAGTTGTCCAGTCGACCAATTGTTTTCGACCAAATGACTGGCAACCCCCACAGTGCACGGAATGCCACACCGAGCCCTGCCCGGATGGCTGCGGCTTCATTCCTCCATGGGTTGCACCAAAGTACAGCTCCATTCTCAAGGCAGAGGAAGGGCTCTTTATTTTCAGGTGGTGTGCAATAATAGAAACTGCATTCCACCCTCATACAGTAGAGCTGTGTAACTTACACACGTCACACCGATACGCGAGCTCTCCGAGATACATCTAAACAAGGCTGTAGGAGAAAAGTAGTCGATGTCAAAACGAGTTAGCTTCCTAGTCAACAGTGGCTCCCCAATGAGCCCACGGACGAGCTGTGTGGTATTGCCGTCAGTAACTGGCCTAAAGCAGTGCATGGATGAAATGTACCTTATATCCGGACTCATTCAGATTGCAAACGTGATGTGTCGAGTCAGTTTACGTCAACACATGAGCACAAGTACCATTAAAAAAGTGTCCCACAATCTTCAAGCGCAATTTGTGGCTTTTTACTATCAACTGTTTGAGTGGTACGCAGGAGCATATTTTTGGTACGTGTGGCGAATAGTGTATTGCAAATAAGATTTAGTCAGTAACATTAGTCCAAACTACCAGCTCGAGAGAGAGTACTAGCTCATGAAACTGGCCCCAAAACGTGACCCATTGTATCCTGCTGGGTCGGCCCTTCAATCATTGCCCTTTTGCCCACTAGGTCAGTGCAAGTCTGTTGCACTGCATTGGAGGTAGAATAAGAAGCATTAGTACACTTGGAGGATGGATACAGGCTAGAATCATACCCAGTCTCAAGACCACGCGTCTTCATCTAGGCTAGTAGACTGTGGCGTGCCACAAGGCACCAGCTTCTTGTCACTACTCTTTAACTTGTATCTATGCTGCCTATGCACCCTACTGACAAACATGGGGGTATTCTTTACTAATTTTGCAGACGATACGCAACTGAACATGTAGTAGAATGGAAATCACACCACGGATAACAATGCGTTATCACCGATATACAACTCTATTGAAGTATGGATGAGGACAAATTGGATGTGCCTCAAGGGCAGTAAAATTGAGCTAATGATTTTTGGCTCACCTTGCTCCAGAAACAAATTAGACACTGCCTATTCTTCCTTCAAAATCAAAGAATCAGCCATCAAAGTCTCAGAAAAAGTCAAGACACTTGGTGTTTATCTGCAATCCTCGCTGGGAGCAGAAGCACAAGTCGCTTATCTTAAGCGCAATTGCCCATACCATCAAAGACGCCTGAGACGAATTAGGACACTACTAAGTCAACAGAACAGTGCAACCATCGCAAGAGCTAGCATCCTATCATGTCTCGACTACGGGAACTCATTGTTAATTGGAGCCAGTGGCAAATGCATCAAACAGTGTCAGATTATCCAAAATAATGCCATAAGGACCTCACAGGCAAATCTAAGAGAGCATATTACAAATGACAGGAAAGATCTACATTGGCTGGCTATAGAGGATCGCATCATCCTTAAATCACTGACGCTAGTCCATCACTGCCTTTACAGTGCTGCCCCCTCATACCCAAAGAAGCAATTCATCCGGTATGAGCCATCTCGATCCAGGGACCAAGGACTTCTACATGTTAATTCATCAAAAAGAGTCAATGGTCTGGGCAGGGCATTCCCTTCCAAAGCAATCACCAGAAGGAACGAGCTGCCTGGCTACATGAGAACAAAACCAACTTACCTAAGCTTCAGAAAGAAACTTAAAACCTTACTTTTTAAATGGTCCCTTCCATACTGACCTTTTCTCTTCCTGCTACACTGCCACCTAGAGCCCCCACTTTATGTTGTCCTGTCGTCCCTGTCTTTGTGTAATGCGACCTGATGCCTGCAGCGTTATATAAACATATAAAATAAAAATAATGATTGCAGATAAGAGTAAGGCCAGACTGGGAGTCAACCTTACAAAAAGCAAACACAAAGTAATGTGTATAGATGGTGCAGGGCAACCCCAATCCAGGGGTGAATTGGGAAACAAAAGTGGCTCTAGAATTATTTTTCAAAATGGCCCATTATTGTTATTTATTATTATTATTATATATATATATATATATATATATATCTTGAGCACAGACCATCAGTTTGAGAAGCAACAGAACACTCTATAAAGGTATACAACAATTCAGATACACAACAAAGCGCTTTATAGAGGTATACAACCGTACAGATGTTACAGCACCACATTACAACATACAATGTACTTAGCGAGTAAGTGCTACCCCCTTTTTTTTTTAAATTAGTCATGGTTTAATCAAGTCAAACCTTAAACTATATATGCTTTAATTACATCCAATCTAAATACAATCATTAAAAGAAAATAACATCAATTAAAACTGAAACCTTTTAACATTTCTTACCAGGGGGAACCCCCCCCCCCTCATAAATACAAGAACAGCAGCTATAAAAGTACATCTTTATTTTTCAAAACAGCTTAATCTTTCTTTTCCAACAAATGAAATACTTCCCTCAAATACGTGAGCAAAGCAAGCGTAATAGAGACTCGTTCTCCCGTGAGCAAAAGCACCCACCAGTCCTCATGTGAATCGTTTCAGAAACCTTCCTAGCCACCGACTTCTTTGTTCACACAAACGTGGACATATTAATGTCAAGTGGAACAGAGTTTCTCTCGGTGCATCACAAAGTCTGCATAGAGCTTTTCTCAATTGTTTATCATCCTCATTTCAGTAATTTCTCTTGTTGGCAAGAGGTTCATAAGAAATCTCATAAATTGATGTCTAAGCAGATGATTAAGAAATCTTTGTAGATAATTAGGCAGCGTTGCTCTTGCTCTGCGTTCCAGGTTAAAGTGACCATAAAGGTTCTTTGTGGTCGTTTTGTCGCAAGTGTCCTGGCAAAAATTTCAAAGAGTCTTCCGACGAACCCAAATGGTGAAGTATTGCCATGCAAATTTGTTTCCAGGCGTGTAGCGTTGTTTCCGTGGGCGACTGAATTGCCCTCTTCAGGACTTTAAATCCGACTTCCGGTTCACCCAAAAGGCATTTCCTATAAAAAGCCAGGGTTTCCAAACGGTGATGGCATACAAGGATGTAAGACCTAGTTTGCGTCTTATTATTTGGATGGGTAAACTCTGCTTGAGGAGGAGAACCCTTATCCAGAAAATGCCTTCCTGTTTAGGCCAAATTGGGGTGGGTAGCGAGAATGAAGTCCCATCTCCATATGTAAGAATAGGAGCAACTTTGAGGCAATAGAATTCAACGATTGGCTTCAATGAAAACTTGCAATATTTTACTGCAAGGAGACGAGCCTGTGACGCCAAATTACAGGTCTTGTCTCGAAGGACGACCACCCCCCGCTGCCCCTTTGTGCGTCACATACACTGTTGTTGATCATCATTCCTAGATATAAAAGGGATGAGACTTCTCTTTAGTTTTTCCCCTTTCAAAAACCAAGCAGCCCGGCATGAGGCAGTCTTTTGGCAAGATCTCCTGCCAAGGTCAATATTCTTGATTTTGCGACGTTGATCTTAAGCCCATTTTCCTCTAAATATAGTTCCAGGGCATTCAATTGTCTTTGGAGACCAACTTTTGTTTGGTCTAACAATATACCGTCATCTGCGTTTAGCAGGCATCTGACTGGTACACCTGCTAATCGAGGAGGAAAACATCTTATTTCATTAAATGCATTTTCCATGTCTGAAATGAATAGACTAAAGATTGAAGGCGCTAGTGAGCACCCCTGCTTCAATTCGTTTGACGTTTCAATTGGCTTAGATAGGAAACCTTTTCTGTCCAGTCAGACTGCAAGACGGTATTTGAGTGCAGGGCGATCAAAGCTTCCCTTATGTCCTCGGAACAGTCCCATGTTTTAGTTTCTCCCAAAGATGTTGTCGCTTGATCGCATCGAATGCCTGGGCCAGGTCGAATGATGCCAAGTAGATCTGGCCTGTCCCTTTCCGCTTTGTTGTTAACTTCAGGAGGTTGATTAGAAACAGATTAAGGGCGGCCCCTAAAACCCTGACAAAGCCCGCCTGCCACTTGCCATAATGGCCCGTGTTTCTACTCCAAGATGTAATAGTCTTCAGTAATAAAGATCCAAATATTTTACCAGAGACATCCAAGAGGGTGATTGGTCTATAATTTGCAGGATCTGACCTATCGCCCTTCTTGAAAATCGGACTACAACGGAGGAGCGCCAGGAATTTAGGATGACGCCTGTTCTTTTAATCTCGTCAAACTGTTTATGCAAAATATGAGCCCATTTTCCAGCGTGTTTCTTCAATATGAGGTTGGACATTTCCATCGAGGCAAGCCGCCCTGGATTTGCTAGCTGCTTTTGTTAGAGCCTCTATGGCCTCTGTATCCATTGCAAATGACCAGCCTCATTTCATCGTTCCCTGATTAGTTATTTTTTCGTTGTTTGATGTAAAGGGAACATTAAAATATTTTGTCCATACATCCTCTGGGACAGCATTGGAGGTAAGAGCTTCCTGAGGGACAAATTGGTTATTAAGAATTCTCCACATCTGAGATGTGTGCTTAGCTAAGATAGTATTAAGCATTAGTTTCGCATTCCACTGATGCATTAGCCACTTGTGGCCTTTCAGCCAGATTTTATACTGCTGGGTGAATTTTTTTACAGGCAAGTATGTTGGGGGCGGGGGGGTCATTTGTTCGACATTCCTCGATTTTATTTTTCCAGTTCTTTCTACTTAAGGCGAACCTCCATATCAAAAATATGTTACTTTACAAAAGGGGGGTGGGGGCCCTTCATCCCTCCTTCTTTGAACATGGACAATTTTGATGGCTTTTTTAATTTGGTCCTGGTGCGAGTCCTCTTGTTGGCTGCTGATGGACACCCTCTTAAAGGTAAAGAGTCTATTGCACCCTTGGTTCACTGTAAGGTTGGAGTGTGTCATTGTTAGAGTTCTCCTCCTCCATCCTTTAAAGGTAACGCATACCATACCATGGTCTCTAGCTTTGGACAGCCTCACCGACTAAAGACGTCAGGTTGAAAAAAGGTACTCCGAAGAAAAGATATAGTCTAGCATTTTTTTATCCTCCCCTCTTCTCCAGGTGCAGGAAGCAGGAACATCTCCTTTCGTTAGACCATTGGCCATGTAAATGTTACGGTCCTCCAATTCCCCCTCCATGTCAGGCCCCTAATTTCTTGGGGTGTTGAAGAGTTGGAATAGTCCAGTATAGGCGCAGCATGATCATCCAAACAATGGATATTTAAATCTCGACAAATCAAAACGTACAGGGTCGCGAAGGTCCCCATTGCCTCTTCTATTAAGGAGAGAACCGAGCTAGAAAATCCCTCAGCTGCTGGTGAGGCAATGTTCCAATGAAGGTTTAATAGAAGGAGGGGGTCGATCAGGTCTTCCTTCCGTCGCCCCTGTAATTATGGTGAGGGCTTGGATCAGACGAGACTGCCATTTTTCGGTAATTACACACACTGTTAACGTGTTTTTCAAGGCGATATGCAAGCCCGCCATAGGACGACCAGTAGATCCCTTGATAGCAGAGTTTACATAGATAGTAAAATCCTCCAGGAGGGGTTTGTCTATGAGCCATGTGTCCTGAAGACACACAATGTCATGGTCTTCAAAATTTAGCTTGCACCCATTAAAAAGATGGGTAAAGCCTAGATGTCAGTAGGTGGATCTTCCTGGAGGGTCCTTTCGTTGCCAGATGGCGGCTATGCTACACAGTGGTCATGTGCCAAAGCTCCGTCCAACCATGTACAGGACAATTCCTGAGTACTCCTCCTTGAGTTATCACTGCAATGATGTGTATCCCTCACTGGCCTGGTATTTTCAAATGTTATTTGCAGACTGCCTTTCTGAGCCCTCTGTGTTGGTTTCCATTGATCACCTAAATTAAACCCTTTCTGAGTGACTGGCCTTATAGTAGTCATGTGATGCTTAAGCGCTGTTTTTCTTCTTAGTACTTGCTTATTGGCCATCTTGAATATGGGCAGGTCGACCCCCCATTATAATTTGATAGGGCAAATCCCAGCGGCAGTAATTTTTTCCTGTTTTGCATGAGCAGGTTTTTCTTCTTTAGTGTGGAGACATAGAAAATGACTTTGAAGAGTCTTTCCTCCTCCAGGAACTAAGTCAGGTATAGGTCCGAAGAACTTATGCTTTTTAGTGAATGAACACAATGAAAAAAGGCGCAACGTATTCGCCCAGTTCAAGGTTAAATCGTCATTAAATGTCAATATTCTGTGAAGGAGCAAATGATGCACTGTGTCGTACCTGAGTTGTTCCCCTTGAATTCCATCATTTCTGCCATCTATTTTATGTTTTTTTTTAATCGTCCAAATCTCACAATTCTCAGCAGATTCTTTAAGACTATTCCTTTTTTGATATAATGTAAGAAAAGAGGCAGGGGTAAATCTCACAGACCTTGGATATTTCAGCGGGACAAACAGAGACAATAGTTCTTCGGCGTCACCTTCCACTACCGACGTCAAGTGCCTACTTTTTTTCCCTTGAGAAACCCTGGGATGGGGAAAGTCAACAATGTTCCTTTTGGTTATGCCCCTCATCGAAGCAGCCTCTGGAGCTGACAATGGGTGTCTATCTTCTAATAAGCTTGCCTCCCCGGCGACATAGTCCAATTGTTCTTCCTCTTTTGAACTATTAATAGATTTACAGAGATCTTCTTCCACGGTCCTGGCTTCACTTTCCATGATCGTGTAGGTCGAGAGATTGAGCAAGTCTTCCGTATCATCTTCGGCATTAGTGGACTCTCTTGGAAGATGTTGATTCAGATGAGGGACTTACCGAGCTCCTAAGGAATGCATGTCGCCAATTTGTTCAGAGACCGTCATCTTGGCCACTGACTTGCTTCTCAGGTCTGCTGCATTAGGATTCATAACATTTCTGATGACTAGTCTGGACCTACCAGCATTATTGATTAACCCCCTTTTACAAGGAGGATTCTGTATTTGTGATTCGGAAGCATTGGACACCGCCCTTTTAAGCAGTGTTCTTTTGGTTTGGGGTAACTAGCCCTTCTTTGCATCTAGGCCCAGTTTAGAAAAGATTTCATATTTCTTCTGAGAATCCCGCAGGCCAGGGGCCTTTTTACTCCCATCCTGTATCCATTCATTACTTTAGAGGTCAAGAGCGGGGATGGCTGATATAATGGCATCCCTCTGTAAATCGTCCCCAATGTGGCGTGTGGTTTACGTGCTAGGTGGGGATTTCTCTTCTCCCCCTCCAATGCTTCGATGGGCTTTTGCCCTTTGTCTTTTTCACCTGTAGTGTTTGATTGCTTCTACTCCAACATTGTCGGATTTAAAGGAACAATTGCGGCTGTGTCCACTTCTCTTCCTACGACACACTGCTTGTCCAGTTCAGCCTGTCTCTTGTTTTATTCCTGTATGATCAGATCTATGATGCTGTGGAGCATCTCTGTTATATGTTCAGTATTTATATCTAAATTTGACTATATAGAGGTCACAAAGACCTCTAAAAACACCATTGTAGAGTTGATCATCGCAAAGCAGAGTTGATTGGTCCCTAATATGATCATATAGGCCTCATGCAGTTTCATATATGGCGCAAGAGTTAATGTAAGGGTCGCAATTAAGTTTGTGTCGACGTGCGCCTTACTGGCTGCCTGGTGCTCCATTTGTGAGGTAGCTAGATCCATTAAGAGATCTTCGTCCATTGTGGGTTTTTCCCACTGTTGGTTTATGGGGGCGTTCAGAGAATTTCTGGAGTTTTCCTTTATTTTGGCGCTCAATGAGCCCACTGGCTGCTGATGTTGGGAGGTCAAATCCTCCTTGTGTGTTCCCCTGTAGGTATATCTCATGGACACCATTTCCTCCTTTCTACTGGCATTTGTTGAGGTGTCCAAGTTTCCTCCTATTGGCCGAATATTTGTGTCTCGTCTCTCTACCATCTCAGCTGGAGGGCAATGTTGGAGGATGTCATCTGACCTTTGATAAATAAACCTTTGTTTGGAGGCCAAAGTAGCAGCAGTGAGGCCCGAAGGTTTCCAAAGTGATTTAAGGGAGAATTGGTTAGATTTCTTTATCATCGAGTCATGATGGGGTTTGCCGAACCTGTAGATCGTGTGAAGGGATTTTGCGGCAAAGGATTTGTCCTCCCCCCTAGGGGTAAGGGGATTTTCCTCCCCAATGCCTCTTTCCTCTACTGCTTTTACCACGCCCTCGCCCACACTTTCAGTAGAAATAGAATGAAGCGACCCAATCGCCCCTTTTGAGGATTCAGGCCCCGTTAGATCCTTAGATGCGGTTAAGCCATAGTGTGGGTTAAGTATGTTATCCAGCTGCATAATATTATCAGAACACATCGTTGTGTGTCCTATTTCCACAACTACATCAATATTAGGGGTAGCAGCCTCTGTTGTATCCAACAGCCACCCTATGGGGACGGGTTCTATTATGGTGCAGTCTGAGGAGGTAAGCTTGTCAATTATGCCTCCCTCTGAGCGCCCATGTGATGTCGTGGCTGTATCCTCTCTCTCAACTGTTAACGTTGCCCTGATGCTTGCATCATTCTTGGCCATGATTGTCAGCCCCTGTATCAGTCTTGGCCATGATTGTCAGCCCCGCCTTCTCCCAACCTTTTGTTGTCCTGGTCCGTGGAAAGGAAGCTCCATGTAGGGATTTCAGACATACAGTTAAGAGGCAAACAGTCTTATCCATACTGCAATTACAAATGTATTTCGAAAATCCAAAATAAATAGACGCCGACGGGGGTCGTGGCTGGGATCAAAGGAGCTTACTCCCACAGTCTCCCTGCTGCGTACCGCCTGCCCAACTCTATCGTTATCCAGGCACTTACTTGTGGAGAGCTGGGCAGGTATCAAGTCCTCTGCACATTCTGAAGGGATAAAGCGACTGCTGAGGTTGCTCCTAGCCACGCCCACAACTCTCCTAGTTCCTTACTTAATGTCGGAAAAGATTAAAGTCAGTAAAGCAGCTTCACTCGTCGTGTAGACAGCCAGATATAACTGATGTACCTGCTTTAACTGCAGTAACTGCGTCCCACTTACCCAGCCCCTTCGGAGCCGCTTTGCGGTGCAAGTGAGGCTAAGTAAGGAAAGAGGGGGGTCGAGCACATCCGCTCGACACAGCGTCCCTAGGGCTGTTTATTTCCACCTTAAAGCAATATTGCTGGATTCACTGGAGCACACTGGTAACACGATGGAACACGGAGAAATAAAGCAAAGAAAGTCAAATTAGCACTAAGAAAGGAGAGCAGTGTTCTCCTCCAGTAACTGTGTTACACTTAGTCAGCCACTTCGCGCCCCCTCTAACTAGAGGTGCGGTGAGGAAGAGGGTGTGGGCGGTGTTTCATCTCGCAAAAGACAATTTGAAAATAATGGGTCCAAATGTTGAATTACATAGCACGTTTGTGCCTATGTTGGGATAAAAAAAAGTAATCACGTGACAAAACCCCAGTGTATAACATCTATCTGTTAGGTTTGAGTAAAAACATCATGGATACTGTATAACAAACGGTTTACTCCAAAGGACTGTAGGGGAAAACAAGAGAGGGAAGGAAATGGGGGATGACAGGGAGGGACACTAAGAGGAGCAGAAAAGCAGGCATCATCAATCTTAGTAGCCCAAAGGTGGCCACAAAGTGCCAAAGAGGAAGCGAGAACAACAGGGGGTTGAAGCTTGTGCCCAAGTGCATTAATGATTATTATGTTATGGGAAAAGGCGAGGGTACACGTTGGTGCACAGCGTCCGCACAGGCGCCGTTCCCCCTCCTGCGTGCTTTCAATGAACGAAAACATAAATAAAATGTTCTGCACCAACATGCGGGATTCGAAAAAAAAAAAAAGGTTGCTAGCTGGGTGGCAGGTACCTTAGCCACACGACCAAACGAATCTCAGGGAAGCTAGTGTGCAAATATGGATATTGACTTTCTGCTGTGCAGGACATGTTTCCTTATACATTCTAAACCATTAAACGTGCACCGCTTTTTTAGTTAGCAGGCAATGGTTTCAGAAAATCGCTTGTCTTGTCAAATGCTTTCTGGAATTGAAAAAGACATCCGACATTTAAATATGCACATTGATGTCACTTCACACTGCATATGTCAGAGTCCTCCCACTTTTTGGTTTTGGGGAATGTGGGTGGCACTAGCCACAAAACCGATGCCACCATTGTTACAAAAGAGACCGAGAGGGAAATGGGGTTCTTTTGATTGAAATCTGAAACAAAGCAAGGCCGAACAGGGTAGTAGAGCGGGTACAGAAATAATCACATTCCATCAAAGCATTGAATCAGTGCCCATAAATCCCCACTCATACCACCCTGCGACCTCCGACCACACATCAAAGAGAAACCCACACCCCATCCTAACAAATCTGGATACAAAAGGGGATAAAAAACAAAAGTGTACAAAGCCGAGGGCGACATAACAAGAGCTCCTAAACATTGTATACAGCACTCAAGTAGCCATTCCAAGATCAGCAGTCACAGGGCCTCATCACAAGTTGGGCAGTATCCCGGTGGTAATACCGCTGGGATGCCACCCAGGCTAACAGCGTTATCGTCAACCGGTCCGGCGCTATTAGCGCCGGATCAAGGGTTGGGCGGTAATGGGTATTCCCTATTCCCCATTGGGTCCAATGGACCCAATGGGGCATTTTCGGTGCAATTAGCGCACGCTAAAAGCCCCACGCTAATTGCGCCCGAAAATGGGCATTAAATTGGCACATTTGCCAGACTCGTGATTGGGCCAACCCTGAAATTCGGTGGTAATAACTTACCGCCGCATTTAATGGCTACCGCCCAACTCATGATGAGGCCCACAGTGTTCATTGGTATCGGAAACAGCAGTGGGCACAACATGATGATGATGTGTGGTGTCATGTGGGGGAGTACATCTTCGAAAGAGATGAATTAAATCTAAAGAGCCCATCTATGGTCTGGTCAGCCCCATGATCTCTTCACCATCCACATAGCCACGACCAAGGAAAGCTCTAGCCCACCACGTTCTAGTGCCGACCCCCCAGAACAGCCAGCCGTCAACACTGGATATATTATTCAAATAGATACCACAGCTGATCCGTCCTGGAGGGCCCATGGTGATTCCTATATGCCTGTCTCTCCAACTAGCATAACCTAGAGATGAGACCCTCCCTGGTGGAATCGTTGCTTTCAATTTAATCAGGATAGCCTTCCGGGCAACGAAGAGCATAATGTGTAATAACTTCCTACAAGGAGTATCAGCATGCCATTTCTCTACGTCTGCCCCAAATAACATGGATTCGGGAGAGAGCATCGGAGTGGCCCCTGGAATTTTTGTAATCCAGGCGAATACACCCCCCAGAAAGATTGAATCTTAGGACAGAATCAAAATAAATGTCCCATCATTCCGAGCTGGCTACATCCCTTGCAGCACCCTGGGGCATCTAGCAGCTTCATCAACAATGGCTTTACTAGGGTATAATAGAAGCGCTGTAGAATCTTAAACTGAATCTCCCTGTTGCAGAGATTACAAGACACTTCACTAATTAATGAGAAAAACTAGTATATATCCGCACTATCCCGTTGAATCCCCAACTCTTCTGCCCATATAGCTGCTAGTATAGTATTCCTTCCTACATTATTTGGGATGCACAAACGGTAAAAGTCCTTAATTTTGGGAAAAGTAGAAGGATCTTGGGCCAGTGCCAACTCACAGGCCGATGGCTCTTGTGTATGCGTGGCCACTGAGATCCGTGACTTAGTCAAGGAAATTATCGGCAGGCACGCCAACCATGCTGTTGGCGCCAGACCAAGGACCTCCCTAGTCTCCACAAAAGCCAGCGGAGTATGACCATCATAAAGATCCATAATGTGCACTTTATACCATTCCTCCACGCGCCTGTAGTGCTGTTGTTTACCCGAATGAGTTTTCAGCAATGCACGGAGGCTGAGCCATTGCGGGACCGTATTCACATCTGACCTGTAAACGGTAGTGATCTGAACCAGTGGGTGAGTGTTGGCCCCACAATAGGATGTTTCTTTATATAACTCAGAAGCTGTGTCTGGGGGAGAGGAATAATCTTTTGAGGTGTAAAGGGTTTTACGATAGCCAGCTCCCAGGCCTGCCAGCTAGACACATCATTCAAATTGAGCCATTGCTTGATCGAGCATGCCTGTGTCGCCAAAAAATAAGATGTCCAGGAGGGGAGAGCAAGCCCCCCATCTTGTTTGTAATAGCTTATTTTTCAGGCTAGCCTTTTTATGACTCCAAGTAAACCTCCCAATCTGATTATCTAAATCCAAAAGCACATTCGAGGGGGAAAAAAAAAAAATTGGGGGCAGAGTATAACACATTCCAAATCAAGAACGCCACAATTCAGGTGGTCCCTAAGGTGAAGACACTAGGGATGATGGTCGATGCTGCGGTCGACTCGCATGCCCAGACCAGTTACCTTCACAAAAACACAGTTTATTATCTCAGGCTGATGAAAGCCATCAAACCACTGCTGAATGAGGGAAATAGGGCAACGATAGCCAGAGCCATTATCCTCTCTCGACTCGACTACGGGAATGCCCTGCTGTTGGGGGCCTCTTCCAAGGATCTTTCCAGCTGTCAGGTGATCCAAAACAAGGCGGTCAGGTTAGTGAAAAATTTGAAGAGGAAAGATCATGTTACGAAAGAGAGGCTCTCTTTACACTGGCTGAGAGTAGAAGAACGTATAAAGTTCAAGGCTCTCTGCCTGGTTCACAAGTGCCTCTATGGCACAGTGCCCGCCTACCTGAAAATGAGTGTAGTGCCCTACAATCCCAGGAGAAATCTACGATCAGGGGGCAAATGCCTATTGATCGTGCCCAAGTTTAAGCTGAAAACCGCGCTGGGCAGATCTTTTCTTGTACTGGCTCCCAAATTGTGGAACAGCATCCCTGAACCCTTGAGGTTGGAAACTAATCACTTCACCTTTAGGAAGGTGCTGAAGACTCACCTTTTCAGATGAGAAATCGGGTGACGATGCCTTTTAGAGGCCTTCTGGTGGTTAGTAGACCCTCTTAAATGTCGTATGTCACGTAGCATCTGTTGTGTACGTTTAAGCGCCCTGATGCCCGTGGGCTACCGGCGCTCTACAAAAACTAAATACATACATACATACATAGGCAAGTGGATCATCTGGGAAAAATATATACATTTCGGGAGAGTATTCTTTTTCACTGCATCGATTCTACCCATAATGGACAGCAGTAAAATGTTCCATCTGAGGAGGGCCACCTACATTTTGGCCAGTTTTGGGGGGTAATTATTCAGTACAACGCTAATGATCTGAAAACCAACTTGCAGATATTTGTCTGCATCCACAATTTAACTGGGGTGACACCACCGAGGATACCACGGAATATCAACCGTCAGAGGCAATACCTCCAACTTGTCATAATTTATTTTCCTGCAGTATATCGCAGATACCTGAGAGGTTCACAGGCCCATCATTGATGTAAAGCAGAACATCATCTGCATACAGCAAAAACATGGTGCTCCACTCCATTCCGAATAATATCGCTGAGATCTGCATCCATAATGATCCTGATGGCTAATGGCTCAACAGTTAAAGCATATGGCAATGGTGACAAAGGGCACCCCTGACGTGTGCCTGTATGCAACGAGAACGGAGCCGATTTGAATCCATTGGTGACTACCAACGCCTTCTGTCTGGTTGGAATATAACAGTTTGACCATATCAGTAAAATATCCCTCAATGCTGAATTTACATAAAACCACAAACATATCATCCCAGCGAACCTTATCAAATGCTTTTCGACAATTGAGGGATAACACTATATCCCCCGGTGCAGCTCAACCAGCAATAACATTCAGTAGACGTGTCATATTGTCACTTGAGTGTCTGTTAAGAATAAAGCTGTCTGATCATTATGGACCAGACGGGGTAACATCCATTCCAGAAATCTCGCCAAACACTTGGCTAGTATCTTTGCATCTGAATTGATGAGAGATATGGGTCTGTATGCACTAGACTCCGAGAGATCCCTACCAGCCTTTGGAAAAACCACAATATTAGCTGTAAGCATCCAAGTCGGAAGATAGCCGGCCTCCCTTATGTCATTAAAAACCTCAGTCAGTATAGGTGCAAGTGTCTCAGCAAGCACTTTGTATAAATCTATAGAAAGACCACCTGGTCCAGTCGCCTTTCCAGCTGCAAGACCCGCAATTGAAGCCATCACTTTTTCTTCCATAAGTGGGGCGTTCAGCGGTAAAAGCTCTGTGTCAGTGACTTTCGACATATGAATAACCTGCAGGAAGGTAGGAATCAGATCATCTGCGATAAATGGCAGGGGAGCATATAGCTCCAGAAAAAATTCAGCAAATTAGTCATTGATATCAGATATATCGGTCAGCATCTTACTAGTCTCATTTCTAATTCGTTCAATGAGATGCGAGCGCTGGCAGCCTTGAAAGAGATCGCTATTGCCTGAATGGGCTTGTTCCCTTCCTCATAAAAGGACTGGGCCCATTTATAGCACACCATAATACCTGGGGGCATGAGGGCGCGACAAATAGTCAGAAAGAGCTTACACGGGATAACAGGGAGTAGGCAATGTGAAAACGTTTATTTGAATAGCAGTGTCTTGATTCCTTTGCTAAATGTTGCTATAGGATTGAAATCTGTAAGGCCGGGCGGAATATCATTCTGTGCTTTAGGAGCTGCCATAAAGAAAGTACGTTTAATAAGGTTACATTTGGGAATTTGTAGCTGGTTTGAATTATTCGACCTCAGCGTTCTGATGTTGGATTCCTTGGTCAGAGCTTCCGTTAGATAACGTGGGCCAGATCCCATAAGAAAGCCTCATAAATGTCCAGCACTTTGACAAGGACAAGTATGCTTGTCCTTTTTGCACAGACTTGCAAAATAGCCTGGCAGCTAAGGGGTTAAGGAGTTCAAATCAATCCCCAAGTTGTCCACCCAAAGCAGAAATGAGCGCGCAATTAGATATTCAACAAAGTCTGGGTACTGTAATGTTGTCCAAGGCAGAGCCTGCTGAGGAGCAGATGGGAAGCTCATCTCCAAGATCACCGGAGCATGGTCCATGATTGTGATAGGAATAATCTCACACTGGGCAACTATGGAGAGCATAGTAGGCACTAAAAGCCATTAATCTAAGCAAGCATAACTTTTATCATGGTGTGAGAAGAAAGAAGTCACTTTGTAGTAGGTGGAGAACCCTCCATACATCCACCAAGCAGAGATCATCCATGTGAATCAAAAGTGTCCTAGTTTTCGACGTGTCCCTGGTCAGGGATCGCCTACAGACTGCTTGCCACGTGTCAGTGAGAGTGTGACATTAAGATCCCTGCCCAGAAACATGACCCAACTCATATAGGGCTGGCACTTCGCGAGCACTTGCATGTAAAAGCCAGCATTGTCTTCCGTGGGCCCACATATGTTGAGCAAGGTAATACTTTGTTGATACAATGAACCCTGTACCATAAGATATCGTTCCTCTGGGTCTAACAAGGTATCAAGAGAGAGCAAGAAACAGAATACATTTATGTAAGAGAATCGATACCCCCCACCCCACTTCTGATGATATGGCGCATGAAATGGCTGACCCACCCATCCCCTTAACAGTGTCCCAGATTCAGCCTTGTCCAGATGAGTTTCCTGTAGAAAGATATCACCCCAGCATCCCTCAAGGAGTTCAGCAACCTACGCCTCTTAATGGGATCACTCAGGCCCTGAATAGTCAACGTGATAAACCTGAGCATGGTCATATCAGGAGAATAGAAGCGCTGCACAACTCTGGGTACTTCCGTCACAAGACCCCATCCAAGGGCCCTACGTACGACTGAGAGACCCCCATGGATCCCAACTCCCCCACATTGTAAAGCAGCACATAAAGCACATCGAACCTCACAATCAGCACAACATATTGTATATGTAAAGCATCAAAGCACCCGATCTATAAAAGAAACATCCAACAGCGAAAATAACAGAACCCTTCAAACATCAGGGCACTATAGTAGAACCCCAATAAGAACTTGGTATAACCAATGCACAGTTAGTGAGCGAGACTAAGATGATCCCGCCAACATTGCACATTCACATCTAGATAATATGACAGATTGTCCAAAATTGAGCAGTGGTGGGGTTGAAGACGAGCCGCCAGGGCAAAGGAACCGTTATTCGCATAGATGGTAAGCACGAGTCAGGCGTCAACTGTCCCCAGTCCTGATTAATTCAAACAATCAGCACAAACAGCCCTAAAAGGAATCTGCGCACCAGAGCATATTGTGTCACCAGCGCAGCAACAAAGTGGCACAAACATACAAACAGACACATGGAAAGTCTTCTCATGTCCCAAGAGCCATCAGACATAGCATATTTGCAAGTAAACCATATCCACCCTGGGGATCAGTCTCCTGCACTCTCATTAGTTCTCTTTATATCCTTATTGCTAGTGGTGCAGGAACAGAACACAGGAGCTCACTCCAGGCTCAAGAGCCAGACCGCAGCCTATCCGGTAGACATCAAACAGCCCAACAGGACTCCTAACTACCCACGACTGGCCACATTGGACTATACTAGCCTTAATAAAGAGCCTTACAGGTCGAAACATGTGTCTGCTGACTACCAATAATTAATAAAAATATACACAAACGACTAAAGGGTGCAGAACTATTGCCAAGCGCAAGGTAGCCGGGTACAAACACATTTTAATGTCGACATAAGCTGTGGGCAGCACCTTCTCAACTCGTAACCTTGCAGCAGACCAGCTAAATCACACCTCCAATAACTATGAAGTGGAGCACAAATGGGTTCTAAAACCTTGTGCCCAACCACTACTATTACCAAACTCATCTGACCCTCACACTAACATATACAAGCAAACAGTGCAAGGTAAATGGTTCAAAGTTCAACTTAACAGAAAAGTGCAACAACTCAAACACATAACTCCAACAAAAACACTTCTTGTATCCAGGGTTAACTCTCTTACCCTGGATTATTTTAGGTAAATTATTCACAATGTTTTTGATTCAAGAACGGTCCCTTAAAGGCATTACAAATGTCTATTTCACCCAATACTTTCCTGAGGATGACAAAACAAATGTTCTTTTCAAAATGCTGGTTCAGATTAATCAAGGATAGGTCTTTACTACTTTTCAGAATGGCAAAGCAAATGTCTTTTTCAGAATAGTGAAAAGTATGGTAAAAGGCATGCGTTTTCAAAGCTTCTGGTTGACAAAATGTTCAATTGAAACAAGAACGTAATACGAACAAGTCCCTTTTTAAAACACCAACTCAAAATAAGCTTTTATAGTGCACTCTCCTCCCAGGATACCGCTCAGCTTCAACTGCAAGAAACTCTTGATATCCTGGTTTACTCTCCTGCCAGGAATATCCCCCTTTTAGTTCACTTAGATCCCCTGCTGTAATTTCCTGCCAGGTATCTCCTTCAAAAAAGGTTTCACTACCTGACATCCTTATCAGGCTTCTCTGCAACATTCACTCTCCTCTTAAATATTTTTACAGTTGTACCTTTCCAATGGTACAACCCTCTGACTTCAGTTAATACTTTCACCAATCTCCCTCATACTGGCATCCCTTATATTAGGGATTGTTCAAGATCCTTCTGTCATCCTCTCTTCTACACAATCTCTTGGCAATGCTTATTTCAGGTTTCCCCTAACTGCCATCTCATGTCAGGAGAATTGCACACATTACCTCTTTATTGCTCTTAGATTCTCTTTTAGCTCTTGGCAATGTTGGTTCCAGGTTTCTCCTAAATGACCTCTCATGTCAGGAAAATTGCACCATATTTGCCCCTGTTGCTCAGTAAACAATGTCTTTTGGCTTCGACAATGCTGGTTACATGTTTCCCCAACTGACATTTCATGTCAGGAGAATTGCACCATTTTTGCCTTTTTCGCTGAATTACATTTGCTCGCTTTTCAAAAGTACTTTCACAATGCTTCTTAGCATGTGGTACATCCCAGGGCCCCTTTCAATACCAGGTTGACTCACAGGTTCACTGTGCAGTGTCTGAAATGTGCTTGTGTGTGGCCAGCTTCCCTGTGTGGCCAGAGCGCCTCTGGGTCTCTGCGTCGGCTCCCCTGACTTCCACTGCCAAGACTTCCGCAGCATTGCAGGACTCCGTCTCGCTGCGCTTCACCTGCTATCTCCCTTTCCCGGAGTTCTCCTGCGGTCCTCCGGTCATCCCAAACTGCTTCTGCTGGGTGTCTCTCACTCTCCTCAAGACCCCCGTAGGTCTTCCTCTGCCACCGGTCACTCTTCCTGTTCTGCGCACTCTGCAGCCTTACTTCTCTCTCTATCTCTTCGGTCTTGACGTTCTCCTGGTCGTCTCTCTTTCCACAATTGATCAGGGTTTTAAATGTCATGCGTAATTTACTGGCTGACAACAACTGGACTGCATGTTGTTTTCAAGGTCACATGAACTCCTTCTGCCTCCTCTTCGTCACAGTACTTAGAGATTTCTGGGAATTGAGGTTCTCATAAATTCCAAATAATTTTGGATCATATTGTTGAACAGTTGTTTTTAAAATACAATCATCAAGATTATCAGCTGCTTCACAACAATATGCCATAAAAAACTCTGGTATTAAAGTTTCCTCCTTACAAGAGGGGGAAGTATACTATGTCCCTCCCATCAAAGTCAGCCCTTCGCGTCACCCTTATATCCTCCCTCATGATCTTCCCTCCTGACACCACCCCCAGGGTGAGGATCAGTTAGCGGCTGCCTTTCCCAGGCCATGCGGGAGGAGACTGACACCGGGTAGTAAGTGATGACTCTGCAGGATTCACAGTGCCCACGGTGCAATAAGCCTTCAGCAGTTCCAGCTTGTGTTAAAAATGCAAAAATTGCACAGTGATGATCATTGGTCGCTCAATTACATATTCTCATGGATTCATCAAACGCAGATCTTCCTGCCACATAGGTTTACAGACAGCTCTCCATGTCCCTCCTTTCCAGGTTCTAAGGGACACCAACTATCCTGAGATTACTGCATCAGAATCGTTTTTCCTGGTTCTCAGTCTTCTGCCAAGTCATCGAATTTCCTTAATTGCTACATCGAGGTCATTCGCAGCAGTCTGTTGATCATCTTCCATTGTGCTTATGCGCTGCTCGTACTCAGTAGTGCATTCCACTTGCGCGTTGATGCGACTATTAATATTCTTTATGCCCATCATAATGTCTCGAGCGGGAGTGTTAGTTTCTTGTGTGCGCTGGTTGATGGTCTTCATCTCCGTCAAAATAACTTGCAATTCTGAGGAGGCATCCATCTTGTCTGTTCGCCCGATTGCCCTGGAAGAATGAAAGGATCTGGTGATCATTCCCTCACACCCAGTTATTTCTGCTGTTTCAGACCCAGTGCAGCGGCTGCACATAACTAGCGATAAGCGCCTATGATTGCAACTCCCCCAACAATGCCGGTTGACAACTCTAACAGTTCACATGCTTCACAGGTATGTTCGTTCGTCGGCCAGGGTCCGGAAGCAGCATCATGTTGTGTACCCACTCTAAGTTCTTCCATTAGGGGCACTTTTGCGCACAATCAAAGATGGCTGCCAGAGTTTGGAGCTCCACAGCCCGGGACCTTCGCACTGCTTAATACTCTATTTTCAAGGTGCAAAGAATTACGAAACTGGGCTGCCCTTCTCATGATACACCCCACTATCATCAGTAAAGTTTGAGCCTCGGCGAGCTTACTCCGCCGCCACTTCGGCTTCCACTCAGCTGTGTGCTTATTGCCACTGCCGACTCAACCCGCTCCGCCGTCCCGTCTCCTGCTGGGCTGTTGCCTGGCTGGCGGATGCCACGCGGTGGCTGACTGTGACCTCTGATCCCCGATCCAACTACTTTCGAGGCAACTTCTGCTGTAGGTGCTCTGGCCCCCTTTGGTGACCGGCTGTGCCGGCTCCCTGCAAGCTAGATCTACCTCGACTTCCGGAGGCCTGGAATACGCAGCTGCCGTGGCCGTGAGGAGAGGAGCTGCTGACGAAGTTACCGGTGAGCCAACGCAAGGGGCTGCACTTTCCCTGCTACAAAGCAAAGTCTGCCGGACCTGCTGTGTCGGCGTGAACTGGCTCTGGCGCCAGTAGTCATCCTAGATTCTTGCACAGCATCTATCACGTGGAGCGGCTGCTGCCCCCCAGGTGACTCTCACCCACTCCTGGCACTACGCTGAGGAAAGTGCCCCACCCCCCCTTTACAGCTCTCCTACTGCGGCCTGTGGCTTCGCTGCAGGGCTTCCCGACCTCCTGAAGTTATCATCCGCCTGTGGCGCCAAACCCCCCCCTTCGCGCCAACGGTCCCCTGTGACGTTCCTGATGCTGGGCCTCGTATACTGAAGTGCCCTTGTATACTATACAGTACATTGGTGTAAAGGACTGCATTAACTGCGGGGCGGCCCTGGTGTTCACACCCTTCCATTCTAGTACTTTAATGTGGTGATCCCCATTAAACACAGCCTTAAGAGTTTAATTCTCCCCTGCTGCTCTAATATGTAACCCTTGCTACTTTGTTCTGGTGCCGTGCTGTACTGACATGACTAAGGGAGCAGGGAAGAAACATAGCTCAATGAATATGTATGCCAAGGCTACACCCAGGGCCGTAGAGGGGGCAGATAGAGCCGCAGGGGCCCTCCTGGTGCCGGATGAGCCCAGAAAACTCCAGCGCATGATGGAATACATGCGAGAGGGGTTCACAGCTACACACACCAAACTGGACAACATCAGTGGCACAATTAGCTCTATAAAGTCCCGTATGGAGAAAACTGAGGTCTGCATTACAGAAGTGGAGACTAGAGTTGGCACAACGGAGGATGAGGTCATTGCACTCAGGGCGGACGTCACCACGCTCTCAAGGCAGGTGCTGTCCATCAGCAAGAAGAATGATTACTTATAATCTCGCTCAAGGTGTAATAACGTGTGCATAATAGGAATTCTGGAGGGAAATATCGATGGCTCCATGGAAGATTTTGTGGAACACACTCTGCTATATACCCCTAAATTATCAACACAAATCGCATTAGAACGTGCCCATCGCATGCTTGCCCCCCAGCCTAAACCCAGGGCTCCTCCCTGACTGATAATCACCCAGGTATTCAATTACCGGGACTGAGACGCACTACTGTGGGCTACGAGGGCCAAGGGTGAATTACACTTGGGCTCCAGCAAGGTCCACGTGTACCCTGACTTCTCAATTGCTGTGCGTCAAGAGCGTAAATCCTTCATGGCCACAAAAAGGAGGCTTCGAGACTTAGGGGTTAAACACGCAATGTTATACCCTGCCAAGTTGAGGATTGAACACTTTGGCAAGGTATACTTCTTCACCATTCCTGAAAGAGGCCATTTAATTCCTAGATGACCACTTCCCAGGGTTGGCCTAGACCACATGGTCCCTATGCTTTGTTGCCCTAGTCATCTGGTCCCTATTGTGACACGGACTATGGTTGAATTGTATTGCAAATTGATACTGCAGACCTCCTGATAGGGCCGCCAATGCTCTCTAGTTCTAATGAAGCTTACATGTGCGTTATTGCTAGTGGACGGCAGTGCTCTTTGGTGATAATCTCAGCAAAATGCTTTGTGCTTGCTCAGTTTGGGCCCAGGCCCTATGTTGTGTACCGCCCTCATGGCGACTGAGACCCTGCAGTGTGTGAATTGGAATGTACGGGATTGGATAACCCAGTGAAAGTGCAAGGGTTCCAACTATATGTTGAGCGACACAAGGCACGTGTTCTGTTCTTACAAGAAACACATGGCTTGGGAGAAGGATGTGAGAGATTTGCTAGGAACTGGGGCACACAATGGTACAACATGACATACTCTACCCAATGCAAAGGAGTCAATACTCTCATCCCCAAGTAGATACAATACACACACAAAATGGTACATCTGGACCCGCTCGGACGATATGTGGTACTGTAGGGTGTGCTACTGGGTCAAGAAATAGTGTGAAGATATATGGTCCAAACATTGACAATGCTTATTTTTACAAACAGGTAATAGATCTATCAGCGTTATATCCCCTAGTACCTATACTTTGGGGAGGTGACTTTAATACAATCATGGATACAAACCTTGACAGATCTGGGAGTAAAGTCCGATAATTTACCAAAGCTGCCCGTGTGATACGAGAATGTTTGACCGATTTGGGGGTTGTGAATGCATGGAGACTGCTTAACTCAACATCCAGAATGTACTCCCGCATGACTCCCATTCGGACATCGATATGCGGCTAGTGTCTGATGCTCTGGTTGGATGCCTCAATGAGGCTTCCATTCTTCCGAGGATTTTCAATTCCCGATAACTCTGACACTCGCACGGGGGGCAAGGCGCCTGTGGAGACTTAAATCCCAGGCATTACTGGAGTCTGTGTTTGAGGCTGAAATGGGGAAATGCCTAGAGGAGTACTTGGAGGTCAACAGGGCTCCGTCAGCACATGTGCAACTTTATTGGAAGATTTTAAGGCATACATTTGTGGTATGGCCCTGGGTAAGGTATCTGGGATAGTCAAAGCGATACGTCGGGATATACAAGTCAGTGAAACCACTCTGCGTCAGCTCAAGGAACGATGCGCAGCTACCCACACTGTCCCCACATTGGGAGACAAAGGGTGAACTTGACAAATTCCGTTCTCACGCCGGCAGGGAACTAAAATTCCGAGACGGCCTTAGCATGGGGCCCGGGCTTGGCGATGAAATATGGCAAAGGCGAGCGCCCTGGCAAACTGTTGGCCAGGATCGTGTGGCAGGTGGGAAGTGGTCACCATATCCCACTAGTTCAGGGCACGCCTGGGGTGCTGGTTCACACTGCGCCTGAGGTAAATCGGGTATTCTGTTCCTTTTTTATGAAACTCTCTATGCTAATAAGGATACGGCACCCTGCCACTATCTGTGCTGTCCTGTGAATAATTCTTGAGAGTCCAATGTCAGTGGAGGAGATTTCCCGTGCCATTGAGGCCCTGCCATCTGGTAGGGGCCCTGGCGGGCTGTCCATGGAATTTTATAAACATTTCAACGCCCGACTGGTACCCCAACTGGTTGCCCTATGGGAGGAATCTTGTGCGCTTTAAGTACCCCCCCCCACATTGAGGGAAGCAGTAATTACAGAACTGCTGAAAGCCGTTTCATCAACTCTGACAGGAAAATATTCGTAAAGGTCTTAGGCCTTCAACTGGCTCCTTACATGGAACACATCATCCACCCTGATCCATCCAGCTTCATCCCTGACCACTCCATTGCACTTCATTTGAGGCGCCTTTTCAACATGCTTGCTCAGGTAGACCCAGATACGCAGGCTGTTGCCGCAGCATTAAATTTTCAAAAAGCCTTTGACTCGGTCTTGTTGCAATTTATGTGGGTGGTGCTGGAGAAGTGCAACTTTGGACCTCGACTCATATCATGGAAACAACTTCTGTACTTATTCCCTACAGCCACGGTCCACACAAATGGGCTACTCTCCACTCCTATAGATATTCACAGAGGACTCGTTACGGCTGCCCGCTTCCGCCTCTACTATTCGCCATGGTGATGGAACCCTTGACTGATTGTATCCACTTCATAAATGCGCATGCGGGATCAGAATTCCGGGCTCGCCCGAGATGATCTCACTGTATGCTGATGATGCACTCCTGTTTGTGCGGAGCCCGCAATTACACCTTGCCACGATTATGCAGGATATCCTTTCCTTTGGGGCCTTGTCCGGACTTTGTGTCAACTGCACCAAGTCGGAGCTATTTTCACTGACCGGTGCGACGATGGCACCGCAGGAACTTATGGGGTTCGTCCAGTCCCCCACGGGGATAAAATACCTGGGGGTTACTGTGACACAACACCCGACCTCACTGCACCAGCACAACTATGGCATTTATTTACCCCAGGTCATAGACAAACTTCACTGTTGGGCAAAGCTCCCACTCACTTTGGCGGGGCGAGTATCGCTTCTCAAATTGGTCATCCTCCCAAAGTTGCTGTATTAATTTTTAAATGTACCACTGTGGCTGGGAGCTTCGTTTTTCAAGACATTGAAAGTTGCGATCAACAACTTTATGTGGTACACAGGTGCTGTTTGGCTAAAATGGGACACACTTGCCATGTAGTCTGGGAGGCTTCGCAGCCCCAGATTTTGAAAAGTACTGGATTGCGCCCCAGGCACACTACGCAGCCTGTTGGTTCGATGTAGACGCCCCACACCCGCATGTCAAGCTTGAGCGACATGCGGCGAGTGCTCGGGACGTGTGCTCATTGGTCCTACAGCCGCTATGGAGGGACCCCAGGGTTGTTGACCCCATCAGCGTGACAGCTTCAGAGTGGCGTAAGATATGGAAACTGCTAGATACCCCCAGCCCGTTTCTTGGTGACATTCAGCTATGGAACTTCCTCCGGACATTTCCTAAACTAAGTAAAGGTGCAGTGGGCAACAGGTGGATAACACCACTCTGAAAGACATTATTGATATGGGCTACTTAACTGCACTACAAGACTTACAGGATCCCTCACGGACGCAACCCTGGCCCTGGTTGCAATATTCTGGGCTCCGTCGTGCTGCTCGGAGTGCTTGTTTAGGATTTTCTGTACTGCCCCCAGATGAACCATTACAGCCTTATCATGGAGGGAACTTCAACTCACGGCGGTGTGGCCAGAATATACAACCTGCTGCAGATGCAAATCAACAAGCCCTTAGTTAAGCTCAGCGACACCTGGACTAACGATTTGGGTACAGACATCACTGATGAGACCTGGGAAGCCATGTATTTACAGACTTGCACTGTGTCATTTAACTCCAGATTTCGTTTAATACAATTTAAACTTGTACACAGGTTTCACTAGACTCCCGCCAGACTGCATCTCTTCTCACTCACTCATTCATTCTCCCCTCTGTCTGAGATGCCACTCGGACGAGGCGGGATGCCTTCTCATGCTATGGAACTGCCTGAGGCTGAGAGATTTTTGGGTATGGGTCTGTGATACTATGTCCACGATGTTGAATTGTACTGTTGAACCTAAACCTATGGCCAGTTTATTCCATAAATTTGAGGCACTTTGTCGAGGTTTCCACAGACTGGCTATTCTTTGTATGCTGCTTGCTGTCTGTGTATATCGTTGCTGTGGTTAAAGCCTGCTAACCCATCTGTAATGCACTGCCTGCGGGCTGTGACATGGGCCTCTGATCAGGAAGCGCTATGGACCTTGCTGCAGCTGGCGTGATGTAGGCCAGTGGACATTTAGACTCCTTTACGCCATTACTTGCTGTCACTGAATGGAAATGAAACAGAGTCCGAGGGCTCAATAGACAGTCCTTGATTTTCTTATTTGTACCAATTGGAAATATCAGTTTGTTATTTGGTCGCTGCCCGCATTTCTTTTTGTTATTATCATTGCTGCAACTGCAAACACACTGATGTGAAATTATCACGCTAATTAGTTCTGCTATTCGCACTGCTTGTTGTAATGTCATGCACACAATAAATAAAGTAAAAAACATTCTTCCATTAGGCCCTATGCCGATCCTATAACATGGAAAGCAATTGTGAATTCAGCCAGATCAGATCCTAGTTGGGTAGTACAATACTGCAAATGAGCCCTAGGGCGTGGAGGGAAGCCCACTCCAGTGGTTTAGTGATAGGCGCAAACATCCAGCAGACCAGCGAAACAGAGCATATTAGGGCAGCAGGGTAGGCCATCCACTGTGCGACTTCTGTGAGTTACCAATTATTCACAGCATTCAGCTGAGGAATGAGGGGATCTGCAGAAATGACAAAATATTAACTACATCCCATACCCACCAAGACGCTACATCAGCGATCCGCAAAAGAGAAAGCATCATTGTAAAGACTGGAGGGGGTATTTGTACTTCTGCCCTCTATATGGCCGAGCAGAGGTACAGAGCACCCCAGCCAGGTTTCTCTATTGTGGTTGCAATGGACGAGCAACCAAGGCTTAAGTTTCAGGAGGGGATGCATGCTGGTTCTTAAGTACAGCGAGTCCCCAAGTCCCACAAAGGAATGTCCATACACTATGTTATGTGCTCACAGTTTGTTATATAAAAATAAGGTTCATAGATATATACACAGTTAATAACACACTCTGGTAATTGTAATATGGCAAATATATACATTGTCTATGTGGTACCACGCTTGGCTTTAGATTCCTTTAAAATGCATCAACTGGTGACGGTTATAATGGCATACAAATCAGGCAGCAAGGTGTAACAGCATAGATCCTAGGAAGGAAGGCAAGTTAGGTTAAACAATGGCAGAATGCTTATTTTGCTACTAAGTTACAATTCTGAGTGAGGATCCCCAGCTCAGCAACCTGTAATAAAAGTATTAACAAGCCCAGTCCATAAATGTTTAACAAGTTTTGTTTCCTGGTCAAAAAGTTCAACTAGCCCAATGTACCTGAGATAGAAGAGTTTCTTCAACTGATCCTTGAAGGGTGGACTCCCTTTGAAGCAGGGCATAGAGATTCCTCGAAGAAAAGTGAACACTGGCTTTGAGACAGCAGTTTTGATTTTCGCAGTGCTTTTTGATGATCGTTCGAGGAAGTCCTGGGAAGATGAGGCATGCAGTCCACCTCGATGCAAAGTGCTCAGTGCCGCAAAGAAGACTCTGATGTATGTTGGCCCAGCAGTGGTCGTCGGGAGATGATTCGGCGGTCCTCCGGCCTGTCGGTGCTGCAGCCACAGCACGTACCTCAGGATAGCTTTGACGAAAAAGACTCGACCACTGGCTTGACTTCAGATCTTCCCTTCGTCAGTGTCCTCGGGAAAGTTTCTGGTGGCGGAAAACCCACCGGCGGACTTTCCTCAGTAGCCGATGACCTCAACTTTCTCCAGCGGAACAAAGCAGTCGACGGTGATGACAAGAGAGCCCTTTGTTCAAATGTTCTTAGGCGAAGGTGGAGCCTTGCAGCTTCAGACGTCGAGCAGCACAGCGTCAAGCAGTCCCCGGGCAACACAACTCAACTAGCTTCCAGCGGTTACGGAAATCCTCTGAAACCCCAGTCGACAGCAATGGAGTCCGATGGCCTCGAGGTGCTGGTGCTTTACTTCAAGATTCTCTGTGGACCCCTTCTCTGGTCGGCAGCCTTTCGGGACAGGCTTCCGGGATGCCTCAATGAAGATCAGGAGAGGTCTCCTAGCCAGGTCCTGTCTTGGATCAGTCCTCGACAGCTTTTAGATTTCGTTGAAGGAAAGCAGCAGCAATTCTTCTTCTTCCAGCTGGGCTTCAAGGATAAGCAGCTTCAAGTTTCAACTTCAGCTTCTGAACAAATTGGGAAGTGAGAGGTCACCAGATATACACATCTGTCCCTCATTCACTCTGGCTGAGCCAGGCTCAGTCAGCCAATCACACAGAAAGGCATTCATGCAGGCAGGCAGCCAATCAGGCTCACAGGCATTCAGGCTATAGACTTCGACCCAGACACCCATTACGAGGAATGTTGATTGGGGCAAGCACCCAGCCTTTCAGCACACCACACTTCATTCATGTCAGTTTCAGGCAGGGCTGTCTCATTCATTGTGTCACATACACAGAAACCAGACACCCATAACACAGAATGCATATTGGTCACACACTCTATTCACACAGGTCCCACCCCACGGTTGTGTACCCACAACATACAGTCACTGGGAAGGCTCCAGCCAGTCTGGCCTGGACTTCCCCAGAATACCATATATGGTTCTTCCACCGAACAGAAAGGGGAAGGGTCCGAGTCAGGGCTTCCCAGGACTTTGGGAAAACAGGGTAACAGGCAATAGAAACCAAGAGGCCACAGGGGCCATCTTGCCTTCTATTAGGAATCCACTGATTCCTATGGCAGGGCCTGGGTATCCCAAAATGGAGGATACACAGAGCACCCGTCACATTCAGCATGGAGCTGCCACCAGCCAATACCCTGCTCTGTGGGCAACACACAGGTGCCCAAAAACATATACTAGGGGTACAGGGTTGTACCCCCACCCATGGGTGCCATGAGGGTATCCCAAGGGTCTCAGTTTACCACAACCAAAAAGAGGAAGAGCTGCACTACCAGCAGGTTCAACTGGACTCCTGTGCAGAAAACAACACAGTACACACATGATAAGGGAGTACAGGACAAGGACATGGAGGCCCTGTCCCTCCAATGCATTTCCAGCATCACAATCAGCAAGGAGGCGTCCTCTCCCCGCTGTAGCAGAACAGCTTCAATGTCCGTTCGCCAGGCCAGCTCTGCATAGCATGATGGGCACGTCTTCATAGACAGCCCCTCATCACCCAATGATCACGTCACCGAACGGACTCCCATGGGCACACCAGCACTGTGCAGGGCTTCACAGCGCCTATGAGAAAAAGCTCTGCCCGCCACCTCATAACCACGGCAACGGCAGCATTGGTGACCGATGGCTGCTACCCAGTGCAGCCGAGATGGCAGGCTGCTCCAGCCCATATTCGAAGCATCGGGCCTGCATGGCCATGCAGTATTTAGTGGGTTCGACGCAGACTGCAAGCGTGAAGGGGAATTCTGAATAGGCCCAAGCGATGCTGAGAGAAGCCCACACTGCCAACCTCCTCAGAAACCCTTCTTTGTTCTAAAGTTGTTGCCAATATGTTTGTTCTAGAAAGAATGTGCCCTGCAAGGCCACAGGACAGTAGTGGGTGCCTTGGTGTATGTGTTATCACAAACAGGCCAGAGCAGGCCTCTGACTCTCACCCAGCCAATTACGAGTTATAGCTCCTACAACTGCCCTAGTCCCGGGACCCTTGACCATGAACCAATTAACCACAAAAGATCTAAGAGTATGGTCATCCCACCTTTATTTTATAAAGACATGATTTGTAACGCGAGGTACAGGGAGGGATAAATTACAGTTCAAAAGCGATAGGGGAAGCCTTGGAAGCCGAAAGACGTGATTGGGATGAGTGAAGTATGTGTTGGTTAGTGTGACCTCGAGACTCCATCCGTGCCAGTCTTTGAGCATGCCAGGTTCACTGTAGAATGATAGAGTAGCACTATTCACAAATGTAGCTAATCGCATCTTTGGCATTGGTTCCCTGGAGACGAAGAGCCCAGCAGACCCCATCTGATGGAGGATGGACAGACTGGGCTGGGACCAATGGCCTGGCATTCCCTATGGAGCAGGCCGACCTTGTATAGGGTCACACCAACCAGCTTCCACTGTATACAATGACATGATCTATGACGGTGTGTCTCCTTTTAAGCTTCTGCTTGTACCCTTTTTCGGCAGAACGTTGCATGGCAGCAGAGTTCTTTGCGGATGCACCTATTATTGTAGAAATAAACTGTTATCCTTGCAAGAGTTTTTTTGGGCCTTTTTCCCTAGCGGGTTGTATTTATTCTGGTGTGAGCGTTTGGTTGTATTTTTTCTGGCATGATCATTTAGGGTTGTGCCTTCATTTGGTGACCCCATAGTCCTGATCCTAGCGCCCGCCCCATGCCAGCGGCGGTGTCCAGGCCGATTCTCCAGAGGGGTCACGCCGCCTACAGCGACCAGTCCTGAACAACGCTTATTCCCGTGTGGTTTTTCAGGAGCCGTCTTTGTAGAATTCCTGGCTCCAAGGAGAGTGCAGACTGGTGTTATTGGGACTCTGTGACAGAGGAGTTTGGGGGAACACACGTATGTGAGTATATACTTGCAAGTGATAACAAGCAGGGGATGGGTATATGGGAAAGTGAGAAGGGTGCGAGCATGTGGAAAGTGAGATTGTTGACGTGGCATGGATATAGTATGTTTTATTTTTGTGTTGTTAACTTTTTAAGGGGAATATTAAGGAAAGGAAAATGGAATGGTAGGGAGCCTTCCCGAGTGAGGGGAGAAGGTGGTACCACGTATATTGTGTAACAGAGGAAAAAGGAAACAAGTAGGAGCCCTGCATAATTAGTGGTCTCGGAAATAGTAATGATAGTTATTTTAACCTGTTTTGCTAGTGTTTGTATTGTATAGGGTGGAAGCCAGAGGAGGGGTGCTGCATAAGTAGTAGTGTGTTTTTGAGTGTGTGGAGTGTGAGAGTGGGGATGTGGGGAGAAGGAGAGGGCGGGGGAAAGGTATTTTTGATGGCAGGTAGGGGACGAAGGACTGACCTTTTTGATGGGCAGCGGCAGGGTGCGTGGCGCACTATCAAAGACGTAAAGGAAGTGAGGCGCAAAGACCATATAATGGGAGGAGAAACACCCATAGAGTATATATATAAGGCCCTGCCACTATATTGTGACAGAAATGAGAAGAATCACAAGCAATGGGTGATGAAGAGGAGAGGGGATGCCCGCTCGTAGCCAGAGCAGGGCTCCCTTAATAAGGGTATTCTGGAACACGTCCATATTGCTGACAGCCAAATATAAAGGAAAACAGTTACAAAAGAGAAGAGAAATGATAGAACTCTTGAAAATGTTCGACACAGACGATTCTGAGGGAGGAGGAGCACAAAAAGATAGCAAGGGCAACTGTACAGGAAAGGAGGGCAGGACACCAGCAGAGCACGGGGAATATACCCACTGGCAGCTCGTCACACAGTAGCTTACACTAACCCCACTTATGTGTCCACTACAACAACAGCTCCACCACCCCATATGCATCCCTTCCAAATGTCCCAGTGCATGCTGATGTCAATAAAAGAGACCTAGAAGTGGCACTGGTAGCGGCAAGAACAGAATTGACTTAAGTGCAGGCAACACAGAGTGAACTCAAAACCGATAAACCCGCAGTGCAAGGATCAGATGGGTGGGAAACAGGAGACTTTTTGTTCAGGATAGCACACCCATAAAAACGTGCATATAGAAAAGGAAGGAGACGAGTGGGCGGACAGCTTATGATACAAGAATCTAGTATCTCGCAAAGGAGAGGAAGACGGGTGGAGTACAATTGATGAATTTGAGGATGAGGACGACGAGGAGGCAGAGCAAGCGCCTGAACAAACTCCCCGAGTGGAGAGTTTGTGGGAGGGTAGGTTAAGGAGCAGGTTTGGCCGGATTGGCAGTGGCAAGGAAAAAGGAAAGTGGAAAAGGGTTGACGGGAATAGGGCAAAGATGCAGATGCCCCTTATACATAAGTGGTCCGGCAAGCCGCACTGTGTGCCATGGGTGCAGATGGATGAAAACAATTTGATAAAGGCACTGCCGCCCCGCACGGTGAGCACAGGTAAGTGGATTTATGCATTCGAAAAACAGGTACACCTGGTAGTCGGTGACATAAAAAGCTTATTGGTAATAACTATTGGAGACCAGACTGGGGACAGGTGGGTAAAAACAGGGTATCTGGTAGTGATTTTGGGGAACGATGCACATGATGGAACATTGTTTAACAAGATCCGGGCACAAATATGGGATGCCCTGCGGCGGGCATTCCCTGACGTACCTGACCTACAATCGATAATGCAATGTACTATGGACGATGACGAAGACCCCTCTCAGTTTATTCTTCAAGTTAAGGAAATGTGGAGAGTGGAGACGGGTAGCTTGTGGGACCGGTGAATACACTCTTTCTACTTTATCGTTAAAAAGGGCCTGCCCAAAGAAGTGCAAAAGGTACTAGACAAAATCATGGGCATCAAGGCGAAAGGGTGGGCCTAAATACAGAGCATAATAGAACACCAATGCAAGAGGATAAAGGAGCGTAACAAGGAAACAGCCCAGAGGCGGCAAGCAGAGGAAGCAAAACTAGTTAAAAACAAATTAGCTAAAACTGCTGTCAGTATCGATGCCAGTGCAGACAGAAGTGGCAGGAAACACCCAAGAGTTCACAAATGCTAGAATAGCTGCGGTTTGGTTGGAAGGAGGGAAAGGGCAGTGGGGCAGAGGTCCACAGTACCCCGGATCACAGTGGCAACAAGAAGGACAGCAGCGAGGAAGAGGTGGGTTCCAGGAACAAGGGGAGGGGATTTTGGGGGAATGGGACCCAGAGGGGGGGGCCTTCACAATGTTGGAACTGTGGGAAATGGGGGCATTTTTCAAGAATACGGCCCACCACCTCAGGGGCCCCCACAAGGGCCAATACCTACAATTACTTCTATACCCTATGAAATACACCAGGCCTATACACAGTTACCCTCACAGATACCTGGTCCTGCACAGCAGCAGCAAGCAGTACAACAGTACACTCCCCAGCACACATTCCAAAAATGAGGTGGCACAACCCCATTCAACAGAGCACCACATGGTATGGTCGCCCCTTTTCGAGACGCATCCGTGGTGGGGAGAAACACCTTTTCGTTTCCCAGGACAAATACATACCCTGATTAGCACAGCCCATAGAGAACTCTTGCATGTCCAGTGCTGTCAATGTCCCTCAACCCTGAAGAGGAACCCTTGGTGGGGGCAGAGATAGGAAACAAGTTATTCGTTTTTATGATTGATTCGGGGGCCGCAAAATCATGCATCAGGGAGGGGGACTTCCCATTATCAGGCAAAACATGACAGGGCTTCTCTGGGGCTATTTCTATGGTTACATACACTAAAGATCTGGATGTAAAGGTGGGAGGGAAGGTTGTGCATGCTCCCTTATTGTATTTTGAAAGTTCTCCTGGTTGGGCAGGGATCTGCTCAGCAAATAGAATATGACTATTTCATTTACACTTCAAGGCATTGTTTGTGCCACGCCAGGAACATGTGCAATAAGAGCAATGGTGATAATACATGCAATGGCAGGAGAGGTAGTGGTCCAGGGGATACGCGTAGTCCCAGACATGTTAATCTATAGAATAACAGTACTTGTGGAGGTGGTACCACACATTGCAAAGGGCTGTTGGAGAGTGCTGACAGATTTTATCTTTCGCCCTGTGGTGTCCCTGGAATTGGTATCTGGCACAATCATGTCCTAGACCTGCAAGGGTTGTTGGTGTCGGCAAAGAGAGTGGTTGTACTAGGGACGGACAGGCATGGGTGCGAGTGGCATACAGTGCTCTGCATTGACCCCACTGTACCTCTTAAGGAGGTGACAGGTGCAGAATTGTTTGAAAACAATGACAGTGATGGCGAAATAATTCAGGAGATTTGCATCCCCTGCAAGATCATGGTGCAGTACCGAAGAGTGCAATGCCCCATGATGGCCATGCTGGCCTCGCCCCCTTCATTGAAACAGACCTAGAATATGTACCAGAGTGGTTGTGGTCCACCAATCCACATGATGTTGGGCGCGTTAAGGAAGTGACCCCAGTACACAACACTGAAAGTAGGGGCAGAAACAGTACCCATTGTCAAGAGAAGCAAAAGAGGGAATTAGAGACAAAATACAGGTGCTGCTCGATCAAGGTATAATAGTGCCATCCACATCCCTGTGTAACACGGCTATCTACCCTGTGAAAAAGACAAAGGGGGCAATTTGAGAATGATCCAGGATCTACGCTGTGGGCTACGTTGACCCACTCAGCAGAATCCCCATCCATGATCAAGCTGCACTTCTGCAGTTAACAGCAAAATGGCTGCGCTGGCTCCTTGGAGCACCAATGACCTGCATCAAAACTGCGTTTTGCAGCTACAAAATGATGGCTTTACCATCTTGCCAAACAACTATTGTGCAAGTTGGAACAGAGAGCACACTGAGAAAGGCCTCCAGTAGGTGTTCTTTTGTGCACCAAAAGAAGCAAATTGAAAAGCAACGCTGCTCTGCCGCTTTCTAAAAGTTCCCATTAAAAAAGGGAATATTTTACATTGAAAAGGATGCTGCCCTGACGCTATTTTTATCTGCTCAACACCACATTGCTTTTATCAATGAGGCCCTGCCATGCCCATCCATATCCAGATTGTTCTCAAGCAGAAGAGAGCATTAATCCCTGCATGACAGACTGTGTCAGGCCAGAACTGGGAAATTAACGGAAGCTTTACTTTCAGCCGCACGGGAAAACACTTGTCTTTTGGGTTGCAAAATGCCAAGAACCAATGCTTCAAAGAAACCCTAGCTTTATGGGCTATGTCAATTTCAGTGAACCTGTGTCTTGAACAAACTGCTGTATAAAAGAAACTGACTGGGGCTGTAGAACAATGTGGGAATTCAGAAGGAGGAGAAAAACCGAATTTGAGAGGGACATCCCAGCAGCATTCATCATGTGTCAAAAAAATGGGCTTTTGCAAACCCCAAAAAATGCCCGTTTTAAAAGTACAATGTTGAATAAAAATGTGTCCTTGCCTAGCCATGTAAAGGGGGTTTTGCTGGGAAACATATATAGGATGTGTTATTTCAACAGGTTTGCTTCTGATCCAGAAGAAAAATAAAATAAAAAAAAGAAATAAAGACATGGGCTGCCTTCTGAAACTAGCCATACAGGTTCTACTTGGGGGGGAGGGCTGCTAGCAACAGAAGGAGCTACAATAGATCTGGGACACATGCGTGCTAATTGCTACCTTTGAAAACTTTGAATGGACCAAAAGCACTAAACATCCCATGCCCATCAGACTTTTGTCTGGGCAGAGGCCTCTTACAATAGAGATTCTGGGACACATACGTGTGAGATAGGAAATCACACATCCTCGCAACTTTTACTGGGAGCTTCAAAACCAACACAAGAGCAGCCTTGTAATCTATGCCCTTATTTTGTAGACAATGCTGAACATTTGTCTCAAAATACAATTTTATTAATTAACTTTTTAGACTTATCTCTGCAACAGGACTTCGCAGGAATGTAAAAAGTTAACAGTTTAAATGTAATTTTTGTGGCTTTTAAACAAGACGTGATAGCCTTTGCTGCCATATTGGGAACTTACATGCCTTGTGATAATCTATACCCATGTATAAAGTTATAGAATTTTAGGTTGAATATTTATCACTGAAAATGAGAAATTATTAGACGGATGAAACAAAGTCTCACAAACCAGCGAGTTGGACTGTCATGCTTTGCGCGAAATAGGTAATTGCCACAATTGCGTAAATATCTGATCTGTGTGAAGAATGATTTTAGCTAAAATAACTGTGGGATGATCCTATGCATTGTAAAGCCACATCATAAAGCTGATGTCATGTCCCTAAAAATCCAACCAGCTAACAGGAAGGCGGTAAGAAACACCCCTGACCAATCCAGTTGTTTAGAGGCGTGCCCAGCTAAGCCTGCCCCACCGTATAATCCTATGATGTCACCATGCCTTATAAATAAGGGAGGCTGACATAACTCTGGACACACTCTCTCCAGAATTTCCAGCCCTGTGTATCCTGATCTTCTACATTCATCTTGCCAGATTCCAGATCCTACTGCCAGGCCAAAGCATAGCTGTCCCTATCTCAGCAAGGCCTAGATCCAGAAATCCCACTAAAAACCCCAACAACAAAGGGGAAAAGCTATGGTACCCTTTTGGGGAGCATCCTGGGACCAGACCGGCTTTTTGCCCACTAACTGCAGGCCCGCTGTACCCCTGCCATCTAGCTGTTGTTCTGCTAGGAGAGTCCGCCACTACCTGGTGACCAGAGTCTTCGGAGTCCAGAACCCGGTTGGCTGTTCCTAATCTCAAATTCAAGAGTGGATTGTGAGTATTCCCCATCCCATAGCAACATAGCAACATAGCCTACCCCATCTTGATCTCTTGTCTTTGTACCACTCTACAAGCAACCCTATCTATGCCTTGGTAATTTGTTCAATTGTCAGAATTCTTTGTGCATCCTGTCTTTGATTCCTAGTGATAGCGCCATTCTTTCATTCACCCCATCTTGTAACTCCTTAGTAATATTTTGAGTAATTTAAATAATTTCCACATAAAGAGAAGCGCAGTATGGAGAGGGTTAATCCGGATACTTAACCTGCTTCATGGGTAGCACTATCTTCTTGATAATCTAGTATAAGTAAACTTTGTATTTTTCTTTCCAAACCAATTGTCCCTCTTTAACAGCTTTATTTTTCCAAAACCAAACCTCCTTTTATCTTGCAAATCTCATCCAATTTTTCAGCAATAGCCATCATTTTACTTTTATATTGTCCCTGTGATGTGCATCTATTCCCCAGCCCAAAAACCGCATTCCGATTTACAGTATTTCACCGTTTTTTCTTAAAAACTGTTTTTGACATTTAAAACTGCAGTTGAGAAACATGCAACTTTCCAACGTGTGATTCGGCTGTATCGTGTTCTGACTTTCAACCTGCTTTTGAACTGTATGCCTTTTGTTGATACCTTGCCTTGTGGCTTCTAGTGTTTATACATTCCTGCTATTGTGAGAAATCATGTTTGCCTCATTGATTTCACCGCACATTAATTATTTGTCAAATTCTGAGTGTCATTTTATGCCATTGCAAAGGGCTTTAAAATATGTCTTGCCTCTTATTTTGTGAGGGAAGGTCGGATTTTGATTGTGTTTGCTATCTCATATCCCTGACTCCCTGCTGCTTCTTTCTACCTACTTCAAATACGATTCATTGGGGTTTGGGAGAGCATTTCAGGGGGAAATCTTAACTCAGGTGCTATCTACCCGTATTTCAAAACTGCTCTTATTCATTTCTGCTTTGGCTATGTTCTTGTAGAAGGTTAACCAAGTGTATTTCAGTGGTTTTCGTTGTAATTATCACCCCATTGGTGATTGCTGCCCAATATTAAAATTTGTGTGATTTCTATGAATTTTAAAATAAATAAATATTGCATTCCCACCAACCAGCCTGGTTCATTGTGACCCGGGGTATTTGTAAAAGGGGGTATGAGACGGGTTGTGTGCCATCGCATTCGCAGAAAATAAAGAGAAAGCATTCCAATTGCGTGGTACATCCAAGGCTAAGGGCAAGGGTGCTGGTCCGGTGTGTGTCGCCCGATTGAAATCCTTAACATAATCCCTAAACAACATAGTACAGAAGGAATTTACAGTGGTCTCTAACCCCGCCACCATTCTGTGCAGTATCCCCAAGAAGGCGACCCACTTTACAGTGGTGGATCTGAAAAACGCCTTCTTCTCAATACCTCTGCACCCCGATTCACAGTATTTTACAGCATTTATCCATGGCGGAGAGTGCTTCGAACACACTTGTTTACCTCAGGAGTACTGTGAGAGCTCAAGCATTTTTAACTGAATATTGCACGCTGATTTAGGAAACATCCAAGTACCCAGTACGATCATCCAGTACGTGGACAATTTGCTAGAATGTAGCGACAGTGAGCAGCCCTGCCGAAAGGACCATCACAATCCTACTACTACAGGCCCGGAAGGGGTACAACGTTGACAAGGCAAAATTACAGTACTGCCAGCAATAAGTGCTGTATCTACATCAGTTAATATCAGCAAACAGCAAAAAAATCATACGAGACAGCATTTGTGCGCGCCACCCCCCGACCCATGACAGTGAAAGACATGTAGAAATTCTTAGGGCTATACAACTACTGTAGAGCATGGATTTTAGACTATGTAACATATACCAGGCCAATCCTGCAGGCCCTCAAAGAAACACAAAAAGGCAATCACAAAGTCGAATGAACAGCAGACATGATAAAAAATGTTAATGATTCAAGGGAAGTGATATCAACAGACCCAGTGCTTGCCACCCCATATTATACATAGGAGTTCTGCATTATCTCACATTCGAACAGCCAAATTATGACTGCAGTATTAACTCAGAAGAGTACAATGGCCACAAGCCATTGGCCTACTACAGTGGCACGGTGTCCAGTCAAAGGATCGATTACAAAAGGCTCGAATGCAAAAGGTGAGAGTCAATAGGGTCGAAAACCAAAGGTTTGAATTCTTTTTTTAAAAATATATTTATTTTTGGGTTTCCGTGTAGGTAAAAAAAGTGTTTTTTAACCACAAAAAACAGAGGTTGTGGGGGACCCCCCCCCCCAAAAAATATAGTACAGAAAAAAAAAAATCGAACCTTTTGTTTGAGACTATTGACTCGAACCTTTTGTCATTCCACCCTTTGCAGTCGATCCTTTGGCTATAAGCCAGTGGCACACTAGACTCAGTAATGCAGGGACAGTTCACCTGCAAGCAAGCACTTGCTGCAGCTGCGTTTGCCATTGAGAAACATTCCACAATCGTAATGGGGTGGTCTGTCATTTTGTATGTGGAACATTCAATGTTCACCATTTTAGAGGGATCAAAATCTACCCTGACCACACAAAGCGCCTCAGCAAATTAATCATCCTCTGAAGCCCAAACATCCACATTGTAAGATGCAAAACAGTGAACCCTGCCACCTTTTTAACAGAAATGTGTACCAAAGAGGGCTCAGCAGTGCATGACTGCGTAACGTATGAAGGGGAGGAAGATGACATTCCCAACGCAAAAGACAGCACATTCTCTTTGTTGACAGTTCAGCAACAATTGACCAAGAGACAGGCCAAAGACATACGGGCGCTGCAGCGGTGCGCTACGAGGCAGGTGAATATGAGACACTGATTATGAAAAGATTGCCAATGCATTACTTGGCCCAAGCAGCAGAGCTTATAGCGCTCATTGAAGCGCTGCAGGTGTCGCAGGGGTGCCACGTGACCATCTATTCTGACTCGGCATATGTCACTACAATAGTGCATGCTGGTCTGTCGTGGTGGAAAAGGAGGGGTTTCAGAAGAGCAGATGGTTCCCCAGTTCAACATGCTGCATTGCTAGACATATTAATCTCTGCATTGTCCCAACCCTCTGTAGTGGGAGTCGTTAAGTGCGCCGTCCATACTGTGAGAAACATGAGGGTGTTCTCCCAGGTAGACCTCGGGAAACCCTTATTGAAGAGGGCAGGGGAGGGCTGACGCTCTCAGATCCTAACCCTTGTGGTGGACGAGTGAGGGAGGATCACGTAGATAAGGGGCTCCAGGGTTATGCTCAGGGGAATGCCCCAGGTGAGATGCGGTATTATGTTGTGGAAGATGGAGAGGAGGACGATATACTAGGGGCCTTTGTAGGCTATATGTTTACCAACCTTCCTCCAGTGTCATCTATCTTACCCAAGACTACCATCCCCTCCATATGTAACAAATCCCATAGAATCCCAGAACCCATGTTATGCAGAAACCATCTCTCTCGGAATCCCCGCTTTCCAGTTCCCTATTCGAATACTCCCAGTCACTCTTTTCTACACCCCTCTGGTCACTATTTCCCGCACTCCCCTTCGGTTCAGACAAAATACTACGATTCCTACAATCCCCTTTGTTAATTTCTTGATCCCAGCTATTCCCGTTTACCCCGCAAATCCCATCCCTCGGATTATAATTTTCCAAAATCCCAATCTACTGTCACAGACTACTCCGATTCCTACAATCCCTTATGTTCTGTTTTACACCCCAGTCATTTTTGTCCATTTCACAAACCCTATCCATTCCATTCTTTTCAGTCTACCAATCTACCCCCTTCTTACAATAGCACTGTTTCTCCATTCTATCCCATAGGGCAATTTGACATGAACAATGTTTTATGGAATTGTAATCACCCACACCTGACGGTCTGTCCTTTTCCCCACAGAGATAAAAGGTGGAACAGGAGAGTGCAGTACGGGAAGGCGAGAAAGATGAGAAAGGTGAGCACGGCAGACAGCACAGGAAAACCCGGCAATTCAAAAGAAGGAGAAAGGCGGCAGGAAGTGAGGCTGGCGAGGAGAGAAGTGCCCTTGTCCTTTTCGTCCCAGACCCGCGGAACCTTTGTTGAGGGGAATCTAAGACCGCGGACAATAGCCCCAGTGCCATGCTGCAGATGTAAATGGTACGCAGGGCCAGCCTATGTTGATAAGGTGGAGCAGAGGAGGCTCCTGCACCCATGGTACTGGCCTTGACTTCACAAAAGCTAAAGCCCTGTGGTTAAACACAGCCAGTGAGTCAAGGGGAGAATCGATAAAAGTCTGGATGTTTTGGGTGAAAATTGCAGAGTGGCAAGGTTGAACATATTTCATTGAACTGTGATTGAACTGTAAAAGGTGATTAAGGGGAGACCAGCTGAAGAGGGAAACGGGCACCACGTGGGTGCTAATCCGAGAAAGGCTGGTTACTCCCCGCTAGAAAAGACCTACTGAAACCATAAGGCCATAGGAAGGCCGCCAAGGCAATTCAAAGTGGTCATACACGAGGGCTGAGCAAAAGCCCAGTAGTTAATTTCGTATAGCAAATAAAGAAAAGGGACGCAATTCCAGTGAATATTTGAAACCAGTACAAAGTACAGAGAAGGGTCTGAGTCCGGATGAGGGAGATCTGGGGTGAAGCTAAACTCAGCACTGGCAGTCGAGAGAGGTCCAAGCCCGAACGAGGGAGATCAAGGGGTGAAGAAGTCACCCAAGGGCTGACAGTCGAGAGAGGTTTGAGCACAAACGAGGGAGATCCAGGGGTGAAGCTGTCACCCAAGGGCTGGCAGTCAAGAGAGGTCAGTGCCCGAACTAGGGAGATCCAAGGAATTAAGCCATCACCCAAAGTTTAAGGAGAAAAGAATAAAAGACGCAAAGGAATACTATTGAGAAAGGGTCAGCCCAGAAGAGGGGGACCCAGGGGTGAAGCCCTCACCCCATCTGAACTGTGATATATTGTTGAGTATGATACAAGAGGGTCAGCTCAGAAGAGGGGGGCAGAGGCTGTGAAAACCATCACCCTCTCTTGAACTGTAGACTAGAGCTAAGAAGGGTCGGCCCCAAAGGTGAACCATTATCAACCGAGAGAATTATCATTTGTTAAAGGAACTTTTGTTTTGTCATTTTAAATACCTCGGGCCCTCGAGGACAAGTGACTTTCAAAAGAAAACAAGACTTGGCCATTGAAGAACCTGAGATCAGAAAATAATTGCTGTCTCGTGCAAGAGAAGCCCAAGACTGTACTGTGCTACAAGCTCCAAATTTACCCAGTGCTCAAACCGTGGGGAAGGGAGACCTATGCTACCGCCTCCCGACTTATTATTTGAGAACACTTCTTTCTTTCTTTCTTGAAACTTATCCCACACCCTTTTGTATTTAGTGTAAGGAATTGGCAATAGGTTTTCTTACTATAGGCATTTTGTTTGACACAACACCACTAGGCTACCTTATTTTCATTTGGTGGTTGACGCTTTCTCCCATTTTAGATTTAGGTTTAGACTAGGCGTTTTTCCAAGCTGCATACACCTCTCATTGTTCAAATAAACACCCTTGAACTGTGATCATTTGTGTCTGTCTTACGTGTTGTCACCATGAGTTCCTTACAATACCAACATGGACACTGCATTACCCTTGTTTGAATTTCATTTTTAGATGTGCACTCATACTACACTGTTTTGTGTCTGCCTTTTGGAATTTAGGCGTTGTGTCTGCCTTTTTAAAAATGGAATATAGGTGTTTTGTGACAGCCTTTTAAAAATTGAATTTAGGTGTTTTGTGTCTGCCTTTTTAAAAATTGAATTGAGGTGTTTTGTGTCTACTTGTCCAACATCCAACTAACTCCCTTGCCCTCCATTTATTTATTAATTAATATTTATATTAATGCGCTGCTACAGACAATGTTCTTAAATTGCATAAAACATACTTAGTTACAAGAGAATACATAATACATACTTTGTTACATGACAATCCATAAAACATACTTCGTGACATGGGGGAAGCCCGAGGAGGGGGAAGGGGGGAAAAGGAGCAGGTGTGGATAGGCTGTGTTAATTGAATAGTGTGGTTTTTAGCATTTTGCAGAATGCTGAGAGGGAGGACTTGGCTCTGAGAAAGGCATTCCATAGTTTGGGTGCTATATGTGGGAAGCCAATACGCCCCCCCTCCCCCGCTTTGGCCCTTTTGATGGGTGGGATGCACAGTAGATTGGCGTAGCGGGTTCTTTTGGGGCGTGAAGAGAAATCTCTGGCTATCGTCTCTGATGGGTATGGAGGGGCAGCGAGGCTTAAGCATTTATCCGTTAAGGTGAGGGTCTTGAAGGTTATCCTTTCCTTTACTGGGAGCAAGTGAGCAGCTCGCCTAGCCTGCGTGATATCATCTCTTTTGGGGATATTGAGTAATGCTCTGAGAGAGTTATTTTGGACTATTTGAAGTCTGTTTAGATTTTTTGCTGTGGTGCCTGCTAAGAGAGCGTTACAGTAATCTAGTTTGGCCCCAATGGTGGCTCTAGCAATAGTGAGGCAGTTCTGGTTGGAGAGGAAGGGTTTTACTCCGTTTATTAGCTTTGTGCTGTGGGTAGAGGCAGAGGCAATAACACTGACCTGTCGTGTCATGGACAGGGTGGAATCTAAGAATACCCCTAGTGTCTTCACTGATGAGGAGACAAGGATAATTGAGTTGTCGACAGTGAAGTTACAATATTGTTGGTCAAGTTTGGATAATATTTCTTTGGGGCCTATAAGAATAATCTCTATTTTGTCTCCGTTGAGACACAGCCCATTAGCCACCATCCAGGCTTGGATGGTGGAGTATATCTGGAGGAGTGCTGCAGCGTATCCATGAGCCCGAGTGTGGGAGGAGTACCTGCGTCTCATGGGCATAATTGGTATATGCTATGCCGAGTGAGTCCGGTTTGTCAAAGAGCGGTTTAGTGAATAGGTTGTATGAAGTGGGAGCTGTGCATGAGTCCTGGGGAACTCCGCAGTGGATGGTGGACTCAGGGAGATGGTCATGATTGGGTAGTGCTTTCAATTGCGCCTGTATTATTTTTTGGAGTAGATATCTATTTTGCTAAAAAAGGCTGCCTGTACGCTGGAGCTCCATGCTTCAACTTTAGTGATCTCGTCGGGGCTGGTGGAAGGGGTGATAAGATCTTTGAAAATGGAGAACATTTCTTTAGATTTTGAATTGGCCTTCGAAATCCAAAAGTTGAAAGAGTTTGACTTGGCTTTAAATATCGCATCTTTATATTGCGTGGATAACCTTTGGAATTCTTCCTTGGTGGAGTCATTAGGATTGGCATGCCATTTGAATAGTGCATTATGTTTGCTCGTACGTAGGGTGAGTAGATCATCCGAGAACCAGGAGTTAGTGTGCATAGATTCTTTTTCTTTTTTTGCATTCAATCTGGGCTATAGCGTCAATGGCTCTGGTAAGGGTGTCAGCATAGATGTCTGCAAGTGTGCAAGGGTCCCTCGCATAGGGGGCTTTGAGTTCAGGGACTTTGAGGAACGAATGGAGGTTCTCCTTAGTTTTGTTGAACTTCTGACCTTTGCGTGGGGAGCATAAGTGAGTGATCTGGTGGTGGGTACCGTGGGAATGGTGAATTGGATACAGTTGTGATACGTCCATGGGAAGGCTGAGTTGGAGGTGATGGTGGTGGAGCAGTTGTGGTCTGTCACCCAATCGAGGGTGCAGTCTTTCCCGTACCGTCGGGCTAGTAACTTTTTGTAGGAACCCTAGATCTTGGAGTTCTTTAGCTAGGGATGTGGTTGCTTTGTCTTTAGGGTCGCTAGGACCTAGATTGAGGTCTCTGAGTAATAAGGTTTTGGTGGAGTTTTTTCACCTTGTGGTAGGGAGAATTCTCATAAATGGCTGATTTCTAGGGTTTATTTTTTTTCACCTGGTAAGAGTGTGAGCCTTTTTCCCCACTCTTACATGTGTTTTGCTGTGTGCATTTCTACTTTTTGTGTGATCTTGGGCACTGGAGCCTCACCGACTCCATGGCACCATATTGTTCATGTGTGTTACACAGCACCTTCAGTGCAGTGACAAAGGGTTGTCTTTTTGACTTCCCACTGACTCCATTTTCTGGGGCTGACTACTGTCCCCCAGAAAAGATAAAGTTGCCATTAACTTTATGATAGTCACTTTAACCACAGACCCAGTACACCCCATCTTACATGGAGTATTGGAAAGGGTTAATTCTTATCCCTTTTTGTCTGTGTCTCTTGGCGCATTGTTTCGCTCCCTTTACACTAAGACTTGGCTGGTGGCAGTGGTATCTACCCTATTTTTTATACCGCGGTTATCTTAAATAACCATGGTATTGTTTTAGGCTATTATATTAGCCTCAAACATACACCCACTTGACCATATATGTTTTATTACGGTTCCGGCTGTGTTTATTCGTCATTTCTTTTTGTAAATGTCTTTCTCGTGGTTTCACTCTGCGCGCCAAACCAGGTTTGGTTCATTTGTTCGCCGTCTTTTTGCGGGATTCTGCACAGAAGCCCTCCTTAAGGCACCTGAAAGTCTGGTTAGGCAGAATGTGAGGGAGGGGTCTTAGGACCCCTGCCATGGGTTCCCTTGGTAACCCAGCCAATCTGTTTGATTGGCTGGGTGACTGTCCTTGCCAGGACAGCCACCCTTGTTCTGTGATTGACAGCCAGGCTGTATGAAAGGGGGGAAAACTGCATAAAAAGCAGGTCTCTTGGACTGGAAGAGCAGAGTCACCACTGTAAGGAAAGAACCTTCGAGGAGCTGATGGAAGAGAACCCCTACAACAACTGAACTGCCCGGTGAAGCCCTGCTGCAAGTCCGAATCTTCAGAATTCGACGACAGAGAAGATCCTCTAGGAAATGTCTTCCCTTGAGCTGGTAGGGCCAACCAGTTCACCCAAACTGCAAGCCAGGACCCCTCCACTGGTCGAAATTCGCTGTACAGAACTACAGTGGGCCGGATAGCCAGGAAGGTCGGACCCTGCTTGGGTTTTAAGGAGCGCACCTGTTATTTGCTGCTTTGCTCTGCTGCTGGTTTCTTCTCTGGGTAGTGCAGGACCCTCCAGTCTTCCTACTTCTGATCAGTCCGACAGTCGCTTCAGGAACCGTGAGCCTTTAGGAACTACCAGGAACGTCTGCCTCAGCTACAGCTCCGTTTTAAGGTACTGTGCAAATCCGGTTGTTCGTTTCGTTCAGCCGCAGTGAAAGTTTTTGAAATCTTTCTTGAATCCGAGGGCTTGTCCTTCTCTTCTCTTTGAACTAACTTTTCTACCAACTAACCTCATCCGGAATCCGTGGCACAAACCTTGCCGCAAACTATACTGAACTGTATTATCTTGAGCAAAAGACTTTTGAACGATTGACTTTGGCCCTAAGCCTTTTCTATCTGATTTTATCATTGTAGTCTCTCTTGTTCAATTGCCCTAAGTACTTACCTGTTGGTGTGATTCAATTTCTGTTAACTTCTGTCTTTCCCTCCCTTTTAAATTAATGGAGTGCCATTTTGCTCCCACTTCATTTTGTGAGCTTAACTTGTCTGGAATTTAAGGGAAGTGGTGTGGTGTATTAAGAGTGTGATTTTTAGGCTGCTTATAATAGTGTAATGTTATACAACTGAAGAGTGAAATACATGTATATTCTTTTACTTGAAAACCTTGAGTCAGTGTTTGCCTGAATCATAGTAAATGCTGTCCTTTGTGTAACTATCTTGTACTGCTCACTTAATCTTGAGATAAGTCTGGCTGCTCAGCCACTGCTACCACTTTAACTGTGTAGTACAGGCTTGTACCAAAGGTGGAATTGTACTGTCACTTGTAGTCTTAATTGTGTGTGGTGTTCCCAAAGGGTACTGCATATAATTCTGCTTAACACTGGTGTACAGCGGTAAGGATCAAAGTATAGTAATTACACTTAGAGTGCTGCTATTACCTTGGATCATCTATCCACAAGGCTAACATCACTAAAAAGCAATATTAATCATGTCTGATATGGAAAGCTACAGTCAGGAGACCCTCCTGAGTTGCACTGCTGATTATTTAAGAAACATGTGTAAAGAAAGGAAACTCTCTGCCAAAGGCAAAAAGTCTGAATTGATTGAAAAATTGTTAGAGTCCAAGAGTGGGTCTGAAATGCCTGACTCCTTAGCAAATGTGGAAGGTATTGAGGGTGATAATGTATCTGTTACTGATGAATTGGAAGAGGTAGATGTGTCTCCTAATGTAGGTCTCTCTGCTCCCTTGCCTGCTCAGCAACCTCAACCCTTGTCCACTGGGGCCCCCACAGGTCCTACACTCAGTCCTGGATTTATTGCTCTAGAGAAAATGAGGCTTGAACTGGAATTCAAAAGTTTAAATGCTCAAACTGAACAAAAACATCAAGAACTGAAACTCAGAGAAATTGAGTTGAATCGTGAACTAGAAATGAAAAGATTGTCTCTTGAAAATGCTTCTCTCCCAGAGTCCTCTAGGTTTTCCAGTCCTAAGAAACCCTGTATGCCTAAAGAAATTGTGGGTATGTATGAGGTTAAGCTTGATATTTTGGATTGGTTGGCAATGTTTGAGTATAACCATGGTATTCAAGGGCTTAAAGGGAATGAATTGCTTCCCTGGCTCTTCTCTAGGCTACCCACTGTTGCATCTGATGTTGTGATGGAGTTGGGGGAGGTGGATAGAATGGATTACGAGTGTGTGAAGCTAGCTTTAATTGCTAGATACGGGAAGACCCCTTCCCAGTACCTTAAGAGGTCTAGGACACTCAAAAAGCATGATGGTACCCCTTGGGCTACCTGGGTCTGTGACTGTTTGAAAAACTTAGATGGTTGGATTAAGGGTTACAGAGTAAACACTTATGAAGGAATGAGAAATCTTGTAATGTTGGAGTCTATTTTTGACGTCTGCTCTCCTGAGCTCAGACAGCACTTGGCTGATTCTAAGGAGATAGATCCAAAGAAGCTAGCTAAGGCAGCTGACTTGTGGGTTGCCAACAGGGCTACTCACAAGGATTCTGGGGCTGCTCGGAAAAAGGATGAGGGGGGAAACAGCCAAAGAAAGACAACAGAATTCTAATACCTCCAATACAAAAGAGGGCCACAAACAACAACATAAGGGTAAACCACAAGGGAAACCAAATCGGGTTAGTGCACCATCTGGACCCATTGGGAAATGTTATGTTTGTGGGTCTACTGACCAGACCATCCACCTTATGGCGATTTTGCGATATGCAAAAAAAAAAAAAATCGCAAAATGTGCCATTTCCCGCAATTGCCGCTATAAATCATAAACGGAGCGCGAAAAAGTCACGTTTGCTTAGTGTGTCTTCTTTCGCGCTCATTTAATGATTTAGAGCGAACACAGCGGGCTGCTGATTGCAGCAGCTTGAGGGTTAACACCTCTGCGCTCACGTTGCAGGCCCGGGGTTGGAGGAGGGTCACGCAGGCCTGGGAGATGCACAGCATTTGGCTGTGTCCCCAGGCCCCTTCCACGCCCATTAGCGAGTGCCTGCCCTGCCGAGCTGACAGTTGGTGAAGCATAGCCAGGTAAGCACTGGCCTGCCCACCAATCTGCCCCCAACTAAGGCAAGAGCACCCAAACCGGCCAAATTGGTGTTTTCATTACACCTTCCTGTCGAGCGCCGGAAAGCATAAACTTAATGCTTTCCGACGCTCGTAGCTACGAGCGTCTACAATTGGTATGATGCGGCTGGGCTGCATCATACCAATTGTCAGACGCTCGTAGCTGTATTCGTTTCAAATTGTTTTACAATTGGTATCATGGGCTGCATGATACCATATGTAAAACAATTTGAAACGAATACAGCTACAAGCGTCTACATTTGGTATCATGCAGCCCATGATACCAATTGAAGACGCTTGTATCTGTATTCGTTTCAAATTGCTAATTGGTAACAGCATGCACCCGTGTCAAGAAAGCTGTGTTCATCTCTGGCTGTGCTGCGCTCTACAATGGCTGGGATAACGCTAGAAAACGTGCACCTGGCTGGCAGAGTGATTCCCACCCACAGATGGACAGATAAAGAGAGAGTGTGAGAGGGAGAGAGAGAGAGAGGGAGATGGGGAGAGAGAGAGAGATGGGGAGAGAGAGCGAGAGTGCAGAGAGAGGGTGCAGAGAGTCAAGGAAAGACAGAGTGTGTGTGTGTGTGTATCTGGGAGAGAGAGAGTGAGAGCGGAAGAGAGATAGAGAGAGAACAAGGGTGCAGAGAGACAAGGAGAGACAGAGTTTGTGTGTATGTGTGGGAGAGAGAGCGAGAGAGAAAGGGAGATGGAGAGAGAAAGAGAGTGTAGAGAGACAAGGAAAGACGAAGAGTGTGTGTGGGGGGAGAGAAAGAGAGAGAGAGAGAAAGAGGGTGTAGAGAGACAAGGAAAGAAAGAGTGTGTGTGTGGGAGGGCAGAGAGAGAGTGAGAGAAAGAGAGATAGAGAGAGAAACAGGGCGCAGAGATACAAGGAGAGACAGAGAGAGTGAGGGAGTACTAGGCTCTGGGGCAGCTCAAATACTGATATTCTTTTTGCCTAAAACATGTCTCGAAAATTAAGACATTTTAGATATAATGTACTAAACTGATTTCCAAAAGGTGATTTTCTATGGCAAAAGCAGAAAAAATGAGAATTGAGCTGACAAAAAAGCTTAGATTGGTATCAGCATACCACCAATTATAAAACAATTGGAAACAAACACAGCTATGAGCGTCTTCAATTGGTATCATGGGCTGCATGATACCAAATGAAGACGCTCATAGCTGCATTCGTTTCAAATTGCTTTACAATTGGTATCATGCAACTGTATTTGTTTCAAATTGTTTTACAATTGGTATCATGCAGCCCATGATACCAATTGTAGACAACCGTAGCTTTATTTGTTTCAAATTACTTTACAATTGGGCTCATGCAGCCCAGCCTTGAATCACGGGTGTTGTTTTTATGAAAGGCAAATGCTATTGGTCCTGTGCAATTTTGGTGGTTATGCAAAGCCAATTTAATGAAATATGCATATTTCACCTTGATATGCTAATTTCTGGTGACACCACATTGTTGATGAATCCCCCACTTTAATTTGTAGGACTTGACCCCTGGTAGTGTTCTGTTTCATTTCTGTTTGTGGGTGTAGTCATCATGTGTGGGTGGCATAACCAAGGAATGATGACCCCCCCCAAGAGAGTTCATTTTTTGGCTAGGTATTATGGGCTCTTGCAGTTACTGCTACTGCATTGCCCCTGTGTCTTGGGTCTCATGACTTCCTTCCATGGAGAAGTATAGAGTTGTTCCCCCCCTCTCTCCTGGGGTCATAGGACGAGCGAAAAGTAAACTGAGGGGCTTCAACCAGGGTTACACCTTTGAATTCAAGCCCCTCTGTTTCTTTGCTTTCCACTTGTCTGCTGGAAGTAGTGGCGCAGCACCATTTCCATGGAACTGATCAGACTATAGCCCTCCTCCCCCACCACAATCCAAAATGTTAGGCTGTGGTGACTCGACCTGGCTGTCCTACAGAGCGTGGCCAGACAGAACATGACACAACATTTTGTTCCTCACTGACAAAGGCCTTGCAATTACCAACTAACAGCAGCACCTGGCAATTCCTATACACAGTTGTGTTAAAAGCAAGTCAATACTGTTGGATTAGCGATTGCTCGTTTTTAATAGGACTTCAGTGACGGACACTCATAGTGCTTATAAATCAACTTGCAGAAGGCATTAACTCAGAAGACTGCTTTGAAAAAACACCGACGGGCACTTCTGTCTCACAGTTTGATGGTAATGCTTGATAAAGTTACCTCAAAGAGATTCCAGGAGGATGTGTTCTGGGCAGGCTAGAAGTGGGAGGGAATGGCCATAGGGATGTGGGGGGAATTAAGTCTGGATTTGAAATGCAGCCTGTATCGTGTGTGATGCACTAAAGTCATGAAGTTAGATATATTGCTGTGTAATGAGACTACCAACATATTCCAATTGTACTTTTTACAGTAGACAACGAAAACTTCCTGGTTAAAGAAGAGTGCCAGAGAGCATACATGCCAACATTCTGACATGCCTGGGAGGGAGATTTCTACAGAGAAATCGGGAGACAGCAATTTCCCCATAGGAATGCATTGGGGAAATAATTATTTTAGGCGGGAGAATGTGAAAAATAGCAGTATTTTTCACACAAAAATCGGGAGTCTCCCGTCTAAATCGGGAGTGTTGGCATGTATGAGAGAGCAAAGACCAGTTAGCAAGGTTAGTCTTCCATGCCACAGTGGGCAGGTGGGATGTCAAGGGTAATGTGCAGATCACTGCTGGTTGGGGATGTGGCATTTTGAGGAGTTAGAGTAAGTAATCAGGATCAGGCAGTTATGGTTGCGCCAGTCACTTCCCTAACTTCGAGCATTCTCAACTACTATTCAGTCACTCCATAAACATACCAAAATAAGGAACCCACACAGTCTGTTAGATGCAACCTGGGGAATTCATTTTTTTCCGTTTGAGCAATGACAATACAGTGTTCAGAATGTAATTTTTTGTGGAACCCTGGCTGCTCCAATAGTATGCATACTCTGTTGGGTTGGAGCAGCAAGGGAGATTGATTGTTTTCTGCTTTCAAAAGTATGCAAGGATGCAACTTTGTTCTGTATTCCACCAGGAACATATTTTGACATTCCTGAGCTAAGAAGCAGGATCTGTACATCACAGAAGACACCACTGCAGCTGGCACCGCAGCTGACTTTTTCCAGACCGGTCAATTGGGAAGGAGAGCACCACACCGCAGCAGAAGACTGCTAGCCCAGTCAAAGGACACAATGGAGAAATTCTTGCAACCGTTGAAGCCTGAGAAGAATCACTCCCATTTGGCCACACAGATAAGTGCAGCTGACAGGGCAAAACAGTACAGCAAGATAATGTATGTAGATGGTGGAGTCATGTTTTGCTCTGTATGTAATGTAGCCGTGGACCACGTTCGAAAATACACTGTTGATGTGCACATGCGCTCAAAAAAGCACACAAAACATTGCGGAGATGATGCTGAGCCTCATTCAACCTCAAAACGTCCCAGGCAAACTACTGTTACCTCAAGCTTCGGAAAAATGACAGCTGCTAGGGCAGCCAATCATGATCTAATCATTGACCGGATCAATGTGTACGCAGCCCTAAATATCCCGCTAAGCAAGACCGACTACCCTGTGTTGCGCAGGTTCCTTCATGACAAAGTCCGCAATGGTGGCGCCATCCCTGGAAGTCACCAGCTCCAGGAGAGGTATTTGCCTGAAAGATGCAGGCAGGCCAAAAATGACCTCAAGGAGAAACTGAAAAATCAAGACATATGCGTCATATTCGATGAGACACCGGTGGATGTTGAAGGACGCTGTGTCCTCAATATATTATTTGGAGCAGTTTGGATGATTGATGGCAGTCAAAGAATACACACATACCTTGCTGACAGTGTTCCTAGCGCAGTGCAACCATGCCACAGTTGCACAGGCAGTTGTGAGGGTTCTCACTGACTACGACATTGCATTTCAAAATGTTCTGTGCTTCAACACGGACAATGCCGCAAACATTCTTGAGGCATACAAAACTGTTCTAAAAATTCTATATCCAAACTCATTCCACATCACATCCTCAACCTTGTTGGGGTGTCTTTCCGAAAACCATTTGTTGAGCTGAATGCGTTTATAATGTACTTCTCTAGGATTTTCCATATGGCTGGTAGCAGAACGCGGAGATTCTTACAACACCTCACTGAGACCCATGGAATGCAACCCCGAATGGCACCCGACCCATGCAGTACCCGTTGGAATTCTTGGTTTGCTGCAGTTCAGTATCACTGCAAACATTTCCACACATATTCTGGTTTTGTGGAATCTGATATGCATCTCAGCAAGTCACCCCCCGATTCCTTAGAAAACCTTCAAAGGATTCTCAGTGGCAACAGCAAGAATTGCATCAAAGTTCAGCTGGAGATGGTGGCTGACAAGTGCCAGAGCATCCTGTTTCTTACTGACATCTTTCAGAGTCAGATACCTGTTGGCATGAAGGTGTACGATTATCTTGAAGACCTACACATTAACTTTACCAACAATTCTGTGCTGACATTGGAGTCACTGCAACCTTTTCTTGACTCCAGAGAAGGAACTACATTGAGTCTGAATCAGAAAGAACAGCTGATGGATCAGCTTACTCAGGCTTTTGAAAATGTTCTCGACAAGCTAGGCAAATACATGGATTGTGGTCAGCCTGGGATAAACTTCTTAAAACAGGTACGCATATTTAATCCAGCACGCCTTAGCATTCTAACACAAGACAAACATGATTATTCTGCTATCCCAGGACTAAGTGAGGTTCCTGATCAGGAGTTTCTTCTGTACTTTGAAATTTTAGGTCCAGAGGCAGTTTGTGCATCCGTCTCTGGAATAATTGACACAGACATTTTCTGGCAAGGGATGGCTGACCTGTACTATCAAAAGTGGCTAGGGCATACAAAGGCTGTGTCATAAGTTCTGCCGATGCAGAGAGGAGTAACAGCATTTACAAAATTATTTTGTCTGCTAGGCGTCGATCGCTTGTCGAGAAAACAATACAAGCACTTGTGTTTTTGCACTACAACCAGCAGCAACGGGATGTTGAGTTTGCTTCTGGTTCAACCGAGGACTTGCAACAAAACTGTCAAGTTTTAGAAGCAGAGTCTGAAGATGAGTCTGATGAAAACTAAAATACTATTTGTAGGTTTGTTAAAAGATCCCCACACCACCTCAAACGTTCCTGTTTCAATGTGCTAAACTCTTTACTGTTCAAGTTCTTGGTTTTAGGCTAAAAACGATGTTAAATTATGTATTTTTCAACAAAAAAAAATGCTGCAAAAAACGCAGTTGTGTGCCGCATTTTTTTCATTTTTGTGCTGCAATATTTTCCATTTCATGCCGCAATATTCTGGAGGGTCTGACTGACCATGTGAAAGGGGATCCCAGATGCAAGGGTAAAGTGGGCCACACTGTCTCCTTAACCTTCTCCCCAGAGGAAGAAGTACCTATGGCAAGTGGAAACGTTCACCTACTGGCTGATGAACCCATGAGACTCTCAGCTAGTGTTTCTTTAGTGTCCCTGGGCTTGTGGGAACAACTGAATTTAGATGTCTATAATTCCATCCCAGATAAAACTAAAGAGTATTACAAAGATAGTGTTCTTGTGAATGGTCAGGAAACCCCTGCCATCAGAGCGACTGGAGCCAGCATAACTGTGGTGGATGAATAATTTTTCAAGGTGGAGGATGTTGCTAAGGCACCCAAACACCTCACCAAGTTAGATGGAGGCCCTGTGCAAATGCTTCCGCAGTTACCAGCTCTCATCCAGTGTAATCATATGACTGTCAAAATACCTGTTAGTGTGCAGAGTGAAGTGCCTGGGAGAGTCCTGTTGGGTAATGACCTGAAAACTCTTGGAGTTGTGTCAAGCACCCCCAGGCCTCCCAGTAAGAGGAAACAGGAGCTTGCTAGGTCTGCAAGGGAGAGAACCTTGAGAGGCTCTCCAGAGGAGTTGATAGAGGAAACTATCACTCCCACTCCACAGGAGTTGCTCACTGCTATTTCTTAGAAAACAGAGGCAAAGGGGAAACCCAAGACCTCCAGGAAAAAGACAGACAGCACCCCTGTGCTACCAACAAGGACATCACAGAGATTGTCCAAGATCACACCTGTGATCCCTCCACATGCTGAGGCAGAGGGTGAGGTGCAACCTTGTGTGGTTGAGCCAGTTTCTGAAGAGGCAGATCTGGAAGAAGACACTGTCTTAGTTGAGGATCTTGACACTGTTCACCGTCCTCGGCTGCAGTCTTTACTGGCAGAAGGTGGACCCAACAGGGCAGACTTCAGTAAAGGGCAGAGAGAGTGTCCTACTCTTGAAGGTCTTCAACAACAGGCTGCTAAACAACTTGATGGGAAAGAAGTTGGAAAGCACCAGTTAAGCTGGGAAGATGGCCTCTTCTACAGTGAACCGACTGAGTCTACCCCTGGGGACTGCAAAAGACTTGTAGTGACCCTTGCTAACAGACACCAGTTCCTACAGTTAGCCCACGAGATACCTTTGGCTGGTCACTTGAGTTTCCAAAAGACCAATGAAAGGCTCTCTCTCTACTTCTACTGGCCTAAGATGGGTTCAGAGGTTGACAAATTCTGTAGGAGCCGTCACACTTGCCAAACCTCTGGCAAGAGTGGAGCCAAGAATGTGGAACCCCTGGTGCCTCTCCCTTTGGTGGGAGTTCCTTTTGAGAGGGTGGGCATTGACATTGTCGGTCCCCTTGACCCTCCCACATCTTCAGGGAACAGGTTTATCCTGGTTGTAGTAGACCATGCTACAAAATACCCAGAAGCCATACCTATGAGAACTGTTACGGCTTAAGCTGTGGCTAAGGCTCTACTTGATATTTGTACCAGAGTAGGGTTTCCTAAGGAAGTGATATCCGACAGGGGATCCAATTTTATGTCCCACTACATGCAGGCCATGTGGAAAAACTGTGGTGCCACTTACACGTTCTCTACAGCCTACCATCCACAGACAAATGGACTGGTAGAGAGGTTTAATCGTACTATCAAGAGCATGATAGGTGCTTTAGAAGAATCCATTAAGAAAAAGTGGGACCTTCTACTACCATGCCTTCTCTTTGCATATAGAGAAGTCCCTCAGGAGGGAGATGGTTACAGTCCCTTTGAACTTCTCTATGGCCATCCAGTCAGAGGTCCATTGGCCTTGATCAAGGAGGGGTTGGAGAGTGCTCCTTCCCCCAAGTCAGTCAGAGTGACTGACTATGTGATAGGTCTCCTGAGGTGAATGTCACACATGATGGCAGAAGCAAGTAATAACTTGAAAGCAGGTCAGGCTCTACTCAAACATTGGCATGACCAGAAGGCCAGCATGGTTGAGTTTACTCAAGAACATCTTGTACTAGTTATGGTGCCAACAAGGCAGAGGGCCTGGCAGGACAAGTGGATAGGACCCTTCAAGGTTGTGGGCAGATTTGGAGAGGTGAACTATTTGGTGGATTTAGGCGGACTTAAGGAGGCTCCCAGAGTCTTTCACACCAACTGTTTAAAGTCATATGTCTGGAGACCAGAAGTGGGAGCTTTGTGTCTAGCTTCAGCTCAAGAGGAAGAGGAGAGTGAACCTCTACCTGACCTCCTCAGAGGCCAACCTTTAGATGAAAACATAGGAGTTAATCTCTCTTCTCAGCTGACATCTGAACAACAGGAGGAGTGCAAAGTTCTGTTGGATCAGTTTGCCTCCCTGTTTTAACTATCACCAGGGCTTGACCCCTTGGGGCCAGTATGATATTCTCACTGGTGACTGTTTACCTGTGAAAAGCAGAGGTTAGAGAATGTCAGAACACGTGAGATCCCACATCAAAGGAGAGGTCAACAAGATGCTTGATCTCTGGGTTATAGAGCCATCTACAAGTCCATGGTCTAGACCAGTTGTCCTAGTACCAAAGGGAGGATCCAAGGAGTTGAGATTCTGTGTGGACTATAGAGCTCTAAATGCAATCACTAAGACTGATGCCCATGCTTTGCCAAGGACAGATGAACTTGTGGATAGACTTGGTTCAGCCAAGTACCTCAGTACATTTGACCTAACCTCAGGCTATTGGCAAATAGCACTGACAGACCATGCCAAGGAGAAAACTGCATTTTCTACTCCAGCAGGCCTCTACCAGTTTAAGGTTATGCCCTTTGGACTAAAGAATGCACCTGCTACATTTCAAAGCATGGTTAATCAAGTTCTGAATGGGATGGAGGACTTCTGCATGGCATACTTGGATGACATTGCAGTGTTCAGCCCTACATGGAAAGAACATATTGATCACCTTGGATATGTTTTGCAGGCTCTTGAGCAGGCCCATCTGACCATAAAGGCAAGCAAATGTCAAATTGGTCAGAGTAAAGTGGTCTATCTTGGCCATGAGGTAGGAGGAGGAGGTGTGATAAGGCCATTGCCCAGCAAAGTACAAGCTGTGCAAAACTGGGCAACCCCTACTACTCAAACCCAAGTGAGAGCTTTCCTGGGTCTCACAGGGTAATACAGGAATTTCATAGAGAACTATGGGTCCATAGCTTCTCCTTTGAATGTGATCTCCTCTCCAAAATTCCCTAAAAAGGCTAGATGGAATGAGGAGTGCACACAAAACTTTGAAAACCTGAAGAAAGCCCTTTGTCAAGCTCCAGCCCTAAGAGCTCCTGATTACCATCAACCCTTCATTGTGCAGACAGATGCCTCCAATATAGGTATAGGATCAATCCGTAGTCAACTGGATGAGAAAGGTAGGGAGCACCCCATTTGCTCCATCAGTAGGAAACTGAAGGAACCAGAAACAAGGTGGGCAACCATAGAGCGTGAAGGTTTTGCCATTGTGTGGGCTCTGAAGAGGTTTAGACCATACTTGTATGGATCTACCTTTGTGATTCAGACCAACCACCAACCCTTGAGATGGTTAATGCAAATGAAAGGGGAGAACCCAAAACTTCTAAGATGGTCAATCTGCCTGCAAGGGTTTGATTTCACCATTGAGCACAGAGCAGGATGTCACCACCAAAATGCTGAAGGTCTCTCTAGGATGTTTTTAATCGACTAGAGGTAGAGATTCATCCAGGAGTGGATTAAATCCTCCTGTCCCTTAGTCTGGGGGGAGGGGGGCGAGTGTTAGGGAGAATTCTCATAAATGGCTAATTACCCTTACCTACTGAGTCCCTCAGCAGCTTTGCTGGATTTCTAGGGTTTATTTTTTTTTCACCTGGTAAGAGTGTGAGCCTTTTTCCCCACTCTCACATGTGTTTTGCTGTGTGTGTTTCTACTTTTTGTGTGATCTTGGGCACTGGAGCTTCACCTACTCCATGGCACCATATTTTTCATGTGTGTTACACAGAACCTTCAGTGCAGTGACACAGGGTTGTCTTTTTGACTTCGCACTGACTCCATTTTCTGGAGCCGACTACTGTCCCCCAGAAAAGATAAAGTTGCTATTAACTTTATAATAGTCACTTTAACCACAGAACCAGTACACCCCATCTTACATGGAGTATTGGAAAGGGTTAATTCTTATCTCTTTTTGTCTGTGTCTCTTGGAGCATTGTTTCGCTCCCTTTACACTCAGACTTGGCTGGTGGCAGTGGTATGTACCCTATTTTTTATACTGTGGTTATCTTAAATAACCATGGTATTGTCTTAGGCTATTATATTAGCCTCAAACATAAACCCGCTTGACCATATATGTTTTATTACTGTTCCGGCTGGGATTATTCACCATTTCTTTTTGTAAATGTTTTTCTCGTGTTTTACTCTGCGCGCCAAACCAGGTTTGGTCCCTTTGTTCGCCGTAATTTCACGGGCTTCTGCACAGAAGCCCTCCTTAAGGCACCTGAAAGTCTGGGTAGGCAGGATGTGAGGGATGGGTCTTAGGACCCCTGCCATGGGTTCCCTTGGTAACCCAAGTCGCACTCCTGTTTGATTGGCTGAGTGACTGTCCTTGCCAGGACAGCCACCCTGCTGTGTGATTGACAGCCAGGCTGTATGAATGGGGGAAAACTGCATAAAAAGCAGGTCTCTGGGACTGGAAGTGCAGAGTCGCCACTGGAACGAAAGAACCTATGAGGAGCTGATGGAAGAGGACCCCTACAACGACTGTACCGCCCGGTGAAGCCCTGCTGCAGGTCTGAATCTTCAGAATCCGACGACAGAGAAGATCCTCCAGGAAACTTCTTCCCTTGAGCTGGTGGGACCAACCAGTTCGCCCAAACTGCAAGCCAGGACCCCTCCTCTTTTCGAATTCGCTGTACAGAGCTACAGTGGGCCGGATAGCCAGGAAGGCCGGACCCTGTTTTGGTTTTAAGGAGCGCACCTTTTATTCGTTGCTTTGCTCTGCTGCTGGTTTCTTCCCTGGGTAGTGCAGGACCCTCCAGTCTTCCTACTTCTGATCAGTCCAACAGTCGCTTCAGGAACCGTGAGCCTGCAGGAACTACCAGGAATGTCTGCCTCAGCTACAGCTCCCTCTCCGTTTTAAGGTACTGTGCAAATCGGGTTGTTCGTTTCATTCAGCCGTGGTGAAAGTGTTGAAATCTTTCTCCAATCCGAGGGCTTGTCTTTCTCTTCTCTTTGAACTAACTTTTCTATCAACCAACCTCATCCGGAATCCGTGGCACGAACTTTACCACAAACTACACTGAACTGTATTATCTTGAGCAAAAGACTTTTGAACCATTGACTTTGGCCCTAAGCCTTTTCTATCTGATTTTATCATTGTAGTCTCTCTTGTTCAATTGCCCTAAGTACTTACCTGTTGGTGTGATTAAACTTATGTTAACTTCTGTCTTTCCCTCCCTTTTAAATTAATGGAGTGGCATTTTACTCCCACTTAATTCTGTGAGCATAACTTGTCTGGAATTTAAGGGAAGTGGTGTGGTGTATTAAGAGTGTAATTTTAGGCAGCTTATAATAGTGTAATGTTATACAACTGAAGAGTGAAATAAGTGTATATTTTTTTACTTGAAAACCCTGAGTCAGTGCTTGCCTGAATCATAGTAATTGCTGTCCTTTGTGTAACTATTTGATACTGCTCACTTACTCCTGAGAAGTCTGGCTGCTCAGACACTGCTACCACTTTAACTGTGTAGTACAGGCTTGTACTAAAGGTGAAACTGTACTGTCACTTGTAGTCTTAATTGTGTGTGGTGTTCCCAAAGGGTATTTCATATAATTCTGCCTAACAACTTGTTTCCTAGTATGTGGAGGAGATGTCCTTGGAAGTCAGGTCCTGTTACTGAGGGCCTGTATGTGATGTGTCTATTTATGGTGCAATGAGGGGACAAATGCAGTGTGGCTGAGAGGATGTCAGCGTTAATTTCCCAACGTTGGTTGCACAGCCTGATGGACAGCGTATCGTTAGTAATGAGAGCTACTCCTCCTTTCATGAACTGTCTGTCTTGCCGGGGAATGGAGTATCCACGTGGGAGGGCTAGAGAGATGGCTGGGCCGGACGCCTCGTCAAGGTTATGAACGGTGACGAGGTCGTTAATCTCCAAGGTCTGTGTGAGGAGAGAGCGTGCATTTATAAGTGCACATTTGAGCGCATGCAAGGGAGTGTTCTTCTTAGAGAGGGGAGAAGGGAGAGGAGAAATAGGGGAGTGAGGAGGGGTCACCAATAAGGAGGGCGAGTGGAATTGCGTGTTGGTTTGTATTTTGAGCAAGTGGGTGGTATTGGTAAGGATGGTGGGGGTCCTTTGAGAGGGTGTCATGCGTAATGTTGCGGGCAGGACCTCAAGGTCCTTGATCGTAGTGCTGCCTAAGGTAGCATAGGTGTGGTGGGTGCGAGAGCTCTGTCTGAGATTCCTCCTTGCCATGGGGCTGGGGAGACAGGGGAGTAGTGATGGTTCAGTGCATGACCTAAGCCTGGTTGTCCTAGATATTAAGTAGGCCTGAGGGCAGAATGCGGCCAAAGGGCTCCTAAGGGATGCAGGGTTAGTTGGGGTGGCAAATTGGTGGGGAATGTAAGAGGCAAGGATCAAGTTGGAGGTAGGCAATATGGAAGGAGCAGTGATCATGTAGGTGTAAAAGGAGAGTATTAGCGCTAGCAGAAGGTGCCAGGTTGTGGAGGTGCGAAGTGTATTCTGATGCGTGTGGATAAATGAGACTGGTGGATATGTAGTGGGATACATTGGTGAACAGTGGGTAGGGCCAATAGAGCTCTGCGAGCCAAGTAACACGGCAGGTGGCAGGCACAAAATGCAGTGGGCAACGCTAATACAGTTCTACAAGCAGAGTAACACGGCAGGTAGCGGGCCCAATATGCAGTGGGCAACAGTGGGTGATGCTAATTCAGCTTTGCGAGCAGAGTAACATGGCCGGTGGCGGGCACAAAATGCAGTGGGCAACAGTGGGTGATGCTAATACAGCTCTGCGAGCAGAGTAACACAGCAGGTGGCGGCCACAAAATGCAGCAGTAGATTGGAGCAGGACGGATAAGTCTTACGGGCAGAGACTAGGGGGTTAGGGCATACCTTAAGCGTGATCAGATGCATGCGTGGTAGATCCGGCTCTGCAGCATGCCGAGGCTCCAGCGTCGAGTTTTCAAAGTCGCTGCTTCAGGAAGAAAGTGAGTTGGAGCGAGGTGGAATATTTTTTTTAAAGCACACTGGGGAGGTTAGGGAGCAGGGGCAAAGGGTAAAGGTGGTGGGCAAGCAGCAATAGTGTGAGCCATATGAAGGGGCTGTGAGAGAACTCACAGGGATTGTGGGCGGTGGAAGGAGCAGCGAGTCTGGCGAATGGCAGATACGGCTACCGACAGGCACAGACAGGCTGGGCCTTAAGCTTATGGGGCCTTGGGTGAGGGAGGCCGGCTAACGCCTTCCGGCGGCCCTCTCAGCCAATTAAGGTGAGATTGAGTAGGTTGCTAGGCAACCATAAGTAAACAAAAAGCTCTTCTTGCCTTGGCGGCCATCTTAGGTGCTGCGAGGTCCACAGAGACACAGTTCCACATGTGGGCTACACAACCCGGGGCTAGATGTACCTCTGTGAGGAGGCTAGAAGGGGTACTTGGGGGCAAGTACTGAGGCTGATGCCTCGAGCGTTACGAATCCAGCTGCTCCTGCAGCGCATCGTGTTGATGAGATTCTGCATCTAGCTGCTCCTGCAGCACGCAGATTCAGAGGAAAAGGGGGAAGCTGCTCCGCCAACTCTGTGAAGCGGGCTCCTGCCGGTGGGTCTGCAAGGGTAGAGGATGAGGCACAGACAGGCTGGGCCTTAAGCTCAGGGGGCCGACTAACGCCTTCTGGGGGCCCACTCAGCCAATGAAGGATAAATTGAGTAGGTTGCTAGGCAACTAGAAGTAAACAAAAAGCTCTGCTTGCCTTGGCGGCCATCTTAGGTGCTGGAAGGACCACAGAGAGACGGCTCCACGTGTGGGGTACACAGCCCCGGGCTAGATGTACCTCTGTGAGGAGGCTAGGAGGGGTACTTGGGGGCAAGTACTGAGGCTGATGCCTCTAGCGTTATGAATCCAGCTGCTCCTGCAGCGCATTGTGTCGATGAGATTCCGCATCTAGCTGCTCCTGCAGCATGCAGCTTCGGAGGGAGAGGCTGCTCTGGCAGCTCTGTGAAGTGGGCTCCTGCCCGTGGGTCTGTGAGGGTAGCTATATTGTTTTGGTTCTTGCTTCCTCAACCACCTCACCACCCCATAGCTCTCTCTGCCTTTTCCCAGCCCTATTGTGTACCTCCTGTCCTTGTGCACCTACCTCTCCTGTCAACTCCCCCCCCCTGTGCCTCAGCTTCTCAGCTTGGTTAAGTGTACCACACTCTATGCCTCCTCACAATGGCACTCTCTATCTCTCCTATCTTCTCTGTTTCTCTATCTCCTATCCTTCACCACTCACTAAGTCTGGCAGGAAGAAACTTGAGGACACACTTGGCTCCAACCCAGCCCTTCCTATCGCTGACACCTACGTTAGTGTTTCCACCAGAGAGACTCTCACTGACATCCTCTTTGTCATTCCTTCTCCCGACCTATGGACCCTACATATGGTCGCTCTGCTCTCTCGCTACTCTTCCTCACATATCAATGGTGGCACCCGTTGGGATGTCCTTCTCAAGCTCCAGGGTCAAAATTAAAATCTATCGAAATGGTACCGTCTTGGTACAAGTGCCTCCACCCAACCTCCTTCTCTTTGATAGGCTTATCCCCACCCTTATCAACTTCCCACCTTCCTCCTCACTGGCTCCCTTGCCATCTACCCCTACAACCTCCCTGGCTCCCCTGCCTGGTAGGACCACCCTGGCTCCCTAGCCAACGCTCTCTGCACAATCTCATCAACCTCTCCCATGCTGTGCCCTTGCCAACAACTGTCAACACATCTGGGGCCCCCTTGCACACTACAGCCCCTCCGGCTCCCTTGCCTGCACTCTCCGCACTAACATCTTTATCATCTTTGGCCCCTCTGCCTTCTCCTGCCTCTATCTTGAAGCCATTCGTGCCGCTTTGGGGGAGGTATGCACTGTCCCCTGCACACCCCCTCGTAAATCTTTCAGAGATGACAACCATATCCACACTCAACTCCTGCTCTCAAGCACTCCTCTGACTGCTGCCACCTCCTTGAACACCTGGACCTTGATGTTGAGACATGGTTTAAGGACAGCTCGGTCATGAATTTTGAGACACTTCTTCCTGATGGCTACAAGATCCTCTCTGAGCCCAGGCCCAACAGGCCAGGAGGGAGGTGGAGTAGCCCCGATCTTTCCTGAGTGGATCCCTGTGTCCATCATTCCCATTGAATGCCTGGTCTGCAGGCTCTCTCTCTCGCCTGTCTCCTCTCTTACACTGGTCACCTTCTATCGACCGCCAGGCCAGTCCATCCTCTCCCTCTCAGAATGGGATGACCTGGCATCTTCTCTTTTTTCCTACTCCTCCTGCTGGAGGATCTTAACATCCATCTCGACTCTTCAGGACCCTTCCTCTATATATATATATATATATATATATATATATCTCCCTCCGTCCCTCCCTCCCTCTCTCCCTCTCTCCCTCTCTCCCTCCCTCTCTCCCTCTCTCACTCTCTCCCTCTCTCCCTCTCTCCCTCTCTCCCTCCCTCTCTCTCTCCCTCCCTCCCCACCCTCCCTCCTCAGGTCCGACACACACTGCTGGCCACACCTTGGATGCCCTCATCCCTCCCTCTATCCCTCTCACTACCTCACTCTCCTGGACTGATCACTCTCTTCTCACGTGAAGCTTGCTGCACCTTTAACACTGGCACACCCTGCATTGCCTCCCATCTTCAACGTCACCCAACCCATGAAAAGAGTGTCAGCAGCCGCCTTTGCCTTTACCTACTCTCCTCCTCCTACTCTTGGGGCTGCCACCCACCCTGACACAGCCCCCTCTAACTTTCACCTTTCCATCTCCAATACTCTCGACATCCTCGCCACCTTCATGAGGATTCGACTGAAGCCTGCCAAAAAGTGCAACTCTTGGTACTGATTTGGCTGATCTTAAACAAAAGTGCAGGGCAGCTGAATGGAAATGGGGATCTTCAGGTGCACCCACTGACATACTGGCCTGCCGCCTTCTGCAAAGGCAATTATACAGACTCTGCATCTGGTCCAAGAAAAGAGTCCATATTCATGCCTGCATCTCTGTGGCATCTAACAACACGGCTGAACTCTTCAAAGTCTGCAAGGAACTAGCCAACCCTACTGCAGGCTCATCCTCTACTGCACCCACCCAGGCCCTTTGCTCGGCCCTGGCTGCATACTTCACCGCCATAACACATGACATCCTGTCCTCTCTCTCCTCCACACCCACTCATTCAACACCATCCCTTGGGCCCCCTTTGGTCAACTCCTCCACCCACCCTCTTCTCTCCTTCCTGTCCCCTGTCACAACTCAGGAGGTTTCCAAACAAATCCTGTCTGTGAAAGCCTCTTCCAAACAGGTGGACCCCTGCGCCTCCAAAACCATCAGGGACAACATTGTTTTTTTTTTCCTTCTCTCTCTCTCTCTCTCTCTCTCTCTCTTTCCCCCCATCCGCCCCGCACTGGAGTGAGTTTTCCCCACTTCTCTCAAGCACTCTCTTGTGCACCCTCTGCCGACCCTTCCATTCAGGCAAACTATCGCCTGATCTCTATCACCCCTTTCCTGGGCAAACTCTTGAGAAGCTGGCTCTCTCTCAGTTTACCCTCCCCATCGAATCTGTTGGCTGTCTCCATGACCATCAGTCTGGCTTTAGAGCATCCAGAAGCACAGAAACCGCTCTTCTGAACACCAGTGAAGACCTGCTCTCAAATCTTGACACTAATTCTCCCTCTGTCATCATCCTTCTTGATCACTCTACTGCTTTCGAAACAGTAAATCACAGTATCCTGATCTCCCGGCTGTGTGATACCCTGGACATCACAGTGCAGGCCCTGGCATGGCTTGCATCCTTTCTCTCAGATCATCCTTCCCAGGTGGAACTTGGGTCCTTTCTCTCTGCTATCAGTCTCTCTATTTGTGATGTTCCCCAGGGATCTAATCTATCCCCCTGGTTCTTCAATGTCTGCAGGTCTGCGTTGGCCCACATGATCTCCTCTTTCACCTCCAACTTTCAGTGTTATGCGGAAGACACACAGCTCTCTTTCAGGCTACCCCTTCCCTCCTCCTAGCTCATCTCTGACTGTCCGCAATTCAGTCCTGGTGAGCTGCTAATGATCTCTGTCTTAATGCCAGCAAGTGTCATGAGTAATAGACTGCAATGGTCTCTGTGGCACTGATGTAAGTGGATTGGTGCTGCTTGTTTGTATTCCCCCAAGATGGTGGCCTATAGCATCTGCAGCATTCCAGTCATTGTCAACACACTCTCTAGGCTAGCCCCACCCCTTGGGTCTAACATAGGATTTCAAGAACCATGAACAGAGCAGCATCGTGTTGCTTCCTCATGCAAACACTCTGTGAGTTTCACTATAGTGTACATTCTAGTCTACCTGTGCATTGCAGAGCCTTTCGGTCTCATTCTTATCCCTCCTTCTCTACTTTCCTTGATCAGGATCGGCGTCCCTGCCCACGTCCCTCCTGTTCCTCACTTCCTGCTCCCGGTGGTTACGCCCAATACGGTACCAACAATGTCTTGCCAATATCCGATCCTCTATCCCTCTTGCCCGTTCTCCCTAACTTGTCTCTTTCTCCCTCTCAGCATCCAAATGCCAATCTCCACACTCGCACAACCACGGTTGCTTCCTAATCGTTATACACCCTCTGCGCTTTCTGGGAATCAAGGGTTGAGGCTTGGTGCCTGCAGACCACACCCCCGGCCACCGCGCATCCCACGCTCAGAACAGCCACACAGGGTAGGTGTATTTCCGAGTCCGACCTTTCTCTAGGACCAAGCCACTTTCTAACTGCTTTGTTAAATATCAGCACGCTCGGAGTTGCAAGCCTTGCCATGTTCCAGATGGCTTATGTCTTTTTGCAAGAATACAGAGACTTCCTTTCTACACCCCTAGCCAGATCCATAAGGGTAACACACGCCCCTCGCTGCTTGTACTGTTCTATATCTTTCTTGTTACTACCCCATTCATCATTGTCTTTGTATGTTACAGCATTCACAGCCTTCAGTCTCCACTAACCAATCCACCTACTTACCATCCGACCACATAGAGATTGTGTACCAAGGAGAAGATATGAGGGTTTTCTTCCCCAGAGGGTTCCCCCGGAAACCCAATTCTCTCCTGGCACTATCTCACTAAGAGAGATTAGGGTGACCAGGAGGATTTTCCTTTCTTCACGCTGCAACCTCTGATCCAGGTTAGTGAGATTACATGCATATGTAACTTGGTGTCTGCCCACAGTAAAACAGAGATCATCCTCATTGGGACCCATACTCTCGCTATCCCACTTGCACCTTGGCCGGCCTCCCTTGGTCCTGCGCCTTCACCCACCAGTGAGGCAAAAACCTGGGGGTCATTTTCGACTCCACTCTCTCCTTCTCACATTTCGGACAGCTCTAAAAAGTCCCACTACCAGTTGCACCTCCATAGGGGTATTCTACTTTTTCTCACTTTTCCCCCAGAGGCTCACCATCTCCAGAGCCCTGGTTCTCGCTAGACTGGACTAATGCAACAGTCTCTTTCTCAATCTTCCTACTTCTACTCTCCAACCTCTTCAACTTATCCAGAACAGAACCGTGAGAATCATCCTTGGCCTCAAGCCCAGGGATAGCATGTCTCCTGCGCTGAAATCTCTCCACTGGCTCCCAGTGGCTGCAAGGATCAAATTCATGTCCCTCTGCATAGTCCACAAGGCTTTCTGGGGCCGGGGCCCTGCCTACCTACAACTCTCTCTCCCTAAGTACTCCCCTTCCAGAGACCTCCGCTCAGCCTCTTCCAACTCTCTGCGAGTGAGCCGTTTCTCCAAACAGAAATTTGGGGGTAGAACTTCATCCTGTCTAGGTATCTCAGCCTCCCTGCCTCTCTCCATCTTGAACCAGATCTCCTCAAGTTCCAGAAACTCCTCTAGACCTTCCTCTTCTCTTCCTCTCTCTCTCGCCTGCTAACCTCCCTTTTCTCCTCTCGCTTGCTTTCCTCCCCAACTCTGCTCAGTTCACTGACTGGTCGCTTGGTGCACCTCTAGAGCCACACAGGTACCAGGCTCCCCCACCAGTCCTACACTTGCCTCCGGGCCTCTGCACTATGTCTCTCACTTTTGCACTCGAAATATGTTCCATATGAGAGGCACCCTCTTCTGCACTTTACCCAGGCCCTGCTGGACTGGGCGCACTTGTCCCCCCTACCCCTCCCTCGCACTACCTGTCTGCACACTTGCACAACCTTGAATGCACTAGGCCTAGCAAGTTCTTTTTGTCCTGTCCTCCCTTTGTCTTCCCTCCCAAGCTTGGTTGTGCCTGAAACACTTGTGCAAAGGCACGTGATGTTTGCTCTCCCTTCTCCCCCTCCTTTCTCTCCTTCCCTCCTGTCATGCACTTGCAATAGTAGAAATGTCTCTGGCCTGGTATACTAGTTAATCTTTGTTAGATCATTCAGAAACGTCAAGGCCTAAGAATGACTATGGTTTTCCATTTTACCCTTCCCACCTTGAAGCGCTTTGAAGCACTTCACTTGTGTATAAGCACTCTATAAATAAACAATTACAAAAACACAGACACAATTTCTCTTTGAAACGCTGCCGCTAATGCGGCGGCCAAAATGGTGGCTTATCTTCTGGTGTTCACACCTGCCGAGTATGTGGGGACCACGCCTTCAAATAATCAGCAAAGCACCCCATATAAAGTTGTGCCTATTGCACAGCTTATTGAATTGTGAGGCAAAGCACCAACTGAAGAAATAGAACTATGGATAAAGAGAGGGGGAAAACGATCCCTGACTTATTTATTGTGGAGACAGGAGTGCACTGGTAAAGCAGTTATGCCTCAGGAGCTGTTCTAACTTCTCCACCCCTCCCACAGCTCAAAGCAACACATTGCAGCTGACATACAAGAAGATTGGTTTGTGCCCAATATTCAGAAGCACCTCACTAACATGATCATACACTGCACCACTTGAAAAGGGTTCAGCACAGGCATGACGCTCCGTACTTTACGGGGCACTCTGCCCTGCCTTATTGGTCCGTTCCGCAAGCTACACATAGATTACGATGACATGGGTGAGAAATGCAATGGGTCCCGATATTTGATTGTTGTAGCCTGCCCTTTTTCACAGTGGGTTGAGGCAGGACCTATCTGGATGCCAAATGTGCAGCTACATTTCTTGTCCATGAGGTCTTCCCCTGATGGGGTGTGTGCAATGTGATATGGTCGGATAACGGCACACATTTTTTCAATGAGCTCTTTAAAGAGATTTCAGCACTACTTGGCATTAAGAACCGGATGTGTTCATTTATCACCCCCAGGCAAACGTAGTGGAGAGGATCAACGGCCTCCTCAAGAGCAAACTATCTAAGCTTTACACCACGTTAAAAAATAATTGGGTGCATTGCTTACCCTTGGCCCTCTTCAGCCTACGCACACAACCCATCAAGGACGATCATTTATCACCCCAGGAGGTGGTTACTGGTCGGTGCATGAGTACGCCCATATCCCCTGTCAGGAGGGCATCGGATGCCCAAAGGGCAGCAGCAGTTTTAGGTGAAGAATTTAAAGAGTATTTGACAACCATAACACATGCAATTTAATGTGTGACCCGACAGATTGCACCACCCGGAACAGAGGACACTTCGGACATTGCAAGCACAACAGCAACAGGTTTCCCGCCTGCCAACGGCTGCTGCCTGAAGACCTTATCTACTTAAGGAGTTTTGTTTGGAAATGGAATAACCCCAGATTTCATGGCCTCTACGAGGTGGTGTTTTCCACTCCCTTGCAGTGAAAGTGAAGGGGATCCAGTATGAGAACCACCGTTTTGACGTCCGTAGGGCACACCCAAAGATTACACAATCATCTTGCGGGCCCCTGACACTTCCTTTTATATAGCCAGATAGAATAAGGGCAGAAGGACCTGCACTATTTGTGCACACACACGGCTTGTCAAACATATATTTATTATAAAATATCTCTCGCTCTCTTTCTCTCTCTTTTTCTTCTTCTCCACCCTCGCCCTAACACAGTGGGCGACTAGAGCTCATCGATCCAGATTCCCTTGCAATGTAAAGATAATCCAAGAGACATTAAATGCCTGCAGCAACCATATTTGGTGATCCAAGGACTTAAATATATAAACAATAGATGGCAAGAGACCACTCTCAGCTGCTTAGCAGAGGGATCCCTGGGATATGAAGAGGAACTCCTGGCTCGAGTGGAAACAACCTGTGCACAAATCTGGACAGACCACACTACAAAGTTGACATGGATTGCAGAAATGGAAAAACCAGTGAAAGTGCACCGAGAAGAAACATATGAACTTTGCTTCCACAGTGAAGGAACTATTTTTATCGGTTCTAATGAACGATGCAACAAGACCCTTCTGATTCCAGAAGAGAGGTACAGTGGCAGTGATGGATTACTATTGGGTCTGCGACCAACAAGCGTACTTGCACCTCCCGTCATCATGGTGGGGATACTGTTTGCTGGCAATGCTGCACTCAGTCTTATTAGTAAACCCAGAAGAACACTTGCAAGGGTGGGGGCCAATACCCGAAACAGCCCTGACTGTGTCTCCCGCGTTTAAAGAACAGAATCCATTACCACCGCCAGAGTTTAAGATCCTACCCAGAAGAGGAAAACATGAGAAGTTGCAGAGGAAGAAAAGATCAAACTATCTAGAGACTCAGCCGAGTTGCTCGAGGAAATCGCTGATGAATAAAGACGTTTTAGCTCAGCAGAAACCTTTTTCACCTCTCTACTGCTACCCGGCATGCAGGCAGCGACCAATGCAAAGTGACTGCAAATTGAACGCTGGGAACTGGTCTAGTTGGCAAATGACACCGAGCATGAGTTCAACATCATAAGAATCGAGCTGCGTGCCCTGAGGTTGATGACTATGCAGAACCGATACGTCCTCAATATGTTGAAGGGGATGGAAGGAAGTGTGTGCCGAAAAATGAAGTGTTACTCACCGGAGTGACTAACGTACGCCTAGTCCGTAGTCCCCTTTACTCCATCCTGTATGGGCGATTACCACAGATATAACTGCCCTGGGGAGGCGAGCTTGCCATTTTAGGCAAACAAATTACACAGGTCTGCTTGGCCAAATGCTGAATCAGCCCTGGCACTGGTATCCAGGCAGGAATGTTTGCAAAAGGTCGATGGGGTGGCCCATGTTGCCACCCTGCCAATCAGCTGCCATGGCACATGGTGCGGAAAAGCGACCGCCGCTGGATTGGCCCTGATGGTATGAGAATGTAAGCCCCTTGGTGGATCTTTATGCTGCACCTTGTATGCCTCCTGGATCGCTGCGGTCATCCATCTAGCTATGAAAACTTTGGACACTTGCTAACCCGGCTTTGAGCCACCAAACGTGACAATGAGTCCGTCTTGCGGAAGCCCTTAGTTATGTCCAGATACAATGTTAGTGCTCTTCTGACGTCCAGGCAGTGAAGAGCCCTTTCTGCCTCTTCCTTGGAGTCTTGAAAGAAAGTGGGGAGCACAATCTCCTCGTTAATGTGGAAAGAGGAAACCGCCTTCAGGAGGAACTTGAGGTACATGCAGAGCAGAACTTTGTCACAGTGAAACCTAGTATAGGGCTCCAAAGCCACTAAGGGCTGAATCTCGCTGACTCTGTGAGCTCAAGTAATCCCCACCAGGAGTGCTGTCTTTAGCGTGACCAGTTTGATATCTACAGTGGCCATGGGCTCAAAAGGTTTGTACGCCAGGGCACTGAGCACCACATTAAGATCCCAGAGTGGGTGTGGGCGTTTGACTGGTGGATACAGCCTGGTCAGACCTGCCAGATGCCTGTTTATGACCGGATTGGTAGAAGAGAAATAAAACGTGTCTGAGTTTCTGTATGCGCCAATAGCTGCTAGGTAAGTATGGCAGGTGTCCACCTGGACCCCTGATCTAGCTAAGTGGGCCGAGAAGGATAACACCTGGTACAGCGTGCAGACCAGTGGATCGACACCATTTTCCTTGGACCATAGGCAGAACCCGGTCAATTTGCTCTTCTACTGCTTTTATGTGGATAGACTCCAGGCCCCCTGTATGATTTCTAGGTTGTCACAAGACAGCTGGAGATATTGAAGAGTTACCTGCTCAGGTACCAGGCTGCTATGGCTAGACTCTCCTGATGGGGGTGCAGCACTGTCCCCCCTTGTTGGACCAGAAGAGGGCCCTTCCCAAGAAGGAGGGGCATTTCTGGATGGGCTGACATCTGACAAAGTTTGGAAACCACAGCCTTGCAGGCCACCGAGGTGCTATGATGATGAGGGGGAACCGCTGGGATTGCCTGATCTTGCTCACTTCATTGTGAATGAGCGGTGTGGGAGGGAATGCATACACCCGCATCCATCCCAAGGTATCTGAAGCACATCCTAGAGGGAGCTGTGCCCCTTCCCGCTGCAGGACGTGAAGTGCTGACAAGTCCTGTTGCTCTCTGTCGCAAACAGGTCTGTGGCCGGGTGGCCCCACTTGTTGAACATTTCCTGGAGCACTCTCCCATTCAGCTGCAACTCGTAATTGTCAGAGCCCAACCGACTGAGACTGTCCGCTTCCAGTTTGGATACTCCCGGCAGACGGACCGCTGAGATCCATACATCTTGTGCAATTCCCCACTCTCAGATGTTTAGGGTCAACCGGCATAGAAGAGGGGATCTGGTGCCCCCCTGCTTCTTTAGGTAGTACATGCAGGTAGAGTTGTCTGTTTGCACACTCCACTGCCCTTGATCACTGGAAGGAAAGATTTGAGTGAGAGCCAAATGGGCATCAATTCTATCCAGTTGATGTGATTCTGCTGTGCGGTCTGAGACCACAGCCCATGCATGGCATGTGCCCCAAGGGTCACACCCCACCCCTGGAGAGAAGAGTCTGTGGTCAGATTATGCTGTATTGGAGGTGGTCAAAACTGCCTGCCCACCATGAGGTTCACATCCAGGGACCACCATCCGATGTCCTGCTGTAAGTGAGGGGGTATGGTGACCAGCGCCCACTGATGACCCGATTCATGGTCCCAGGAAGCCACAACAATATTACGCTGCAGCCTCCTCACCCGCAGCCTGGTGTACGGAATAGCTAGGAGACATGCTGCTAGCACTCCCAGCAGTTGCTGGTACCACCACACCGTTGTTACTGCTCTGCTGAGGAAGTGAGCAACAGAGTTTTTGATTGCCGTCACCTTCTCCCCCATAGGGAATACCTTCGGCTTCTGCATATCCCACAGCAGTCACAAGAACACCAAAGTCTGAGTAGGGCAGAGCTGCGATTTCTGGTAGTTGATTGAAAAACACAGCTCGTAGAGTGTAGTCATCAGTCTGTCCACCGAGGACCTGACCTGCTCCGGAGACGTCCCTCCGACTACCCATTCATCGAGGTAGGGATATACATGCAGGCCATCCATCCTAAGCAGGGCCACGACATTCATGAGTCTTGTGAACACCCTTGGACATGAATTCAGACCAAAAGGCAGCATCTTGTATTGAAAAAGCAAGCCCATGACCCAGAACCTGAGGAAGGCCCGGTGAGGTTGCACTATGGGGACATGAAGATATGCTTCTTTCAGATCCAGGGAGCACGTCCAGTCCCCCCCCCCCCACACAGTGTCTTGGCCATGATAGCTGGTGTCACAATTTTGAACTTCTGCAAATGTGGGTACAGATGGAGGTAAGAAAGATCAAGAAGCACTTGCAGGCCCACCTGGTTCTTCTTCTGAATAGCGAAGATGCAGGAGTATATGCCCTGACCATGTTGAGGGAGAGGAACCTCTTCCACTGCCTCGCTCTCCATGAGGGAATGAAACTCCGTTAGGAGTGAGGGTGTTCCGATCTGTGCAAGGGGGTGGGGGGTGGGTCAGGGAAAGCCAGAAGCCTGTGGAGACTACCAAAATCACCCACGAGTCTGAGAAGCATAGCCGCCAAGCTTGACTCTGCAGGG